>NC_142870.1:50303958-50943750 GCF_051225735.1 Oryctolagus cuniculus | reverse complement strand
CTCAAGTATTTTTTTTTACATTTGGTTATGTGAAGCAGTCTTTCTTTATAATATTACAGATAAGAGAAATATAGATCATAGAATGCTTCATTCTCCTGCATTTTGAATATTTCACTTTCAATAAATTTTATTCAAATAAAATCTTACATTGATGTCTGGATGATCATAAATTTGTAATAATCATAGAACTCTTATTAATATAATTTATAAATAAAGAGAATATAGTTCATATTTTACATCTTAAACCTGAAAAAGTATTATGAATATATGCTAAAATGAACACAGTTCATATTGATGCATTTAAATCACTTAATATTACTCTTTTATGGTCAAATTTTGAATTATGATCATTTTGAAACTGTAATTTGTGGTAGAACAGATGTATAAGGCTTAGTTGAAAATGAAATGTTCATAAAAGTAATCTCAGTTGTCAAGTGACTGTTCATGTACTAAAGGGTTTTTATTCACCGCAGCAAATTTAAAACCAAATACATAAAGAAGTACTTTAAGTACATGCTCTTAAACTATGCATCAAAACCAGGTGATTTACTAAGAGTGGATGTATCCTTTCACAAGTGGGGTTCATAATTGACCTGAAAATGGAGGAATTTATGAAATAAATATGCATGCAAATTACTTACGTACTCTTAGAGTTGTATATTCTTATACTAACAAACTGATTTGTAAAAACTTGACCAAATAGAAAGTACTATTTAAACATCTTTCAAACTTATCATTATTAAACTTGTAGTTTGATATTCTTTCTAAAGCTTAACTGATTAAAATTGATATTGGTTTTTATATCTAAGAATTTTCCAGTTGCTGTATTTCTAATTAAACTAGTTGTTGTGCCAAAACAAAATTTTAAAAGATTATACAATTAATTTCACTGAATCATCCATAAATTTTTTTAATGATTGAGCTTGTTTAGTCTTGTTACATGCACCCAATTTGAAAGGAGAAAAAATTATTTACTGCATTCTTTTTCTGAGTATTAGACAATTCACAAATAATCTCATTTGTCTTAAAAACATGTGAAGAAAATACCTGCCAGGATGCAAATCCATAACTCTTCATTCAAAGCTTTTGATGTTTTAAAAATACATAGTTTGTAATGTAAGAGCAGAAAAGCATATTTTGTTAAGAAAGCTGTAATTTGAGAGATTAAGATGGCTGATTAGAGAACACTTGCACTCACCTTAGCTATAGTAATTATTGGAACAAATTGAAAATTGCATTTCCAGGAGACTGACAAGGGAAAATTTCAGTAAAGAAACAGCAGAGACTCCCAAACATAGCAGGGAGAGGGGAATAAAACATGCTGCTACTGTCACCACAGCTTCTACCCTGAGTCCCTGGCAGGGAGACAGCATCTTGCTGAGAAAAGTGCTACATACATAAAACAATAGAAATGAGGAGAGTGACAGGGGAAACTTCAGTAATGAAGTAATGAGCACTGCAAACAGCACAGACATTCTGAAAGCCAGCAGAGAGAGGAACATATCATGACACTGTCACTGACATAGCTCCTATCCCACTACAATGGCTAGAGAGATGCTTTCTAGATAAGAAAAGGGAAGTGGAAAGTGTCACAGTCTCTGCCATTGCTATAGACTGGAAGCTGTACCTACAGGAGAATTCCACTGTGGACACTGACTTTAACTCCAATCCGGAAAGCTCAGTCCAAGCAATTCCTTTTCTGCCTAAAAGGAACCCACTCAGCTTCTCTCTGTCCCTAAAGAACCAGACCTGCGCTGTGTGGTAGAGACACCGCTAAATTCTATACTGACTTAAAGGACAACAAGCAGCTTTTTTGCCATCAATATCCCACAGAGCTAGAGGCAGGGTACCTTCCAGGTCATAAGGTGTGTAGCTGTGTAGCTGTGAGATTTCTGTGCACAAACTCCAGAGCCACGCTCCATCACTCTGCACCATCTTGGAAGGTTTGCTTCAGATTCTTGGGGCCTGACACCAGCAGCATAAACCGATCTTCTGTATATAAAGAGAATCGAAAATGAATCTTGATGTGAATGGAAGGGGAGAGGGAGTGGATAAGGGGAGGGTTGCGGGTTGGAGGGACGTTATGGGGGGGAAGCCATTGTAATCAATATTCTGTACTTTGGAAATTTATATTCATTAAATAAAAGTTAAAAAAAATAAAAAAATTAAAAAAAATTAAAAAAAAAATCCAGAGGACTAGTCTTCAGGAGGTCTCATTCTGAATTTCTCCATCTCTTAGCTTACTGTTCTGGGTACCTACAGCACAAGCCTCAGTGCTATACTTGCATGCCCTGTGGGAATTGGGGGGTAGTTATTTCTAAGTCCTGCAGCTCTTGAATGGTCAGTGTTAGTTCTATAATCTCTGGAGTAGTTCACTCTCACCCGTGGTTTCGGGAGAGGGCCTCCTGCATTCTTCTGTTTCAGGCTGGTTGCTGCCAGTATACTACAATCTCAGGACATCTGACATTCACCTTCTGAGACCGCAGTAAGGACTCCTTGTATCCTACAGCTTCAGTACCACGGCTGTTAGTGCTAGATTCCTCAGAGTTACTAGAATCTACCCTGCATCTACCCTAGAGAAGAAGCTATCTGCATTCTACTACTTCAAACCTACATCTCCTAAGGCACAATCCCCAGCATAATCTGTATTCACAGGGTATGAATTGAGAACAGTCTCTTTCATATCCCATAGTACTGGCACTAGGGATTTTGACATTATAAACCCTAGAATTAGTCATGTGTACCCAGCAACACCTGGGAAAGTTCTCATTCACAACACACAGTCCCAGAGCTACTGCCATAGGTGCCTGAAACACCAACATCACTCAGGATAGGTCAAGGAGACAGCCTCCTCTGTGTCTCACAGCACCAGGAATGTGGCTAGAGAAATCATAGAACTTAGCACGGTTGACAACAACTTTCATGGGACTGAAGCTATATGCCTTTGGAAGCCCACATCTACTTCCAAATCATACCACTGCTCCCATGAAAAGCTGCAGAGTGGACTATGAAGGCACTCACAGATGCTGTAGACTTGATTGTAGTTGAAAAAAAATCATGCTTAGGTTAGATTTCTGGGTTCACCTAGAACCAAGGTCAAAGAAACAATCCAAGTAATACCTCACATTCAATTTAAGTTTTTCCCAAGAAAACCTACTCCATATAGAAGAAGAAGCAATACTCCAAATGTACAGATGTCAACATAGGGACATAGGGAAGATAAATAAAGAAAGCATGATGCCTCTAAAAGACCAAAATTGGGGGCCGGTGCTGTGGAGCAGTGGGTTAACACCCTGGCCTGAAGTGCTGGCATCCCATATGGGCGCTGATTCTAGTCCCGGCTGCTCCACATCCAAACCAGCTCTCTGCTATGGCCTGGGAAAGCAGTGGAAGATGGCCCAAGTTCTTGGGCCCCTGCACCCTCGTGGGAGACCTGGAAGAAACTCCTGGCTCCTGGCTTCAGATCAGCACAACTCCGGCCATTGTGGCCAATTGGGGAGTGAACCATCGGATGGAAGACCTCTCTCTAACTCTCTCTGCCTTTCCTCTCTCTGTGTGTAACTCTGACTTTCAAATAAATAAATAAATCTTAAAAAAAAAAACAAAATTGTTCTCCAGAAATTGTTCCTAATTTGAAGGATATCTTTGAAATGTCTGCAAAGAATTCAAACTAATGATCCAAACCTATGCATGAACACAGACACAACACATGACTTCAGTAGCTGAGAGCCAGCTTTGGAGACTGAGGTGAGACCAGATTGCAGGAACCCATGCGACTGTTGATATAGCCAGAGGAAGAGCAGGCATGAATCCAGCCTAGAGCCATAAGAGGGAAAAAGTGCTTGCTGATTCAGTAACAAAAAGAGGGAGCATATTTCACCCTACCCCACCCCCCAACAATAGCAAACGACAACTGGTTGAGAGAGGGTGGGTGCAATTTTGGGCATAAACAGCAGCTGCAGAAGCCCCTATGTGTGTACACAGCAACTGGCTGAGACTAGACAACATCTTCTCAGCAGTACTGGCAGCAGCAGCTCCAAGGAAACAAGCAGAGAGAAGGCAACATTTGCCTAGTGGCTCTTGTGTATGTATGTGATCCAGAGATTGCAGCAGAGGGAAAATCCACAGTCCCCACTGACTTAGAGTCTGGCTGGGAGAATTGACAAGAGTCTGGGTACCAACATAGGACTGTGAGGCACCCACAGCCTCCTAAAGTACCATAGGCTCTGAGGCTCACACTGCCTGGGCAGAATGCCCACAGGCAGCTGGCTCTGGGCACATCTGCCTCTCTGTGTACCAGACAGGCTAGCAGGGCAGAGCAGATATTCTATACCCTGTGACTGTGGGAGCCTTGTGTTCTAAGACTGGGGATGGGGGGAATCTGTGACTGCATGAGAGGGTGCAGAGGTAGCGGGTCTCTAGGCAGTCACTGTGTGTGGTTCCATACTCTCGGGGTTCCCTGATTGGCTGGTTAGGTCATTGCACAGAACCTGTGCTCACAGTGAGAACTGCACAGATCCTTTTTGCGGTTTGAATGGAAGTGTGGATGAGTATTACATCAAAAGAAGTGACCATAGCCCACTTCTTTTAACAAGAGGATATCTACCATGTCCAACTTGAGTGACATGCTGGATACTTGCCCCACCTGGAGTACTGACCAGAGATCCTTGGCCACAACCAGCATACAACTCTGGGTCATCACTGAAAGTGCAAACATTCCACTAAGCTACAGAGACATAGTTCAAAGATAAAAATCATCATAAGGGAAACAAAAAAGTATCTCCACAAATGCCTAAAAATAAATGCAGAAATTCAAGAATCAAGAATAAGGAAGACACCATGACCTCCCCTCCCCCAACCAAAGGAACACAGCACTTAAATATTAGAATGTGAAAATGAAAAGGCTGATGAAATGCCTGAAACAGAATTCAAAAAATTAATCATAGAATTACTCAGAAGCAATGAGAAGCAAATCCAAAAATTAAAGGAATCCATTCATAACATGAAGGAAAATTTTTCCTTGAAATTGATATTTTAAAAGAGAAATAAAATGAAATATTAGAAATAAAATTTTCAATAGATTAAATAAAAATACAGTGGAAAGCCTTAAAAACAGAACTGATGAGGCAGAAGAGAGAATATCTGAGCTAGAAGACAAATCTGGAAATTTTTCAGTTAGACCAAGAAAAAAAAATGAAAAGAAGAAGAAGAAGAAATAAGAAAATTAAAGGCAATTTTGGAGATTTATAGTATACTATCAATTGACCCAACATATGGGTCTTAGGAGTTCCAGAAGGAGTGGAAAGAGAGAATGGATTAGAAGGCCTATTTGGTGAAATAATTACAAAACTCTTCCCCAGTTTGGAGAAAGAAAGGGACGTCCAAGTACAGAAAGCACATAGAACTCCTAATAGAGATGACTAGAAAAAGATCTTCACCATGACACATTGTAGTCAAATCTTCAAAAGAAAAACATAAAGATCCTAAAATGTGCGCAACACAAATGCCAGATTATTTTCAGAGGATTTCCAATTAGACTGACAGCTGACTTCTGGTCAGAAACTACAGGCTAGGAGAAAATGGAGAGACAGACATAGTCCAAATCTTAAGAGAAAAAAAACTTTCAACCCACATTATTGTACCCTGCAAAGCTTCTTTATGAAAGAAGATGAAATAAAGACCCTCTGTAACAAATAGAAATGGAAAGAATTTATCTTAGGCCAGAGCCTAAAATGGCTTAAGATGGCACCACAGATAAGACACCACCATTTTACTAATATTCCCCCATTTAGTATTTTATAAAGCAGGTGTTTTATGGGATTGTATCAGCCCCAAAAGTCCAGGAGAGGTGGAGGGACGATGATCTGTCTTCTAGAGCTACTTCCTGCTGGCATGGGGTGACAAGTTACCTTCTGCTGGCATGGGGCAATGTCTCAAGCCACAATCTCTGGGGTGGGGAGTTGAGTAAATCTCTGTAGCAGCACTTGGTTGACCGCCTGGTTGATGAAAGCTTGGGTTCACTCCATTATCACTTACTGTAAGTGTTTAAACAGACAAGGTAATATAAAAGCCAGGGTGAGGATAGCAGTCAATGGTCCTAGGAGCAGCATTAGCCAAGTGATGAGAGGATTTCATAGAGGAGAGGAAATGAGGGGGTTTCTGGACCCTAGTAAGACTGTTAGATGGATGTGGTTTTACATAGTCTGATTTGTTAACATAATAACAACACTATTAAAGTTAATCTATTCTGTAGTACCATACCTATTAGTGAGGTGATATGGCTTTGAAGACCTCAGCTGGTGTTAGCTGAGGTCTCAATGGACCTAGTAACCTCCTCTTGTAACAATTGGAGTTGTATTTGGAGTTGGTTGAAAAAAGATAATGTGGCTCAAAGCTGTTCCTGAGATCACTATTGAGGAGAGGGAGGCTATGAAGCTGATCCCAACCAAAACCATGACAAAATCCACTTGTCTCTTGTGGGTGCAAGAGTTTGTCCATAGAAAAAATTCTGAACAATAATACAACATTAAGTGAGGGGAGAGGATCATCAATACACACAGATCAGGAGTAGAGCTATTGATGTAAGAGTAGAAGGTATGATTACAAAGGAATGAGGCCCCACATGGGCTAGACATATTCTAAAACAAGGTGCAGAGTCATTGTTAGAGGATTTAAGAAAAGTGCATAAACTGGGGATAAAATTTTTCATAATATTTGCTTATCTTTTTAATGTCAAAAGGATCTGTAATGGTATTCCTCACTTAATCCCTAATATTATTAATTTGTGTTACTCTTCTATTTTCAGTAGTCAGTATAACCAGGTAGTCATCAGAAATATCAAATTTTGTTGACATTTCTGAAACAATTCATTTTTACTTATTTACTTAGTTAATGTTATCTATTCATCTCTTTTATGTTTCGATCATTTTTACTCTTCAGTATTTTCTTGTTTCTGCCTGTTTTGGAAATATTTCTCTATTAATTACTTAACGATAAATTTGAATTTTCTGAATTTTAAGACTTTCTTTTTGCATAATTTTAAATTGGTAATTGATACATAAAATTGTGCTTATTTATCAAGTCTGATGTGATGTTTTAATAATATGTACATTTTTAATGTTCAAGTCAATATCTATATCCATATATATCTTTAACAAATTTTTTATTTTTAAATTTTTATATAATTAATTATTTTAATTGTACATATTTGTGGAGTACAGCATGAAAGGTCAACATATAAATATGTGAATATGAAATCCTGCTATATGGCATTTATATTTCTTTAAACCTTAATAAAATTAATTAACTTTAATTAGTTGAATGGCAAAGAAAGAGAGAGACAGAATTAGACAAAACAAGATCCTTCATTTACTGGTTCACTTCCCAAATGCTCACAACAGCTGGTGGTGGATGAAGCTAAAACCAGGGGCCAAAAACTCAATTCAACTCCTTCCCGTGGGAGGCAAGTATTCAAGTATTTGAGCCATTATCTTCTGATTCCCAAGTATGAAATAGGAAGGTGGAACCAGGAGCAGAGTGGGGACCTGAACCCAGGCTCTTGGTGTTCCAATTACTGTTCTCATTCCTCTTTAAACAAACTTCGATTAATACTATTTTTTTTTTTTTTTGGACAGGCAGAGTGGACAGTGAGAGAGAGAGAGAGAAAGGTCTTCCTTTGCCGTTGGTTCACCCTCCAAAGGCCGCTGCGGCCGGCGCACTGCGCTGATCCAAAGCCAGGAGCCAGGTGCTTCTCCTGGTCTCCCATGCGGGTGCAGGGCCCAAGTACTTGGGCCATACTCCACTGCTCTCCTGGGCCATAGCAGAGAGCTGGCGTGGAAGAGGGGCAAGAGGGCAAGGCGGAGGATTAGCCTTTTGAGCCATGGTGCCGGCCCCGATTGATACTAATTGTACATATTCATTGGATTTGTGTCACATTTCAATAAATGTATACAATGCATATGGATAAAATTAGGGTATTGAGAGTTTCTCTCTCATCTATATTACTTTGTGATTAGGGACTCTGGGTTCCTCTCTTGTATTTGTTCAAAAAACATACGGAGTAGGCCATTTTGAAGTATAGGCACTCCATGTGCTGTATAACACTAGGAACTTATTCCTTCTAATTCTGACTTGGTTCCCTTTATTCAACCTCTTTTTAGTTCTCCCTCCTTCCCTGACTGTTCTCCACTTCTAGTTATAACTATGTTACATGGATTTGTATTCAGATCCACATTTTTTAAACATCCTCATACGTGGGAGAACATGCTATATTCATCTCTCCACATCTGACATACTTCATTTAAAATAGTGGCCTCCTCTTTCCTCATAAATTTTACAAAAAAAATTATTCATTTATTTGAAAGGAAGAGTTAGAGAGAGAGAGAGAGAGAGAGAGAGAGAGAACCTCCACTTTGACTATGACCTTGTCTAAACAAGATAAGAGTCGGAGAATCTTCTATAAACTGGTTCACTCTCCAAATTGGCTGCAATGGCCAGGACTGGGCCAGGATGAATCCAGGAGCCAAGAGCTCTATCTGGCTTTCCCTTGTGGGTGGCAGGGGCTCCAGCACTTGGATGACCTTCTGATGTGTTCCCAGGCACAATAGCATGGAGCTGGATTGGAAGTGGAGCAGCCAGGACATGAACTGGTGCCCATATAGACTGCCAGCATCTCAGGCTGTGTCTTAACCCTCTATGCCATAAAGCTGGTCCCTCTCCATCAGTTTTTATGAAATTATTTCTAATTTGGACTGACTACGAGCAATCACCTGACCTTTGAGCAAGGATCTCACAATAGAGAATATTTTGGCTTGGGTTCTCTGATAAAATTTGAGCAAAAAATATTTGAATGCAATAACTTATTTGAGTGCTGATCACAGGAAATACTGATAGCAGTAAGGAAGAGTGAGAAAAAGAAGGGAAAGAATACAGAACTTGATAAAAGAACAGGGACTGATTATGGGCAGTTTTGACTCATTCCTGTGGGAAATCTCTGGGAGATTTCAAAATAGAGGAGATGGATTCACAGAGGGTTAACGGGCCATGTATTTACCACCAACTCCCATCAATCATTGTTTAGGGAATATTTTCTTAGGCATTAAGAGCATTTCTCTTCAAGTTCCCACATGCAGAGTGTAAGGACTCAGTCTAGAGAATGTCTACACGCAAGGTATTTACAGGCATTTACAGTAGAAAGCTGTGGATAGGAAGGGTACAAGATGTCAAGAGGAGAAGGGTAGAATACCATCCACACAGTGACCCAAATAAAGAAAGAAAAATTGGAAAGAGAAAGGAAAAAGAAAAAAAAAGTCATGGAATAAATAGAGAAATTAGAGTACACAAAAGTTCTTAAGGTTCATTATTTGGTATCCTCAGAAAGTTAAGATGTTACGAAAGAAATTCAGAGAGTAAGAAAGGTTTTTTTTTTTTTTTTTTTTTTTTGCAATTAAACTGACTGCTGATGTTACCAAAGAGGAACGTTGAAAACAACATTTAAAGAAATCATTGGAAGAATAAAATGAGTGTATCAAACTAATCTGAGTCTTTTTAAAGAAGATGGAGATAAAACCAATAGGATGAAATTCTAATAGGACACTTATAGTCAAGCAAAGAAAGGAGGCAATAGCCAAAATTTGAAATCAACCAAAGTGTTCATCATCAGATGAATGGATAAAGAAAATGTGGCATATATACACAATGGAATATTATTCATCTGTAAAAAGAATGAAATTCTACTGTTTGCACCAAAATTAGCTTAATTCAAGGACACTGTGTTAAGCGAAAAAAGCCGGGCCCTGAGAGAAAAATAATGCATGTTGTTCTTTATCTCTTCAGAGTAAATCAAACAAAAAAATAGATACAAATAGATACAAAGTGTGCCCATTATTATTTGCCAGTTAAAGCAGTGTAATCTCAGAAATAGAGACACATGAGACAAATTAAGTATTTCATTGAACCCAGGAAAGCTGAGAAGGTAATTACAATATGACAGTATTTCTGTTACCTAGAGAATATTTATTCTATATTAGAATAGGGAAATCTAGGATTCTTTTGGAAGGTGATATTAGCAAATAGAAAGCAAAGAAGTTCATGAATATGTCATATAATCAGCAATTTCAAATAATAATGGTTAAATCATAGGCTAGATGGATAATTTACAAAGATATAAATATATATAAAAGTATGAATGTAAAAGTGAGACAATTATTGTTCCCAAGAAATACCAAATTAGACATGACCAGGTAAACAGAGTGCTAATTCTATTAGCAGTGAATAACATTTACATAATAATAGCATAGATTTAACTAATATTATTGATGAAGTATGTTAGGGGAGTAGGGAAGGGCTTTCCCAGGCCCTATCAGAGAGCTGGACAGGAAGTGAAGCAGCCAGGTCTCGAACAGGTGCCCATATGGGATGCTGGCACTTCAAGCCAGGTTGTTAACCCGCTGTGCCACAGTGCGGGCCCCTCAATTTGTGTATTTTCTAAACAACACATATGCTAAACTCTAGGAGGGATCTTAGTGTTCCACAAAAGGTATTTTGAAAAACACAGAATATTATTTTTACATTTATATATCATATATTTATGATCAATATTAATTGATGAAATGTTTTGAGAAGTTCAAAAGTAGAGAAACTTGCTACCTTTGTTTAGGCTAATGCATGCTAATTACTTTTTTAGAACATTTTAGTTAAACACTTTAAAATATGGTAATCCAGTGACTAAAGTTGAAAGATTCTTTGAAATTAGGGACAATTCAAGACAGGCATTACCCACTGGTCATATAATTCCTTTCAAAAATTTAGTTTGCATTCTGAGATTTTATACTTGATTACCACTGACTGGAATTTATTCTTGTTTATTCATATTTTAAGAGTGATTAAAACAGAAATACTGTATCATATTCTGAAGGAATATACCCACTGCTATGAGAGCTGTAAAAGGAAATTTTCTGCTAATTGTAATGTGTTATTTCAGGAAAGGTTTCTCTATGGAAGAGACATTTGAGCTGAGATTTGCCGGATAAGTCATGGATAATTAGTTGGAGGTTTGAGAATAGAAGTACATCAGAAGAATCAGAAGGCAGAAGAATCAGCATTTATAAAAGCCCTGAACCATGCTAAGAATGATCAAGTAATATGACAAATTAAGTGTGATAAAATGCAAGATGTTTTGGAGCACATTACAAGATAAAACAGTAGGGATAGACAAAGTTCAGATGCTACAGGATATTAGAGGTGGTGTTAAAGTTTTTGGTTTGTAATTAAAGGAAAGAATTCAGAAGAGTGAGATGATCCAATGTAGACATTTAAACGATTTCATTATGAAATGTCTTTTGCAACAAAAATGTATGCAACTGGAAACAATTATGCTTAGTGAAGTAATCCAGTCCCAAAAAGACAAATGCATATGTTTTCACTGATTGCAGTAACTAACATACAGAATACAAAAAAAAGTAATGTATATCAGTGAAATTGGCATTTTGAGATTTGATTGTTCACAGCACTCTTGAGGAAAAGTGGTTTTTCTGCTTACTACTTGTTGAATTCTTATTTAGTGGAGGGTTAAGCTTGTGATTGTAAAATAAATAAAGTATGTCATTGTAAAAATTAAAAGAGGGGGCTGGTGCTGTGGCGTAGTAGGCTGTTCCTATCTGCAATCCCGGCATCCCAATTGGGCACCAGTTCGTGTCCTGGGTACTCATCCAGCTCTGTGCTATGGCTCAGGAGAGCAGTAGAAGATGGCCTGAGTGCTTGCACCTCTGCACCTGCGTGGGAGACCTAGGAGAAGCTCCTGGCTCCTTACTTCGGACTGCCATTCCTCCAGCCAGTGAATCAGCAGATGGAAGATCTCTCTTTCTGTCTCTCCCTCTCTCTGCCAATAATTCTACCTCTCAAATAAATAAATAAAATTTTAAAAATTATAAAATAAAAAAGAAAGGAAGGAAGAGGAAGGGTGCGAAGTGTCACTATGTTCCTAAAACTGTGTATATGAAATACAAGAAATTTATTCACTTAATAGGAATAAAAATTAAAAACTAAAACAAAAAGATATATGTAGAGTGAATAGAAATATCTCAGTTGGCGGCCAGCACCGCGGCTCACTAGGCTAATCCTCCGCCTTGCGGCGCCCGCACACCGGGTTCTAGTCCCAGTCGGGGCACCGGATTCTGTCCCGGTTGCCCCTCTTCCAGGCCAGCTCTCTGCTGTGGCCAGGGAGTGCAGTGGAGGATGGCCCAAGTGCTTGGGCCCTACACCCCGTGGGAGACCAGGAAAAGCACCTGGCTCCTGGCTTCGGATCAGCGCGGTGTGCTGGCCGCAGGGCGCCGGCCGCGGCGGCCATTGGAGGGTGAACCAACGGCAAAGGAAGACATTTCTCTCTGTCTCTCTCTCTCACTATCCACTCTGCCTGTCAAAAAAATATATATATATATATATATCTCAGTTGGCTACCATTATTTTACCAATAGGCAAAGTAAGACAATAGGAAGCATATAAAATGGAAGATAAATCAGTGGCATTACAGAGGAATGAACAGAAATTAATTAGTTTGAGAGATATTTAATATGTGGGTTAAAGTTAGTTTTTAGGAGTAATTTCTTCCTTTCTTTCTTACCAATCTAGGTGTATGATGGTGGTGTGAGTTGATCGGGAACACTGGATGAAATGGTTTTGTGTGAACCTCCCCACTTCTGTGTTTGTGTGTATGTATTTGCATGAGAGAGAGAGAGAGAGAGAGAGAGAGAGAGAATATACATAAAAGGAATAATAGGGAAAAAGGAATAAAATATTTGTATCAATAAGAGAGGTCCACTTAGGAGACAGAATGGCACCAGTTATTTTAACACAGAGAATGTAATATGAGGAACTATTAATGATGTATTGAAAAACTTAGCAAAAAAACAGAAAGAGAATACTGAGACGTCATGGAAGTATGAACTGCAGGGAGTAGTTACCCCTCCAAGAACTTCTGTAACCAAGAGAAAAGTTTGGAAATATTAAAATATTAAAGATTTGGCATAGGAGTTAACATGTTGCTCAAGATGCCCACATTGCACATAACAGTGCATGGGTTAGAATTGCAGCCCTATTTCCAGTTCCAGCTCTCTGTTAATGCACAGCCTGGGAGGCCACAGGTGATGGCTCTACTACGTGGGTACCTGCAACCTATATGGGAGACCCAGATTGAGTTCTGGGTTCTTGTCTGCTACCTGGCTTAGTGCTGGCTGTTATGACATTTGGGAATTGAATCAGCAGGTAGACCTCTATTTGTCTGTCTTCCTGTCTGTCTGTCTCTCTTTCTCTCTCTCTCTCTTCCTCTTTCTCTCTTTCTCTACCTTTCAAATATTTTTTTTTAAATTGAATGTTTGGGGAGGATAACATAGCGATTTATGAAGAACAAACATTTCTTGGCTCCTCCTGGTGTTCTGAAGTCAGGAGAGAAGAGTCACTGTGGGGAAGGGATCATGTAGAAAATGCTAACTATTGCTAATGTTGTCTATGAAAGGATCCTAGAAAACTCTATCTAGAATTGCTGGAAAGACAACAAATTGGGACCAACTACTACTGCTGGTTGCAAGTGACGCTACCAGAGGGGAAACCAAGGTGACTCTACTAGAAAAAGGGAGAAATAAGTGTGACACTGCTCCTGATCTACCCCTCCTGACTTTATTAGCTTTCTTAATTAATGAAGCCTAACAGAAGCCAACTATTCTTTAATCAATTTTATCTAAATATGAACATGATTGTTAATGTCAATTGTTTTATATTTATAATGCTATCTACTTTTTTGTCAGTTTAATATAAGTTCCAAAAAAAGCCCATTTTTGATTTGTTCATTATTCTTTCCTGACTAACTTAAAAAGTGAAATATACCCACTATGTTCTCAATAAATATTTGTAAGTTATGGGGTGAATGGATGTCACATAGCTCTCTTTGATGCTATTTCTTCATTCTGGGAACTCATAAGCTTATAACAGAGTCTCTTCCTGTGTAGACTTCTACTTGTTGCTAAGTTTTCACTTTATATACAATTGTATCATTGTTTCAATGAGACAGACTTATCAAATGGAAAGATAACTCTTACTTTGAGGTATGAGTTATTTCCTGTTAGATGTCTCACCATTTTACCTACAATGCTTATGTAAAAATTACTGAAAATCAAATTCTTATGGTTTATGAACTATAATTTATGACTAATTTTAAGGTATTAAGTGGTTAAGATCAGGGACTGAGAAAGAAATAAATCTTTCCTGATTTTATATTTTATATTTTTATAAACTGACTTTGGTGACTTAGGCTTTTTGATGTTTGATATTGATGTAATAATCTCTTAAAATTTTTAATGTATTTAAAGAGAATGAGCCTTAATGAATGAGCCTACTTTTTGCAAAAAAAAAAAAAAAAGACAAGCATAATTTTATTGTTTCCAATGTTAGACATTTTCCCTTGAAATAAAATCTGTACCCTGAATGACGATCCAACTCTTCCCCTGAAATACTCAAAATATACTTCTCTACTCATCATAAGACGGTTTGACAGGTCCATGTTTTATGAGCTGGACTGAGAACACAGAGCACCAGGATCTATAAAGGAAAGCATTCCCTGTGGGGGCCCATATATTTCAGATAATGGTGGCATAATTTATTATTTTCCATTGTGAGAAGATATCTGGCACTACCGCTAACCAATGTATAAAACACTGAAACAGGCAAGTTGACATTTTTACTAGAGCTCATGATCCCATAATTTTTTCCTTGTCAGTACTTCCACTCAAGATCTTTAAAAGGTCCATTTTTTTCTTAAATAGTTAATTCCCTTAACCTATTACTAGTATTGGAGTGCGAAATAATATATAATATGTAAATAATTTTAACCTTTTCCTGCAAGATATGGTGGAACTTGTGGAAATGAACTAGAGTTTAAAATGTTGCAATACTTCTTTGTTGGAGTGGTAAATTGGAAGGTTTGTTTTCTATTTCTGAAATTCTGTCTTTGGAATTCAAAGAAAACTTTTGATCCACGTGGACAACGTTCTTATGTTTTGAAAAGAGAACCACGACTATCATTATGTTAATAAATTATAGTATTATAAAGGGTTATCAGTGAGAAAATTTTCAAATTTTAAATATACCATTAATATAATCAGTTATTTAGTTATTGTTTAAATTATGCACTATGAAATATTAGCAAGATCATTTAAAAGTATTTTGATGTCTCTTGTTGAGGACTTCAGCATTTCTCCATAAATTTCAAGTGGTATGGTTTAGAGACTTCAATTCATCTAAAAAATAAAAGGAATGTCAAGAAGTTTGTAAAAACAAAAAACAAAAAACAAAAAACAAGGAATTCTTGAGTACAGCATCATGGCCCAACAGGTCAAGCTGACACTAGCAATGCTGGCACCCCATATGGTACCAGTTTGAGTTTTGGCTATTCCACTTCAGATACAGCTCCCAGCAAATGTGCTGTGGAAAGCAATGGAAAATGTCCCAAATACTTGGGCCCTCGCACCCATGTGGGATACCCCAGTAGAATTCCAGGCTCTGGCTTTAGCCTGACCCAGCCCTGGATGTTGTGGTCATTTGGGTAGTGAACCAAGGCATGGAAGATCTCTCTCTCTCTCTCTCTCTCTGTGTGTGTTTCTCTCTCTCTCTGTAACTCTGCTTTTCAAGCAAATAATTAAAGAAATCTTTAAAAATAGAATTCAACAATAAGTTTAATTTTGGTGTAATAAAATAGTGAAATTTATGAATAGCTTTTCATAATACATATTTTCCATGAATTTTTGAATGCCTCTTGTATATATGAGTACCTAGCAAGTACAAGATTTAGTCATTCATGTTTTCTGCCTTCAAGAAGATAAATATTTGGTAAGGTTAATAATAAAGCATGAAATCAAAGCAGTGTAATACTAAATATAATTGACTTATTATTAACTGAATAGATCCTGAATAATTTAACATTCTATTTGGTGAAGAAGATTAAAAATAGTTTTCCTCAGTGGTACTTGTGCTAGAACAGGGTTTCGAAAGGCAGAACTCATGGGTAGAATCAGGGTATTAAACAAGAGAACTGCAGAGCACAGAGGACAATAATATTACATGAAGACATAGCAGAGATAATGTACAACTACAATAATGTGGAGTGTGGATAGGGAGGAAAAGAATGGCTTTATAAATATTTATCTGAAAGACAGAATGACCAAGAGAGAGAGGGAGACACAAAGAGAGAAAGAGACTTTCTACCCACTGGTTTACTCCCCAAATAGCTGCAACAGCTGATGCTTGGCTAGGCTGCAGCCAGGAGTCAGGAGCTTCTTTTGGGTCTTCCATGTGGGTGCAGGGGCCCAAGCACTTGGGCCAGCCTCTGCTGCTTTCCCAGGCATATTAGCAGGGAGCTAGATCAGAAGTGAAACAGTCAGGACTTGAACTCGTGCCCTTATGGGATGCCAGCATCACAAGCAGCAGTTTAACCTGCTGCACCACAACGCTGGGCACTAGGAAATGAATTTTATCTGATCAGTTACAGAAAATAATTCATAAAGGAAAGTTAACAATAATACATTTCTTTTAAGGCTGTTCTGAAAAACAGTGGTCTCAATAGCAGTCAGGATTAGGGGAAATATGATTTAATATGCATTCAACAGGAAGTTGGAATTAATAAGCTAGGGTTTAGAGAAACAAGGAATTGATTCATTAATTCCCGTGGAGTTCACATTTAAATTCTTGAGAATTATGGAAGTGGACATATTCAAAGTGTGTTTTAGAGTATTTACTTTTCAGTGTTTCTTTATTCCTAAACTATATTTGTTTTCTTTTCTTACTTTTTCTATATTACATTTTACCATGTTTTCTGGATATAACATTGTTTTGTCCCATAATTATTTTTGATTTTAACACACTATTCTAATTGTCTGAATGTTCATTGTGGGAGGAAACACTTATTCAACTGCTTATTTCCTTTAGTGACATTTGTAGGGTTTTACGTATAAAAGGAAGCAACAAATATTTGCAATATATAGCAGAATATAAAAAGAACACCCCAAACTGAAAACTCTAAACTACTTAAATCCAATTCACCCTGAGTGCATCAATAAAATTTTCAGAGTACTAATAATTTTGCTTTGATTTTACCACACTGACATTTTATAGTGTTATCACTAAAAAAGACTGCAACACATTTAAGCTTAGTCTATTGATTCCTTACCAGTGTTTTTTCACTAACTTGCACTGGTTATCATGATGCAAAGCCTGGGCATCAGAGTTTTCTTCTGTGCACTGCTTGGCTTGCACTGGACAGGGACGTGTCCTTCCCCCCTGTAGATGTGGCTCTTCCAGTTCAGCTGTACTCCCTTACTCCGTAACTTCTCCCACTGCCTCCTAATCCAATCCAAAATCTTTTTGCAGTTTTTGATTCCTGCTTCCTGCATGCCGCAGTTCTAAGAGAAGAATCCATTGAGATTTAAGCCAAGAAGTAAATCCTTTTTCTTTTTTAATGATTTACTTATTTATTTATTTGATAGGTAGAGTAACAGACAGAGAGAAGGAGAGGCAGAGAGAAAGGTCTTTCATCCGCTGGTACACTCCCCATATGGCCACAACCACCAAAGCTGGATGGGTCCGAAGCCAGAAGCCAGGAGTTCTATCAGGTCTTGCATGCCGGTACAGCGGCACAAGCTCTCAGGCCATCTTCTACTGCTTTCCCTGGCCATAGTAGAGAGCTGGACTGGAAGAGGAGCAGCCAGGACTTGACCAGCGCCCATATGGGATAGTGGCATCACAGGCAAGTGGCCTTATACATTATGCCACAATGCTGGCCCAAAGAGGTAAATGTTGATAGATGTTGCATTGTACTTCATTTTTCTTTAACTCAGAATACTAAGGCTCAATATTAAGTCAAATTTGTTGTGCTCATTTTCTCCTACTTTAGGACCCCTGGAAGTGCAGAATTCTCCTGGGAGTTAGTCAGAGATATTTCCAGAAATGCCTGAACTCCAAGCAGCAAATAGAGACTATGTGCTAATCATCATCACATCACAAGGGGAAGCTGATTTGCAGTCTTGAACATTGGTAAACAAAACATTTGGGTACATTGGATGACAGACTTTAAACGTCATAGTAGGTGTCAAATTGGGAAATACATTTTAAAAATTTTTTGTTTTCTTAGCTTTTCTCACTTGAAAAGTGTTTGTCTATCATTCTGTGTGTAATACAATAGATGGAAAAGTACTGCAAAATGAAATGTGACATTTATGTACCAGAAATATCTACTAATAGTTTTATAGTATAGGTTAGCATTTAAGTTTAAGTAAATGTTATGTTTCTAGGATTAAACCTGACAATTTTCCCTCATCGTGAGAACTAAGATTGAATTTAATATTTTAAAGTTTTGTGTTAATGTATCACATTGCTCCTTATTAATAACCATTAGAATATGATGCTTATTGGGGAGATTTAAGTAATTTTGCTTATTAGGATGGTTTTAAGACAAAGAATTTTTTTCTCTTTTATTAAGAAGATTATGGGTTTACTACTAATTGGTAGTTCAAAATTATCCTTAAAATATCCCTCTGAAGTAAAATATCTACTTTATTTCCTTTCTTTTCAATCAGTTACTGCAGATAATGGAACATTCCTCTGTGATCCCTTTCCTGGCTTTTTCTTTTTTAGAAGATTTGTTTATTTATTTGAAAGTCAGTGTTACAGAGATAGAGCGAGAGAGAGAGAGCTCTCCCTTCCTGGCTTATACTCTTCCATTTCCTATCATTGTGTTCTATGCCTTCTTCCTTAATATTACACATCTATATACTCTGTTTTTAGAGATAGACATCATATATTTTTTTCTAAACCTTGTGTGTATGGCTATGTATGACAAATATAGATCTTTAATACATTTTTTTTAAAAAAGAATTGTCATAGACATAAATAAAACTATAAATACTGGTTAAGGAAACTTGTGTCATGAATTATAACTCCCATATTTCTGTACCTATCACTACAAAGAGTATGGAGAAGTGAGGTTCAGATCAAATTCTTCTGAGCATCTCTCGGAGCCCCATTCTATTAGACTGAGTTTAATTTGAACTAGTCCATAAACAACACATTACAATGTGCATGACTTCCAGTTAAATTTGAATGACCTTTACTCTCATACAATTCCCAGGGCCATAACCCAGAACTGATTTCTCAAAACTTCTTCATCTCTGAAATCAATATTGCACTCTTTGAACATAGTCTCCTATTTTTGCTGCTCTATCATTCTCTCAGTGTCAATAGCCATCATTTCAGTTTCATCAAGACATCCAATTCCTTTTCTATTGTGTTATTTCATTGCAGTCTTCTTTTTCTTTTCAATCCAACCCAGATTCCATCACTTATGACATCAATCAATTTCTTACTGCTATACTCAGTGTTATTGCTCTTTCTATCCCTGTGTTGCAACTCTTCTGCAAACCCCAAACAAGGATGCTAAATTTAACTCTAAGGAAGTGACTGTCAGTTACTTTTGGAAAAATTGTATAACTGAGTGCCTATATGTAAAATTTTTGCTCTAATTTTAAAAGGACTGTCAATACCATTCTCTACTGCTCTAGTTTCTCAATACTTTCTTCAAATACTAAAAGAATGCATGCCTCTGTTGCTAAAATCCACTCTTCATTTTCTCTTTACTTCCATTATATAACATTGCCCATTGATTCTATCATAAGATATTCTCTTAACATTACCATCACCAAATACTCCCCGTATTTACACATTACTATATTTTCCATAAAAGAAATGTCCATCCTCTTTAGTTAAGACAAATATATCTATCTTCATTTTGGATACCATTTCTTTTTGAATTACATCACATAATTCTAAATATTCTATTATGAAAATAATTCATAGCTTTTGTTAACAATTAAATAGAAAACCAATTTAAAAATTTTTATGTGTGATGTTAAAGGCCAGATATATATAATTAATATCTATGTTTATAGCAGCTCAAATCTCAACAGCTAAGATATGGAATCAACCTAGATATCCATCAACTGATGACTGGATAAACCAAATGTGGTGTATACAGAGATCAGAATGCCAATTCACTGTAAAAAAAAATACAATGAAATCCTGTCTTTGCAACAAAATGGATGCAACTTGAAACCATTCTACTTTATTCTCTTTTTGTTTTTTGTCTGTCTCATTTCAAAAGTGCTGTCAAGATTAAAAAGTCTTCCTTAATAATTATTATTACTAAGTATTATTATTTGATAATAATTTGCAAAATATTGAAGTTAGTGCTGCTTTGAGGTATAGTAGGATTCACTATAAGGTCATCACTTCCTGAATCTTTCCCTGCTTTGAGAATTATAACTGATGCTTTATTATCTTTACTTGCTCTGGGTCAGTTTAGATTATTATATATTTTCTTGATTTTGCCTAGGTAGGTCATATTTGACCAGGAATTTGTCCATTTCTTCAAGTTTTTCCAATTATTTAGAATATAATTTTTAGATGGTAGTTTTTAATGATCCTTTGTAGTTCTGTGACATTTTATTTAATGTCTCCTTTTTACTCTTCTTTCAATGTTAGTCTGGTTAAAGTTTGTCTATTTTGTTGATCTTCTGAAAAAATCAATTTTGCATTTTGTTCATTTTTTGTATTGTTTTGTTTCAATTTCATTGTTTCCACTCTGTTATTATTCTTCAAGTCTTGCTAATTTTTGTCTGCTTCATTTTAGTTTTTCTTAGTTTTTGAGATGTGTCACTATAATTTTTATGTGAGATCTTTTTTTAAAAAATGTAAGCATTTATTGCTATATACTTCATTTTTAATACTGCTTTACTATAGCCACAGGGATGGTATGTTGTTGTTTACTAATTCATATTTTTTGACTAGGGAATTTCAAGGTTAATATTGATAGATAACAACTTGCTCCTGGCATTTTGTTGATTGGTTACTAATTGTTTCTGCTTTGTTAGTGAACTTGGTACTTTCATATGTTTTCATAATGGTTACTTCTGATATAGGGTTCCCTTCAGGATTTTTTTTTTGTAAGACTGGCCTGATGGTAATAAATTTTCAATGTTTTTCTTGTCCAGGAAATATTTTATTCCTCCTTCTGTTTTAAAAGTAAGCTTCAGTAGATATAATGTTACCCATTGAAAGGTTTTTTGGTTTTGTTTTTTTCCTTTTAAGACATTTAACATACCATCTACTCTTTTTTTGCCTATATAGGTTCTCCTGAAAAGTCTGCTATTTGTATAACTGGTTTTCCTTTCTATATAACTTGATGTTTTTTTCTCTGTCACTGTGTTTATGATTCTCTCCTTGCCCTTAACTTTGAAAATTTGACCGTAATACATTCTGAAGAAAGTTTTTTTCAGATTATGTATTTTTGGGGTTCCTTTGAGCTTCCTTTTTTGTGAATGTCCATATCTCTGAAAAATTAAGGAGATTTTAACCATTAATTCATTTTATAGGTTGTCAGTGACTTTCTTTTATTCTTTTTCATATATACATATGCTATGGGTATTTGTTCCCTTAGTGATAACTCATATTTCACATAGACTTTCTTCATGCCTTTTTTTGAAAATATTAATTTATTTATTTGAATGACATGGTGACAGAGTGGGGAGATACACACAGGAGGAGATACTCTGTCTACCAATATACTACCCAAATGCTACAACAGTTATGGTTTGTCCAGACCAAAGCCAGGATCCAGAGACTCCATTCTTGTTTCCCACATGGATGGCAGGGTGCCAAGTACTTGGGATATCTTCCTCTGCCTTCCAAAGTACATTATCTGGAAGCTAAATTGGAAGTACTGTAGCTGCAATTTGCAATAGCACCTTGTTATGGGATGTGGGTATCACAAGTGCAACTTAACCTGCTGTGCCACAACGCCAGCCATACTTCATTCTTTTGTCTTTTTTTGTCTGACTCGATTATTTCAAAAGTGTTGTTGTCAAGATTAGAAAGTCTTCCTTCTACTTAGGCTACTCTGTTTTTGAAGCTTTCAATTTCATTTTTTATTTCATTGAAATTTTCAGCTTCAAAATTTTTGTTTGGTTCCTTTTAAGAATTTCTATTTGGAATTTCTCATTTATATCATCTATTTTTTTCTTATTTCTGTAAACTGTCTATATGTATTCTCTCTTTATCTTAAGATTTATTTATTTGAAAGACAGAGTTACAAAGAGGCAGAGGCACAGAGAGAGAAATCTTCCATCCACTGGTTCACTACCCAAATAGCTGTAATGGCTGGAGTTGGGCCAATCTGAAGCCTGGAGCCAGGAGCTTCTTTCAGGTCTCCCACATGGGTGCAGGCTATGTTGAGGATTGTGAACTGGCAGTTTTGGGCCTAGAACAGAAAGATGCAGGTAGACCCTTCCAATGGTCCTTCTGGACATATTTCATTGACTATGAAGAATAAAGTGTTAATAGTCATAATCCTAGAGATACAGGATGCAATGGAGACACAAGTCTCACAGAGGGAGTGCAGGTTATGCTAGGGATTATGGACTGGAAATTGCCAGTGTGAAATGGAGGAAGGTAGGTAGAGCCTTCTAGATCCTACAAATGAGTACAAGTTACTCCAGGGGATGTAGTACCAAAAGTAACAGTGTCAGCCATGCATTGCTACTACAGAGCATGCAAAGTAACAATGGGGTCCTTTTTTTTTTAAAGGCAGAGCTGAGAGTGAGAGAGAGATACAGGGAGAAAGGTCTTTCTTTTCTGTTGGTTCACCCCCCAGTGGCCGCTGCGGTCAGCATACTGCACCTGCGCAGGGCGCTGATTCAAAGCCAGGAGCCAGGTGCCTCTCCTGGGCCATCCTCCACTGCCTTCCTAGACCACAGCAGAGAGCTGGACTGGAAGAGGAGCAACCGGGACAGAATCCAGCGCCCCAACTGGGACTAGAACTCAGTGTGCTGGCACCGCAGGCAGAGGATTAGCGTATTGAGCCATGGCACCGGCCAACAATGAGGTCTTATGCTTTGGCTACCCAGTAACCTATGTAAAATTTGTAGAAGGGGCTTCCTCAGGGCTGGTTCTCTGGGATTCTGTATGGCTGCTGCTGCTGAATATCCCCAAGAATCCAAGGGGAACTTCCATTTATGACACACAGCAAGTGAGTATAGCTCCAGCGCTGGTGCACAGATCTCTCCTCTGAGAGATTCAGAGGAGCCTGGTCTCTGCTCTGGACAGTCCCTTTGCTATCTCTGGAGCTTCTGGAAGCCACAGCTGCTTGTCTCCTATAACAGAAGATATTTGCAGCTTCTAGGCTGCAACTTGATCTGGTGCTTTAGAAATAGAGGGAGGGAATGTGTGTTTCTTTTTCTGAGTAAAGCAATTTCTCAGACCCCAGTTAGCCCTCTAGACTTGATTTAAAGTCCATGAAGATTGTACAGATTTCCTAGTTAAGGATGCCAGTCTGCAGCAGTGGTGAGAATTGCGGTGCTTTCCACTTACTCCCTCACAGCAGCACCATGTCCCTGGACGAGGTGGGTGGGTAGCATTGTGGAGCCGTGGCAGTGGGTAGAGGCAGTAGTGATGGCTTTGTTTGTCCTCCCCCTCTGCTGCCCTTCAGAATCCCTGTGCTGTTTCTAGATCTTGTTATTTCTTTACTAAAGCTTTCCCTCTGTCAGTCTCCTCAGTTCTTACATTTTTATTATGTAGAATCCAATCCTTTTTCCCAATAAGATGGCATCCTTGATCAAGCCACTGGCGTATGAGTGGTGACTGTAGCAGTTTTCTTTGTTGCTCTCTCTCTCTGCTGGTTTTTAGTGTTTCTATGCTGTTTGCATAGTTCCAGTCAGTTCTTTACTGATGATTTCCCTCAATCAGTCTCTTGGAAACATGGTTCTTTCTTGTTCTGAAAATTTTCTCTGGTTAAATTAGATGCAGATTTTCTCAGCTATCTTGATCCCATCTTATATTACTTTTCAGTACATGCTGTGTTATGACTCCTTTATAATATGTTAAGAACAATGTATTGAAAGAAGCATATGAAAGAGTTACTTGTAACTGTTTGTTTATAGCAGCTCAAATCACAACAGTTAAGATATAGAATCAACCTAGATGTCCATCAACTGATGCCTTGATAAAGCAAATGTGGCATATACAGAAAATAGAATATTAATCCACCATTAAATATACAAAAAATCCTGTCTTTTGCAGCTTGAGACCACTGTATTTAGTGAGATATTCCAGACCCCAAAAGTCAAATACCAGGTTTCCTCTATTTTGTTGTAGCAAATATATAGAATAAAAAACATTAAGGTATATGAGTGAAATTGATATCCTTGGATTTGATCATTGCTTATGGCCCTTGTCTACATTCTGCCAAATAGTACTCTTTCTAATTTTACTTACTGTACTCTTTATTTTCTGGAGAATTAAGCCCATGACTATAAAGTACATTAGTGTATGAAAGAATTATCTGTACTCCCATGTTTACAGCAGCTCGACTCACAAAAGCTAAGTTATAGATTCAACCCAGATGTCCATCAGCTTATGACTAGATAAAGAAATTCTGGTATTTATACATGATGGAGTACTTCTTAGCCATAAAAAAGAATGAAATTTTGTCTTTCATAACAAAGTGGATACAACTGTAAACCATTATGCTTAATGAAATTAGCCAATCCCCAAAAGAAATATATCATATATTTTCCCTGATTTGTGGTAACCAATATACAGAGTACAAAACTGTAATGTGTATGAGTGTAAATGACCTTTTGATATTTAATTATTATTTCTAGCCCTTGTCTTATACTTTTGGTTTTTCTACTCAGTCTTTGTTGAATTCTTTATTTGGTGGAGATTTAAGTTTGTGATTAGAAAGCAAATTGAAAGTATGTCATTATAAAAATGAAAAAGGAAAATAAGAAAGGGAGGAGGAGGGAAGATGAGAGCAAGGGAATGAAGGAGGGTAGGGGGGCAAGTATCGTTATGCTCATAAAACTGTCCTACATGAAGAACCTCAGTGAGTGAGACCCCAGTGGAAAGAAGTGCTCATCAAAGAAGGAGGTACTTTTCTCTGAAGGGAGGAGAGAATTTCCAATTTGCTTATGACCTTGTCTAAATACTGATGTGGTTTATGGATTCAAAAGGCTCCCATATCCTAGGCAGCTCATGTCTAGAGCCTCCAATGATCACTGTTGTCATACATAAGAGTGTTAATTGTTAAGCTAACAACAAGAGTCACTGTGAACAACTTCCCATGGAGGACCTATGTCCTCAAAGATTTGCATCATAATTATGTTTAAGTGCTCACAAAAGATGTATCATTCTTATGTGCTTCTTTAAAATTAATTGTTTCCAAAAAAATTGAAATTAACTTCAAGATACAATGACTTTGAAAAGCCCTTGTCTTGACTTGAAGAACAATTGTGTGTGTGTGTGTGTGTGTGTGTGTGCAAATTGTTGAACTCTTTACTTAGTATAGAGTTGGTCTTTTGTGTATAAAGTTAATCAAAAATGGATCTTAGTGGAGAATGAGACTGGGAATGGGAGAGGGAGGTACTTATGAAATGCATGAAGTTTGTATTCCTTAAATAAAAGGTTTCTTTGGGAAAAAATAAAAATAAAACCTATATATATGAAATAGAAAAATATATTATTGCAAAAATTGAAGAAAAAAGAAAGGAAAAAATGAAGGTGGTTTAAGGCAAGGAGGACAGGAGGCAAGTATGATTATCTGCTCAGAATTGTACCAATGAAATACATGAAATCTGTTATCTTTACATTAATAAGAATAAAAAATAATAAAGACAGAAAGAAAAACAAAAGGATAGAGAAAGGGAAGGAGGGTAGAAAGTGTTATATTCCTATAATTGTATCTGTGAACTACATGAAATCTATTCTGTTAATAAAAATAAATTATTTAAATTATTTAACTAAAAAAGCAATTTCTTGGTTACTTACAAATATTTATTTTACTGGAATAAGTTCATACTTATTTATTAATTTTCCAAAATCAACAAATGTTAAGTATACTAAAAAAAGAAAGCCAAGAATCAAAAAAAAAAACTCAGTCTTGACCAGAATCATGATCAATTCCCAAATTAATTTCTTATTAATTATCCATTTCTACTTTTGAAATATGTTATATAAGGACATGAGTTTTTTAAAAAAATATTTAAGGGGAAAAATTTGTAATTCTCTGCATGTAGATCCTGAACAAACTGACTTATCTCTAAGAATTTCATTTTTGCATTATTGAGAATGATAATGATTTTTTTAAATTTCAAAATCCAATTTCTTTGGCTATGTAGAAAATGCAATTAACATTAGTATATTACCTTTGTGTAGTATAAACTTTCTATAATGACTTACTAGTTCCAGGAATTCTGTGATAGATTGTTTCAGGGTTTCCTGCATAGACAATCATGTCATCTGAGAATAAAGCTATTATTCTTTATTTTCTTATGAATCTAGTGTAGTAGCTAGGGATATTAGTCAAATTTTCATCAATATATCAAAATACCTGAAACAGCTTTGTAAACAGAAAAGTCTTATTTATCTCACAGTTTTGGGACACGGTTTGGAGATCAGGCAGCTCCATTAGTTTGGCCTTTGATGAGGGAAGGAACGGTGGAACTTGGGGTGCCTCAATAGGAAGGATCACATGGTGATCCAGCAAGCAGGAATAGAGAAGCTGGGCTCTACCAAGGCTTTATAGTCCAAACTCTTGGATGAGAATTACCTCCTGAGGGCATGCCTTCAATGAGGTAGAGACCTACTACTTGGCCTCCCTCCTAAACAACATAATTGAGTAACATTTCTACTATCTTCAGTACCTCAAACTTAGGGGATTAAATCTCTTCACGAGCTTGGGAGCCCAATCATTTTCAAACCATAGCACTAGGAAATTCATTACAATTATTGAAAGGGGTATGCAAAAGGGAAATAATTGCTTTGTTCTGAATCTCATGGGGAAAGTATCCAATTTATCACTATTAAGTACATTAGTTATAGGTTTATTGTAAATATTCTTTAGTATGTATAACCTTTATCCTTTGTTCTTGGTTTATTTGAAGGTTAGTCTGTTGGTTGCCCCCTAAATGGCTAGAATGGCCAGAGTTAGGCCAGGCTGAAGCCAGGAGCCAGAAACTCCTTCTGCGTCTCCCGTGTGGGTGGCATAGGTCCTGCTGCTTTTCCAGGCTCATTAGCTGGATCGGAACTGGAGCAGCCAGGACTCAGCCTGGTGCACGTAGTGATATTGGCAGGCAGGTAGGATTCAATGGATTATATTTGTGAGCTGGAGACCACGCCTTCATCTGCCCTGTTTTGTGATCTTATGTCCTACCTGACTTCACCTGTACGCTCACCTGCCAATCAGACTATGTAGCCACTCAGGTTTGGAAGTGAATAAAAGGCGTGGAGTACCCGGCCTCTCTTTCTCTCTGCTTTCCTGCCCACGCTATGCTACCTGTGGTTGCTCCTAACTGCATGCTTGCTCCACATGGCTCCTAGCCTGCTTTCTGCCTGGTATGGATCCAACTTACATTTCTAGACTTCTTTCTCCCCTATATAAAGGCCTCACTTTCCTGTGTATTTCTCTCACTGAATAAGTGCTAAAAACTGTACCATGTTGATTGTTTCATTTATAAGCAGCTGATATTTAGAATTCTTATCTAAATATATGGCAAGAACTCTCAAAATATTAATCTTAAAATGCTTAATAAAATTTTGAGTAAAGGTCCCTGATATGAGTAGCATCTCAGGCATTGCTGCACCATGTCAGCCCCAAAGTTAGGCCTGTTTTCAAGAACAGGGTGTTGCCAGGTTAAGATTTCCTCTGATTCCCCCCAGAGATTCTTACTTTTTAGCTGTCTTTTCCCTGATTGTCACAGCTGAATATCTAGCTGATATATCCTTTTTGTTGTTGCTACTAATAGTTTCGAACTACCAGCACCTTCTTAGTAGCACCCCTCTTTGTTTTTCACATTGTTCCTTAGAGCATGATTTATAGCATGCTCTTAATAGAGGCAGAATTCTTACATAGAATCATGACACGTTCTATTCCTAACTCTCGCCTTTCCCTTGGAATATTTGTGTTCTGATGCTCCTGATTCATAACAAACAGTGGGTATGTGGCTCATCCCTCATTCTTCATTTGCCTCTCTTGGTGAGGAACCTCCTACAAGAAAGCTGTCTTACAATCAAGCTGCAGTAGAAGTGGCTGGAGTCCAGAACTCTCATTCTACCTTGTTTTGGTGGGGCTCTGGTCACGTAACTGGAGGCTGAGTGGATTAAGTGGTTCTCTGCCCCTCAGGCTGTGCATGTCTGTCATCGCCTGTGGAGATTCTGAAGCACAGTGCTAGAAGGGGTATGAGGAACGCTTGTTTCCTTTCTCTCAAGGGTTAAACTACATTCCTCTATTGAGAACTGGGGAAAGAACAAACTTAGGCATTTTGCTACACTCACCTGTAATAAATCTCCCAAGGTATATGTGGGGCAGCAGTGCATAGCAATGTGTTATAGCTCATGTCCTACTGATTCATCCTTATAATTGAAATTTAGTTGGTTACTTGAATATCTCATTAGTGCTATTTTCTGTAAGCAATTTAGAATTGAAAATTTAGATTATATAACAAAATTTTATATTATCTTAGATTTGTATTATGTAATATATTATATTTGTACTTTTCAAAAAATTGAATTGGATGTTTCTCTTTGGTGAGAGTTTTCCAAGCACTTCACTCCCCTGTTCTGGAAATCTACAATTCTTAAGATTTTTCTATGGGCACAGTAATGTCATCTGTAGATAAAGATAGCATTATTTTGTTTCTTTCCAATTCTCTGTGCCTTTTATTTCTTACTTAATTATAATGGCAAGGACCTGCAATCAACATTAAGTAGATTTTTATGAGAAATCACAGCCATTCTTTGGTTCTGATCTCAGAAGAAAAGCATTCAATCTTTGACAATCAAGAGTGTAAGTTATTTTATATCATTCTTCTCAGGTTAAGAAATTCCTTTCTCTAACATGCTGAAAGTTCTTAAATGTGTGTTTTATTCAAATAATTATTCTTTATTGAAATTATCATGTTTTTATTCCCTTTTGTATTAATATGACATATTATATATCGATTTTTAATGTAAAATTAACTTTCCATTTTTGGTGTAATTTTCATCAATCAAAAGTGACTATCCTTTTTGTGTACTGTTTGATTTTGTTTTTATTCAAGAGGCAGAGAGACAGAGACAGACAAAGAGTGCCCATCTGCTGATTCACTCTCCAGATGACCACAATAACTGAGACTGGGCTAGGCCAAAGTCAGCAACCAAGATCTCAATGCAGGATTTCCACATCAGTGGCAGGAACCCAGCTACTTGGGCCATCATTTTCTGCCCCCAGGATGTGTACTGGCAGGAAGTTTCAATCAGGAGACCAAGCGAGGAATCAAATCCAAGCACCCTGATATGGGATGTAGGCATCTTAAAATGGCATCTTAACTGCTGGACAAAATATCTTCCCCTGTGATGTTGGATTTTTGTGAAACATATCATTAAGAATTTTAATATCTGTATTCATGACAAATATTGAGCTGTTATTTTGGGATATTTTTATTTTTAAATATTTTTATTTATTTATTTATTTGAAAGGTAGAGTCATAGACAGTGAGAAAGATAGATAGAAAGGTCTTCCTTCTGTTGGTTCACTCCCCAAATGGCCGCAACGGCTGGAGCTGCACCAATCTGAAGCCAGGAGCCAGGAGCTTCTTCCAGGTCTCCCACTTGGGTGCAGGGGCCCAAGGACTTGGGCCATCTTCTACTGTTTTCCCAGGCCACAGCAGAGAGCTGGATTGAAAGAGGAGCATCTGGGACTAGAACCGGCGCCCATATGGGATGCTGGTGCCACAGGTGGAGGATTAACCTACTGCTCCACAGTGTTGGCTCCCTTGTTTTGTTTTGTCATATGAAATGTTGTTGGTTATGGTGCTACCTCAGATATTTCCATATGTGCATCAAATTTTCTCAATTGTGGGGAGCAACTCGGACTAGACTAAGTTACTGGAATTAAGACTTATTCTATGCATCTGCTCTCCCACAATATGGCACTGAGAAGGGAGTAAACAGCTTCTATACAGCTGCCTCTCGCCAATTTGATTGAGCTGCAGGAGCTGATCTTGCTCCTGATTGGAGGAGAGCAGCGTACTCGGCTTGTGGGTAGCAGAGTTGGGATTGGCGGAAGAGGACTATAAAGGAGGAGAGAGACAACATGCACCAGGAACATCTGAAGGAACACCTGAGCAGCCCCCGAGAGAGCCGGCCGGCGGTGTGCCGCTCCCCCGCGGAAGTGGGGAATGTGGCAGGGGGAACCGCCCTTCCACGGAGGTGGAAGGGTCGGTAGCCAACCCGGGAAGAACCAGCAGCAAACCCGGGAAGGGCCGAGCAGACAGAAGAACAACGCAGGTCCTGTGTCGTTCCTCCACGAAGAGGGGGAGCGACACTCAATTTCGGTATAAGTCATGGTAGGTTAATATATGTCTATTTATAATAAATATAATAGTTATTTGGCTAAAAGAATGAAAGTTAATTTCCCATTCATATACAATTCATTGCCTAAATTCTTATGCCTTGTTTCCACCCAGCAGTTGCAGTAGTTAAATCATCCTGGCATTTCAATATAATGAGTCCTTCGAAGTCCTCCACCATATCCTACACAAATGTCTAAGTGTTAAGAGGGCAGGGAAAACAGGAGAAGAAACTCAAGAGTAACAATATGGAAATGTCTGAGTTTCTCCCCACTTTCTATAGCTAAAGCTAACAATTTGGGTAAAATATCACTGTTAATTTACTTATTTGTTTCTTAAATAAACTAGATTGCACATTTAAAATATACAACATTATAAGATACACATATGAAGGTGCTTCAAAAGTTTACAATAAACAGAAAGAAAGATAGACTTAGGGGCTAGAATTGTGGTACAGGAGGTTAAGTCACCATTTGCAATCTTGGCACCCCATATCAGGGTGCTGGTTCAAGTCCTGGCTACTCTGCTTCTGACCCAGCTTCCTACTAATGTGCCTGGGAAGCCATGGAAGATGGCCCAATTATTTGGAATCTTAATTCCATGAGGGTGACTTGATGGAGGGTCTGGCTCATGGCTTTAATTTGTTCCTGCTCTGTTATGGCTGCCATTTGGGAGTGAACTGGCAGATTGGATGTCTCTCTCTCTCTCCTTTTTCCTCCATTGCTTTTCTTGTCAATGAAATTGTTTTGAAAGGAAGAATTAGAGACAGGGAAAAGGAAAGAGAGAATCTTCCATCTGCTGGTTCACTCCCCAAATGGCCGCAACCACCAGAGCCAGACTGATGTGAAGCCAGGAACCAGGAGCTTCTTCCAGTTCTCCTACATGGGTGCAGGGGCCCAAGGACTTGGGACATTCTCTGCTGATTTCCCAGGCACATTAACAGGGAGCTGGATTGGAAGCAGAGCACCTGGGACTTGAACCAGTGCTCATATGGGATGTGGGCACCACAGGCAATTTCTTTACCTACTATGCCACAGTGTTGGCCCAGAAATGAATAAATCTTTTTAAAAATTATTTTGACACAAATATTTATCTGTGATATGTTTCCCATGAACTTTTAAAAGAATCTTTTTTTGAGAATATAGTAAAATGGTTACTGTTGAACTAATTAGTATATCTACTTCTTACATAATTACCCTTCTCATCCCACTGTGGCAAGAACAGTTATAATATACTCATTTAGTAAAATCCCAAATATAGTACAGTATACCTGGAGACCTCATGTTGTACATTAAATCTTTTAACATTATTATGTCTCTTATTTCCTACTTTATTTTTTAAAATTACTTTTATTATATTTGAAGGCAGAGAACCAGAGAGAGAGAGAGAGAGAGAGAGAGAGAGAGAGAATCTGTCTGCTGTTTCCCTCTCCAAATGACTGCAATAACTAGGCCTGGGACAAGCCAAAGTCAGGAGCCAGGAGCTCCAGCTGGATTTTCCACAAAGGTGGCAGGACTCAAATACTGGGGTGATGATATTCCTTCCAGGATATACATCAGGAGGAAGCTGGCTCTGAAGTGAAGCCTTGACTAGAAGGGTTCCTGGGATTCAGGAGTCCCAGTTGGTTTCTTCAGCGTTGAGTCAAACACCTGTTCCATATCTACCACTTTGCAACCTTTTACTCTCATTTTCCCATTTGCTGTTCCCTACGCTGCTAACCAGTTTTATTCTTTAACTCTCTATATATTTACTTTTATAAAATTCCTGCATATCAGTGAGGTTATGCAACATTTGTGGTGTGTGTGTGTGTGTGCACACGCTATGTCATTTAGTAGAATATCTTCCATTTCTCTCCAAGTTATGGCAAGTATTTGACATTCCTCTTTCTTTTTATGTAGTTATTTATTTGAAAGGTAGACAGAGAGACAGAGAGAGAAAAGGATCCCATCTGCTGATTCACTCCCCAAATGTCTGCAGCTGTCCCCCATTCTTGCTGAAGCTGAGAACCAGGAACTCACTGAAGGTCTCCATCTGGATGGCAAGAAGCCCATCACTTAAGTCATCTTTACTGACTCCTGGGGTCCATGTTAGTAGTAAAAAATAAACTGGAGTCAGGACCAGAGCTTAGCATCAAACCCAGATGCTCTCATATGAGACTCGGAGGTCATAATTACTCTTAACTGCTAGGCCAAATGTCCTCTTCTTAAGTTTGAATAATGTTCCAGTTTGTTTATTCACCTGTCCCTTTATGACACTTAGATTTTTCCATATCTTTGCTGTTGTGAATAATGCTGAAATAAAAATAAACTTTTTGTGTTATAAGCAATCAATGCAACTTGTTAGACAAATGTGAGAACTTAACTGGCCTCTATGGAACTCTTAATGCTTATACTAACTGCATAAACAAATGTTATCTAGAAATGTTTCTGTGCCAGTCCAATAAAATTAAAGCATCTAAAGAAAATAAATAAATAAGTGTTAAACAACGATTTATGAAGTATGTTCCTGTCGCTCCCCCTCTTCGTGGAGGAACGACACAGGACCCTGCGTTGTTCTTCTGTCTGCTCGGCCCTCCCCGGGTTTGCTGCTGGTTCTTCCCGGGTTGGCTACCGACCCTTCCACCTCCATGGAAGGGCGGTTCCCCCTGCCACATTCCCCACTTCCGCGGGGGAGCAGCACACCGCCGGCCTGCTCTCTCGGGGGCTGCACAGGTGTTCCTTCAGATGTTCCCCTTAGATGTTCCTGGTGCATGTTGTCTCTCTCCTCCTTTATAGTCCTCTTCCGCCAATCCCAACTCGGCTGCCCACACGCCGAGTACGCTGCTCTCCTCCAATCAGGAGCAGGATCAGCTCCTGGAGGTCATCACTCAAGTTGGCAAGAGGCAGCTGCGCAGAAGCTGTTTTCTCCTCTCCCAGCGCCATATTGTGGGAGAGCAGATGCATAGAATAAGTCTTAATTCCAGTAACTTAGTCTAGTCCGGGTTGCTCCCCACAGTTCCAAAATGGAGACTGCCATGTTTAAAGAAATTAAATGAATAGTTATTTTCACAATAGATATACTTCTATATGACCATACATAATAACATTATCTTAACATGTCAGTGATGATTATATATTTCTTTAACGTATAGTATATTATGTTGAACAAGGTTTTTTGAGAAAAGGATCAAAGCAATAGTTTACATTTCTGAAGAAGTTCACATCAAACTTGGCATGTTCACATCAAACATGGCAAATTACTAAAAAAATTAGGTATACATTGGTGTAAAAATTGTGAAGAATGTCAAAACAACCTCATTTCTAAAATATACAAAATGAAACTAAATGAAGCTTAATAGAAACCACATTAAAACTAGTAGAATATCAAAGTACATCACCTTCCCTCACCTCCCCTCTCTGAAATACAAAACAAAAAACCTCCAAAAGTCCAAGATGTTAAACTATAGTATGTTAAAGTATTTTTATTTATAAGTATATTTCAGCTACTTATCTAAAAATTTCTTGTTTTAAATTTCAAATAAGTTTATAATTTTACTAAGGTTCAATATTATTTCTTGTTAGTTACCAATATTGTCCAAAAACACATTATGAATCATATTAAAATCACACTAAATAATATATAGTAAAATGAAACATCCTAGTAGATTATACTTGAATAAAAAATGGAAATGCGTTATTTAAATAGAATTGAGTATGTCATATTCCCTAAGTATTATCAGATAGTCTTTTCTTGATTAAAAATTGACAATGTAAAATTAAATGCCTGTTACCTCACACATATTAATACAAATGTAATTAAATAATATAATTTACATAAAGGCTCATGAGAAAAGATAGTCTAATAGAGCATCAGCATGCTCAAATGTTAAAAAGCATAACATACAGCTAAACTGATGCCAATATTTCTCAACTGTGATACGTTTGTGACCTACATGTATTTTAGAATTGGTTGGTAATGGTAATTTCAAAGAACCTAATTGTATATAGTAAACATTATCTTTCTGCTTGTTACGTTTTTAAAATAGGGAGGAAGAAGAGAGTAAGCAAGTTTGAGGTGAATTTGCAGGCAGGTTTACTATTTACTTATAACATTGTCAAAATGCAAGGAGCAGATGATAGGTTCTCCCCCATCCCCGACCCCAGACAAACACATGATTCACACACACATGCAGACCCTAACTCTGGAGGCTGTCCCATATCTAGGGTTCTATATTTTAGATGAATATTATTTTTTTATTTTTACTTTTTAAATGTGTATAAAGGGAACAAGTTCAATGTATTTCATATATACATTTTTAAGAAAATAATTATACTTCCCACCCTGCCCTCAATCCCTCCCATATTTATCCCTCTTTCTTTTCTTAAGTTTTGTAATGACATACTTTCAATTTATTTATAGTCACAAGCTTAAACCTCCACTAAATAAAGAATTCAAGAAGTAATAAATAGAAAAGCCATTGTTCCTCAGGAGTATAGATAAGGGCTATAAACAACAATCAGATCTCAAAATGTCAATATTGCTCATATATATTACATTTTTAAAAACATTTATTTGAAAGGCAGAGTTAGGGAGAGAGAGAGAAAAAAACATCTTCCATCCATTGGTTGACTCCCCAAATGAATGCAATGGCTGGGGGCAAGGAGCCAGGAGCCAGGAACCAGAAGCTTCTTCAGGGTCTCCCATGTGGGTGCAGGGGTCTTTCCCCCAGCTTAAACTTCTGGTTTGGAATGTCCACGGAGCAGTGGAGAGGAAAATGGAGGATGGCTCATGATGCTGCTGTGAATACATGGTGCATATTCTATAATACCAGTTTACCAGAGTGGATTTGATCAGAGAAGCCATTTATGAGAAATAACATAAAATATAGGGCTTATTATGGAGATGCTTAAATCAAAACCATGGGAGCATGTTATATAGATTACATAAAGTCATTGCTTCTTCCTCAGGTACTGAGCTTGATGTTGGCACAGAAAATGATCATGATGGACAAATGAAGGTAGAGTAGGGCAGGGGATCCAAGACCTATAGGATCTTTTAGGATGAGTTTGATCCTGGGAGAGTCTCTCATTTCTCCAAGCTTCAATCCCCATGTTACAAATGACCTTCAGGTAGAACTTTCATCACACATTTGGTGACCACACGCTTGAACCAGGATCAATGAAATGAACAGACATCCAGTAGATCATGAAAAGCTGAGAAACTGTTGATGAAGCTTCAGAGTTGCATGTCATGGACAAGGACTTGAAAAAGCTGAACATGTATATACAGTGAAAATTGGAAAGCTGCATTGTGAGCTTCTGCCCCAACATAACCAGGTGAGCCAGCAGGTTAGTAACAATGTGACCAATTTTCCATCCATAAATAAACATGAGAGCAGATATTTGGCCAAGCAATTAAGAGACCCACTTTTTATATAAGAGTGCCTGGGTTCAATTCCCAATTTTAATTCCTGAATCTAGATTCCCTGGGAGACAACAATGATGGTTCTATTTACTGGTTTCTGCCACCCACCCTGGGGGGAGGGCATTCCAGCCTTTCAGCTCGCTCGCTCTCTCTCTCTGTGTATGTGTGTGTGTAATATTTTTCTACTTTTAAATGATACACAAAATCTATTTTGTGTGAGCATCTATACTGGAACAATGCAGCAAAACTTATGCCTGGAAACAGCCATTTAGGTACCTAAACTAACATGTTTTAAATCCATCACAGTCCAAAATTCTTCAGCATGGCATCTATGTACACCCTTTAACCTTTTTCCAAAAGGTGCCACAGTGAAATCATACTTCCTATTGATACAACTCTCTGTTACATAACCAAAACAAAGTAGCACTCTTACCAAAAGAAGATTCAAAATCCCTTTATACATATTTGGTGATGTTTATTAACCCAACCTCTCAAGGAAACTAAGTTTTTGAAAGGCTACTTCATAGCTGATTCTGGTTCTGGGTAAACAAAAATACAAGATGAATTTGCAGTATCTTCTAATATGAAAAAGAAAGAAAATGATCAAAATACAAAACGACAGGCATGTCAGAGTGATACAGAAACAAAGATGAAAAAGCTCCCAATGGTCAGATGCAGTGTTTTGAAAACACACTGAAAATGCCACACTGAATTATAACTAAAATGTACAATAAACATGTATGTTTTCATGGTGTTATAAATAAATGATTGAATGAATAAATAAATGGAAGAGAAGAAATTCCAAATATAAGCATATATTTGTTCCTCTAAGAAGTGAATCTTAAACTCCCTCACTTTTGATGGGCTAGAAACAAGTTCTAATAGGTAAAGGAATATCTTAAGCAAATGATTATGGCACACATTATCAGTGGTATCAAGTGGATATCGCACAGCCCCTGGTATTATGTAATTGCAGAGACACTTCATTTGTATGGCACACTTTTAAAAAATCCCAAACTGATCGTGACAAAAATATCAGGAAATAATCAATTGAGAGATATTCAAAAAATTAATTGACCAGTACTCATATGACTGTCAAGATGGTAAAACATTGAAAACTAGAAGCCTTCTCAGACCACAAGAGACTAAACACACAGCATGGTATCCTGCCTGTGATACTGGAAAATAAAAAGGACATTAGTGAAAAAATGATGTAAGAATAAGAATTTGAGTTTAGTTCATATTAGTGTACAACTATTGGTTCCGAATCTTAACAAACATATCACAGTTACAGAATAAGATTAACTAACTCAATGTTAATCAAAACAAACCTAGTGACGGGTCTTTTTGTTAAGCTGAGCTGTCTTTGAAAATGTCTTCAAATCTAAACTATAAATATCTGTAAATCTAACTTTTATGTTATTTTTCAATACTAGTAAAAACATTTTAAAACATAGTGAATTTGTAGTTATATCAGGCAAACTACTTCACAGTAGGAATCATGGAATGACCAGTGAAACCTATAAGCAAGACCATTGTCACAATTTGTTTGCTATAAAATGCATTCTGTGATAAGAAGCAACCCTACAGTTGAATTACAAGGAGAGTGAATAAAACATTCCAGCAGTTCCCAGGTGACAGGATACAAACACTGACTGCAAAGAAGGCAAATTCATTCCATATAACAGTGTATTCCATGTACTTAATCTGCCAGTAGGTTGCACCAGAATGATGCCATACTGATATGCCATTGTTGATTTCTGTGGTTAATAGGTTGGACAACCACCAATGGTTCTAACAAAATAGGCCTTAGTAATTACAAGTCCATGCTATTCAATCTATGTAAGTTCACTATCCCTGTTGCATATACTCTACCTTTATAAACCTATTGATCATAGACATGATTGATTGGGAAAAACTTGAAAAAATCTGCAGAACAGGTTACCCTAGAAACTTGACTAGTATAGTCACCATCTACTGAAATCCATCTGCAGACGTTCAAGTCCCTTAGATAATGTGGCATAGTATTTGTATATAACCTACGCGTATCTTCTCATGTGCTTTGAATAGTCTGGAGACCGCTTATAATTATACGTATGGTAGTGGAATTGACATGTAAATAGTTGTTATGCTATGTTGTTCAAGAAAAATATCTGTGCATATTAAGTATAAATGCAATTACTTTTCCAAATATTTCCAATCCATGGTCGATTTAATCTGAATATGAAGAATCCCTCTAAATACAGGACCTAATGTGTATATTCTTTGTGTGTAAAAACACACAATAAAACAATAGAAACATAGCAAATATGAGTATGACATTCATAAATAATGATTAAAAGTGATGTTTGCAATTATACAAAGAAAAAACCTACATATTACAGACATATGGTGTTAAAGTCATATAGCTCATTTCTAGATAATTTAACTTTAATTATAAGTTTTATTCTTTTAGGATAGTTTTTATTTTTGGCTAAAGTAACTACATTTTGGATGATCAATTCATCATTTGAAAGCAAGAATGTACTAGAAATCACATTTTGTGGTTTGGCTAATCTATATAATGTGGATATACTTAGAATACTGTAATATCAGGAATATTCAAATAAAATTTGTAGGCATAACATTTTAAAGCACATCTGATCACTGCACTTAGGGAGCCTATCAGTTGACTCCATGTATGGTAAGGCATACTGCAGCTTAAAAATAGAGGGGAAAAAGCTATGGAAGAAAGCAGGGAATAAAAGTGAAAAACCATTGTGACAAGTGTTTAGCATAGCTGTTTGGGATGACCACATGCCATAAAATTGGTCCTGCGCTTGAGTCTGGTTCTACTTCCAATTCTAGGTTCCATGACCTTAGGAAGCAGCAGGTAATGACTCAAGTAGTTGGGTCCCTACCACCCATGTGAAAGACCCTGACTGTGTTCTGAGCTCCTGTCTTTGAGCTCCTATCTGTGTCCTCCCTTGCCCAGCCCTGACTTTTATAGGTAATTAGGAAGTGAACCAGTGGGTAGAAGATTCCTCTCTCTCTATTGCTCTCTTTAAAAAGTAAAAAATAAATAAGAACAACAAAAAGTTTTCTAAAACAAAGAAAATGAATAACAATAAACATATACAGCTTAGACATTTTTATTTTTAAAGATTAGAGACATTTGCTAACTACCTGAGGTTACATTGATCATTTGCCACTCATTGTAATCAGATTGCTTTTTGGGACAAAAACCTGCTTCAAGAAAATCATTCTATGGATTGCTGGCTTAATATCAGTAAGTCTAGTGAAGTTCTCCTAGGGGATAAAAGTTATTATTGTTAGTTTTCTTTGTGCTTGGTGTACATCTCAAGTGACCCTGGTGTTTGGCCAGGAAATAACTTCCAGTGTGGTTTCCAGAGTTCCAGCTGAATCAGATTACATTAATCAAGTCAGCAAGGAACCCAATACCTTTTGACTCATAATCACCTCAAAAATTTCATTTGTGAAATATAAAGCATTATGTTAAAATTTACAAAACCACTAAATAAGTTTGGATTTCAACTTAAAGAGAATACATCTGAAAATGAGCCTCTGAAAGATGTTATCACTGATTGATATACCTCTGTGTATGTGTTAGTATGGTTTGGATACTCAGAGGCTTGGGACACTGAAAGGGCATTAGATCAAAAGATTTTCTGTGTGTAGACTGTATCTGAAGCTATACTTTTTATTTTTATTATACTAAATATACTTACAAATACACAAACTGTTGGAACCCATTTATTTTTAAATTTTTATTTTATAATTTTTGACATTTTGCCATATGCACTTCAAATGCAGACATTATATATGCATTTGCAATTTTTTCTTGAAGACAGAGACGTTAGTGTCAAAAAGTGAGGGATTTAGGACAATGATCATAACATGGGGAAAGATCATAACATGGGGAAACTGTGTCATTTACGCCGCACAATTCAGGGAAGCAATATTTTTAACTAAATACCTAATGATACTGCACCAGTTTTATACTTTCTATAAATATTTTATCTTAAGCAAATAAGAGAAAAACATGGTATTTGCCTTCCTAGTGTTGATGCTGTACTTAACGTAGCTATCTTTTGTGCTGCAATTGTCAGGATTTCACTCTTTTTATGGCTAAGTAATATCCCATCATGCTTATAAACTGCATTCTTTTTTTAAAAAAGATTTACATATTTATTTGATTATTTGGGAGGAGAGAGGTGGATAGAGCAAGAAAGAGATCTTCCATCCATTGCCTCACTCCCCAGTTGGCCACAATAGCAGGAGTTGGGCCAGGCCTGGAGCCAGGAGTATGGAACTCCTTTCAGGTGTCCCAGGTAGATAACATTTTCTTTATCCAGTCGTCAGTTGATGGATATTTAGGTTGATTCCTTATGTTAGCTATTGTGCATTGAACTGCTATAAACAGGGAAGTGTGGATATCCCTTTGATACATGTATTTCCTCTCTTTTGGATATGTTACCAAGAGTGTGATAGCTGGGTCATGTTGTAGATATATTTTTAGTTTTCTGAATAATCTCTATATATACTGTTTTCTTTAATGATTGCACCTATGTAATTGATGTCCTTTTTCTCTACAACCTTGCCAGCATTTGTTATTTTTTGATTTTTGAATGATAGACATTCTGTGATACCTCATTGTAGATTTTATTGGCATTTCCCTGGTAGCTTGAGATCTTGAGCATTTTTTCACATCTGTTGTCCATTCATATTTCATCCTTTGAAAAATGTCCTTTCATATGCCTTACCAATTTCTAAAGTGGATTGTTTGTTGAGCTGTTAAGTTTCATGTTCACATGATATATTTTGGATATTAATCCTTTATCAGATGCATTATTTTACCCCATTCCACAGATAGCAATGAAACCAATTTAAAAAATAGTTTACATATGCAATGGAATATTATTCAATATTAAAAAGAAAAGAATACTTTGCTATTTGCAATATAAATAAACCTGAAGGAAATTATTCTAAGTAAAATAAGATAGTCACAGAAGGACAAATGTTGCATGATTCTGTTTATGAGTATTTAAAATAGTCAGATTCTAGAAGCTGAGGATGAAATAGTGGCTACCAACTCCTTGAGGGAAGAGAAATGGGGAGTCAATTGTACAATTGGTGTAATGTTTCAGTTACGCAAGATAAATTAGGTGTAGAGATTTGCTGTACAACATATTGCCTTTGGTCAGCAAAATTGTATTATGCACTTAAAAATGTTTTAGCAGAATAGATATCATATTAACTAATTCTTACAAAAGTTGGGTGGAAAACTTGACAGTGATTAATATTCCTGTGACTTTCATTTTGTTGATGGTATCATGGGTGCATGCATCTTTGCAAACTCATCATATTGCATATAGTAAATATCTGCTGTATATTGCATATAAATTTTACCTCAATAAAGCTGTTTCTTTTCTTAAAAAAATATAAAAATAGATGTAGAGATATATAGTAAATTTTGGTTTTTAGATCTGACATGGAGAGAAGGAGTTGTTACTGAATCTCCACATTTCAGAAAACACTATCACATTTGTACCCTTTTAACCAAACTTATTCCAAGAACATATATTTTTTACACTTTTATTTAATGAATACAAATTTCCAAAGTACAGCTTATGGATTACAATGGCTTCCCCCCCATAACGTCCCTCCCACCCGCAACCCTCCCCTTCCCACTCCCTCTCCCCTTCCATTCACATGAAGACTCATTTTCAATTCTCTTTATATACAGAAGATCAGTTTAGCATACATTAAGTAAAGATTTCAACAGTTTGCTCACACACAGAAACATAAAGTGAAAAATACTGTTTCAGTACTAGTTATAGCATTGAATCTCAATGTACAGTACACTAAGGACAAAGATCCTCCATGAGGAGTAAGTGCACAGTGACTCCTGTTGTTGACTTAACAAATTGACACTCTTGTTTATGGCATCAGTAATCACTCTAGGCTCTTGTCATGAGCTGCCAAGGCTATGGAAGCCCCCTGAGTTCACTGACTCTGATCATATTTAGACAAGGCCATGGTCAAAGTGGAAGTTCTCTCCTCCCTTCAGAGAAAGGTACCGCCTTCTTGGATGACCCATTCTTTCCACTGGGATCTCACTCGTGGAGATCTTTCATTTAGTTTTTTTTTTTTTTTTTTTTTTCCCCCAGAGTGTCTTGGCTTTCCATGCCTGAAATACTCTCATGGGCATTTCAGCTGGATCCGCATGCCTTAAGGGCTGATTCTGAGGCCAGAGTGCTGTTTAGGACATCTGCCATTCTATGGGTCTGCTGTGTATCTCACTTCCCATGTTGGACCATTCTCTCCCTTTTTTATTCTGTCAGCTAGTATTTGCAGACACTATTCTTGTTTATGTGATCCCTTTGGCTCTTAGTCCTATCATTATGATCAATTGTGAACAGAAATTGATCACTGGGACTAGTGAGATGGCATTGGTACAGGCCACCTCAATGGGATTGAATTAGAATCCCCTGGTATGTTTCTAACTCTACCGTTTGAGGTAAGTCAGCTTGAGCATGTCCCGAATTGCACATCTCTTCCCTCTCTTATTCCCACTCTTATATTTAACAGTGATCACTTTTCAGTTAAGTTTCAGCACTTAAGAAGAATTGTGTATTGATTACAGTATTCAACCAAAAGTATTAAGTAGAACAAACAAAAAAAAATACTAAGAGGGATAACATATTAAGCTGCTCATCAACAGTCAGGGTGAGGGCTGATCAAGTCACCGTTTCTCATAGTGTTCATTTCACTTTAATAGGTTTCCTTTTTGGTGCTCAGTTAGTTGTCACCTATCAAGGAGAACTAGTGGTATTTGTCCCTTTGGGATTGGCTTATTTCACTCAGCATGTTTTTTGAATATTCCTAATTTGAATGTGCTATTTTAACTTTTCTACCTACCTACATTAAATTGCATAACATAGCATCACAAAATATATCTTACTTTTCCTTACAATTTTCAGATTCCACTACACAATTTAACAACAGCTCAAGTTCCTCAATATGAACAGTTCATTGCTTTTAGTTGAAATGAACCACTACATGGTGGGTCTCTATATTATCTTACCTATCCACTCTCCCACTCTTTGATCCTCAGTTTGTAGATGTTAAATATATCTCAGATCTATCACAAAGACTTTGAAAGACATAATATTTTTCTCCAGTGGACGTGTATATAATTTTTTAGGATATGTAACATAAGTTAAATTGTTTGCTTATAGATAATAGCTCAATATAAGTTCATCATTAAATTATGATATTTTGAGAGAAAGGGCAGATGCTATCAATAACTTCATGAGAAAAGGAAAAGTCTGGACTATTCAAACACATAGGGACAATTAGAAATGTGTTATTTATTTTTATTCAGTATTGCCAAAGTCATGCCCAAAACGGCTCCATAAATCACATGCCCACAAATACTTATCAGAGCCCATTTCTTAACTTTTTATCAGTATAATAGGTACTAAGTAATATACTAATATTTTAGTTTTCTTTTATATCAATAACTTAGCATATCCATTCATATAATGGTTGGGCTTTTGTATTATCCTTTCTATAAATCATTTATTCATTATTTTAACATTTATATTTATATCTATTAAAGTCTGTTGTAGATTTCCTTTTTTTAAACATTATTCAAGGATAGTTTTCAATTTATAGAAACAAAAATTATGTAGTAATAATACAAAGAGTTCCAAATATCCTTGAACCCATTCCATCTATTAACGTCTCATATTAGTACCTGTTACAATTAATTAACCACATCCCACATCCCCTTTAGTTTCATATAAACTAATTTTGAGCCTTCCATTTCTCCCAAACTCCAATAGTCAACAAATTAAAGGTATTTTTTTCTTTTTAAATTTTATTTCTCACATATAGCAAAGAGCATGTGGCATTTGATTTTCTGTGTCTGCTTATTTCACTCGACATGATATCCCTAGTTCCATCCATTTTGTTTCAAATGACAAGATTTCATTCTTTCTGTAGCTAAGTAACATTTTATAATGTGACCACATTTTCCTTATACATTCATTTAATGATAGATATTTTGACTGATTCCATATTTCAGCTATTGTGAAGAGTGCTACTATAAACATGGTGAAGCAGGTGTCTCCTAGACACAATGAGTTCATGACTTTTAGGTACAGTAGAGAGACTGCTGGATCATATGGCATGGCAGACCCATTCCCACTTTTCTTTAAAGAAATTTCCATACTATTTTCCCCTATTTTGCCTCAATTGACATTCCCAGCAACAGTGTATAAGATTCCCCTTTCTCCACATCCTTGCCAGCATTTGTCACTCTTTCTGACAGGAGACAATTGATATCTCATTGTGGTTTTGATTGGCATTTCGTTGATGGCTAGTGATATTGAGCATTTTTTCATATATTTGTTTACAATTTGTATATATTCTTCTGAGAATTGTCTATTCAGATCCTTTGGCGATTTTGTAACTGGATTTGTTTATTTTGTTGTTGAATTTCTTGAGTTATTGATATATTATGAATACCAATCCTTTGTTAGAAAAGTAGCTTAAAAAAATCTTTTCTGGGGAAAGCATTGTGGCATAGCATGTAAAGCCCTGCCCTGCAACATAGATATCCCATATGGGTCCCAGTTAATGTCCCAGCTGCTCTACTTTGATTCAGTCCCTTGCTATTGGCCTGGGACAAACAGCACTCATTGAAGCCATCTGAGGAGTGAACCAGCAGATAGAAGCTCTCTTTCTATTTATCTATCTATCTATCTACCTACCTACCTACATACATACATACCTATCTACCTATCTCTCTATCTCTATCTCTCTCTATTTCAGTCTTATAATTAAAAAAAATCTTTAAAAAAATAAATAAACTGAAAGTATATTCTCCCATTCTATCATGTATTTTTTCGATCAATTCTTTCTTCTGCTGTGCAGAAGCTTCTGAGTTTGAAATTGTCTTATTTGTCTAGTTTTGCTTTTGCTGACTGTGCTTTTGGGATCTTATCCAGGAAGTCATCACCTACACAAATGTTTTGAAGTGTTTCCCCTATGTTTTCTTCTGGAAAATTCAGCTTCCAGTCTTATATTTAGGTCTTCAATGTATTTTAAGTTGATTTTTGTATACAGTGAGAGATAGGGATTTAATCTCATTCTTCTACATATCTATATCCAGTTTTGCCAGCAACTTTATTAGAAATATTTTCCTTTTTCTAATGTATTTTTGGTAACTTTTTCAAAACTCAGTTGGGTATATGTAATTGGATTAATTTCTGGGCTCTCTATTCTGCTTCATTGGTCTATGTGCTGGTTTTTATGCCATTGTTATCCTTTTTAAAATTACTATAGCTGGGGGCGGCACTGTGGTGCAATGGGTTAATGCCCTGGCCTGAAGCACCGGCATCCCAAATGAGCGCCGGTTCGAGACCCGGCTGCTCCACTTCCTGACCAGCTCTCTGCTATGGCCCGGGAGAAGATGGGCCAAGTCCTTGGGCCCCTGCACCCTTGTGGGAGACCTGGAAGAAGCTCCTGGCTCCTGACTTCGGATCGGCGCAGCTCCGGCCATTGTGGCCATCTGGGGAGTGAACCAGCGGATGGAAGACCTCTCTCTCTGTCTCTTTCTCTCTCTCTCTCTCTCTCTCTCTCTCTCTGCCTTTCCTCTCTCTGTGAAACTCTGACTTTCAAATAAATATATAAATCTTTAAATAAATAAATAAATAAATAAAATTACTATAGCTTTGTAGTATGCTTTGAAATCCAATATTTTGAAGGCTCCAGCTTTATTTTTTATTAGGATCACTTTTGTAATTCTATATGTACTGTATCATTTTTTTAATTTTGTAAAGAATGTTGTAAGTATTTGGATAAAGATTGCATTGAATCTGTAGGTTTCTTTAGGTATGAAGCCACATTAATGATGTTAATTCTTCTAACACATGAGCAAGGACTGCCTTTCCATTTGTTGTGCCCTTGGTAATTTCTTCCATCAATGTTTTATAACTTTCTTTGTATTGATCTTTAACTTCTTTAGCTCAATTTATTCCTAAATATTTGCTTTTTTTAACTGATATGAATGGATTTTTTTTTCTGATTTGTTTGATGTGTTCATTGTTGATGACTAGAAATGCTACTGTTATCTATGTACTGATTTTGTTTTCTGCAACTACTGAATTGACTTAACCATTCTAATAACTTTTTGGTGGAATGTTTAAGGTTTTCCATGTACAACATCATGTCATCAGAAAAATATGTATTTTTTTTTTCATTTTCTCCCTACCAATTTCAATGCCATTTAGTTCTTTCTTCTACCTGATTTCTCTTTCTTACTAATACTTCCAATATTGTTTGGAATAAAAGTGGTGAAAGTGGACATTCTTGCCTTCTTCTTCTTGATCTAATATGAAATGCACTCAACTTTTTCCCATTCAGTATAATATTGGCTGTTAATTTGTCATATATATCCTTCTATCATTTTGAAGTATGTTTTTTGCATACCTAATTTGTTGAGGAGTTTCTATCATAAATGGACATTATATTCTATAAATTCCATTTCTGAGTCTGTTGAGATGTTCTTATGATTTTTTCTTCATTCTCTTAATGTAATTTATGAGTTTATTGATTTGTGAATGTTGAACCATCCTTGCATCTCTGGAATAAGTCTCCCTTGATTGTAACATATGGTCTTTTTGATGGAATGTCAGACTCACTTTACTAGTATTTTGGTGAAATTTTTATATCTATATTCATCAAGGACATTGGCTTGTGTTTTTTTTTCTATGTTATGTGTTTATTTGGTTTTGGTATCAAAGTGATGCTGGCCTTGTAAAAAAAAGGCTGACAGAGTTCCATTCTTCTCAATATTTTGGAGTAGTTTGAAAAGTATTGGAGTTAGTTTCTGTTTAAATATTTTGTATAAGTCAATAGTAAAGTCACAGGTTTTGAACTTTTCTTCACTAGGAGTTGTTTAGTTACTGATTCAATCTCATATAACCCATCATAATTCAAAAATCAAGGAAATACATAAAATCTAACAAATTCATTAGTCTTTCTGCTTTTGTTATTGACTGATTGAATTTCCTTTATGCTCTTAATACTATTTCTTTAGTCATTTTTATGATATAAATATCTTTTTCTAAAGTAACAACTCTCAGTTGATTGCACCATGCTCTTACTAGACACCAGAGCAATACTGAATAACTTACATATAGTGATTTGCACCAGTTTCAAATGTAGAGCTAGATCAAATTTGACAAAACTGTACAGCAACAAGCAGCAGAACTACCGAATATTCTCTTTGTTCATTGAATTTCTGTTCCATCCCTTTGCACTCAGTACACTGGCCCAAACTCAGCTCTGGTCAAAATGAAACATTATCCTTCTAGTCTCAATTTTCTAGAATTTAATTTAATTGGAATCTGTATACACTCCTTTGATATTAAATTATTTAATATGGCATATGCCTTTGAAATGTATCCATGTTGTTCTACATGTGTAGCCATTTTTATTATTGAATACTATTCCATTATATAACACCAATTAATTATACTTTCTTTTTTTTATACTTTCATATTTAAAGAAAGTTGTTGATGTTTTACCTGTTTTTAGGTCTAATAATTATAAATAATGCTATGTTGAAAATAGAAGTGCATCTGGCCTCAGAATCAGCCCTTAAGGCATTCAGATCCTGCTGAAAAGCCCATGATAGTATTTCAGGCATTGAAAGCCAAGATACTCTGGCAAAAAAATAAAAAAAGCCTATATGAAAGATCTCTGTGAGAGAGATCCCAGTGAAAGGAACAGGTCATCAAAGAAGGAGGTACCTTTCTCTGAAGGGAGGAGGGAACTTCCATTTTGACTATGACTTGTCTAAGTAAGATCAGAGTCGGCGAACTCAAAAGGCCTCCATAGCCTTGGCAACTCATGACAAGAGCCTAGGGTGATTACTGACGCCATAAACAAGAGTGTCAATTTGTTAAGTCAACCATAGGAGTCACTGTGCACTTACTCCTGTTGTAGGATCTTTGTCCTTAGTGTGTTGTCCAATGTGAAGTAATGCTATAACTAGTACTGAAACAGTATTTTTCACTTTGTGTTTCTATGTGGGTGCAAACTGTTGAAATCTTTACTTAATGTATGCTAAACTGATCTTCTGTATATAAAGAGAATTGAAAATGAATCTTGATGTGCATAGAAGGGGAGAGGGAGTGGGAAAGGGGAGGGGTGTGGGTGGGAGGGAAGTTATGGGGGTAAAAAGCCATTGTAATCCAAAAGCTGTGCTTTGGAAATTTATATTCATTAAATAAAAGTTAAAAAAAAAGGTAAACAGAGGTGCAAGAATTTATTTCAACATATGCTTTCATTTTCTTTGATAAAATCTGACTAGTGGAATCATTGCTTGTTTGTTTTCTATTTTAAAAATCACTCCATTTGCTGCTAGTGCCATGGCTTAGAAGGTTAAGCTTCCGGCTGCAGTGCCTGCATCCCATATGGGTACCAGTTAGAGTATTTGCTGCTCAACTTCCAATCTAGATCCCTGCTGATACATCTGGGAAGCATCAGAGGATGGCCCGAGTGCTTGGGCCCCTGCACTCACATGGAAGACCCAAAGTAAGCTCTTGGGTCCGGGCTTTGGCCTGGCCCAGCTACAACCACTGCTGCCATGTGAGGAGTTAAATAGAAGATGGAAGATTTCTCTCTCTCTCTCTCTCTTTCTCTGTTTATCAAATGAATATGTCTTTTAAAAAACACTCCATTTTAAAATTTTTATTAATATAATTGGAGTAGATTTCATGTGTTTCATAGACACAATTCTAAGAAGATATCCATACTTCCCACCATTCCTCAACCCCCCTCCCTTTGTACGTTCTTTTATTCCTTTAATTTTTATGATAACATACTTTCAATTTACTTTATAATCACAAAAACAAAGAAAATCACTCTATAACTTTGATTTCTCCTATATTTTATCCATGATTTTTATGGCCTTTCATCTTACATTTAGAACTGTGAAGTATTTTGTGTTCAAATTTTGCATGGCACAAAATAAAGGCTGAGGCTTATTGTAGAGTTTCAAAATGATGAGCCATACTCAGAAGAATGCTACTGATAACTCCAGCCAGCACCTTTTTATTGAGTGAGACAAACAGGTGTACAAAACTAAGAGCACATAAGTCAGGTAGAACTTTAACAAGTACATATCATATGGAAAGGGATACAGGAGAGCTAGGGCTCCGTGTTCTGTAACCAGGAACAGCATCATTATCAATATCACCTAGTACATTTTGATTACTATCACAGGTTCCCAAAAACAGCCTTCTTCCATAGTATTCCCCTGTAAATGACTACACTTTGCCTAAGCCGCATTTCGTTTAGGAAGGTCTGCCTTCCCAAGACCTGCTATAGCAGAGACAGGACTGTAGCCGTGTTCTATATCAAGAAGGCTGTGGCAGTATACTCTACAGCTTATGGTTTTAAAAATGATACTCAAAAATGATAGTCAAATATTCAAGTAACATTTATTTAAAAGATCACCCTTTTCTTGACATTTTTCTGAAAAAATACAACATGCACTTACACAAATGCTTATTTCTCTACTGTATAATTTCTTGATTGAACTGTAACTATTTCCCACCAACTAACTAGAGTGCTATAATAGTGATGATTCTTAACCTTGTTTGCATTTTTCAAAATATTTTGATTAGTCTAAATTTAATGCATTGCCATATAACCACTGGAAATGGCTTGGTATTTTATATTTAAATGCCCACTCTACCTTACGTAAGGATTCTGCTGCATCTTTAGACCAATTTCAGGAAAAGGCAATCTTAGTTTTTGTCTTATATTCTATTAAAACAATTAAATAATTTCTCTATCAATTTAGCTCTCCTTTAAATTTCCTCAAAATTGATAGATTTGAAATTATAGATTCTTCATGTTTTACTTCTATTTTTTTCTATTGCCCTGGCTATAATTTCCAGTAAAATCTTACCTACAAATATCAAAAAAAGGCATTATTAAATTCTTCTTGATTTTAAGGGAAAGAATCTGTACAATACAATTTGCATAGATGATTGTGTTCAAATAAAGTAAGTTTGTTCCTCTTAACTACTTGTCTGATTTTTTATTATGAATGTGTATTGAATTTTTGCACTCTTGGTATTAAAAAATTAAATGGTAAGATTTTATAAGCAAGTGTATATATTTTGATATAATGTGATCTAAATTACTGATTTAGGTATCTTAATTTGTGAATATTTTTAGTGTGTAGGTTTTTTGATATGCATCGCCTTATTGATTTTGGAATTAAGGTAGTCTTGGCTTCAAAATGAGTTTGTAATTACATATTCCTCTTTAATTTTCTGCAAAAATTTATGGAGAATTAGTATTATTTCTTTCATAAATGTCTGGGAGAGCTGACCACCAAAAATACTGGGGCTTGAAGTTATTTTTCTGTGAGACATATTATAAACACGAATTTAACTATTTTAATAGATAAAAAGTTATTGAGGTTATAAATTTTTTCCTGAGTAAGCCTTAGAAATTTTCATTTTTCCAGGCATGTTACAATTTAATACAAAATGTTGAATTTATTATATGAGTTGGCTGACAATATTTTCTTATTATCACTTTAATAATTATGGAGTTATTTCAAAAATTCTTGAAAATAGAATTAAAAATAAATTTGTTCTGGTTCAAAACCATTTTTTAAAGAGATATTTATTTGAACGTCAGAGTTATGCACAGAGAGGAGAGGCAGAGAGAGAGAGAGAGAGAGAAAGAGAGAGAGAGAGAGAGGTCTTCCATCCGCTGGTTCACTCCCCACTTGGCCACAATGGCTGGAGCTGCACTAATTCAAAGCCAGGAGCCAGGAGCCTGCTCCAAGTATTCCCATGCAGGTGCAGGGACCCAAAGACTTGAACCATCTACTGCTTTCCCAGGACATAGTAGAGAGCTGAATCGGAAGCAGAGCAACCGAGACTCGAATTGGCACCCACATGGAATGCCAACACTGAAGGAAGCGGCCCCACTCAGTATGCCACAGTGCTGGCCCCCTCTGGTTCAAAATTTTTGGAATCCAAATATACAAATGTTTTTCAGAAAGTTACCGGAAAATGTGTATTTTGAAAAAGAGTATGAATGCATGGGTTTCTAAATGTTTTGCACCCCCACAAAAAAAACCATCTCATCCTTTAATTCCGTTTTCCATGAATTTTTTGAGGTCTCATTTCACAGAATTTGAAGTGATTTCTCTTTCACCTCTGAGAATGCAATTTGTGTTTTTAATTTCCTTTCTTCTTCAAACTGATTGGTTCACCTCCTCTTCTCTGGGGGTTCTTTCCTTGGCCTGTTGTATCCTCCCACATACCGGCCAACTTTCCCCCTGCCCAGTTTTCCAGAACCCTCATCAATATGTACCTCCATTATCTGAACTTTCACCTCACACATTTTAGCTTCCTGACCTTCTTCGGATGCTGATAGCTGTCTCCTGAACTCACCTAGAAGCCAAACGTTGAGCATTCCCTACCCATTCCGTGGCCTAGACGCAAAGCAGAAGGTATTCACCTCATTCACATCTCTTATCTTGGGCATCACTATGTCCTGCTGAATATTCACTTAAGTATGGAAACCATTGCTTCATATATTTTTTTTCTAGTTTCTGTTATTTAAGGAAAGTGGGTTAATCCTATGCCATTTGGCTAGAAGCAGAAACAAAAATAGATTTCCTTAATCTGAACAACAGGTAACCAATAAAATACATTTTAAATTCAGAATGATTAAATCTTATTAGTTTTGGATTCAAAATAAGATTATGAATAAAATGCTCATTATTTCTATTCAACTATATTTATTAAAGATTTATTTATTTATTTTAAAGCCAGAGTTACACAGAGAGAGGAGAGGCAGAGAGAGAGAGAGAGGTCTTCCATCCACTGGTTCACGCCCTACACAGCCGGAGCTGTGCTGATCCGAAGCCAGGAGCCAGGAGCTTCTTCCAGGTCTCCCACACGGGTGCAGGGGCCCAAGGACTTGAGCCATCTTCTACTGCTTTCCCAGGCCATAGCAGAGAGTTGGATCAGAAGAGGAGCAGCCGAGACTAGAACCGGCGCCCATATGGGATGCCAGCACTTCAGGCCAGGCCATTAACCCGCTGCACCACAGCACTGGCCCCTCTATTCAACTTTTAACACATTACTCAATATGTAGTAGAATAACACAAATAATCAACAGAATAAAAATGACAAGAGAGGAAACACATTGTGTTAATTTGTAGACAACATGGTTGACTATGTTTTTTTCAAATTCACAGGCACAAATTATATATCATAACTTAGTAGTCACAATAAATACATCATAAGCATTTAAACAATTATATTTCTTTTCACTACCAACACTTAGAATACATGCTTTGAGATTGGATTACAAAATGTGGATTGTTCTGTTCTAAGCTTTTTGTTTTGAGATCATTGTAGATTCACATCTAGCTTTTAAGAATTTTACAGAAAGGCACTCTACAAATTTTTCAGTTCCCCTATTGGTAAAATTTTCCAAAACTACAGTACAACATCAAAAACAAAAGACAGACTTTTATTCAAAAATCCATTTTATTCTGATTATCCCAGTTTTATTCATACATGTGCAAGCCTGCATGTGTGTATGGGTGTTTAGTTTTATGCAATTTGATCAATGGTGCAACTTGAATTATTTTTATTTATTTATTTTTGTTTAGTAAATATAAATTTCCAAAGTACAGTTTTTGGATTACAATGGCTTTCCCCCGCCATAATTTGCCTCCCACTCACACCCCTCCCATCTCCTGCTCCCTCTCCCATTCCATTCACATCAAGATTCATGTTCAATTCTCTTTATATACAGAAGATCGATTTAGTATATATTAAGTAAAGATTTCATCAGTTTGCACCCACACAGAAACACAAAGTGTAAAATACTGTTTCAGTACTAGTTATAGCATTACTTCACATTGGACAACACATTAAGGACAGATCCCACATGAGAAGTAAGTACACAGTGACTCCTGTTGTTGACTTAACAAATTGACACTCTTGTTTATGGCGTCAATAATCTCCCTAGGCTCTAGTCAAGAGTTGCCAAGGCTATGGAAGCCTTTTGAGTTCTCCGACTTCCATCTTATTCTGACAGAGTCATAGTCAAAGCGGAAGTTCTCTCCTCCATTCAGAGAAAGGTACCTCCTTCCTTGATGACCCTGTTCTTCCCACTGGAATCTCACTCACAGAGATCTTTCATTTAGGTCTTCTTCTTTTTTTTTTTTTTTTTTTCCAGAGTGTCTTGGCTTTCCATGCCTAAAATACTCTCATGGGCTCTTCAGCCAGATCCGAATGCCTTTAGGGCTGATTCTGAAGCCAGAGTGCTATTTAGGACATCTGCCATTCTATGAGTCTGCTGTGTATCCCACTTCCCATGATGGATCATTCTCTCCCTTTTTGATTCTATCAGTTAGTATTAGCAGACACTAGTCTTGTTTGTGTGATCCCTTTGACTCTTAGACCTATCAGTGTGATCAATTGTGAACTAAAATTGATCACTGGGACTAGTGAGATGGCATTGGTACCTGCCACCTTGATGGGATTATATTGGAATCCCCTGGCAAAATTCTAACTCCACCATTTGGGGTAAGTCCAATCGAGCATGTCCCAAATTGTATATCTCCTCCCTCTCTTATTCCCACTGTTATATTTAACAGGGATGTTATACAAATCAGTCAAGATACAGAACACTGGAGTAGCTATTATGCCTCAGTGAGTTAAGCCAATGCTTGTGACAATTGCATCATATTTCAGAGTGCACAGTTAGATTCTTGGCTATTCCATGCTTCTGATCCAGCTTCTTTCTAATGTGCCTAGAAAGCAGTGATGGTAGCCCAAGGATTTGGGTCCCTTCCACCATGCTGAAGACATTGAAGGAGGTCCTCTCTCCTTGCTTTGGCCTATATGGGTCTTGGCTATAGTAAGCATTTGGGGAATGAACCAGTGGATGGATGGAAGACATCTCTCTGCCTCTCATTTTCTGTCACTCTATCTTTCAAATAAATAAATAAACAAAAAAAGAGACGATAATCATATGGTCTAACTGTACTTAATATGTGAAACAAATATATTTCTTAATTATTTAATTTTGAATTCCTGAAATATATTCTTTTTGGTTATAGTGGGTAGTTAATTATTTTTTTAATATAGCATTGGCTAATTTTCTATTTTAGTAATTTTTTGTATAATGAGCAATAAAGATAAATTTTCTCTACTTCTTATTATTGCAACATGAGAGATAACCTACATTCACAAACTGTATTCAGGAGTTTTCTTTGCTTAGATGCAATCTGGAGAATAATATAGCATGAAATATCCTTAAACCTTGAAATTTCAAATAATGCACCATTATGCTTTCATTATTCTTCTTGCCTTTTAAAAGCCAACTTTAGAAATAACTCTTTTTCTCCAAGACATCCATTTCATCCTAAATAATTTCTGAGTAATATATATGATCTGTCACTTGAGGTAGGACACATTTATTTTTACATTAATATATTCAATAAAGGAGTACTAAATATAAAAAAAATCAGATTTTTCTAATTTTTGAAGATATTTTCTTTTTAATATGTCAAGAAAGATAAAAGTCATATTAAAATTTCCATCATCTTCCTTTAATTTTTCTTTCATTTGTGCATTTTACTGTTAGGTGTAAATAATATTTATATAATTCACTTTTGTCAAAAAAGAAATTAATCATATATTCCTGTTTAATGATCATTGCCCTGTGTTCTGGTGTCTATATTTTTTGTTGACGTTTGAGCTGTGCCGATCCGAAGCCAGGAATCAGGAGCTTCCTCCAGCTCTCCCAAATGAGTGCAGGGGCCCAAGGACTTGGGCCATTTTCTACTGCTTTCCCAGGACATAGCAGAGAGCCAGAATGGATGTGGAGCAGCTGGGGCTCCAACCAGCACCCATATGAGATGCTGGCACTTCAGGCCAGGGCGTTAACCCACTGTGCTATAACTCTGGCCCCTAGAAGTAATCAAATGTTTTTAAAAATAAAATAAAAGTAAAAAAGAATTTTTTAGATGGATTATTTGGAAAACAGAGAGATAGAGAGAGATCTTCCATCTGCTGGTGTTTCTTCTCTGATGGTCAATTCCTCAATTGAATTCCTGGTCACCTGCCTTTGCTTCTTCAACTAACACAATTTTTAGGTTTACTGTTTCAAAGACAAGGGTAAGGTATAACTGAATTGGAAGATATTTCCATGCCCATGTATGAAACAACCCAACATGCAGTAACTGCATCTTTACTGAATGAGTGAATAACACAAACCTAAATCATCAGGGCTTTATGGCTAAAAAGCATTGAATGAAAGATACTAGAGTGTGGTGGCATTAAAATGCCAAAGGGTGAACATTTAACATTAAGAAAGAGGAGATTGAAAGAAGCTATCTGATTATTTACTCATCCTTTTGGGCCAGATGGATGACTAGAGGTCTCCTGAATGACAAATATGATTAAGACACCATTTATGTCTCATAAGACGCTGAGCTCAGCTTAGTAATGCATCACCTTGTACTTGCTCTACCTCCTGGCTTATTATACTTCCTTTTTTCATCAACTCTTGCTTTAGTGTATTGTAGGCAATAAAGATGAAGTATGTAAGCTTTGCCTTAAGCCAGTTTTCAGGGGTCCATGTTAAGAACATAGCTTTCATTGCCTTATAAATTATGGTAATAACCATACATTTGGCTATCAATTGCAAGAATGATGCTATAACATTTGTTTAAGCTTTATTACAGATAAAAAATGTCATACTACTTTTTTCTAAACTCATATTATGTTTAGTCTTTTCCTCCAATATCATTACTTTTCATTGATTCATATTCTTTCTCCTATATTAAATTTCATATTTAGTGGGATTCTGAATTTGAAAAATTATAATATATACACTATTTATTTTATAAGTCAAGAAATTATCTTTGTGGTTTTTCTTTTAGCTTTGAATTTTCTATACTTGGCACACTATTTGAATTTCAATTTTTTAAATAAAAAATTGCATAAAAGATAAAACTCTATATCAATGATAAGCTTTTCTATTATCTTTAATTTCTAGGAGTATCCTATATATTATTATCACTCAAAAATTACATAGGCTAGCCATCTATTCCTAAATTCAGATATTCTCGTCTAAAATAAAGTTGCATAATTCTATACTTTTCTGATATGCTTCGATTTCATTTTGTTCATCATTTTAAAGTAAATATCACTATTTTTACACATTTCTGAATTTTGCTTTACTTTATCCTCAGTGAATTTATCCTCAATGATCATTATTGCACTTACTTTCATTCCTATATTGTTAATATTCTAATTGCTGTTACAAAGTACTGATCCATAGAAAAATGCAAGTTCATTGGGATGGTATGAAGTTAAATAAGATTTTAAATTGAAAGCACTTGGCATGGGGCATGGCACACAATAAGCACTGTAGTCATGATGTAGACTCAAGAAATGACAGCAGTCACAAAAGCCACAGGAAGTAAGGGACAGATTTTCCTCTGATGCCTCCAGGGGGAGGTCTTAATTAAAGGACAGTGACACTGACTTCACATTTTTGTCCTAAAGAACTAGGAAAGAACAAATTTCTGTTATATAAAACTACCCAAAATTAACAATTAAGGAAGAATTTTAGGTAAAATTTCTGAAGTATCCATGGGCTCAAAGGATTGTACAATTATTAAGAGCATGGATTTTGGGGCCGGCGCCGTGGCTCAATAGGCTAATCCTCCACCTTGCGGCGCCGGCACACCGGGTTCTAGTCCCAGTCGGGGCGCCGGATTCTGTCCCGGTTGCCCCTCTTCCAGGCCAGCTCTCTGCTGTGGCCAGGGAGTGCAGTGGAGGATGGCCCAGGTGCTTGGGCCCTGCACCCCATGGGAGACCAGGAAAAGCACCTGGATCCTGGCTCCTGCCATCGGATCAGCGCGGTGCACCGGCTGCAGCGGCGGCCATTGGAGGGTGAACCAACGGCAAAGGAAGACCTTTCTCTCTGTCTCTCTCTCTCACTGTCCACTCTGCCTGTCAAAAAAAAAAAAAAAAAAAAAAAAAAAAAAAAAAAAAAGCATGGATTTTGGACCTAGATCACCTCCAATTGATTTGCTCTTCTACTTTTATAATTTTTGTCTTAGCTTCATGAATATTTATTAGAGATTTAATAGATTTAAAATAGTTAGGGGTTGGCATTGTGGTGTAGTGGGTGAAGCTGCCACTTATAATGTTGGCATCCCATATGGACGCTGCTTCGTGTTCCAAATGCTCCACTGTGGGTCCTGCTCTCTGCTAATAGACTGGAAAAAGTGGTAGAAGTTTGGGTCTCTGCCACCCAAATATGAGACTTGGATAATCCTGGCTCCTGACTGCAGTCTGGCCCAAGTGTTCTGGTCATCTGGGGAGAGTGAACCAGCAGATGGAAAACTCTCTCTCTCTCTCTCTTATCTTCTTATCTATCTATCTTTCCCCCTCATAACTCTGAATTTCAAATTAATAAATGAACCTTAAAAAAACAATAGAATTGCCTAGACATATAAGACATGCTCAACAATTTCTGTTGTTTTTTGTGACATTATACCAAGCTTGAATTTCTAGGATAAGTCCTACTTGATCTTGGTCTATTACCTTTTTTCTATTTTATTTGGTTTGTTTATATTTTAAGGATCATTAATACCAATAATCATGAGCACAATTGGTCAATAATTTTATTTTCGCATTGACTTTGTCAGATTTTTCTATTTTGGGTATACCAGCTGTATAATTTCAGTTGGAAACAATTTCCACCCTCTCTACTTGCAGAAAAACTGTGTAAGAATAATGTTATTTCTTGAGTTAATGTTTAAGAGAATTTATTAGTAAAAGTAACTGAACTTAAAGTATTATTTGAGAGACCAGGGTTGTGGTGCATTGGGTTAAGCTATAATCTGCAATGCTATTATCTCATGTGGGAACCCTTCAAGTCCCAGCTGTCTCACATATGATCCAGCTCCCTGCTAATGCACCTGCGAAGGCAGCAAAAGATGGTCCAAGTTCTTGGGTCACTACTACCCATGGGGAAACCCAGATGACACTCCTAGCTTCTTTGATTTGGCTAGCCCCAGCTGATGCAGCCATTTGGAGAGTGAACCAGTGGATGGAAGATATTTCTCTCTCTCTCTCTCTACCTCCCCCCCCTTCTCTCTCTCCCTCTCTCTGTCCTTCTCTTCTTCTCTCCTCTCTCCCTCTGTTTCTCTTTTCTTTCTATAGCTCTGTCTTTCAAATAAATGAATTAACATTAAAAAAAAATTCGTGGGGGCCTTGCCGTGGGATAGTGGGCTAAGCCTCCACCTGCAGCTCCAGCATCCCAAATAGGCACTGGTTGTATCTCAGCTGCTCCTCCTCTTGTCCAGCTGTCTTCTATGGCCTGGGAAAGCAGTAGAAGATGGCTCAAGTGCTTGGATTCCTGCACCCATGTGGGAGACCTGGAAGAAGCTCCTGGCTCCAGGCTTCAGATCAGCTAAGCTCTGGCCACTGAGGCCACTTGGGGAGTAAATCAGCAGATGAAAGACTTTTCTCTCTGTCTTTCCGTTTCTCTCTCTCCCTCTCTCTCTCTCTCTCTGTGTGTGTGTGTGTGTGTGCTTGTGTTTTACTCTACCTCTCAAGTAAATAAGTAAATCTTTAAAAATATTCTTTTGGAATAAAACTTTAAATTTGTTCAATAAAAAATAAAATTAAATTCACTCAACATATATATGTCTATACAGATTTTACTTTGTTTCACAACTTTTTTTAGATTTTTAACATTTTAAATTTTCACTTAAATTGTCAAATTTGCATAAAGTGGCTTATCATATTATATAAGAATTATTTTAATAGCTATAGAATCTTTGGTACTATTTTAATCTTTGGTACTATTTAATGCCTACAGGATCTTTCCATTCCTGCTATTGCTGACTTTTGTTTTCTGTTCTTTGTTGAATTTTTGGTGGGAGTGATGGTAGGAGGGAAGGAATTATCAATTTTTTGATCCTTTTGAAGAACCAGTTCTGACTGGCATTGAATTTCACCATGTCTGTCTTTTATCCATTCATGTTCCCTGACTTAACGATGGTTCAAATTAGGAATTTTCCAGTTTACAACAGTACAAAAGTGCAATGCATTAGTAAACTGCACTTTCATTTTGGAAGGTTGTTTGTTTCCCAGGACAGCCAGATGCAATCGAATGCTTTTTCACAATGCTGGGCAGTAGCAGTGAGCACTAGCTACCAGTCAGCAATGCGATTGTGAAGGAAAAGGTGTAACCTCTAAAGGAACCATGTTGCTAAACCATGATGTTCAGTAAATTCCTTGCATTGAAGACCTTTTCTTCTATGATATTTTCAGCTTACAATGGAAAGTAACCTTATCACAGGTCAGTTAAGGAACTTTTATAAGTCATTAGCTTCTGCACTTATCATCATTATTTTATTCCTTCTAATTACTTTGTGTTAATTTACTTTGTCGTCTATTGCATCTTAAAGTCAAAACGTAGGTCACTGGTTTTAGAATTCTTTTTTTCTGGCCAGCGCCACAGCTCACTAGGCTAATCTTCCTCCTTGCGGCGCTGGCACACCGGGTTCTAGTCCCAGTCAGTGCGCCAGATTCTGTCCCGGTTGCCCCTCTTCCAGGCCAGTTCTCTGCTGTGGCCCGGGAGTGCAGTGGAGGATGGTTCAAGTCCTTGGGCCCTGCACCCCATGGGAGACCAGGAAAAGCACCTGGCTCCTGCCATCGGATCAGCGCGGTGCGCCGGCCATTGGAGGGTGCACCAATGGCAAAGGAAGACCTTTCTCTCTGTCTCTCTCTCTCACTGTCCACTCTGCCTGTCAAAAAAAAAAAAGAATTATTTTTTTCTGATATAACATTTTAGTTCCAACAGGTCTTCCAAAGTCCTGCTTTAGACGAATCCTGAAAATGTTCATATTTTTCACTCTGCTCACTTACCAGTGCTTTCTTCTTTAATTTCCCAGAGAAATGATATACACATCCCTTTTTAGTTTATGAAATCTGTCACATCTGCTTACTTTTCTCTCTTCTGCTGAGAATTTTTCCTTCTCTGCTCCATTGCTTCTGTCCTGCTCAATTTGGATTCTGCTTCTTAAAGTTCCTCCCTTCGTGTAGAGATTTGTTAGAGTGCAATGTGTTGCTTTAGAGCGCGTAGAGGGCGCAGATCACTTCAGCATAGTCATCATTTGCATTACTGATGAAATTATTCTTGAATAACTTTCCTGGCTCTGTTTATTTTTTTTTTAGACTGCCTCAAAATGCTATTCAGTAACAGGACATTTGCAGCAGAAGCCAGGTTTATATTCTTGTGCTTCTTCCCATACGGATACAAATATAATCTTAGTCTTATCCTTGCCAAAGGCTTTCTCCTACTGGCTAGTATTTCAGTGTCTGCCACACCAAGTTTTTCAGTCAGCGGCCAAGAGTCTTTAGTTTTACTATTTTGATGACTTTGACTTTAATGAGGCATCTGGGGAGATAAGAAGGAAAATTTTCTGTTACCATTACCATATTATCACCAGGTTCCCAAATTGTCTCTTCTTATGGTCCATTTTATCCCCATTATTTTTATACATGACTGATTTATTTTTGTATTATCTTATAATATATGGATATTGAAATAGAAATTTCAATAAACATAGGGCAAAAAATTATTCTTCCAAAGCGTGGGTATTTGGTAATAGATCAATTTCTAATAGTCCTTAATGATTTGGATGGAATTCATGTTTAATAAATGTTTTAGCAATTCACCTTCTGGTAACATAAAATCTTGATGTTAGACTTTTAAAATGTCTACATAATAAGTTTTGTTTTCTTGAAGTAGATTGACAGAATTTTTCAGGAAATTTTTTAGGCTAACCATAGCATTGATTTGCTAACAAACACCATATATAACACAGAATAATTTCTGAATCTAACATCTACTCATTTCAATTCAGCAGAAAATCAGGCAGGTCAATGATGATGCAAAATAAATATACTGTGAAAACAAAGTAGTTTCCCTGTATTGGTTTTTAACTGCCTTTAGGGTTTTACATGCTTTGCTAAATTGAAATTTCATACACTAGGAATAACTCTGATAGCTCTGTAGCTTCCTAATCCCATGGTTTTCTGATAATGTCCTTTCCTGGAACAGAAAAAAAAATGAAAAGTTAATTGCTTATACTCTGAGAAATGCTTTTCTTTGGACTCAATGAAGCACAAAGATAAATAGTGTATTACTAAAGGGAATTTAGCTCTATTTACGACTGCTTGCAGTGTGAAATTGGTTGTTTGTGAACTCTAAAGACTTGCTTTCTTTTCAGAACATTATATACTAGCTCTGACTACAGAGAAAGTTGGAAATATACAAAGAATTTATATTAAGGGGCATTCCTTTACTTAAACAATTTTTGAATGATTTTCATTCTTATTTACATAAGGTGAACAAACTTCATGTATTTCATATAAACAGATTTAGAAGCTTAGTGATAGTTCCCACCCACATTCCCACCCTTCCTCCTCCTTGATTTCTTATTGCTTCTTTTAATTTTTACAATGACGTACTTTCAGTTTATTTAAAGATCATAAACTTAACCTTCCACTAAGGAAAGAATTCAACAAATAGGAAGAAGAAAGAGAAACACTGTTCCTCAACAGAAGAGCCAAGGACTGTAAGCAATAATCAAATCTCAAAATGTCAATTTTGTTCACTTATATTTCATTTTTCTACTCCTATGTGTATTGCAGCCCAATTCAAAATAGCTAAAATATTGAATCAACCCAGATGTCCATCAATTTATGATTGGATAAAGAAAATGTGGCATGTATATGCTATGGACTACTAGTCAGCCATAATAAACAGTGAAATCCTGTCTTTTGCAACAAAATGGACACAACTGAAACCTGTACTTAGTGAAAAAAGCCAGTCCCTATAAGACAAATACCATATGTTTTCCCTGAATTCGTTTGATTTTTATCTATGATATTGATTTTCTTGGTAATAACTTTTGTACTACATTTTTGTTTTGTTTTTCCCTGTGCATTACTAAATTTTTCAACTATGAAAATGAAATATTTTAGAAATTATTATCTGGTTTTACCAAAGCACTTTAGTCTACTGATAACTCGTGATATAATGTGGACACAAAAAATGGTTTTTTTTTTGCTTTAATAATTCTGAGAACACAATTACGTCTTTCAAAGAATATGTTAGATACACTACTCAAATATATTTTGAAGCATTTATTTCGTTATAAAATAAAAAATCTTAAATTTCTTACGTATACATATTTCTATGCATGTATTACTAATATATATTATTAATACACCAAGAAGATAAGAAGTCAATGGACTACATATGTGTAACCATTTTTATATTGATATCCATGAGGTTAAAGACTAAATAAAATCTCCACTAGACTGTGTTACACTACTTGGTAAATTTTTAATCTCAAGTTAAGTATTGGAATAAATTATGCAATGAAGAATCTGTTACATTCTTTCATTATACAAGATTTATTATGAGGAAAATTCAACTATATAAAAAACTTGAAAAACTGATACAAAATTCAATTTTAACATTATACATATAAGTATAGATATACATGTAATGAGTGTCAGTTTTATATTTGTGTATAAGTAGAATGAACCATTTGAAAGTAAATTTTAGGCCGGTGCCTCGGCTCAATAGGCTAATCCTCCACCTAGCGGTGCGGGTCAGGGCGCCGGATTCTTTCCTGGTTGCCCCTCTTCCAGGCCAGCTCTCTGCTGTGGCCAGGGAGTGCAGTGGAGGATGGCCCAAGTGCTTGGGCCCTGCACCCCATGGGAAACCAGGAGTAGCACCTGGCTCCTGTCTTTGGATCAGCGCGGTACGCCGGCCGCAGCGCGCCAGCCGCGGCAGCCATTGGAGGGTGAACCAACGGCAAAGGAAGACCTTTCTCTCTGTCTCTCTCTCTCACTGTCCACTCTGCCTGTCAAAAAAATTATAAAAAAAAAGAAAGTAAATTTTAGATATCAGAGCACATTTCGCATAAATAATGTAGCATGATTATCTAAAAATAACAGCATTTGAAAATTTTCCCCTTTCACACCTACCTAAGAAAATTAAGACAGATGTCTTAATATTATTTAGTATTTATAGCATATTTACATTTTGTCAATTATTCATAAAAGAAAGCTTTTATGAATTTAATTGGACTTCCATGATCCAATTTGTATATATTGAATTTTTTAAATACATCTATTTAAAACATTTAAAACCTAAATATTTCGCCATCTATATTTTTTCCTTACTGTGACAATAATATATTCTGTAAGCCATGTGAATTGCCTAATGGAATGTTCTAGGTTCACCTTATTATTGATCTGTTCCAATCTAAGAATTGTTAGTTTTCTCTAAAGAACCACAGATCTTATCCTTGGGCCAATAGTAGTCAATAACCAAGATCTAGGCTGCACATTGACTTAATCCTGCTGTAATGTAACCGGTCTGGGCCCTTTCTTTGGACAGAGCTAAGAAATATGTATAAAATAAATTGACATAATATTATAACTAAGTAACTGGTATTTCTCCTAAAAATGTGTTATATTAAGCACAAACAATAAAACTCCTGAGAATCAGTGATAAGGAGAGCATCTCAAAAGCATGCAGAGTGAACAGACACCTTATACACTGGCAAAGATTCCTATGAATGATCTCCTGCCGAAGTAACACTGACACGAAGACAATAAAACATTACCTCTGTAGCACCATAGGAGAAAGTGTAAACCATAATTTCATATCCAACAAAATTATGCTTCAAACTGACAATTAAATGGCCATTTTCAGAAATAGAACATGTCACCAAAAATCAAGTGAGTCTTATCTAATTTTTGATCTCATGTCACAAAGATTTTTCCCTCCTTTACTCTAACAGCATCTTAATTTTAACTTTCAATTTTAGATATGCAATCCACCTAGAAGTAATTTTTTGTTAACGGTGTGAGAAAGAAATTTACATTTTTTAAAAGATTTATTTATTTATTCGAAAGTCAGAGTTACACAAAGAGAGGAGAGGCAGAGAGAGAGAGAAAGATCTTCCATCCGTTGATTCACTCCCCAGTTGGCCACAATGGCCAGACCTGAGTCGATAGGAAGCCAGGAGCCAGGAACTTCCTCCAGGTTCCCCAGGAGGGTGCAGAAGCCCAAGGACTTGGGCCACCTTCCACTGCTATCCCAGGACATAGCAGAGAGCTAGATCTGAAGAGGGGTAGACGGGACTAGAGCCAGTGCTTCAGGCCAGGGCATTAACCCGCTGCGCCAGAGGGCCGGCCCCTAGATTTTTTTTTTTTTTTTTTTTTTTTTTTTTGAATATGAGTATCGGCCAGCGTCTCAGCTCACTACGTTAATCCTCTGCCCATAGTGCCGGCACCCTGGGTTCTAGTCCCATTTGGGGCACTGGATTCTGTCCCTGATGCTCCTCTTCCAGTCCAGCTCTCTGCCGTCGCCGAGAAAGGCAGTGGAGGATGGCCCAAGTGCTTGGGCCCTGCACCCACATGGGAGACCAGGAGGAAGCACCTGGCTGCTGGCTTCCGATCCGCGTAGCTCCAGCCATAGCGGCCATTTGGGGGATGAACCAATGGGAAAGGAATACCTGTCTCTCTGTTTCTCTCTCTCACTGTCTAACTCTGCCTGTCAAAAAACAAACAAACAATATGAGTATTAACTTGTTCCAGCATCATTTTTAATATTACGTCTTTGCTTTTGAATATATTTGGTGACTTCAAAATTTTAGTTGGCTAGATAAATCTGTGTTTATGTGATTTAATTCCTTTAGGTCACCAAACATACTTCGAAAATTTTCAGCCTCTTAAAATGGATTGATAGAAATATCAATTGATTAAATGCTGTCTCTCACAGTGAAAGAAGTGTGAACTTTTTCTTTTTAAGACTTTATTTTTCTACAAAAGTTTTAGTTTCACAGCAAAAATGGGGAAGAGGCACAAAGATCATCCATATGCCCTTTGCCTCCAATGATGTATAACCTCCTCCATTATCAAAATATTGGTCACCATAAAATATCTTTTAGACCTCTGCTAAAACTCAATATATTGACATCAGATTTTTCTTATATTAGGATAGTAACTTCATTCTTTGCTTGCTTGGATTTTTTTTCAAAAATACTGTAATTTACACATTTACATGCCTAAAACTCACCACTTTTGTTTGCAATACAATGACTCTTTGGAGTCATATATAGAAGCCCATAACCAGCACCACAATCAATATATCTTTATTTCACCTCCTACATTCAATGTCTGCATGACAAATGTATTTATAGGAGCCTGTAGACTTTAAAGAAAGATTTAATTACTGCATGTGCAAAGCATGATAGAAAAACAGCATTTTGTATTCTGTGGAACTGTGACCAGGTATCTGGGCACTTCAGGCCAGCTCAAGCAGTCACAAAAAATTAGCCATCATATTGCTATTGCTAATTTCTGGATGATGTCAGGGCATCTTCTTTGTATTTTCAATTCTTCTTTTAATGACAAAAATATCTCATTTAAATTCTTTCTGATTTGCTTGAATAGAATACTTTTTTTGTTTTTCTAAACAGGTGTTGATTGATACAATAGGTTTCCTTTATTAAATGAATTGTTTCTCTATCCTCAAGCATATCTCAAAAAATTCATAGTAAATGAACTTAAAAGATAATCTTAGGGGTGAGTATTGTAGTGCAGCATATTTAGCCATTGTTTGGGAAGCCTGTGTCCCATATTGTGTTGCTGAGTCTTGGCTACTCTGCCTTTAATACTGCACCCTACTGGTGTGCCTTAGCTGCATCAGATGTTGGCTGATTCTGAGTTCCTACCACCTCCATGAGAGACCTAGATAAAGTTCTTGGCTCCTGGCTTCACCCTGACACAGCCCAAGCTGTTGTGGCCATCTAGGGAATGTACCAGTGGATGGGTAATTCTCTCTCTCTCTCTCTCTCTCTGATACTCTTGCAAATAAAAAAAAATAGAGAAAGATGTTTACTTTAGTGCAAACTATTTAAAATCCACACATATGTGGGTATTTAAAAAAGTTCAGGGAAAAGGCGCATCATCATGAAAAAGTATGCATGGATTTCCAATTATTTTTGCACCAAAATAAATGAAGGACAATGAAATAAACAAGAGACAACAAATGAAGTTTATATTTATTTTTGATACTTCCTTTTTACCAAACAGTATATTCTTCAGTTTATAAATGAACTTTTATTATTAAAGCCATGCTTGAGTGCTAAGAAAAACAGCATACATTAATTTAATACATCATAAGTTCATGCATCTTGGTAAGAATCACCCTATAAATTGGTATCTGTATATAAAATTGAAACATGGTTAAAACTAGAATACATAAATATTTGTTTTAAAAATATTAATAATCAAAATAGAAAAACTATGACTTAATAATGTGCTTTCTCAAGACAATATTAAAAACAATAAATGCTATGTTTTATCCACATGTTGAGTGTGAGTTAGAAAATAGATGAGAAATAATGTGCTAGGCTTGGCTAGACAGCTTCTGATTGTCAATGATTAAAACCTCAGCTAACTAGAAATGTAACTTGTATCAGGAAGAAGTCACTCAGGCTTAAAGTTCAAAAAAGCAATCTTGCAAAGAAAACTAAGGAGGATGGAAAGCAGAGGCAGACTTCTCTGTGTGTTATCTGTAAACTTAATATCCAGAATCCTTCTGACAGTTATCAGAGGACTCACCCAGGAATCTAATAGGAAGCCTCTTTGTAAATAAGCTTCCGTAGTAAACCTGGTGATTCATAATTAACACACAAAATAAACTCACTTGGAATTGCAATATTATCTGCCAGGCTTTCTGTTTCAGATTACATTGTTCGTTAGAAATATCTAGGTCCAGATGGACAGCACAATAATTTTAGTTCCATAAATACCTTCTCTTTACAAAAAATCTTAAAACGCATAAGTGTGAAATTTGATGATAAAAACCGAGACTCAGATCTGAGATAGGGTCTATTAATATCTGAATATAAATAACTTGCCCCTTCTCCCTCTGCCAATTTTTGAAAATATGTAATTTAGAATATAATGTTATTTGAAAGAAGTTATTTTAATGTAAGGAAGAAATCTGCTTTCAGAGTTCTTCATCTCTTTTAATGCAATGCATTAAACTATTTTCATGAGAACTTACAATGTTACTGATAAATTATTGATTTATTTAATATTGAGAAATATTTTATTCAAAGTTGCAGATATAAGTAGCACAAATTTGGAATTGTCATTCTTGTGGTTAAAAATGAGAAATGCTACCAGTTAATTTTAGGATTATATATAGGGTATTACATATATTTTTCATATGTATCATATATTTATGTATATATGTATATACATATATATTCCAAAAGATCTTAAACTTTGTTCAAAAGGGCATCATTTTTATCTTTAGTGACATATTATTTTGCCTTTTGTCACTGAATTATTCACAAGTTGCTTTGCCAATTTTCACCCTTGTTTTACTATTATATTGCTTGTTATTTATGTCTAATAACTTCAAGATGTTGATTTTTTAATTTGCTGTTCACAAAACTGCAGGTTTGTTGGGACAGCACAGCCACATGCTGAGGTCAGGAGAGACAGCTCCGGTCCTGGAGTTTCTCCTTACTTTTATGATGACCACCTGTGGACAAGAGCTAAATGCTTTCTGGCATGCACATTTGAAAACACTGTATTCATCATCTATGATGACATTTCTCTACAAAGGATTTAGTCAGGAATCCTTAATTTATTTAATTGTGCATGAATTGATGTGGGTTTTATGTTTTTGTTTTTTACTTTTTTCCCAATTTTTGACTTATGTGCTAGATGACTGAAGTTGTAACTGGGCTGGACTGAATTTGGTGATGCACCTTATATACTTTTTAAAATACAAATATACTGGGCCAGCACCATGGTGTAGCGGGTAAAGCCACCACCTGCAGTGCCAGCATCCCATACAGGTGCCAGTTCAAGTCCCGGCTGTTCCACTTCTGATCCAGCTCTATGCTGTGGCCTGGGAAAGCAGTAGAAGACAGTCCAAGTCCTTGGGCCCCTGCACCCTTGTGGGAGACCTGGAAGAAGCTCCTGGATCTTGACTTCAGATTGGTGCAGCTCCAGCTGTTGTGGTCATCTGGGGAGTGAATCAACAAATGGAAAACCTCTCTCTCTCTCTCCCTCTCTAAATCTCTCTCTCTCTGCCTCTTTGTAATTCTGCCTTTCAAATAAATAAATAAATCTTTAATATATATATATACAAATATGTTAACATTTTTTAACTTTTATTTAGTAAATATAAATTTCCAAAGTACAGCTTATGGATTACAATGGCTTTCCCCCACCATAATTTCCCTCCCACTCGCACCCCTCCCATCTCCTGCTCCCTCTCCCATTCCATTCACATCAAGATTCATTTTCAATTATCTTTATAGAAAGAAGATTGATTTAGTATATATTAGGTAAATATTTCATCAGTTTGCACCCACACAGAAACACAAAGTGTAAAATACTGTTTCAGTACTAGTTATAGCACTGATTCACATTGGACAACACATTAAGGACAGAGATCACACATGAGAAGTAAGTACACAGTGACTCCTGTTGTTGACTTAACAAATTGACACTCTTGTTTATGGCGTCAGTAATCACCCTAGGCTCTAGTCATGAGTTGCCAAGGCCATGGAAGGCTTTTGAGTTCGCCGACTTTGATCTTATTCCGACAGGGTCATAGTCAAAGTGGAAGTTCTCTCCTCCCTTCAGAGAAAGGTACCTCCTTCTTTGATGCCCCTGTTCTTCCTGCTGGGATCTCACTCACAGAGATCTTTCATTTAGGTCTATTTTTTTTTTTTTTTGCCAGAGTATCTTGGCTTTCCATGCCTAAAATACTCTTATGGGCTCTTCAGCCAGATCCAAATGCCTTAAGGGCTGATTCTGAGGCCAGAGTGCTATTTAGGACATCTGCCATTCTATGAGTCTGCTGTGTATCCTTCATGAGTAGCTACTCAGATGTTTTGTTATATTGACAAGCTAAAGCATCATTATTTTTCCTATTTTGCAAACAAGGAAATTTAATTTGAAGTGACATGTTCAGTATCACACAAGTAGTAAGTGGCAAAGTTATAAGGTGAATACAAGTCTTTATGACTCCAATGATGATGTTCTTCATGTTAGTTTGGATTGTGTATTTACTTCTCACATCTTTATAATAAAATATGTATAAGTCTTATTGTACCATTGTATGAATAACACTGCTGACTTTAGCATAAAAAAGAAAAATCATCATTTTTTAACCAAAGTATTGAAATAAACTCTTACTACAGGTTTGTAGTACCTACATTGAATAAAAGTACCTCCCAATGACTTGACTTGGTAATTGTTGGGTTATTTAAAGGATAAAATTGATAGTAAGATTCTCAGTCTGCTTCTTATTTGTATTCAAGAAATTCAGTGTGCCTGTTTATGGCCAAAATAAAAGTGAGATAAATTTAAAAGAATAAATAGAAAGCAGTGTGCCCTTAGATGATATTAAATAGCGCCAAGTATTAATCCAGGTGAACTTAAAAAACAAGGAAATATTGTGGTTGGCCACAAGTTCTATAACAGATAGTAGTCTGACATGGCTACTACCCCCCCCAAAAAAAGCCAGCAAACAGGGAAATCTATCAGATATGAAGAGATTCCTGGACACATGCAACCTACCTAAATTGAACCAGGAAGACATAGAAAACCTAAACAGACCCATAACTGAGACAGAAATTGAAACAGTAATAAAGGCCCTCCCAACAAAGAAAAGCCCAGGACCAGATGGATTCACTGCTGAATTCTACCAGACATTTAAAGAAGAACTGACTCCAATTCTTCTCAAACTATTCAGAACAATCGAAAAAGAGGGAGTCCTCCCAAATTCTTTCTATGAAGCCAGCATCACCTTAATTCCTAAGCCAGAAAAAGATGCAGCATTGAAAGAGAATTACAGACCAATCTCCCTGAAAAAAACATAGATGCAAAAATCCTCAATAAAATTCTGGCCAATAGAATGCAACAACACATCAAAAAGATCATCCACCCAGACCAAGTGGGATTTATCCCTGGCATGCAGGAATGGTTCAATATGCGCAAAAGAATCAATGTGATACACCACATTAACAGACTGCAGAAGAAAAACCGTATGATTATCTCAATAGACACAGAGAAAGCATTTGATAAAATACAACACCCTTTCATGATGAAAACTCTAAGCAAACTGGGTATGGAAGGAACATTCCTCAATACAATCAAAGCAATCTATGAAAAACCCACAGCCAACATCCTATTGAATGGGGAAAAGTTGGAAGCATTTCCACTGAGATCTGGTACCAGACAGGGATGCCCACTCTCACCACTGCTATTCAATATAGTTCTGGAAGTTCTAGCCAGAGCTATCAGGCAAGAAAAAAAATTAAAGGGATACGAATTGGGAAGGAAGAACTCAAACTATCCCTCTTTGCAGATGATATAATTCTTTATTTAGGGGATCCAAAGAATTCTACTAAGAGACTATTGGAACTCATAGAAGATTTTGGCAAAGTAGCAGGATATAAAAACGCACAAAAATATGTTAACATTTTAAGTACAACACTGTGTTACTCAAAATTATATTTAATAAAGAGGATCAAAAAGAAAATAACTTAATATTTTGTCCTTCTGAAGCATTGAAATTTTTTTCAAAGATTTTGTTTATTTATTTGAGAGGCAGAGTTATAGACAGAGAGAGGAGGAGACAGAAAGAAAGGTCTTCCATCTCCTGGTTCATTCCCCAAATGGCTGCAATAGCCAGAGCTGCGCCCTTCTGAAGCCAGGAGCCAAGAGCTTCTTCCAGTCTCCCACATGAGTGCAGGGGCCCAAGCACTTGGGCCATTTTCCACTGCTTTCTCAGGACATAAGCAGAGAGCTGGATTTTAAGTGGAACAGCTGGGACATAAACGAACCAGCACCCATATGGGATGCTGATGCCACAGGCAGAGGCTTAGCCCACTAGGCCACAGTAATGGACCCAGCAATGAAATTTCCTACAAAGTTTTTTTTTTTTTTTTTTTTTTGAGAGACTAATAAGTGAATGGACTATCTGTTTTTCTCATAATTGGGAGAAAGTATTTGATGTAAATAAATCAGATTAAGCATATTAGAATTTTTTCTCTCTGAATTCCTGTTTTTTTTTAAACATTTATTTATTTATTTGAAAGGCAGTTACAGAGAGGCAGAAGCAGAGAGAGAGAGAGAGAAAGAAAGAGAGAGAAAAAGAGAGGTCTTCTATCCAATTGTTCACTCCCTAGATGGCCGTAAAGGCCAGAGCTGTGCTGGTCCAAAGCCAGAACCCAGGAGCTTCTTCAGCTTCTCCTACATGGTTGCAGGGATCCAAGGACTTGGACCATCTTCCACTGCTTTCCCAGGCAACAGCAGAGAGCTGGAACGGAAGTGGAACAGCCAGGACTCGACCTGGCACCCTCATGGGATGCCTGCACAGCAGTGGCTTTACCCACTGCTCCACACACCGGCCCCTCTTGTGTTTCAACTAAACATCAGCAGACAGCAATTCTTGCTCTATAATTCCCATAAAATAAGTGGTAATCTGCCGGTGATCTTTATCTTGGGAAATAATTTTTTTCTCTTTATATGTCTGTTTCTTTGGTTTTACTCATCATTTATCTCCTTATCTTGTTTAGAGAAAAAAATATCTTAGTGAAGCATATTGTAACCAAACTTCTCTCTATCCTTTCTTGTCCTGCAGTGACTTGATATTTGCTGACTAGTGTATCCTCATTATTTATACCTTAACCTATCTCTGACTGCATAGGAATGTAAAAAGCAGTAAGGCAGAATCTTCTTGTACTTATCTTAATAATGTTGCAAAAAGAAGTAAGAAAATTTCCATGTACATGAAGCAATATGAAAGGAATTTCCACATAATAGAGCAGTGGCAGAACATAGTATGCTGTAGCCTATATGCTTTCAAAAAGATAAAGGTTGGAGATAATTGTTATCTCCTATTCTCTCCAAAGGCAAATCAACATTCAGATTAACCAAAGGAAGGGGTTCAGTTTTAAATAAGGAAGGAAGTCATGATATAACAGGAGCACAAGAGAGATGAAGAATATAAATTCAGGGGCCGACGCTGTGGCGCAGTTGGTTAACGTCTTGGCCTGAAGCGCAGGCATCCCATAGGGGCGTTGGTTCGAGACTGGCTGTTCCACTTCCAATCCAGCTCTCTGTTACGCCCTGGGAAAGCAGTAGAATATGGCCCAAGTCCTTGGGCCCCTGCACCCATGTAGGGGACCTGGAGGAAGCTCCTGGTTCCTGGCTTCGGATCAGCACAGCTCCGGCTGTTGCAGCCAATTGGGGAGTGAACCATCAGATGGAAGACCTCTCTCTCTCTCTCTCTGCCTCTCCTCTCTCTGTGTAACTCTGACTTTCAAATAAATAAATAAATCTTTAAAAAGGAGTAGAAATTCAAAAAATAGAGTTAAAATTTAAATGGTATCCAATCATACATCTAGATACCCTTCTCCTAGTACCCAGATAGTGAAGTTATTTAATCAAGTATTTTTTAATATCTAGTCTAATATTATATTGTCATGCCCTTTCTATTAAATATCCCTACTGAGAGTTAATCTTTGAGCTACTAGAAGCCAATAATATTCACTATTCAGAGATATTGTCAATTTCTATTTCATATATAAGTGTGTGTGTCTATGTGTGTAAATGGTCTTGGATTTGATAATGACCTTTCAGGTACAATACTGAAGAAACAATCCACACAAGAAACTATTGATAAGTAGGACATCACTCAAATTCAAAACTTCTTCTCTGGCAGGGGGCAGAACTTCTCTGTATAAAACACTGTCAAAGAATGGGAAGACAACCCAGAGAAGAAGAGCCAATATTTGCAAAAGACATATCTGATGAAGAATTTTTATCTAATATATACAAAACATGATGATAATAAAATTAAAACCTGATTACAAAATGGATCAACAACCTGATTACCCCCTCTTCAAAGAAGATATGCAGATGGAAAATAGCAAATAGAGATATCCAACCTCATATGTCATAAAGGAATTATAAGTTGAAACATCCATGAAAAAATAGTACATAACTCTTATGATAACCAAAATCCAAAACCATTCACAACATTACATGCTGCCAAAGATGCCATTCACTCCCAGTGAAAATACAAGATAGGCACAAACACCTTGGGAGACAAATAGACAATTTCCTACAAAACCAAACATACTTCTATAGGATGCAGTATTCATGCTTCTTGCTATTTATCCAAAAGAGCTGAAAACATATCCACACAAGAACCTACGTTTTTTTGTTTGTTTGTTTGTTTGTTTGTTTTGGACAGGCAGAGTTAGACAGTGAGAGAGAGATAGAGAGAGAGAAACGTCTTCCTTCTGTTGGTTCACCCCACAAATGGCCGCTACAGCCAGCGCGCTGCGCCGATCTGAAGCCAGGAGCGAGGTGCTTCCTCCTGGTCTCCCATGCAGGTGCAGGGCCCAAGCACTTGGGCCATCCTCCATTGAACTCCCGGGCCATGGCAGAGAGCTGGCCTGGAAGAGGAGCAACTGGGACAGAAATCAGAGCCCCAACTGGGAATAGAACCCGGGGTGCTGGCACTGTAGGCAGAGGATTAGCCAAGTGAGCTGCAGCACCGGCCAAGAACCTACTGTTGAATCAATGTTTATAACAGCTTTATTCCTCTATGCTAAAACCTGGAGGAAAATAACATATATTTGTGTAATATATACACAAATATATAACTGTGGCACATCTATACAATGGAATATTAGCCAGTACTAAATAAAAATGAGCTATTGAATCACAAATAGCACGGTAGAAATGTAAGTGCATATTACAAAGCAAAGGACACCGATCTGAAAGGACTACAGACTTTATGATTTCAATTGCATAACATGCTGGAAAAGACAAAACTATGTGGACAATAAAAACACCAGTGGTTCTTAGGAATTATAGAGGTGGGAAGGATGAACAGGCAAATTACAGAGAATTTTTATTTTTTGTTTAGTTATTATTTTAGATGTATTTATTTACTCGAAAGGCAGAGTTACAGAGTTGAGAGGGAAAAACAGAAAAAGGATGATCTCCCATCTACTGATTCACTCCCTAAATGATCACAATGGCTGAGCTGGGCCAGGCCCCCATATGGAATGGAAATACAAATAAAAGCAGACAAATATAATAAATGTTCTGAGGAATAGTTTCTTCTTCTAGAGATTTACTTTACTTATTTGAAAGGCAGAGTGTCTAAGAAAGAGGGAGAGAGAGATCTTCAGTCTGCTAGTTCACTCCCCAAATGGCCACAATGTCCAGGTCTCAGCCAGACTAAAACAGGGATCCAGGAACTCTATCTTAGTCTCTCAAATGGGTGGCAGGGCCTGAAGCACTTGAACATCATCTGATACCTTCCCAGGTATATTAGCAAGAAGCTGGATTGGAAGTGGAGTAGCATGGACTGATACTAACTCTCTCACATCTCTTGCCAGCATTACAAGAGGTAGCCTAATCTGATGCAGCTCATGAACTCCTGAGGAATACATCTGATGTAAAAAGAAGGGAAGCAACAAACCAAAGATGAAACAAGGAGAAAAACATGGAATTACAAATAGCTATATAATTAACATAATTATTCTGATCAATGCACTCCATGACCTTTTGAAAAAAACAGTTATGGTACCTCCTTCTTTGAAGACCTGTTCTTTCCACTGGGATCTCACTCACAGAGATCTTTTGCCAGAGTGTCTTGGCTTTCCATGCCTGAAATACTCTCATGGGCTTTTCAGCCAGATCCGAATGCCTTTAGGGCTGATTCTGAGGCCAGAGAGCTATTTAGGACATCTGCCATTCTATGAGTCTGCTGAGTATCTCACTTCCCATGTTGGATCACTCTCCCCTTTATTTATTCTATCGCTTAGTGTTAGCAGGTACTAGACTTGTTTATGTGCTCCCTTTGACTCTTAGTCCTTTCATTATGATCAATTGTGAACTGAAATTGATCACTTGGACTAGTGAGATGGCATTGGTACATGCCACCTTGCCTTTCTCTGAAGGGAGGAGAGAACCTCCACTTTGACTATGACCTTGTCTAAACAAGATAAGAGTTGGAGAACTCAGAGGGCTTCCATAGCCTTGGAAACTCATGACTGGAGCATAGGGAGATTACTGATGCCATAGACAGGAGTGTCAATTGGTAAAGTCAACAACAGGAGTCACTGTGCACTTACTCCTCATGTAGGATCTCTGTCCTTAATGTGCTGTGCATTGAGATTTAATGCTATAATGAGTACTCAAACAATATATTTCACTTTGTGTTTCTATAGGGGTGCAAACTGTTGAAATATTTACTTATTGCATACTAAACTGATCCTCTGTAAAAAAAAAAAAAAAGAAATTATCAACTCCCAACTTGACTCTCACTGGGATTAAACATGACAATAGGTCTGATCTGATTTCATCATCATTTAAAAAAATCATCTATTATTTTTCACTTTATGTTTCTGTGTGGGAGCAAACTGTTGAAATCCTTACTTAATATATACTAAGCTGATCTTCTGTATATTAAGATAATCGAAAATGAATCTTGATGTGAATGGAAGGGGAGAGGGAGTGGGAAAGGGGAGGGTTGTGGGTGGGAGGGACGGTATGGGGGGGAAGCCATTGTAATCCATAAATCGTACTTTGGAAATTTATATTCATTAAATAAAAGTTTAAAAAAAAAGTAAACCTAAAAAAACAGTTATGTTCTAATAAAGCAATGTACTGAGACTCGAAATGAATGATTGGAAATTAATATCAGGGCAATAAAAGTTTAAAATTATAGGAAAGGACTTTCACTTGGGGGGTGTGTGAGAGATTGATTTACATACTTTTATCTACTCCAATTCCTAAGTATGTAGAATCTGTAAATAGGAGGATTTCATAGAAGTTAAGAGCATAGGGAAATGTGATTATCTTAGAATTGTATCTATGGAGTTCATGCAACCTGTTCTCTTTATATGAATTTTTTTTAAGCTGGGAAAAAAAAAACATAGTGGTGGTTTCCTGAGGCTGAGGATGGAAGTGGGTGGTATTGAGTTATACCTAGAGAGAAGTAATTAGTTGAGTGATTCTGCTGAGAAGTAGGGTGAATATAACATAACATTAATCTATTTTAATTTCTCTACAAAAAGAAAAGTAAAACCATAGGATTTTTGAGGTCTTCACTGTAAATAAATGTTAAATGTTTTAGGAGATATAGTTCTCTTTATTGCACAACACACAATGCACACATGTATTGAAATACCTTATGGTATGTCATAATAAATATATACAGTTCTTATATGTTACCTACTTTTTTAAATAAAAAAATGAAAGCCCTTTACATTAAATATAAAACAAATATGAGAAGAACCTAACAGATGAAGAAAAGTCAGATTTGCTAACTCTGTATCCAAGTACCTAAAAAACAAAATAGTCCTCAACACCCTGGCAATTCCTCCTGCCTCTGATACTCTAGATTTACTCCTTAAGAAACGGGGGCTCAGACAATAAATAAATAGCCCCAACAAAAGCCAAAAGACATGGAATTGAACAACATGGCATAGAGAAAACTTCAGACAAAAACTTGATTAATCAAACAACAAAGTTGGAAAAAACCATGTCTCTACCTCTAGTCATGTCACTAAAGATCAAATATGTAGCTCAGACTTGCACCGTTACCAGCTTAATCAGGAGATCCAACCCCCACCACTAGGGATGGAACTGAAGAAGGTAGAGCAGAGGACTGGGTGGTTCATCCCCATGGGGATGTAACAAATACTTAAGGTTCAAGCAGACAGCATGTGGGAGGCCTGAACTTCTTTCCTTACCTGGAAACAACAAAGTGTGACTGTCTTATCCATGCTCCTGTTAGAGTAGTCCTGTTGGAGGTTGTCTAACTCACTACCAGGCAAAAGGAGACCATCGCACCATCACCAGCGGAGGCTAGGTAAGAGGCTGGAGTGAGACATTTACTCTGCCCAGCCGAGGAAGTATCAGAGGAGGCCGGGAGCTGAGCAGAACTCCCATCGGACTGAACAACATTGTGAAGCCTCTGTGCTACGTTGTTATTGAGGCCAAATGTAGAAGTTGAACTTTTAGGGTAATATGACAGGAATAAGACGGTGACTCCTGTGAGAGAGCTGTCACAGGGAATAAGCCAAAACATAAGGTTAAATAAAATCTACAGTCTCATAATATAATACCCAAATATTCAGATTTTAATTAAAAATTGTTTAGCACATCAAGAACCAGGATGATATCAAATTGTATGAAAAATATAATCAATAGTTGCCAGTGGTGAATGGTAATAATATTACAATTATCTGACAAATACTAAATGGAACTATCTTAAAAATACATCTTTAAGCAATTATGAACATGCTTGAAACAGGTGAGAAAATGGAAAGATTCTGGGAAAAAAGTTCTGTTAAAAAAAAAGAAGAAGAAATTATCAATTCCCAACTTGACTCTCACTGGGATTAAACATGACAATAGGTCTGATCTGATTTCATCATCATTAAAAAAAATCATCTATTATTTTTCACTTTATGTTTCTGTGTGGGAGCAAACTGTTGAAATCTTTACTTAATGTATGCTAAACTGATCTTCTGTATATAAAGAGAATTGAAAATGAATCTTGATGTGAATGGAAGGGGAGAGGGAGTGGGAGAGGGGAGGGTTGTGGGTGGGAGGGACGTTATGGGGGGGAAGCCATTGTAATCCATAAATCGTACTTTGGAAATTTATATTCATTAAATAAAAGTTAAAAAAAAAGTAAAATAGATGATATAATGAAGAACATAACGAAAATTTAAAAATCTGCAAATTAAAGTAGATAAAATCTCAAAAATGGGCTAGCTACTAATGGAGAAAACAGAAGAAATAAATGAGAAAGTGGGAACTAGAACAAAAGAAATCTGAACAATAGAGGTTAAAGGTAGGAAAAAATTATTAGAGACACAGGGATCAGTGAAACCATAACTATCTAATATTTGTGCCATTGAACTCCTAAAAGGAGAGGTGAAAGACAACAAAATTAAAAGAGAACTAGTCCCAGTTGGGGCGCCGGTTCTGTCCCGATTGCTCCTCTTCCAGTCCAGCTCTCTGCTGTGGCCCGGCAAGGCAGTGGAGGATGGCCCAGGTGCTTGGGCCCTGTACCCGCATGGGAGACTAGGAAGAAGCACCTGGTTCCTGGCTTCGGGCCAGCGCGTGCCATTTGTGGGGTGAACCAACGGAAGGAAGACCTTTCTCTCTGTCTCTCTCTCTCACTGTCTAACTCTGCCTGTAAAAAAAGAAAAAAAAAAGAACTACATAAATAATGGCTAAAACTTTCTCTAAACTTGGCAAGAGATGCAAATCTACATATTCAATTAGGTAAGTAGGGCATGTGCTGTGGCTCAGAGGGCTAACCCTCTGCCTGCGTGCCAGCATCCTCCCATATGAGCACTGGTTCGTGTCCTGACTGCTCAGCTTTGATCCAGCTCCTTGCTAATGCACCTGGGAAGGCAATGGAGGATGACCCAAGTACTTGGGCCCCTGCACCCATGTGAGAGACCCAGAAGAAACTCCTGTTTCCTGGCCTCACAGCCATTTAGGGAGTGAATTAGTGGATGGAAGACCTCTCTCTGGCTCTCCCTCTGTCTGTCTATAGCTCTAACTTTCAAATAAATAAATAAAGAATCTTAAAAAAAGATAAATGGACTTCAAATAAGATAAACCCTGAGGAATCCATACAAAAACATACCATAATCAAGTTTCCAAAAACTTAAACCAAAGCGAATCTTGAAAGCAGCTAAAGGGAAATGAATCCCCACCAAAAAAATGGATAGCATTTCAAATAAGAGCCAACTTATCTTCTGATATCATAGAGAAACTAATAGACAAAGTGGTAACATATCAATTACATGCTGAAACAGAATAGGTAATAAAAATCTCAGAGAGAACAGAGATTACAGAGGGAGACAATTACCCAAATAAATAATCAAGAAAAGATCACAGTGTAAAGAAAAGTATGAAATTAAAAAGATAACTGAATACCAAAGATAATGACTATGAAAATATCAACAGTAGTCATAGCAGAATGAAAATTTCTGGATAAAAAGAAGAGTGGTCAAATCTTAAATTTTTCAGTTAAATTTAAAGACCTAAGAATAATTGTGTGTTAATTACAGAGTTCAACCAATGATACTAGAACAAAAAAAAATACTAAAATGGATAAAGTATTACAATGTACATCAACTGTCAGGACAAGAGCTGATCAAGTCACTGTTTCTCATAGTGTCCATTTCTCTTCAACAAGTTTCCCCTTTGGTGCTCAGTTAGTTGTTGCCAATCAGGGAGAACATATGATATTTGTCCCTTTGGGACTGGCTTAATTCACTCAGCATGATGTTTTCCAAATTCCTCCATCTTGTTGCAAATGACTGGGTTTCGTTGTTTTTGACTGCTTTATAGTATTCTATAGAGTACATGTCCCATAATTTCTTTATCCAGTCTACTGTTGGTGGGCATTTGGGTTGGTTCCAGGTCTTAGCTATTGTGAATTGAGCTGCAATAAACATTAGGGTGCAGACAGCTTGTTTGTTTGCCAATTTAAATTCCTTTGGGTAAATTCCAAGGAGTGGCATGGCTGAGTTGAATGGTAGGGTTATCTTCAGGTTCCTGAGGAATCTCCAGACTGACTTCCATAGTGACTTAACCAATTTGCATTCCCACCAACAATGGGTTAGTGTCCCTTTTTCCCCACATCCTCGCCAGCATCTGTTGTTGGTAGATTTCTGAATGTGAGCCATTCTAACTGGGGTGAGGTGAAACCTCATTGTGATTTTGATTTGCATTTCCCTGATTGCTAGTGATCTTGAACATTTTTTTCATGTGTCTGTTGGCCATTTGGATTTCCTCTTTTGAAAAATGTCTATTGAGGTCCTTGGCCCATCTCTTAAGTGGGTTGTTTGTTTTGATCTTGTGGAGTTTCTTAATTTCTTTGTAGATTCTGGTTACCAACCCTTTATCAGTTGCATAGTTTGCAAATATTTTTTTCCCATTCTGTCAGTTGCCTCTTCACTCTCCTGACTGTTTCTTTTGCAGTACAGAAACTTCTCAATTTGATGCAATCTGAAATGTTAATTTTGGCTTTGACTGCCTGTGCTTCTGGGGTGTTTTCCAAGAAGTCATTGCTGGTACCTATATCTTGCAGGGTTTTCCAATGCTCTCTAATAATTTGGTGGTGTCAGGTCGTAGATTTAGGTCTTTAATCCATGTTGAGTGAATTTTTGTGTAAGGTGAAAGGTAGGGATCTTGCTTCATGATTCTGCACGTGGAAATCCAATTTTCCCAGCACCATTTATTGAATAGACTGTCCTTACTCCAGGGATTGGTTTTGGATCCTTGATCAAATATGAGTTGGCTGTAGATGTTTGGATTGATTTCTGGTGTTTCAATTCTGTTCCATTGGTCTATCCATCTGTTTCTGTACCAGTACCATGCTGTTTTGATTACAACTGCCCTGTAGTATGTCCTGAAATCTGGTATTGTGATGCCTCCGGCTTTGTTTTTGTTGTAGAAGATCGCTTTAGCTATTCGAGGAGGTCTCCTGTGTCTCCACATGAATTTCAGCATCATTTTTTCCAGATCTGAGAAGAAGGTCTTCGGTATCTTGATTGGTATCGCATTGAATGTATAAATTGCTTTTGGGAGAATGGAATTTTTGATGATAGTGATTCTTCCAATCAATGAGCATGGAAGATTTTTCCTTTGTTGGTATCCTCTTCTATTTCTTTCTTTAAGATTTTGTAGTTCTCATCGTAGAGATCTTTAATGTCCTTGGTTAAGTTTATTCCCAGGTCTTTGATTGTTTTTGTAGCTATTGTGAATGAGATTCATCTCAGAAGTTCTTCCTCAGCTGTGGGATTGCCTGTGTATACAAAGGCTGTTGATTTTTGTGCATTAATTTGATACCCTGCTACTTTGCCAAAATCTTCTATGAGTTCCAGTAGTCTCTTACTAGAGTTCTTTGGGTCCCCTAAGTAAAGAATTATATCATCTGCAAAGAGGGATAGTTTGACTTCTTCCTTCCCAATTCGTATCCCTTTAATTTCTTTTTCTTGCCTAATAGCTCTGGCTAAAACTTCCAGAAATATATTGAATAGCAGTGGTGAGAGTGGGCATCCCTGTCTGGTACCAGATCTCAGTGGAAATGCTTCCAACTTTTCCCCATTCAATAGGATGTTGGCCGTGGGTTTTTCATAAATTGCTTTGATTGTATTGTATTGAGGAATGTTCCTTCCATACCCAGTTTGCTTAGAGTTTTCATCATGAAAGGGTGTTGTATTTTATCCAATGCTTTCTCGGTGTCTATTGAGTTAATCATTTGGTTTTTCTTCTGCAGTCTGTTAATGTGGTGTATCACATTGATTCTTTTGCACACATTGAACCATTCCTACATGCCAGGGATAAATCCCACTTGGTCTGGGTGGATGATCTTTCTGATGTCTTGTTGCATTCTATTGGCGAGAATTTTATTGAGGATTTTTGCAGCTATGTTCATCAGGGATATTGGTCTGTAATTCTCTTTCAGTGCTGCATCTTTTTCCAGCTTAGGAATTAAGGTGATGCTGGCTTCACAGAAAGAATTTTGGAGGATTCTCTCTTTTTCGATTGTTCTGAATAGTTTGAGAAGAATTGGAGTTAGTTCTTCTTTCAATGTCTGGTAGAATTCAGCAGTGAATCCATCTGGTCCTGGGCTTTTCTTTGTTGGGAGGGCCTTTATTACTGTTTCAATTTCTGTCTCAGTTATGGGTCTGTTTAGGTTTTCTATGTCTTCCTGGTTCAATTTAGGTAGGTTGCATGTGTCCAGGAATCTCTTCATATCTGATAGATTTCCCTGTGTGCTGGCATAAACGTCCTTGTAGTAATTTCTGATGATTCTTTTTATTTCTGTGGTGTCTGTTGTTACGTTTCCTTTTTCATCTCTGATTTTATTGATTTGGTTCTTTTCTCTTCTTTTTTTAGTTAGTTGGGCCAATGGGGTGTCAATTTTGTTTATTTTTTCAAAAAACCAGCTCCTCGTTTGGCTGATTTTTTGTAATGTTTTTTTGGATTCAATCCTATGATTTCTTCTCTGATTTTACTTATTTCTCTTCTCCTACTAGATTTGGGTCTGGTTTGCTGTAGGTTTTCTAGATCCTTGAAGTGAATTGAAAGCTCATCTATTTGGTGCCTTTCCAATTTCTTGATGTAGGCAGCTATTGATATAAACTTTCCTCTCAACACTGCTTTTGCTGCGTCCCATAAGTTTTGGTATGTTGTGCTGTTATCCTCATTTACTTCCAGAAAAATTTTGATTTCTCTTTTAATTTCTTCTATGACCCATTGTTCATTCAGGAGCATGTTGTTCAATCTCCATGTGTTTGCGTATGCTCCAGGGATTCCTGAGTTGCTAATTTCCAACTTCATTCCCCTATGGTGTGAGAAGCTGCATGGTAGGTTTCTAATTCTTTTGAATTTGCTGAGACTTGCTTTATGGCCTAGTATGTGGTCAATCCTAGAGAAGGTTCCATGTACTGCTGAGAAGAATGTAAAATCTTTAGCTGTAGGATTGAAAGTTCTGTATATATCTGTTAGATCCATTTGGGCTATAGTGTCGTTTAAATCTACTGTCTCCTTGTTGATCTTCTGTCCTGTTGATCTGTCTATTTCTGAGAGTGGAGTATTGAAGTCCCCCAGTACTATTGTATTGGGGTCTAAGTCTCTCTTTAAGTCCCTTAACAAATCTTTTAGATAAACCGGTGCCCTGTAGTTAGGTGCATATACATTGATAATTGTTATATCTTCCTGTTGAATTGATCCCTTAATCATTATATAGTGTCCCTCTTTGTCTCTCTTAACAGTTTTTGTGGTAAAGTTTATGTTGTCCGATATTAAGATTGCTACGCCTTCTCTTTTTTCATTTCTATTGGTATGGTATATCTTTTTCCAGCCTACCATGGAGGATGTCATCCTAAGGATGTACTATATCAGAGTTAGAGAGAAGAGGGATTCTGACTTGTAGACAGATTTTATGGTCCCTAAGGTTGTCTTCCAAATAGTTCTGATGGGCTCATGCTTCAGTCCCAATGTAAAAATCCATATAAATATAAATAAAATACCATGCCTTATTTAAAAATTAGCCATAGTGAGTATTAATTTGTCAAAAATATTGTTATTGATTACATTTATTACCACCTATAAAAATGATATGCTAAATTCAGGCATTGGCATCTACATCAAGAAGAAACAGCTGTATTAGACTTTAAGTGGATATCCATTGTCCTGCTGCCATTGTTAATATCAACCCCAGCCATTCAAAAGAATTGTAATACTTCAGTGATCTCAAACAGGAGCAAAAAAAGTTGCAAATATAATATTCAGGCAATAAAACTAAATTATGAAACACAGGTGAGTTGTATCCAAAAATTCCTTGGTCCTATTGTATTAATATCACCCAACTGGAAACAACACTTTCATTGTTATAATAGTGGAGTATAGTGGTGGAAATTTAAGACTCTGAATCCTATCTTCTTGATTTACTAGTTAGTCTCTTTGCTTGAGAGGTACTGTAAAGGTTTGCTGCCTGTTAATTTCACTGAAACACCAATTAACAACTCAGAAAAAAAAAGTTTCATGGTTTTTTTCATTGAGTAATCAGCAAAAGCATATCTATGTTTCTCACAATGTATTCAAACATCAGAAAAAAAAACTTACAAAGTAGTTAAGCTAGCCTCATCTCAAAATCATAAGTAAATGAGTCTAATCATAATTATGTTGTCATGACTGATGATACTATTCAAAAAGTGCTCTTATATTGTCCTCTCTTTTTCTTGAGGATGGCAAAATGTGTAAGTTATACAAGTTTTAGAATTCTCAAATATAATTAAACTATCAAATGCTAATAAAGAGACAGATTATAAGTAGTAGATATATAAATTTCTAACAATGCCCTTTTATACTAACATGGTGAAGAATCTCAAAATCTGTTTAGTACTGCACAGGTATAGCTGGAAAAGTGTCAATGGTCCAAAATCTTTGAGTTATGATTATCAGGTCTATTTTGTTAATGAAAGAAACAAGACTGTGTCATTACTGTAACCTTTTAAGACTCAAACTGGCTTCTTCCCTACACCATTCCCAATTTGTAATCTAGCTACAAAACAGTCCATTTTAAAAATATTTCCCCCAGGTCTGCATTAACCACAGCCTGTGATGCCGGCAATCCATATGGGAGCCAGTTCATGTTCTCACTTCTCCACTTCCAATCCAGCTGTTCGCTGATGATGGCTTAGGAAAAGCACTTAACAGCAGAAGTTTTGGCCCCTCCCCCTAAAACTCATCTGGAAGACTTAGATGAAGCTCCTGGCTCTTGGCCTCAGGCTGACCCAGTGCTGGTCATTGCAGACATCTGAGGAGTGAACCAGTAGATGGAAGAACTCTCTGTCTGTCTGTCTGTCTCTCTTTCTCTTGCTAACACTGAATTTCAAAAAAATAAATAAATCTTTTAAAAAATTTTTTCCACAAGGCCTATTTACCAATTATAAATATTTTTAGACATCTTTTTGAATGACTAAGGCTGATCCAATGAAAACAAGGGTAGGCGAAACTATATATATTCATACACTTTTTATATGAGTTAATTATTTATCACATTTCCAAAATTGCATTATTTCCAATGTCTCTTTGATACTCTTGTTGCTGTCTGTGTTAATTTATATTCACTTGCTTTATGTTATGGTGAAATAACAAAAAAATTGAGAAACTTAAGGTTTTTTTTAAGTTTTTTCTTCTAAAATAGAGTTTGAGATTAGATGAAACAAAATTGTTCTCCTTTATTCAGAGATGTATATAAAAGATACACCACCAGGCTACATTTCTCTTGTTTTTTTCTGGCATATGTATGCTTTTTGGGATGAGACTAATTAAGCAAGAATATCTGAATTTTTTTTATAAATCATATACTGTGTTTCATCTTTTCATTCATCATATTGTGTTGATTGTTTCTTCATATCACTTTTTGCAAGCAAAATTGAGATAATTTGCACTTGATCTCCAATATCAAATACAGAAAAATGACAAAGAAATTTTCAACTTAGCAAATATCTACACAAATTTCAGCAGAAGTTTGAAGTACATTGTGATTGTAAATGTACTTTTTGTTAAAATTCTCTGACAGGAAGCTCATAACCCTTTCTATTCCTGATCATATATTATCCTCAAAAATTTTAAATACCAGACTATGTTTCAACAAACCACAGTTAAACAAAATAGCATGTGCTTGAAATCTGACCCTAAGGAAAGGCCCTTAAAATGTGATTTTCAGAGCAGCCAGTCCCTAACTCAATGAATGCCACACACCTTGTGTCAGTTGACTCCTTTCATAATGAACTTGCCCAACTAATCTGCTTTCTTGAATGACCTTTCAATATTTTTCAGCTAGTTAGTGGTTCTAATTTCTTTTTCTGTCACTGATGATTTTTGTATGCTGCTGAAATTACCCAAGTAAACAGTCATACATTCTCATAAATCACTATTTCCAGTTAGATCATATGCTAAAGAATAACTTTCTAAATATAAACTTTTTATTGCCTATATTTATATACTTACCTAATATAAAATACCATAATTTGTAATTTATAAAAAAATTTTGAGTTTTAGAATTCTCCCTTACACATAGCAAAAAAAATTGCTACAATGTTCATTCTTATTTTTTTTTATTTTTTATTTATTTTTTATTTTTTGACAGGCAGAGTGGACAGTGAGAGAGAGAGACAGAGAGAAAGGTCTTCTTTTGCCATTGGTTCACCCTCCAATGGCCGCCGCGGACGGCACGCTGTGGCCGGCACACCGCACCTATCCAAAGGCAGGAGCCAGGTGCTTCTCCTGGTCTCCCATGGAGTGCAGGGCCCAAGCACTTGGGCCATCCTCCACTGCACTCCCTGGCCACAGCAGAGAGCTGGCCTGGAAGAGGGGCAACTGGGACAGAATCCGGCACCCCGACCGGGACTAGAACCCGGTGTGCCGGCGCCGCAAGGCGGAGGATTAGCCTAGTGAGCCGCGGCGCCAGCCTACAATGTTCATTCTTATACATTTTATAGAAATATAGACAAAACAATTTTAAGATATGAATTAAAAATTTATTGTCCCAATTTATTTTGTTTAAAGATTTATTTTATGTGATTGAAAGGTAGAGTCACAGAGAGAGAAAAAATCACAGCTGGGGTTGGGCCAGGCTGAAGCCAGGATCCTGAAACTCCATCCAAGTTCCCATGGGGTGGCAGGATCCCAAACACTTGGACCATCTACTGCTCTCCTAGGAGCATTGGCAGGGAGTTGGATCAACAATGGAGCAGCAAAAAGGAGAACCAGCAACCATAAAGGATGCCCATGTCACAGGTAGCAGCTTTTAAAAAAAATACTTATTTATTTGAAAGGCAGAGAGTTAGAGAGAGGCAGAGGCAGAGAGAGAGAGAAAGTCCTCCATCCACTGGTCCACTCCCCAAATGGCCACAAAAGCCAGAGCTGGCCCGATCCGAAGCCAGGAGCTTGGAGCTTCTTCCAGGTCTCCCTTGCAGGTGCAGGGGCTCAAGAACTGGGACCATCTTCCAGTACTTTTCCAGGACGCAGCAGAGAGCTGGATCAGAAGTGTAGCAGTTGGGGCTCTAACCAGCAGCCATATGGGATGCTGGCACTGCAGGTGGTGACTTTATCTGCTATTCCACTGTGCTGGGCACCAGGTGGCAGCTTAAACCACTATGCCACAATGCTGGCCCTCATTGTCCCAACTTAAATGTCAATAAATCCAGTGGAGAAAATATGGGGCCAGCATTGTAGCTCAGCAGATTAAACCCCTGCTGTGATGTGCCAGCTACTCCACTTCTGATACAGCTTCCTCCTAATGGGTCTGGGAAAGCAGCAGAAGATGGTCCAAATACTTGGAACCCTGCCACCCACATGGAAGACCAGATGGAGTTCCGAGCATCTGGCTTCAGCATGGCCTTGACTGTTGTGGCCATTTAGGGAGGGAACTCATGTTGGACATTCTCTCTCTCACTCTCTGTCTCTCCTCCTCACTTTCTGTCACTCTGCCTTTCAAGTAAATAAATCTTTGTTAAAAATAAAATGTAATATGTTTACGTAACTCCAAATTCAATGTACAGCATGGTACTAGAAAACATAAAAATTTCCACATAATGAAAATATAACTCAAAAAATCAAAAGGTTTTTGGAATTAAGCTCTCAACAGCCTTTGAATGCAATATTTTCTTTAACTGCCATTACTAATTTGACAAATAAAAATATTAAAACCAACACTTATACAACTTTTTGATTTATAATAATGTTTTATTGAGTAGCAGAGGATCTAAGGTGACATGTAAGACAGAAATAGGAAACAAAATTTAAAGATTGTAAGCAGAGAATGAGTTCGACTATTGACGAAAAAGAAAATATATTTAGTTAGAGACATTATAATAAACATTTTTTGTTTCACCCACAGTTCCTGGCTCATAACTCCATTCCCAAGACAGGTCACAGAAAGAGAGGAGATCCCAGGATGATGTTCATCCCATATCGTGCAGGCCCATTGCCTTGAGGAAGAGATTCAGAATAATGTGAACAGACAAATCTTGCTGGGTTTCCCCATCCAGTCTATTAATAGTCATGCATGTGTGATGAAGCTTCCATAAACACCCTAAAGGACAGATGGTATATTCTAGGTGTTGGATGTCTCCCAAATGTTTTTGTGTTAAAGGCTTGGGAGGCGGTGGAATCTTTAAGAGCTGGGTCCTGGTGGGAAATTAATAAGTGATTGAGGGGAGGAGGCGCTGTGGTGTACCCGGTAAAGCCGCCTCTTGCAGTGCCAGCATCCCATATGGGTGCCAGTTTGAGTCTCAGCTGCTCCACTTCTGATCCAGCTCTCTGCTATGGCCCGCGAAAGCAGTAGAAGATGGCCCAAGTCCTTGGACCCCTGCTCCTGCATAGGAGACCTGGAAGAAACTCCTGGCTCCTGGCTTCAGATCGGCACAGCTCTGGCCATTGCAATCAACTGGGGAGTGAACCAGCGGATGGAAGACCTCTCTCTCTCTCTCTCTGCCTCTCCTTCTCTCTCTGTATAACTCTGACTTTCAAATAAATAAATAAATATTTATAAAAAAAAGTCATTGGGGACATGATCTCGTAAGTAGTTCTCACAAAAGGGTTGTTACAAAAAGCCTCACTTTGTTCCCATCAATTATCTCTCTGCTTCTTGCCTGGCCATGTAATATATCTGAATGTTCTCCGCCATTCGCCATGAAGCTTTCACTAGAGTCTGTATCATGCTCTTTGGACTTTCAGCCTCCAACACTGCGAGATAAATAAATAAATTTATCTCTCTTTAATAAGTAGGTTGTCTGACATAATTTGTTGCAGTAATGAACAGTGAACTGATTTAGAAGGTCGGTTCTCAGCAGCAGGACCATTATTATCTCAGGAGTAGGATCATAAACTATCACTGAAAATGTTCAAGTGTCTTTGGAGTTATACAGCAGAAACCACAAGAGTTTGAAGGGGAAGGCTGGACAATACCCAAAATTCTGTAAGCAGAGTATTAGGGATGATTCAGGTGAGGGCTCAGAAGACCAGGATGCAGATCGAAAGAAGGACAATGGAGGCTGTGCTCATGAGATATAAGACGGATATGAGGAATCCCCTGGAAACTGGCCTGGAATCCATACTTGTCACAATGTAGCAATGGATAAATTTTTGTAACACTTTATGGAAGATCAGTCTTAAAGATGATGGACTAACTAGTTTTGTGGAGGAGATTTCAAAAACAATTGAGCATTCACGTTGTAGCATGGATGTTATTGACTTTGTTGTTGTTGTTGTTGTTGTTGTTTACCCTAAGAATTGGGAGCAGAGTGGAAATATTTGGAAAATTAACAGCCTCACTAGGAAAGTAACCATTAAAAAAAAAGAAAGAATACAGCCAAGGATGATATGGTTTATAAATAGATTATTGCCAATAAAAAGCTGAGTGCTTTGCACTGGGATGATTACTCTTTTCTATTTCCTTTTTAACTCTCATTTTGAAGTGGCATGTTTACCCTGTGTCTGCCCTGCCATTGTATCCTTAAAGTATGTAATTTGTTGTTTTTTATTGTTTTAAAGATTTATCTCTTTTCAAAGTCATAGTTACTGAGGGGGTGGGGGAGGGGAAAGAGAGAGAGAGAGAGAGAGAGAATCTTCCGTTTGCAGATTGACTCCCCAGATGGAGCAAATGGCTGGCACTGGGCCCAAACACTTGGTTGAAGCACAGGGATCCAAACACATGGGATATCTTCTGCTGATTTTCCCAGGCCACTAGCAGGAAACTGGATCTGAAGTGGAGCAACTCAGACATGAACCAGCAGCTGTATGGAATGTCAGTGTCACAGGTGGCATCTTAACCCATCATGCCACAATGCTGGCCCATGTCCTTTCATTCTTATTGGGTTTCATAGCTAAAGGAGTTTATTTTGAGCCTCAGATGACACGCTGAGCAGTGTTGGAATATTAAGACTGGACGTTAGGGTAATAGAATGAATGCATTTTTCATTATGTGATAAACATGAAACTTTGCGGGCCACAGACAGAATTCTCTGGAACCCCTATGTGTTCACTCTTGGTCCCCAGAGTGTCACTATTGGAAGACAGGAGAACCTCTAGAAGTGGGACCTAGTGGGAAATTCTTAGTTCTTTGGAAGTGTGACCTTGGAAGGTAAGTCTCACAAAAGAGTTGTTAGGAAGCCTGACTTTGACCTCACCCAATCTCTCTGCTTCTGGATTCACCATGTCATCTTTTCTCTGCACATATTCCACCATCCACCTCAGTGCCATCCAGAGAGCATGCTAATGCTATTTAGATGTTCAGCATCCTGAACTATGTCCTAAATAAACCTCACTTTCCTTCATAAGCAGTTTGTTGGAGTATCCTGTTGTAGGAAACAAAGTGACTAATATAATAGAGCTTGGCGAGCATCCAGATAGCTGAACATGTAGAATTCTCTGCAGGGTGGTGCAATGCAGAGGACATGGAAACTCTGCACTCCTTCTGCCATACCTTGCTCTTGGCATCTCTTCACCTGTGCCCTTTACAATATCTTGTATAATAAACTGGTTAACATGATTGTTTTCCTTAATTTATGAGCCACTCAAGAAAAGTAATCCAACCCAAGAAACAGATTGGGAAAACCCTGATTCTTTTCCCCTGAGGCTAAGGGTCCAGGACAACCAGATCCAGATTCCTACTTAGAGAATGACCAGCTGTTGTTCACTACAGAACTGATTGCTGACTTGCTTGGGAAGAAATCCCCACACTTTCAAAGATAACAGATGGGTTCAGTGTTCATTGCTGCTGTGTTGCTGTGGGAAGATAAGTAGGTAGGAAGAGGAGCTAAAATTTGACAGCCCCAGAGGCAGCTGAACCACTGTTGGACAGCTCCAGGTGTTGATTGACAGACCCGTCTGTCTATTGGACAGCATCCATGAATCTGCACTTCAGAATAAGTAGCTAATGGACAGGTGATTGTAGTTCAACAGCCTCAGCCAATCTGGCCCCATGACAGTACAACCTCGATGTCTACTCCTTTTCTATAGCCCATCCAAGCCCACCTTTCATGCGTCAGCAAGTCTCACCCTTCTCTGTAGTGGAAACCACAAGTTCCACAATGTTGTAAAAGTAGAACCAGCACTAGCTGTAACTACTTAATATGGATAAAGGATTTTACCCCAGATGACCTTCAGGTCATTATCATGGTGTTATAATAAAATTATCATGGGAGGACACTCTCCAGCTTTTGGTTTATTTGGATGCAGTTTTTTATTTTATTTGATTTTATGTTTTTCTGCTTGGAGGGGTTGTTTTTCTTTGTGACAGTTTTTTTCTTAGTTTTGGTTTTTCTAAGTTTCAGGTCTTCTGTTCTCTCTGTGCTCGCTCTCTCTCCAGCTGACCTGACTTAGTTCTTGAGTTTGAGCTTTTGCTTTGCTCTAAGTGAGTCCTACTTTCCTGCACACCTGTATGCCCCTTTCACACATGGAGAGAAGAATCTGGAATAAGCCTAGCTGTGGAGCCCACAGCTCTCAACAGTGTGAAAACAGAAGAAAAAAATATTGTTTTTTCCTAAAGAGAGACTGGTAAGAAAGGGACAGAATCCTAGAGAATGGAGATATAGGTCAGGTGAATCTTGTTGGTCATGATAAGTAGATTAGTTTTTCTTTCCATTTAACGAGAATCCATTGAACAAGATAGTGACTTCAGTGTACATCATTATGTTACTGTTAAGGGGATCGTTAAAAGTTTGGTTGTGTTTTTCCTTGTAATTCCAACTATATTTTTTAGAAACAATTGCTCAGGAAAGGGCCTACAGTCTTTCCAAGGCTGTTGAGAAATGTTAAAACTTTCCAAACGTATTTGGGAATTAGAAGGACCAGTATGTATTGACTCAGTAAAAAAAATTACATAAATAAAAAATTCAGGAAAACTACTCCAGTATTTCTGAGAATGAATGATGATAGTTTGAATTATTATTGTTATTAAAATCTTTAGATTTAAAATAGATTTCAGAAGTACTGATAAAGTACTGAATTGGTCATAGGGAATACAATAAATACACAGATTAGGAAAAAGTAAAAGATGACTCAGATTTTTGTTGTAAAATTTTGTTGACTTTTTTTAGATTTATTTATTTATTTGAAAGAGTTATAGAAAGAGAAGGGGAGGCAGAGAGAGAGGTCTTCCATCACTTATTCAAAATGACCGGAGCTGCGCTGATCTGAGCCAGAAGCCAGGAGCTTCCTTTGGGTCTTCCCATGCGGGTGCAGGGGCTCAAGAATTTGGGCTATTTTCTGCTGCTTTCCAGGACCATAGCAGAGAGCTGAATCAGAAGTGGAGCAGCCGGGACTTAAACCGGCATCCATATGGGACGCTGGCACTATAGGTGGTGGCTTTACCCACTGTGCCACAGCACTGGCCCCATTTGTTGTCATTTAAGAGGTATTTTTCCTCAAGAGGTCTGCCTAAATTAACTCCTACTCCGAAAAAAATAAAAATAACTTACTTGACTTTTTAAAAATAAAAATAGAATAGAATAGAGGAAATATACTTTTATACTCTAAAATGATCAGAACTAGAACATGATCTAATGCAATGTTATTCAGATTTAGATTATTATCAGTGTTAGTTCTATTTGATGTCATTTGCATATCAGTGCATTTAAGTATATTAGAAAATAAATAGACATATGCAGATACTAATGTAAAACTGCTTAGTTATTTCAGCCATCCATTAAATTATTTTATTCACGCAATCCAGCAATCATAGGCTTGTTTCATTAATTATTGGTATTTGTATTGTCCTTAGGAATTTGCAATTATCTTTACTTTATTATTATTTTCTTTCTTTCAAATGGGGAATAATAACAGCTGCTAGGAGGTATTTAATTGTAGATGAGGACTCACAAGGGAGAAATGAGAGCTGCTAAACTAGAAAAAAAAAAGAAGTAAATTAAAAAGTTAAATGTTAATACCTTTGAGTGGAGGACACATAGAGAGAAAATTAGTGACCAAAATTCAGAGATGAGGAAGAAATCTAAGGAGTTTATTTATTTTCTTTTTAAGAATGGGAATGAGCAGTTAGCAACAACCATGTTTCACACTGCAAAAAGATGCAGACTGTAATGATGGTATGTCAAGATGACAGGATGACAGGCAGCAATGGGTGATAGAGATGTTTACAGAGGTGTATTACAGCTGTAGGCACAATTTTGAAATAGGCCAAGTTGTTTTCGGTGCCCTCTCACCTCCCTTCCAGCATCCCTTGATCTTCCTGGAAGCACTCAATGTCCTCACCCTGACCCCTTGAAATATATGCTTTCCTACTCCAGTTTCAGACAAGTCAGCAAGTTACAGTCAATACTCTATCATTGATACAGCCCAAGAAATTCTAGTTGGTCTCTATGACATTCATTCAGGTCCTGACCTCTCATGACCAGCTAATTCAGGAAAATGAACTCATTGCCAATGGCTGGATATGTTAACAATCTTCTAACTCAAGTCACTTACCTAGAGACGAAATAATAGGTCTTAAAGAATGGTGATTAGAGTAGGAAAAGGATGCTGAGTGTCACTAGGGCAGAGGAAAGTATTTGTAGGAAGCTGGCTTTTTTAAGAATGTAGAAATTGCACATGGTAACTATTCGCTGTGGGTACATGCACATATGTGTGACCATCAAAATGCCATCATGCTTCTTTATGTATCCAATCAGGAAAAACGAGGAGCTTTACTTTTTGAATACTCTAAAGGAAATGAGATGAATTATGTGAGAAGCAGCTAAAGAAAAGTCTAGTGGGAGTTTTCCTGGATATATGTACAGATTGTTAAGCTTCATTTATACTAATTAAAATGCATAATTTTAGTAAAATTCTTATTTTGAACCAAAACTATTTGTTTAATGACATGAATTTACTAAACACACAATTACAAGTTCATTTTTTCTGAACTGTTATAATAAACCAGTACTCAGATTGTATACACAATCAAAAGAATAAAATAAAATTACATGTCAGTGCTTTATAGAATAATACATTATGTTGTGCTAAGAAATACTGCACAAGCAATTATTACATAAACCAAAATATGATTTGGTCATCTCTTTAAAATGTATTTTATATGTAATTTTCAATAGCTATTGAAGAAAACAAATATGATTTAAATAACTAAATAAAAATTTCATTAACTATAGCAAGATAAAATAAAGTATTGATAAACTGTAATAGCAAAACCAACAAAATCATTATCTGAATTAGTCCTATATTTATCAACAGAATTCTAATTTCAAATCCTAATAATCTTGTTTTGAAATTGAATTTTCCAAATAATGAATTTGAATTCTTCTTTATTGCACTGACTCTACAAAATAAAAGCTGTAGCAATACTCATTCCCATTGTTTTTGAAACTAAGTGTTTCTTATAAAATTAACCAGTCTTGTCTTTGTGAAAAGCATTCATATAGGCCTCAGTAATTATTCACAATAAATAGCTACATCTCTAGATGTTTGTCTCAAATATGCATATAAAATGTTCTAGTGTTTTATGTCAAGTAGAACAGGTAAATTAAAAATTTTATAACATTAAAGAAATGTAGAACAAAAAAATAAAATTATTCCAAAAAATTAAAAAACAATGTACTCACATTAAACCACAAAGTACTCCAATAACATAATACCCCAAACACAATAATACAATAATTAGCTTTTTTTTTTTTTTTTTTTTTTGACAGGCAGAGTGGACAGTGAGAGAGAGAGACAGAGAGAAAGGTCTTCCTTTGCCATTGGTTCACCCTCCAATGGCCGCCACGGCTGGCGCACCGCGCTGATCCAATGGTGGGAGCCAGGTGCTTCTCCTGGTCTCCCATGGGGTGCAGGGCCCAACTACTTGGGCCATCCTCCACTGCACTCCCTGGCCACAGCAGAGAGCTGGCCTGGAAGAGGGGCAACCGGGACAGAATCCGGCGTCCCGACTGGGACTAGAACCCGGTGTGCTGGCGCCGCTAGGTGGAGGATTAGCCTAGTGAGCCGCGGCGTTGGCCAATAATTAGCTTTTGCATTTACCCATCAGTAAGTATGGAAATGTGATGATTTCAATAGTCCTCATGGGCAAAAATACTATTACTATTTATGACATTCTGGAATTTTGGCTGAATTCCCAAGAGCTCTGTTCCCAATGTCGATTAATATATATGCTGCCTGCTATGGACTGAATGGTTACGCTCTATCAAAGTTCATATGTAGAAACCTAGTCCCCAGTATGGTGGGGCCTTTGAGAGATTATTAGGTCCTAGGGATCCAGTCTTTGTGAAGGAGGTTAGTGCCCACATGAAAAAAAAAAAAACTTCAGCTGGCTTCCCTGGTGCTTCCACCGTGTGATACCCAGTGAGAGGATGACTGTGAGCCACTGGAAGGGGGACTTCACTAGGCACCCAATTTGCTAGTACCTTAATCTTAAACTTCCCTGTTTCAAGAACTATGAGAACTTGCTGTTTATAAGTCATTCAGTCTATAGTAATTTATTACAGCAGCCCATGTAGACTGACACTTCCTCTTTTAGTAAAAATTAGTGTAGAATATTGTTTCAGTAAGTGTCATACTGAGTGTGTCTCTCATAAATAGCATTGCTAATCTAACTGGTAGTCATACAAGAAGAAACAAGTGATTTCCAAAATGACCATCAATAGCCCTCCCCTCATAGCACTCACAACCAGTAGGATACATCAGTTGTGCAGTGCTCTCTCATACTGAATGGACTTCTCTGTGGGAACAATTCAATATGGTAGGAATTAGATATTGTAGAAAGTTGTATAACTTGAAAGTTATTGAAAGCTTGTGTAGTAGCAGATAATGACTGAGTTACAATTTGGAAAGGAAACAAAGTAATTATTGTACTGACTGATCTAGATTAAGTGTATTTCCAGGCAGAGTGTGAAAGGTGCCACTTTGTTTCATTTGATGCTTATATTAAAAGGCAAAAAAAAAAAAAAAAAAAAAAATCTCAGGAAAAAAACTAATTTTAAATAACTGAGAAAAAATGCACAAAGAACTCAGAGTTTGAAAATTCTCAGGGCTGGCATTGTGGCACAGCAGGTAAAACTGCCACCTGCCACACTGCTATCCCCTATGGACCCCTGTTCGAGTCCCAGCTGCTCTACTTCTGATCCAGTTCCCTGTTAATGCACCTGGGAAAGCAGCAGAAGACAGCCCAAGTAGTTTATGCCCTGCCATTCACTTGGGAGACCCAGAAGTTCCTGTCTGCTGGCTTAGGCTTGGCTCAAGCTGGTTGTTGTTGCTATTTGAGGAATGAACCAGCAGATAGAAGATTTCTAGTGTGTGTGTCTCTCCCTCTCTCTATGTCACTCTGTGTTTCAAATAAATAAAGTAAAATCTTAAAACAAGAAAGAAAATCCTCAATCTCTCTAAGATTGCTGGATAATATAATAGTTCTGCAACTTGGTTGTAACTCGTTACTGATGCACTTAAGTAGATGAGTGAATTTATCCAGTTTCATGTTTTATCCCACCATAGAAAGGATTCACTAAATTAACTACTTACAATTATATACTGATAAAATACATTATTATGGTCTTGCCTTTGTTTTAAAGAGTTATTAACAATGACACTTTGCCAGTTTATAAAAAAACAAAGAAAATGGCTTAATCAGATGCTGTAAATGATTTTTTCTTACTGAAACGACCAGAAAACAAAAACTAACCAGTAGATTACAAAATCTTCTTAAATGTTCCTAGTATGTTCCCTCCCAAAGTCCAAAACACAAAACAAAACAACAAAAAAACTACATAGGGTAGGGGCAGGGAAATAGAATGACATTAAACATCATACAATTAAATAATCAGAAATGACAAATTTAAAAGTTGTTAATAACAGGGGAAACTGGGTAAGAGTATATGGGAACTCTGTACAACTGTATAATTTTGGTTTTGTAAATTTAAAACTCTGCTGAAGTAAAAAGCTAAAAGAAAATGAAAGAATACAAACAATCTATTTCTAAAACCTAAGTAAGTTTGGGACATATCAAGAAACATAACTAGTGACATAGTTATTTTACTATATGAATCAGAGATTCTTGGTTTGCTTGACAGTGGCTAACAATGATTTAGCTTTCCCAAAAGATTACTTCTTGCTGACTTAATTATGGTTATTTTAACAATGATAAAACATCAGCACCTAGAAATAATTATGCTTTTTATTCCTTATCAGTGTACATTTTCCAAAATCTTTCTGAGACTGTCTCATCCTCAATCTGAAAGAATACTGAATAGGTACCAGGGGCCATAGTTTTCATGTAGGAGTTACAACTTTACCATGTAAGATTTAGAGATAAAAGCAAAATCAGAAAGAGCCATAGGACAAATATTCTGAAACTAAAATACCTGAAAGGCAGTACAGAGTAAACTACAGAGATTGGAGTCTAGGAATGTAATCCTGTTTAAAGTTTATGTTCAGAGAGGTATCCATTCCTCACTGGTTGTAGATAAGACAGCCATGTGAGTAGCAGGAATAGCAAATAAATAGTGCTGTATTTCCTTCCTTGGCAAACACTAGATCTTTTGGTGCACCTATTTTATCAAAGGTAACTGAGCAGAAAAAATACATAAAATCCTAAATTTAGAGTACATTTTGAAGACTATAAGAAAATAAATACTATATTATAGACTTGTAGGAAAAAACTGCCTCAAATTCATCAACTAAAAGAGAAAAATATTTAGAAAGGTTAGATTTATGTTCTTAATAATGTCACTTCTATGAAATGAAAGTGAGAGGCCATAAAGCAACATCTGGAAGAATGATGGCAGAGCCAAGATTCATAACATCCTATTGAAATACAAGCACTCCAATGGAAGGGGAGAAACTAAAAGGTAATTCAGAAATGTAATAGCAAAATTATGATCTGTTCACTTTGGAGGCTGAAAGGAAACATATAGAAGAAAATTACAACTGTTTCTCAGGACATTTGGAGAAGTTCTAGAATAGCAAGAGTAAGGCTTGTAACACAAATTGTCAAAGAATGGGATGACTGGCATTGGGGATAATGACAAAAGATATTAATACATATTATTATTATATTAAATTAGAAGGAAGAAACAATATCAGAATTAGAAATAAAACAACTTTCTGATTTGGGTCCTTACTAAATTAACACAAAATTAGTGAAAAATAGAATCATACTATATATTTTGAGTTAGTATAACAGAGGAAAATACAACCAACATATATCCCTGAAAAGCTACCAAGTTACTTATAAAGCAAAAACTAAAAATTCTATATCAGGTTACCTTTGGACTTAATTTCTAAAAGCAATATGTTAATATTTAGGGGATAAAAAAGAAAAAAAAACTTCATAGTAATTGTTACTTGTTGTGGTTTGAATATTACTTTACCCCCTGAAGATCTTATTTGAAATTTAATCCTCCTAGTGGAGTATTAAAAGGTTGGAGATGCAATCACACCATGGGGTTTAGAAGTAGGGCTTTTGGTATGCAATTAGGATTAGTCAAGGTCATAAATGGAGGTCCCATGATTAATTCTTGGTGATTTTATAAGCAGAGGAAAAGGAGACCCAGACACCAAGAGGTGTATCCAATGCCTTGTAATGTAGTCTTCTGTGCTGCCTTGGGATTCTGTGAGCAAGGCACCTTGTTGTGGACTTTTAACATCAGAATCAAGAGCAAAAATAAGTCTTTTTTCTTTAATAAGAAAAGTGTTGCAAGTATTCTATTACAGTAATGAAAAGCTGACAAATAACTTACCTCAAAATTCTAGATATAACATTAGGTGCTCAAAATGATCTCATATTCTTACTAAGTAATGGCAAGAGGATGAAGATCAAATTTGCCAAAACAAAACATGTGCCAAGAATATTGAGTCCTCAGAATTTGACTTCCTTGTTTACAGTTGCAAATACATTGCTGTTTCCAGATGAATGTCTTGGAACTTGCCAGTCTGTTGATAGCAATATTTCAGGTTATTTTACTATCCCCTTTTTCTTTGAGCCTAATCCCTCCAAGCAAGTTTTGTTTGCAAATTGGCTTCCAGTGTAAAACATCTACAAAGAGATAATTTTCTAGCTGGAAAAATTGCATCCAAGTTTTCTTTGAAGTTATAATTTTTCAGTTCTTGAATATGGGCTATGACTTATACATCAATCTAAAATATTTTTGAAAGCAAAATCCATGCCGAAGGGACAAAAATATTCTTAGTTTGTGGGACAAGTCTGTTTCTAAAAGACTTAAGGCAAAACTTTGAACCACAGATATTTGCTAATGGAGAGAAGGCCTCTGAGGATCTGACTATTTTTTTAACTTTCTTTAAAATTCCACTTTAGGCACTGGGTTACAAAACATCAGCTTACTTAATTTTATAATAACTGCAGGAGAAAATTCGACTTTTTCTTCTTGCTTAAATCAGATAATTGAACCTTCAAAAATATAGAAAAGTTGACTACATTCATAGTTTGTTGTTTGAAAGTCTCCTTAATTAGCATATTGTATAGACATTTGTGTAATATGCAGACAATAGAAATTCATTTTTATGTAAATTCCAATATTACCTTGAAAATTCTGCTCTGATAAATTGAAATTCATTGTAGTCATTCTTATTCCTGACATTCACCTTTATAAAACAAATAATATATACATGCTACAAATATTAATACTGCTATATCTTGAGGAATATAATATGGGGTTCCTAAAATTTGATATACAATGAAATGTTCATAAGCTAGATAATTCTAGCAACACTTTTATTCTCTAAATATACATTTAGCTGTTAAAATTAACAGAATTTATAATTTCCTTACTAATGTTAAAAAACGTAAGCGATATTAAAATGAGAAAGTATTATTCATTTTAAGCCTATCAAAACAATGAACAGAACAGGATGGGAAGGATTCTTTGAAAACAGCATCTTGAAAATGTCAGTGCCTTGATTTGGGCTTAAAATCTGGAATAATGCACTATGGCTATTATATCTACCCTCTGAGTAATATATGCTTTGTCATAAAATATAGTCTAATTGCAATAGAATGACTTTATTCTTTTTTTTTTTTTTTCATAGATACTTGGTTAATTCATCAGCTCTAACTACACACTTAGTGCAGGCTAGTCAAGGTATACACTATTAGAATGCATGTAGAAATAAACAGAACTGAAATAGAATGAACAGCAGTAACAAATATAATTCATATCAGAAAACTCTCACATATGACAGAATAATTTTCTCTGACTTTGGCAGTACCACTTCAACAAGTCTCTTATTTCAGATATACATGGACATCAGATGGTATGTTTCACCTCCTTGGATTACCAAACTTTCAATGTCAGAAATGTACATACATTCTTCTTGAAAATGAAAATGATTAATAACAAACATAGGTTATACTTGTACAACATAATTTACTGTGATTCCAATATTATATCTATTAAAATTATGGAGAAAAATGCAAAGAAAGTTCTCACAAAGCAGTGAGTGTCTAACTTATATGGTTGCATTTAGGGTGATTTTTTTCTTTACCTTTTGTTTATCAGTATTTCCTGATTTTTTGACATATATCACATGACTACACCTTGGGTAATAATATATACTCATATAAGGTGAAGATAAGAATAAATGTTAAAACAGTCTCAATGTCTTATCTCCTCAAACTTATAAATCCTAGCCATCTGAAGAGAGGATATAGAAGGAAACATTTTAGAGATTTTCTGGGATACATCCTGATGTATTCGCTCTAAATTTTAGTTGGATTATGGGTTTATTTTAATTAATTAATTTAATTATTTTTGTTTTTATTTGTAAGTAATGAAGATAGAAAACCTAAATAGACCAATAACCAACATAGATATTGAATCAGTAATAAAGATCCTACCAAGAAAGAAAAGCCCAAGACTGGATGGCTTCACTGCTGAATTCTACCAAACTTTCAATGAAAAATTAATGCGAATTTGTCTTAAATTATTCGAAACAATTGAAAAGGAGGGAAGCCTTCCTAATTCGTTCTCTGAGACAAGCATCACCTTAATTTCCAAACCAGAGAAAGATACAACAAAGAAAGAGAACTATAGACCAACATCCCTGATAAACACTCATGCAAAATTCTCAATAAAATACTTATTAAATCCAACAACACATCAGAAAGATCACTCTTCCAAACTAAATTGGATTTATCCCTGGTTTTCAGGGATGGTTTAACATACGCAAATCGACAAATGTGATAAATCACATCAACAAATTGAAGAATAAAACCATATGATTATCTCAATGTATGCAAGGAAAGCATTTGATAAAATACATCTTTTCATGATCAAAACCTCAAGCAAATTGAGTTTAGAGGGAACATAGCTCGACACAATTCAAGGAAATACATGACAAACTCACAGCCAGCATCATGTATTGAATGAGGTAAAGCTGCAAGCATTTCCAATAAGATCTGGAACCAGAAAAGGAGGCACACTCCACCACTACCACACAGTATAGCTCTGGAGGTTTTTAACAGAGCCATTAAACATGAAAAATAAATCAAATGGATATGAATAGCAAAGGGGATAGCAAATTATCCCTGTTTGAAGATGACAGGATCGTTTACATAGGGGAACCAAAGCACTTCACTAGGAGATGATTGGAACTCATAAAACAGTTTGGAAAAGTTGGAGGATATAAAATCAACAAATCAATAGCATTTGTGTATTCAAACAATGCCATGGCTAAGTACTCATAATATCAATCCCACTCACAATAGGTACAAAAAAATTTAAATACCTTGGGAATAAATTTAACAAGGTTGTAAAAGATCTCTCCAATTAAAATTATGATAAGTTCAGAAAATAAATGGAAGACATACAAAACTGGAAAAAAAAACCTGCCAAGTTCATGGACTAAAATAATTAATATCATCAAAATCTTTATTTGAAAGGCGAAGAGACTGAGCCCTCCCATCCACTGGCTTACTCCTCAAATGCCTGCAGTGATGCAGCTGGATCAGGGCAAAGCCAAGGGCCAGGAACCCAAGCTGAGATTCCCACACAGTTGTCAGGAATTCAAGTCATTGAGCCATCAGGTACTGCTTCCCAGTGTATGCATGAGCTGGAAGCTGGAACCAGAAACAGATCTGGGACTCAAACTCAGGTACTCTAATATGGAAATCAGGCATGATGTCTTAAGCATTGGGTCAAATGTCTGCCCTGGGAGATACTTCCTTTTGAGCTCAAGATTACCCAATGTATTCAGTGAGCAAACAATTTTTCTTTATTTCCTAAGAGAAGAGCTACCAAATAGATTAGTGCATCAGACATCTTCAAGGCAGACCAGTTATCAAAAGTTTTTGAGTAGTTACTAGGTGTTCAGTATCTGGCTGTGAAAATACCATTTTTCTAAAATAAAAAAAGCTTATTCTAAAGTTAGTGAAAATTATTTGCAGTGCTAAACATTTAGAAGACAACATGAAAATATGTCAAGCTATTACATCTCCCTGATTTGCCCTCTATTTTAAAGGCAATGTGACTTGTAATGATTATTTCTCTACATTGTACAGTGGTATATATTAAATAATATAATTACTGTCACTTACTAAAATAATCTTTATGATAATAGCAATTGCTTTGAAAAATGCATTATTCTACAAAGGAAATCTGTTGAGACATGTTTTCTGGTAGATTGTCTCCATAGGTGATTTCAGGTCTAAGGTGAAAAAGAGATGAAGTTCCCACTCAGGCAAGCACATGAATAGCAATGAAAGACAGAACCAAGTATTTGCAAATGAATGTTATTATTTATTTATTTAAATTCAATTTTTAGCATCACCACTACCCACATTTATGTGATAGATGCTATACAGACAGGTATAATTTTTCTCAAACAAAATATTTGAGGAATGCTTTTGAGTTCAAACAATGGTGATATAACTGAAGTTGAGATAACCCAATCACTGTATTTATAGCTAAAAATCCAAATCTAAATAACGTGAAACAATGTTTTTCTCCCATTCCAGTTGCACTTAAATCAACAAGAAAAAATTGTAACTGGAAATAATGGATGTCCAGATACTTGTCCTTTGTCCTTTACACCTTTAAAAAATACTCTAAGTACAGAGTTGTTAAAACTTTATACCTCTTTTGCCTTCAGCATCAAAATTGTGTATACTGTGACTGTTGATCCAGTTTGGGCAATCATCAGCTAGCTTAGGTGAGAAAAGTTAAGACACATAAATATCATATTTTGGCAACAAGTAGACTTTCTTAGCAAGAAGCAAGGGAAAGTCTAGATGATAAATGAAGCATTCAGAGATTGCTTGGACTATAAACCTTCACATTCAGAAAGTATTATGACAAGCTTTCTTAGCCCTAGGGTTTATCTCAATCAAGAAAAAGCTGGTGAGCTTTCAGGTCAAAATTAGAATTTAGTTAACTAGGTGACAACTATTTGACTAATTAGGGAGCAAAACTTGAGGGCAATGGATATAGAAATGGGAACAAAGAAAAGATTATTTATCCTACTTAAAGGTTAATTTAGCATTTAAAAAATTCTCAAAAAACATGCAAAACAATAAAATTGCCATATAGATGGAGTAACAATGTTTAAGGAATTGATAGTCTTTTTAAATAGCAATGCAGAATAATACCACCTTCAAATACTTAAAAGTTCAAGTAGATAAAATATATAGCCCAAGATTTTTTAAAAGTCATTTCATGAGAGGCAACCTAATGTATTGGAAGGTGAAGAAATCTGAGAATGAGATCAGTGCCATTATTCTGTGCTGTGTCACTAACTCAGTCTGGTATGTTTGTCAGAAAATTTCATCTACTTGGGCCTGAGATTCCTCGAACATAGTGTGATTATGGGATTGGATAAATTTTTTTGACTTTTGAAATTATTTTCTTTTTTTTTAGCAATATCTTATTTTTATTTATTTATTTATTTTTAACAGGCAGAGTGGACAGTGAGAGAGAGAGACAGAGAGAAAGGTCTTCCTTTGCCGTTGGTTCACCCTCCAATGGTCGCCGTGGGCAGCGTGCTGATGCGATGGCAGGAGCCAGGTACTTATCCTGGTCTCCCATGGGGTGCAGGGCCCAAGGACTTGGGCCATCCTCCACTGCACTCCCTGGCCAGATCAGAGAGCTGGCCTGGAAGAGGGGCAACTGGGCAGAATCCGGCACCCTGACTGGAACTAGAACCCGGTGTGCTGGTGCCACAAGGCGGAGGATTAGCCTAGTGAGCCGTGGCGCTGGCCTGAAATTATTTTCTTTCTTTTTTTTTAAGTTTTTATTTTATTTATTTATTTTTTTAACTTGTATTTAATGAATATAAATTTCCAAAGTACAGCTTATGGATTACAATGGCTTCCCCCCCATAATGTCCCTCCCACCCGCAACCCTCCCCTTTCCCTCTCCCTCTCCCCTTCCATTCACATCATGATTCATTTTCGATTCTCTTTATATACAGAAGATCAGTTTAGCATACATTAAGTAAAGATTTCAACAGTTTGCTGCCACACAGAAACATAAAGTGAAAAATAATGTTTGAGTACTAGTTATAGCATTAAATCTCAATGTACAGCACACTAAGGACAAAGATCCTACATGAGGAGTAAGTGCACAGTGACTCCTGTTGTTGACTTAACAAATAGACACTCTTGTTCACGGCATCAGTAATCACCCTAGGCTCTTGTCATGAGTTGCCAAGGCTATGGAAGCCCCCTGAGTTCACTGACTCTGATCATATTTAGACAAGGCCATGGTCAAAATGGAAGTTCTCTCCTCCCTTCAGAGAAAGGTACCTCCTTCTTTGATGACCTGTTCTTTCCACTGGGATCTCACTCGCGGAGATCTTTTGTTTAGTTTTTTTTTTTTTTTGCCAGAGAGTCTTGGGTTTCCATGCCTAAAATACTCTCATGGGCATTTCAGCCGGATCTGCATGCCTTAAGGGCTGGTTCTGAGGCCAGAGTGCTGTTTAGGACATCTGCCATTCTAAGGGTCTGCTGTTTATCTCACTTCCCATGTTGGATCGTTCTCTCCCTTTTTTATTCTATCAGCTAGTATTTGCAGACACTATTCTTGTTTATGTGACCTTTTTGGTTCTTAGTCCTATCATTATGATCAACTGTGAACAGAAATTGATCACTGGGACTAGTGAGATGGCATTGGTACTGCCACCTTGATAGGATTGAATTGGAATCCCCTGGTATGTTTCTAACTCTACCGTTTGAGGTAAGTCAGCTTGAGCATGTCCCGAATTGCACATCTCTTCCCTCTCTTATTCCCACTCTTATATTTAACAGTGATCACTTTTCAGTTAAGTTTCAGCACTTAAGAAGAATTGTGTACTGATTACAGTATTCAACCAAAAGTATTAAGTAGAACAAACAAAAAAAATACTAAGAGGGATAACATATTAAGTTGCTCATCACTATCAATGGACAGAGTTTTTGTGTCCATACATTTGATAATCATAAAAGTAGAAAGTATGGATGAAACATAGACCACAAAATATATTTACTTGGTATAGCACATCTCTATATGTCATTTAAAGAACAAGTGGACAAATAGGAAATACAAAGCTGAACAATTATTTTCTCCAAATCTCATACTTTGTCAAAAATCATTTACGATGCATTGATTACAGAGTTGTCAACCTCTCAAATATTAACAGTTTCCAACCCTTAAGTAATGACTGATTAGTCTACCCTATAAATATTTTCTGTAAATGTTTTCAATTATGGGGCAGGCACTGCGGCTTATTGGGGGAAACCGCCGCCTGCAGTGCCGGCATCCCATATGGGTGACAGTTTGAGTCCTGACTGCTCCACTTCTGATCCAGCTCTCTGCTATGTCCTGGGAAGGCAGTGGAAGATGGCACAAATCCTAGGGCCCCTGTACCCTTGTGGGAGACCTGAAGGAAACTCCTTGCTCCTTGTGTCAGATCAGCCTAGCTCTGGCCCATTATGGCTGTTTGAGGAGTGAACCAGTGGATGGAACCCCTCTCTCTTGCCCTCTCATTTTCTTTCTCTCCCTTGCCTCCGCCTCTCTGTAACTTTTCCTTTCAAATAAATAAATAAATATTTTTTAAAAAGTTTTCAATTAGTAATAATCACACCTCTTATAAACTTCAGCCATTAAAATATTGCAACTGCTCAAAGCTTACCATATAATATTTTCTAAACAGAATGTGCTTACATGCTTGTTCAAAAATGTAAAACACATTTTACATTTATGAAAGTTACTATATGAAGTATGAAAATTATTATAAATTCAAAGGAGTGAAATTCTATTATTATATTTAAAAGTAATTAAATCTATTCAAATACAACTTTTTTTCAAATTATTTCTAATGTTACAAGAAGAATTTCAATTTCTACGTATCAGAGGAAACATAGCAGTAGAAGACAATTCACTACTATTATGGGACGTCTTAATGCCATAGATGAGGCAGTTTTACCTTATTTAGAGTTCAGTGTTGGGGGTCAGATTGTTGAGTTTGACCTCAGCTCCAAGATAGGACTAATATGTAACCTTACATTAATTACATAACCTATTTTCTTCAATTTCCTCAAGATGAAGGTAATTTCATATAGCTCTTAGATTGATGGAATTGCTGTGGCAAAGAACCACAAATTGGATAGCTTAGAACAAAATAAATTTTTGCTGAGATTAATTTTATTGTCACATCACTGATCTGGAAGCTAGAAGTGTGAAACCAAGGTGTCAGCAGTGCGATTCTGCTCCTAAAAACACACAGGGAAAGATCTGTTCCAAGACTGTCTCCTAGCTTCTAGTATTTCCTTGACTTGTGGCAACAAAATTAATTTTCATAGAATGTTCCCATCTGTCTCCAGATTTATCCTTTTTGTAAGAACCTCAGTCATATGAGGTTAGGGGCCCACCCTACTCTGGTACAACTTCATCTTTTTTTTTTTAAGATTTATTTATTTATTTGAAAGTCAGCGTTACACAGAGTTCTAGAAGGAGAAGGAGAGAGAGAAAGAGAGAGAGAGAGAGAAAGAGAGAGAGGTCTTCCATCCGCTGGTTCACTCCCCAGATGACCGAAATGCCCAGGGCTGAGCCCATCTGAAGCCAGGAGCCAGGAGCTTCTTCCTTGTCTCCCATGCTGGTGCAGGGGCCCAAGTACCTGAGACATCTTCTTCTGCTTTCCAAGGCCATAGCAGAGAGCTGGATCGGAAGTAGAGCAGCCAGGACTCATATGGGATGCCGGCACCGCAAGCTGTGGCTTTACCTACTATGCCACAGTGCCGGCCCCTACAACTTCATCTTGACTAACTTCAACTGCAGTGACCCTATTTACAACCAAGGTCACTTCACAAGGTATTGAGAGTTAGAACTTGCACCTAGGAATTTGAGAGAAAGTGTACAATTTAACTCAAAACAAAGTCACAGGGACAAAAAGCACAATTGTGTATAAAGGTTTTTAAACACCCAGTCATGAAGTATGAACAGTCATGAAGTATGAACAACCTGTGCTCCCCATTATTCAACTATGACTGCTTACTTTCTTACATACAGGGAGGAAGCTAATAGATATACATCTCACAATTTTCTGTAAGTTTATCGGTATCAACTAAATAACTTTGAATTGAGATGTATAAAAATCAGTGTAATACAGGGTGGTCATTTGGTATAGCAGGTAAGACACAACTAGAAAGGCTTGCAACTGATATACAAGTACCAGGATTTGAGTCCCCACTCTGTTTTTAGCCCAGTTTCCTGTTAATGCTCACCCGGGAAGGCAGCAGGTGCTGGTTCTTCCACACATGTGGGAGACCCACATGACGTTCTGAGCTCCTGGCTTCAGCCTGGATTAGCCTCGGCTGTTGCAGGGATTTCTGGAGTCAACCAAAAGACAGAGGATCTAAATCTATATGTCTATGTCTATCTGTCTATCTATCAATGTCATTCAAAAAGTGAAAATAAATACATGCAATGCATGACTGAAAAATTATTTCTTTAGATAATGTTTTAAAATAATATTTGTAAAGCATAAGCTATCAATTTAGTACACAGCGAATTATTAAAATCAGATGTTACTTAAGCACGGACATGTTTACTTATTTGTTTATCTTTCTTGCCATCCCTCTAGCAATTTATTTATCCACTCATCTACAGGCAAGGGGATTAATGTTCCATCTTCACTTAAAGTCTAAAATCATATTATTTATTCTAGTTCAAAGTGTCATATGTATACAGAGATTTATTTATAAGGATTCTAATAACACCAGTTTTAGCTAATGAAATTTGAAAATGAATGAAATATAACATATAAACAAAGAAAAACAAAACAGCTCATCTAGATAAGATAAAACCTTCAAAAATTTTTAAACGGCACTTAAGGAAAAAACATATACAAGAGAAACGTGTAGATGCATTTTAAAGAAAGTTGATAGAGTTGTCTTTATAGTATGACTTTAGGATGAAATAAAACAATAAGAAGAGGGGCGACCTTATGGTGCAGCATGGTAAGTAACTGCCTGCAACACCAGCTTCCAACATGGGCACTGGTTTGAATCTCAGCTGCTCCACTTCCTATCCAGCTCCCTGTTCATGTGCCTGGGAAACCACATTAGCAGGGAAAGGATAAAACCACCCATGTGGGAGAACCAAATGGAGATCCAGGATTCTTGCTTCAGCCTGGCCCAGTCCCTGTTGTTTTAGCCATTTAGGGAGTGAATAGGTATAATAAATAGTTTTTTTTTTTTAATTAGAAGAAACACATCATGGGTCTGCACATACACACATACACAGGGAGACACATATATACTCTCTGTGATGTATATGAACAACATGCACATAGTATTAACCCAATACTTAATAAGATTTATTTATTGAAAGTGAAATTATCAAGTGATTTTGCCTTCCACATGTACTTTAAAAAAGATCTATTTGTTTATTTTAAAGTCAGAGGTACAGATAGAGAGAGGCAGAGGTAGAGAGAGAGAAGTCTTTCATATGTTGGTTCACTCCCCAAATGGCTGTAAAGGCCAGAGCTGGGTCAGGCAGAAGCCACATACCAAGGACTTCTTCTGGAACTCCCACATGGGGGCAGGAGTCCAAGTGGCCATTTTCCACTGCTTTCCCAGGCACATGAGCTGGATCGGAAATAGAGAAGCTGCGACTCAAACTGGCGCCCATTTGGGACGCAGGCACTGCAGGCATCAGCTTTACCTGCTACACCACACACAACACGGGCCCCTCCCCATGTAGCTTTCAAAAATTTAACTGAATCATGCTCCCTGAGAAGACCCAACAGAAAAATTTTCGAACTGTCTTTGGTTTAGGGCTCACCATATTTCTAGTTATTTACATCTACAAAGTATTTTTCCTCAAGATCACATTCTTGGTTCTAGGCAGACATGAATTTGGGAAGGTCACTATTGAACTCACTACACTTATAAATTGAAAATTCCTATAAAATAGCCAGTAAATGCATCCTATCTTCAACCAAAAATATTTGTTAATTGATATTATTCATATAGATTCATATAAATACGGTAAAGGATTAAGGAAAATATCAGTGAATCAAATAGGCAAATCTTTGTTATCAAGTTACTCCTTTGTTATTGGAGGAGAGGTGAGAATACCAAGTATAGGTAAATGGATGATAGATAGGGGAGTGATTAAATAAATATAGCAATTGATACACAAATAGGAATAGAGACAAAGAGAGGTAAATAATGCAGCAAAAATAGAACAAGATAAGGTAGAGTGGAACCATTAAATTTCTACTTTAATTTCTTTTAGCAAAGTCTGTGTAAGCCTATAAATCATTACAAGAGTCTATTTAACCAGTATTATTGTAATTTAAGTAAGTGGCCCCTCAAAATAAATATTCATTCTCAGAGAATATCATTGTGCAATGAGTTATGATAGATATTTTGTAGAATTTTGATTTTAATATTCACTTTTGAAAAAGAGACAATTCAGTTATGTTATTTTAATAGTTCATCAAAACATATATATATATGTACAACTTCTTAAAAGAAAAGTGATTATAAAAATTAAATCACTGAATTGTCCTTTAATGACCAAGAGCTGCTGAGATTAAATTTCCTACCTTAAAAATGGATACAGAAAATATCTTTCAGGGACTACTTGTGAAGAATGAGATACTATATGTGTAAGGTGGCTATGTTTTCTGGAACATTCTAGTTTTAGGATAAATGTTAATTGAAACTGAATGCCTCTTCAATAACTTTCTTCTAATAATCATCAGAAAAATGTAATATAATCTTTGCCATCCTCATATTTCTATTGATTATTTAATTGTAACTGAGTTGAACTAATGGCTTCATCTCAATCCATAGGAAAGAAATGTTGGAAGTAAAAAAAAAGTTAAAGAACTTTTAATATTTTTTTTTAAATTCTAACCTATTGATTTCAAATTCTCCTTCTATCTAAATATTTCCTTCTTTAATCCAAATATATTACATGGCAAATTATTTTAATACGATAGACATAACTTGATCAGACTTCCAGGAAATTCATTCAGCAGACAAGCTTCATGTATTACCTCCCCTGAGAGTTGCAAGCAAATAGCTATTGGGTAACATCTTCAGTGGTGCCCACATGCTATGATAAGTGGTTTGTTTATGGATAATATGGATAATCAGAAAAGGCAATTGCATTAATTTGAAGATGGGAGACAATGTCATTCTGTCTTTAAAATTGTGTCAGTCTTTTGCATTGCATTTCATTAAGAGTGAATATTTCTCTCCCATCTATCTGCTTTTGATCTAATCAAACTGATGCCAGTGCTTTTATTTTTAATTCAAGTAGGTATTTCCCTACTTACTGTCAAGAGATTTACATGAAATATATGTTCCTTTTGACAGAACAAACCTGTAAGAGTACTTTCCTTAGTTTGCCATGCAGTATTTAATAATTCTCTCCTTGAATTTAAGAGTTGAAACGGGCTGAAATTCTAAAAATATTTCTGGCAGAAGTAGTTATACCAGACATCTTAATTATTATGTTTCCAAGGAAATGACAGGCTGGGTAAGGGAAGCTGACACGTCTTCCTGAAGCTATGTGCTTTTTATATTGGAACTTTAGGCTACTATAAATTACCTAGTCCTGAGACTGGCGTGAGCACCAGGCCTCAAATTTAAGCCACCTGCTGCATAATGAAGCTGAAGATTAACCCTTCCAAATTTACTCCTTTGCCTTGGGGTGTACTTCGCATAGAATAACACCTCCAAGAGCAAAGCATTTTCAACATGGGCAGTAAAATATCAATCTCACTGTGTTCAATGTCTTGAAGCCTTGCTGTTTATATGCTATTGCTGGAATTATGTTGAAGACTGAATTGCACAGGAAGATGGAGGTGAAGAGGTTGTTGTCCAAGGAACTTAGGAGAGCAGTTTTCCTGTAGGGCTGATGCTCTTGACAACTAATGCTTGATCTGAGTCTCTACCTTCTCTATTGATTGTCATGTTTCCACATCAGGAAAGGAACTTGATCTCTGCACCTGCTGCCTCCTTGTTGGAGGGGAAGAGGAAGCATTCCAGCAATCTGTGAGTTAATCAGCTAACATAACAACACTGTAAGTCAATTGAACAGAGCAAATGTGTTAAACAGTTTCCTGCCAGGAAGGTGTTTTGAATTGTACTGCCACATACTTTAAGTTTGCTTCCGGAGTTGGGACTACTCCACTAAGTGCTATTGCACTGTTAAAATCCTGAGCTAAATCTAAGCCCAACTGCTAAATACCAGAAAGGCAATAATTTGTAAAACTGCCATTCTCCGGCCGGCGCCGCGGCTCACTAGGCTAATCCTCCGCCTAGCGGCGCCGGCACACCGGGTTCTAGTCCCGGTCGGGGCGCCGGATTCTGTCCCGGTTGCCCCTCTTCCAGGCCAGCTCTCTGCTCTGGCCAGGGAGTACAGTGGAGGATGGCCCAGGTGCTTGGGCCCTGCACCCCATGGGAGACCAGGAAAAGCACCTGGCTACTGGCGCCTGCCATCGGATCAGCGCGGTGCGCCGGCCGCAGCGCGCCGGCGCGGCGGCCATTGGAGGGTGAACCAACGGCAAAGGAAGACCTTTCTCTCTGTCTCTCTCTCTCACTGTCCACTCTGCCTGTCAAAAAAAAAAAAAAAAAAAAAAAAAAAAAGAAAAAAAAAAACTGCCATTCTCCAAATACAGAGAAGTATCAAATGGGGTCTACTTAGCTTTGCAAGTGTTACTAAAACTCTGTCATTATGAGATTGATATACTTCATCCACAAAGTGAAAATAATGCCATGATTTTTTTGAAAACCATATTTTGTTAAATTTTTATTGAGTGGAAACACTGTAAAATTCAGTTAAGAGGCTTTGGAAATATCTGGAAATGGGCTGGAGTCAGATTTTGGACTGAGCACATCCTTTCCACATTACCTTGGAAATGTTTGAATGCCTGTTTTTCAACAAAAACATAAAACAAAACAAAACCAACAAACAAAAAATCCACACATGGTATGCCTTGCCAACTCCACAGTGCAGTTGCGAAAATCAAATGAAAGGGAAAATGTGACAGTAGTTGAAAGATTGCATGGTACTATAAAAATGTAAATTTTTATCACCATTTCATGAGCTTCCTTTTATTGTTAGAAATTCTGGAAACACAAATCAGCAGTGTGCGGATGAAATAATGAATGGTGAGATTTCAGTAACGATTGCCTACTTCCACATCTAGTGGAGAAGGGCCTTCATTCAGGATACAGTATCTTGTCAGCCTCCTGCTTTCAAATAAAATCTAGTGCAACTCATCAGGATGCTGACAAAAGCTGTTAGTAGGACCACCTGCCTAGAGATATCTGAGCCCGACTGACTTTCATGAAAGTCCAGGCTCTGTACCTCTTCTCTGATAGTTATTCCAGAAGATTTTCCAAAGAATTTACATAACATCATTTACATATTAAAATTTGAGAACCTTTATCTTATCAAAAGCCTTGTATATGAGAGAACATCAACTTAAAATAAAATCCTTAACAAATGCTGTAAAACGACATTAAAAGTGAGAATATTCCTCCTTTGTATCCATATTAAATTTATTTTCATCATAAAGAAAATTTCATTTATACCCAGGATATAAGACTCCAAGTGTTAATATCATCAATGATTTAGCCACTTAACAGCATTACTTAAATAATGTCTTCTTTCTAATTATAAAAAAGGGAAAAATAATCTTAGATTTTGAAAATAAGGAAAGATTAATGTGTAATAGCATTTTAAAGTAAAATTAAAAGAAAAAAGAAAAATGAAGGAAGGGAGATTAAGGGAAGGAAATATGATTATCTTCTTAAAATTCTGTGAAATCTGTTCTCTTTATATTAATAAAAATTTTTAAAAGTAACAAGTATCTCTTTATCACAAGTTAATTATTAATTAAGAGAGAATACAATATAGCCAATATGCATATTTTATTATATTTTAATAAAATTAATCAATTAAATAGGTAGCAACTTATGAAATTATATCTCAATTTCATAATTTACTTTTCTACCTTGGCAATTAGTCCATTGTAGCAGGATGCAAATCCCTTTTTCAAGGCCAGTGCACTTACCCACCAGTTGTTGTGAGTGTTGATTTTAATGGCTAATAAATAATACCTCTTTCTAGGTAGAATTAACCATTGACAAGACATAAGCCAATTCATCTGAGAGGTTTGGTTCACCAAGGGGCAGCCCTCAGCCAATAAGTGACTAAAGGGTTGTACAGCCCTGACCATCTTGCCTGAGGATGGTTTAAACTATGTTGCAATTTATGAAATTTAGACCCCAGCCAAGAACACATCCTTTGTAGCTCATCAAATGCACAATCTTGCTTTTTTCCTGTAAAAACTGTTTGTTCTAAAGTGCAAATCCTCAGTACAACTAGTATACTTGAATCTTTGTCTTACTCTCTGCCTCCCAGGAACCCAAACCGGTACCAAATGGAACCAGGAAGCAGATTCTAAGGATTTTTTAATTGACAAATTACCAGTTAAATGAGCAATGAGAATCCCATCTTTATACCATGGGTGAGTAATGCTTCTTAGCACCCTTATACAGTGTAATTGCTAAGTGTTTTCCAGTGGTGAACTGGGGAAGCAGGAGATGATTATTTTGTTTCTGACATTAGAGAGGTATAGGGAAAATAATTATTATAAGAATTGATTATCAGTTGCCTATTATTGAGCACTACCAAGGCTTTGGAAACAGAAAATTACCATTTTAAGCCATTAAATGGCAACTAACAGAGAAGTGGAAGAGCCAAAAGGCCTCCCAGAAGCTTCGAGGGCAACCTTTACATAATATACCCAGAGCACAGCTGAAGCATGGACCAGGTTCAAGACCAAATATTAAGAATAGAAATTTAGAAATATTGAGGTCAAGCATATTCAGGTAGGATGAGACTTGTGTTGGTAGATGCCAATAGCAAATCACCTGATGAAGAAATCTAGAAAGCAAAACCATTTCTAAAGTTACAACAACAACCACAAAAAACAACCTGGAAATACTTTTAACCAAGGAGGTTAAAGAACTTTAAAATGAAGGCTTTAAATCACTGATGCAAGAAATTGAAGAGGACACAATGAAATGGAAATGCATCCTATGTTCATGGGTTGGAATATTCAGCATAGTCAACATGAAAATATACCCAAAATGCTTTATGGGATCAAAGCATTCCCTCTCAAAATTCCAATGATCTTTTTCACAGAATTAGCAAAAACATAATTAAATTTTCTATGAAATCACAAAAGATCCCAAATAGCCAAAGATATCTTCAGTAAATAGAAAACAAAAAAGGAAGTATTATTACACTATCTGATCTAAAATATAAAACTACGCTAATTTAAAAAGCATGTTATTGCCATCAAAACAGATCCATGAAAATAACTGATCTTTGACAAAAATGCTAAAAATATGAATGGAAAATGATAGTATTTTCAATACATGGTGCTTAGAAAATTGGCTAATTACATGCAGAAAAATTAAACTAGACCCCTGTCTCTCAGCATATTCAAAAATCAACTCAAAGTGGATAAAAGACCTAAATGTGAGACCTAAAAGTTTGAAAGTGTTAGAAGAAAACAATTCTGGATAATGGGATGGGTATTTCCTGCATCAGACCCCAAAGGCACTTGAAATAAAATATATTCAAAAGAGATTTCATCAAGCCCTAAAGAGTTTTCACACAATAAATGAAGCAGTCAATAAGGTAAAGAGACAACCTATAGAGTTAGATAAAATATTAGCAAGTGTATCTGACAAGGAGTGAATATCCAAAATATATAAGGAATTCAGATAACCCATTAATAGAAAGAAAAAAATATTTTGGATTAAATCCTGTTGATTTCTTCTCTGATTTTAATTATTTCTCTTCTCCTACTAGATTTGGGTCTGGTTTGCTGTAGGTTTTCTAGATCCTTGAGGTGAATTGAAAGCTCATCTATTTGGTGCCTTTCCAATTTCTTGATGTAGGCACCTATTGATATAAACTTTCCTCTCAACACCGCTTTTGCTGCGTCCCATAAGTTTTGGTAGGTTGTGCTGTTATCTTCATTTACTTCCAGAAAATTTTTGATTTCTCTTTTAATTTCTTCTATGACCCATTGTTCATTCAGGAGCATGTTGTTCAATCTCCATGTGTTTGCGTATGCTATAGGGATTCCTGAGTTGCTAATTTCCAACTTCATTCCTTTATGGTCTGAGAAGCTGCATGGTATGATTCTAATTCTTTTGAATTTGCTGAGACTTGCTTTATGCCCTAGCATGTGGTCAATCCTAGAGAAGGTTCCATGTACTGCTGAGAAGAATGTAAAATCTTTAGCTGTAGGATTGAAAGTTCTGTATATATCTGTTAGATCCATTTGGGCTATAGTGTCATTTAAATCTACTGTCTCCTTGTTGATCTTCTGTCCTGTTGATCTGTCTATTTCTGAGAGTGGAGTATTGAAGTCCCCCAGTAGTATTGTATTGGGGTCTAAGTCTCCCTTTAAGTTCCTTAACAAATCTGTTAGATAAACCGGTGCCCTGTAGTTAGGTGCATATACATTGATAATTGTTATATCTTCCTGTTGAATTGATCCCTTAATTATTATATAGTGTCCCTCTTTGTCTCTCTTAACAGTTTTTGTGGTAAAGTTTATGTTGTCCGATATTAAGATGGCTATGCCCGCTCTTTTTTCATTTCTGTTGGCATGGTATATCTTTTTCCAGCTTTTCACTTTCAATCTGTATGGATCTTTGTTGGACAGATGTGTTTCTTGTAAGCAGCAAATAGATGGGTTTTGTTCCTTAACCCAATCAGCCAATCAGTGTCTTTTAACTGGACAGTTCAGGCCATTAACGTTCTATGTGACTAATGATAAGTGGTAACTTTGCCAGAGCTATTAGGCAAGAAAAAGAAATTAAAGGGATACAAATTGGGAAGGAAGAACTCAAACTATCCCTCTTTGCAGATAATATGATTCTTTATTTAGGGGACCCAAAAAACTCTACTAAGAGACTATTGGAACTCATAGAAGTGTTTGGCAAAGTAGCAGGGTATAAAATCAATGCACAAAAATCAACAGCCTTTGTATACACAGACAATGCCATGGCTGAGGAAGAACTTCTAAGATCAACCCCATTCACAATAGCTACAAAAACAATCAAATACCTTGGAATAAACTTAACCAAGGACGTTAAAGATCTCTACGATGAAAATTACAAAACCTTAAAGAAAGAAATAGAAGAGGATACCAAGAAATGGAAAAATCTTCCATGCTCATGGATTGGAAGTATCAATATCATCAAAATGTCCATTCTCTCAAAAGCAGTTTATAGATTCAATGCAATACCAATCAAGATACTGAAGACCTTCTTCTCAGATCTGGAAAAAATGATGCTGAAATTTATATGGAGACACAGGAGACCTCGAATAGCTAAAGCAATCTTGTACAACAAAAACAAAGCTGGAGGCATCAGAATACCAGATTTTAGGACATACTACAGGGCAGTTGTAATCAAAACAGCATGGTAATGGTACAGAAACAGATGCATAGACCAATGGAACAGAATTGAAACACCAGAAATCAATCCAAACATCTACTGCCAACTCATATTTGATCAAGGATCCAATACCAATCCCTGGAGTAAGGGCAGTCTATTCAATAAATGGTGCTGGGAAAATTGGATTTCCACGTGCAGAATCATGAAGCAAGACCCCTACCTTTCACCTTACACAAAAATTCACTCAACATGGATTAAAGACTTAAATCTATGACCTGACACCATCAAATTATTAGAGAGCATTGGAGAAACCCTTCAAGATATTGGCACAGGCAAAGAGTTTCTGGAAAAGACCCGGGAGGCACAGGCAGTCAAAGCCAAAATTAACATTTGGGATTGCATCAAATTGAGAAGTTTCTGTACTGCAAAAGAAACAGTCAGGAAAGTGAAGAGACAACCGACAGAATGGGAAAATATATTTGCAAACTATGCAACTGATAAAGGGTTGATAACCAGAATCTACAAAGAGATCAAGAAACTCCACAACATCAAAACAAACAACCCACTTAAGAGATGGGCCAAGGACTTCAATAGACATTTTTCAAAAGAGGAAATCCAAATGGCCAACAGACACATGAAAAAATGTTCAAGATCACTAGCAATCAGGGAAATGCAAATCAAAACCACAATGAGGTTCCACCTCACCCCAGTTAGAATGGCTCACATTCAGAAATCTACCAACAATAGATGCTGGAGAGGATGTGGGGAAAAAGGGACACTAACCCACTGTTGGTGGGAATGCAAACTGGTTAAGCCACTATGGAAGTCAGTCTGGAGATTCCTCAGAAACCTGAATATAACCCTACCATTCAACCCAGCCATCCCACTCCTTGGAATTTACCCAAAGGAAATGAAATTGGCAAACAAACAAGCTGTCTGCACCTTAATGTTTATTGCAGCTCAATTCACAATAGCTAAGACCTGGAACCAACCCAAATGCCCATCAACAGTAGACTGGATAAAGAAATTATGGGACATGTACTCTATAGAATACTATACAGTAGTCAAAAACAACGAAACCCAGTCATTTGCAACAAGATGGAGGAATTTGGAAAACATCATGCTGAGTGAATTAAACTAGTCCCAAAGGGACAAATATCATATGTTCTCCCTGATTGGCGACAACTAACTGAGCACCAAAGGGGAAACTTGTGGAAGTGAAATGGACACTATGAGAAACAGTGACTTGATCAGCTCTTGTCCTGACAGTTGTTGTACAATGTAATACTTTATCCATTTTAGTATTTTTTTTTGTTCTAGTACCATTGGTTGAACTCTGTAATTAACACACAATTATTCTTAGGTGTTTAAATTTTAACTGAAAAGTGATCCCTGTTAGGAATTTGGAAAACATTATGTTGAGTGAAATAAGCTAATCCCGAAGGGACAAATACCACTTGTTCTCCTTGATAGGTGACAAATAACTGAGCACCAAAAAGGAAACCTGTTAAAGTGAAATGAACACTATGAGAAACGGTGACTTGATCAGCCCTTACCCTGACTGTTGATGAGCAGCTTAATATTTTATCCCTCTTAGTATTTTTTTTGTTTGTTCTACTTAATACTTTTGGTTGAATACTGTAATCAATACACAATTCTTCTTAAGTGCTGAAACTTAACTGAAAAGTGATCACTGTTAAATATAAGAGTGGGAATAAGAGAGGGAAGAGATGTGCAATTCGGGACATGCTCAAGCTGACTTACCTCAAAAGGTAGAGTTAGAAACATACCAGGGGATTCCAATTCAATCCCATCAAAGTGGCATGAACCAATGCCATCTCACTAGTCCCAGTGATCAATTTCTGTTCACAATCGATCATAATGATAGGACTAAGAACCAAAGGGATCACATAAACAAGACTATTGTCTGCAAATACTAGCTGATAGAATAAAAAAGAGAGAGAATGGTCCAACATGGGAAGTGGGATACGCAGCAGACCCATAGAATGGCAGATGTCCTAAACAGCACTCTGGCTTCATAATCAACCCTTAAGGCATGCAGATCTGGCTGAAATGCCCATGAGAGTATTTCAGGCATGGAAAGCCAAGACACTCTGGGGGAAAAAAAACCAACCTAAATGAAAGATATCCACAAGTGAGATCCCAGTGGAAAGAATGGGTCATCAAAGAAGGAGGTACCTTTCTCTGAAGGGAGGAGACAACTTCCACTTTGACTATGACCTTGTCTAAAAACTATCAGAGTCAGTGAACTCAGGGGGCTTCCATAGCCTTGGCAGCTCATGACAAGAGCCTAGGGTGATTACTGATGCCATAAACAAGAGTGTCAATTTGTTAAGTCAACAACAGGAGTCACTGTGCACTTACTCCTCATGTAGGATCTCTGTCCTTAGTGTGCTGTACATTGAGATTTAATGCTATAACTAGTACTCAAACAGTATTTTTCACTTCATGTTTCTGTGTGGGAGCAAACTGTTGAAATCTTTACTTAATGTATGCTAAACTGATCTTCTGTATATAAAGAGAATCGAAAATGAATCATGATGTGAATGGAAGGGGAGAGGGAGTGGATAAGGGGAGGGTTGTGGGTTGGAGGGACCTGATGGGGGGAAGCCATTGTAATCCATATTCTGTACTTTGGAAATTTATATTCATTAAATAAAATCTAAAAAAAAAGTCCAATTTAAAATGAGGCAGTACAAAAGCAGGCATTTCTGAAATGTAGTCATACACACGGCCGTCAGGTACATGAATAGCTGCCAAGAAATGTAATTATCATGGAAATCTAAACAAAAACCACAAGGAGTTATACCCTCCTCCCAGTTATATTGGTAATTATCTGAAAAACAAAAGATAACAAGTGCTGGCGAAGATGAGGAGAAAACGGAATCCTTGAACAGTGTTTATGGGAATGTAAATTAGTACAGTTATTGTGAAAAACAGTATGGAGTTTTCTCAAAAAAATAAAAATACTGGGACAGCACTGTTTCATAATAAGCTAAGCCTCGGCCTGCGACACCTGCCTCCCAGATGGGCACCGGTTCATGTCCTGGGTGCTCCTCTTCCTTTCCAGCTCTCTGCCTACGGCCTGAGAAAGCAGTAAAAGATGGCCCAAGTGCTTGGGTGCCTGCACCATGTGGGAGACCCAGAAGAAGATCCTGGCTCCTGGCTTCAGACTGGCCCAGCTCCAGCCCTTGTGGCCACTTGGGGAGTGAACCAGTGGATGGAAGACGTTTTTCTCTGTCTCTCTCTTTCACTCTCTCTGTAACTTTGCCTCTCAAATAAATAAATAAAATCTTTTTTTAAAATTTATTTATTTATTGACAGGCAGAGTTAGACAGTGAGAGAGAGAGACAGAGAGAAAGGTCTTCCTTCCGTTGGTTCACCCACCAAATGGCTGCTACACCCGGCGCACTGCGCTGATCTGAAGCCAAGAGCCAAGTGCTTTTCCTGATCTCCCATGCTGGTCCAGGGCCCAAGGACCTGGACCATCCTGCACTGCCTTCCCCGGGCCACAGCAGAGAGCTGGACTGGAAGAGGAGCAACCGGGACAGAACCGGCGCCCCAACCGGGACTAGAACCCAGGGTACCGGCACCGCAGGCAGAGGATTAGCCAAGTGAGCCTCGGTGCCAGCCAAATAAATATAATCTTAAAAAAATTTAAAAATACATACACCATATGACTCAGAAATCTCACTCCAGTTAAATATCCAACGAAAATGTAATCCATCTGAAAAGACAAGTGTACTACCACATTTGTTGCAATAATATTCACAATAGCCAAAAAGTGGAAATAATCCCAGTGCACATCCACTGATGAATGGATAAAGGAAATGCAGTACCCATATAAAATAGAGTAATACCCAGCCACTCCTATTAATTAAACTCCATTCTGCCTGCAAAGTGAACACTGTTTTTTACCGAAATGTTAGCGTGATCTCTCCAGCGTACTCTCTGCATTACTTCTTTTCATTAAACTTGGTTAGCATGCTTACTGCTAAAAAGAAAAGAACATATTACTCAGCCATTAGATGGGATGAAATATCATCTGCAACAACATGGATGGAATTATGGGTCATTGTGTAAAGTAAGCTAATAACAGAAAGACAAATAAATGATCGCATTCACACATGGACTCTAAAAATCAGTCGATATTGTAGAAATTAAAAATATAGCAGGGGTTACCAGAGATTGGGGTGGGAAATGGGTAGGGTGGGATGGGAAGATTTTGACTGACCAGCACTTGGTTATAGAAAGATGGGAATAACAAGCTCTGGAGCTCAATTGCACAGCACTGTGTCTACAGATGTTAATACATTATATATTTCTCTATTAAAAATTAGAAGATAGTTATCTTTACTATAAATAAATATTCGAAAGGATAAATATATTTACTCAGTTTGGATATTAAGCAAGATTTACATATAATGAAACATCAGATTGTACTTCTTGAACATATACATGTTTTATATCTGTTAAAATGTTAAAAGTATAAAGTGGAAAAATGTTGAAATTCCTGAAAAAGAAAGAATGGAACCTTGGAATGAGAGCATCTGTGTAAATTCTCTTAGCTTCCTGAACCTTCTGTATACAGAAATAGCCAAAGCCTTCTCTTTAGAATAAAGCACCATCCCCTTCTCCCTATGAATTTAAACCCTCACATGTGGCATGTGTCCTGCCAAATGCTTACGGGCACAGCTCTGCTCCCACCCGCCCCTGCTCCTGACTTGGGGGAGCTAGGCCTAATGTTGAAAAAGAGTTGGCCAGCGCCGTGGCTCAATAGGCTAATCCTCCACCTAGCGGCGCTGGCACACCAGGTTCTAGTCCTGGTCGGGGTGCCGGATTCTGTCCCAGTTGCCCCTCTTCCAGGACAGCTCTCTGCTGTGGCCCGGAAAGGCAGTGGAGGATAGCCCAAGTGCTTGGGCCCTGCACCCCATGGGAGACCAGGATAAGTACCTGGCTCCTGCCTTTGGATCAGCACGGTGCGCCGGCCACAGTGCACCAGCTGTTGGAGGGTGAACCAACGGCAAAAAGGAAGACCTTTCTCTCTGTCTCTCTCTCTCACTATTCACTCTGCCTGTCAAAAAAAAAAAAAAAAAAAAAAGAAAAGAAAAGAAAAAGAGTTATTACAAACACTGAGAGCTGCAGGTCTGGCAAGTACAAACCAATGGCTTACAGGGCAGAGTTCCCAAGAGAGGATCCTGAGGCCTCTGGAGCAAGGGTGGAGGAATAGAATACTGGATATGCTGGAGTTTGTCACTAATGGGGACCTTTGTCTATTACATGGCATGTAACAAAAAGTCCCCAAATCCAAATTCCTGGACTGCTCAAGTTTCAATTTTTGAGAGTCATCCTGTACATTCATATCAACAACACGAATTCATGTTATCCTGTAAAACTTCAAAGGTAGTTTGCTGCTTTGATTCTACTCAAGTTTAATGTAACAAATCTGTTTTCTCTTCTATACATACTCCTGAATCAGCAGTTTTCTGTTCTAAATACTATTCCTTTATTAGAAGGTATTGACTCAGGAAGGCTGCATTTAACATGGTAAGAATGAATGCAGTATTTATAAGTACCAGCCATGCAGCCTACATACTGGCCAATAGACTAATACCCTCATCTTCTATACAGTTCCCAACTTTGTTTTTTAACCCAATTGACGAATCCTATTTGGTAAGGGACCACTGCTGACATTGCCATTCCCATGTGCTCTATTTATTACCCTTGGCTGGAAAAAGATAATTCCCTTATGTTCTAATATCATGTACCCTCTAAAGCATCTAACAACATTTTTGTATCTTAATTACAAACAACATTTTTGTCAAGATTTATTTTTATTTATTTGAGACTCAGAGTTACACAGAAAGAGAAAGCAAGGAAGAGAGAGAGAGGTCTTCCATCTGCTTGTTGACTCCCTAATTGGCCACAATGGCTGGAGCTGTGCCGATACGAAGCCGGGAGCCAGGAGCTTCATGCAGGTCTCCCATGCGGGTGCAGGAGCCCAAGGACTTGGGCCATCTTCTATTGCTTTCCCAGGCCATAGCAGAGAGCTGGATTGGAAGTGGAGCAGCGAGGACTCAAACTGGTGCCCATATGGGATGCCAACACTGCAGGCGGCGACTTTACCTGCTATGCCACAGTGCCAGCCCCAACAAAAAACGTTTTTAAAAGAGTTGCTTTCCTGTACTGGCAATGATTCAGTTTCCTAAGCAAAGCCTCATCTAATCACACAAGTTTGAAGGGCTCTTCATGGTTTTGAGGTTAGTTGATACTCCATTTCTTCCCCCTCTGTGCATTGCAGGGAGCCAAGTAACTGGAGAGAATTTATGTCAAAAGAATAATGTAATCAATACACAATTATTCTTAAGTGCTGAAACTTAACTGAAAAGTGATCGCTGTTAAATATAAGAGTGGGAATAAGAGAGGGAAGAGATGTGCAATTCGGGACATGCTCAAGCTGACTTACCTCAAACGGTAGAGTTAGAAACATATCAGGGGATTCCAATTCAATCCCATCAAGGTGGCATGTACCAATGCCATCAATCTAGTCCTGGTGATCAATTTCTGTTCACAATTGATCATAATGATAGGACTAAGAGCCAAAGGGATCACACAAACAAGACTAGTGTCTGCAAATACTAGCTGATAGAATCAAAAAGGGAGAGAACGATCCAACATGGGAAGTGAGATACACAGCAGACCCATAGAATGACAGATGTCCTAAACAGCACTCTGGCCTCAGAATCAGCCCTTAAGGCACGCGGATCTGGCTGAAAAGCCCATGAGAGTATTTTAGGCATGGAAAGCCAAAACACTCTGGCAAAAACAAACAAACCTACATGAAAGATCTCCGCGAGTGAGATCCCAGTGGAAAGAACGGGTCATCAAAGAAGGAGGTACCTTTCTCTGAAGGGAGGAGAGAACTTCCACTTTGACTACAATCTTGTCTACATATGATCAGAGTTGGTGAACTCAAAAGGCTTCCATAGCCTTGGTGACTCATGACAAGAGCCTAGGGTGATTACTGAGGCCATAAACAAGAGTGTCAATTTGTTAAGTCAACAACAGGAGTCACTGTGCACTTACTTCTCATGTAGGATTGCTGTCCTTAATGTGCTGTACATTGTGATTTAATGCTATAACTAGTACTCAAACAGTACTTTTCACTTTGTGTTTCTGTGTGGGTGCAAACTGTTGAAATCTTTACTTAATGTATGCTAAACTGATCTTCTGTATATAAAGAGAATAGAAAATGAATCTTGATGTGAATGGAAGGGGGGAGGGAGAGGGAAAGGGGAGGGTTGCGGGTGGGAGGGAAGTTATGGGGGGGAGCCATTGTGATCCATAAGCTGTACTTTGGAAATTTATATTCATTAAAAAATTTTTTTTGACAGACAGAGTGGACAGTGGGAGAGAGAGACAGAGAGAAAGGTCTTCCTTTGATGTTGGTTCACCCTCCAATGGCTGCCGCAGCCGGCGCGCTGTGCTGATCTGAATGCAGGAGCCAGGTACTTATCCTGGTCTCCCATGGGGTGCAGGGCCCAAGCACTTGGGCCATCCTCCACTGCACTCCCTGGCCACAGCAGAGAGCTGGCCTGGAAGAGGGGCAACCGGGACAGAATCCGGCGCCCCGATGGGGACTAGAACCTGATGTGCCGGCGCCGCAAGACGGAGGATTAAATAAAAGTTAAAAATAAAGATGTTAAAAATTTGATGTGAAGACCTGTAGGTAAGTGATCTGGATGGGGTAATAAGTAAGTTTATTTGTAAAAGCATATTGTTCAATAGTTTTCAATATCACATTGAATGTATTAAAGATTATAAAAATGAAAATAACTTATAAGTAAGTTTATTTATTTCTAAAGATTTATTTATTTATTTGAAAGTCAGAGTTACACAGAGAGAGGAGAAGTAGAGAATGAGAGAGAGGTCTTCCATCCGCTGATCCACTCCCCAGATGGTCTCAACGGCCAGAGCTGCTCCAATCCAAAGGCAGGAGCCAGGAGCTTCTTTCAGGTCTCCCACATGGGTGCAGGGGCCCAAGGACTTGGGCCACCTTCTATTGCTTTTGCAGGCCATAGCAGAGATCTGGATTGGAAGGGGAGCAGGTGGAGCTTGAACCGGCACCCACATGGGATGCTGGCACTGCAGGCGGTGGCTTTACCCGCTATGTCACACTGCCAGCCCCAGAAAGCTGTATTTATAAATGAATTCAGTTATACTTTTACTTTCTTATTCACTTAGAGACAATGTCAAAAAGTTAGGAAAACCCTTCACACTTTTGTGTAATGCCTGATTATTCCCTATTTTGAGTGTGTGTGTGTGTGTAAATATGGATGTGTTTATTTCTGCTATAGCATTTTAATATTTTTTACTCAATATAATTACTTCTAGGGGCACGTGAGACAGCAGCAACTAACGTGGGCTCAAGTTCTTGTCCCAGCTACCTTACTTCAGATCCAGTTCCCTGCTAATGGGCCAAATGTTTGGACTCCTGCACCCACATGGAAGACCTGGATGAAACTCCTGGCCCCTAGCCATCTGGGGAGTGAACAAGCAGATGGAATCTCTCCCTCCCTCCTTTCTGTCTGTAACTTTGACTTTCAAAATAAATAAATAAATCTTTATCACACAAATATTTAATAAGAACTTGATTTTAAGTGCTGATTCTTCTTCCCCAATTTTATATTACCATTAAATATTTTTTTATTTTATTTTATTGATAGGCAGAGAGAGAGAGAGAAAGAGAGAGAGAAAGGTCTTCCTTTTCCATTGGTTCACCCCCAAAATGGCCACTACGGTCGGTATGCGGCGCCCTGACCAGGACTAGAACCCAGGGTGCCGGCGCTGCAGGCGGAGGATTAGCCAAGTAGCCATGGCACCAGCAAATCTTTTCTTATAAGATGATTTCTTTGAAAAGCATAGAGAGAGAGAGAGAGATATCTCCCATCTTGTGGCTCACTCCACAAATCACAACAGCTAGGTTTAGGTCAAGTGAAAGCCAGGGTGCAGGTGGAAGCCAAGAATTCTATACCGCTCTCTCACATGGGTAGCAGGGGCTCTGAGAGCCCCTGTTAAACCTTTTGATGCAACAGTTGTTATAATATAGTCATTAATTTTTCCTCACTACAACTAACTCTTTATTCAATAAAGGATTAAATGTAGTTTAATGAATATATTGATTTACAAACCCTATACAGGAATCAAAGTAAACTTTTGTATTCAAATATAGAAGACACAAATAAAAACTGTATGTGTATGTGAATTATGAAGAAATTAACATATACAGTTAGCCTCCAAACAAGTGAGGAGATAGGCTACTGTCTACTTCAGAAGCCTTTCATGCACTGCCTCGCTCTTTCCTCTTCATTCTTATGTTGTAATTTAAACTACAGTGTGATAATATTAAAGTGGTATGGTCTTTTGAAATTGATCAAGTAATAAAGGGGAAGCCCTAACGAATAAGAATAATGATCTTATGAATAGGATGGAGGAAGCTAAGTCACCTTTTCCATTTTTGTCTCTGAATGACACAGTGTTCAACGCATTATCTTGGAGGAAGAGTTAGCTCTCACCAGACAGCAAATCTAGGGTGCCTTGATCTCAAACTTTCTATCCTCCAGAACTGTCAGAGAAAATATTACAGTGTTTTACAAATTAACCAGTCTTAAATGGAGTAAAACAGTGGTATATCCTGTTGTTGTATACAGTAGTTCATTCATATTTATTGTATCACGGACCACTGATCATATGAAAAGTTATTTATGTAATATTCTTTAGATTAACATTTGGATGGGTTTAGTTTTATCTATTACAAATGTGCCCATTTTGAACATTCTTAAATACAACTCTGGTGGACATTTGTGTGTATTACCTAGCATGTGCCCATGGTTTGTCCTCTGATGAGGACAGTGTGTGGCAATGGCACAGCACATGAAGAGGAAGGAGCACAAGGTAAGACAGGAAGCAGGGAAAGCAGCTGAGAACAATTCAGGATCTTATAATGAACCCTGTAATGAGAACTACCTTCTGAGGGCACACCTTTAACGATCTAAGAACTTCCTGCAAGACCTGCCTCCTAAACACCATAATTGGATGTAGCCACTGTCTTTAGTAGCATTAACTTAATGATTTCAAGTTTAAGCATTTGTACAGGTTTAGGGCCAAATCATATTCAAAGTATAGCAAGTATTAAATCAATTTAGAAAAACCACAGAACACAAAATTAAAATACAATAAAATCTATTGCATTTCTCTGCAGAGGCAACAAAAGAATTGAATGATGAAAAATTTTAAAATCCATTCACAATAGTATTAAATCCAAAGTAATTAGAAGTGAATTTTTAAAAATATGCATGAAGTCTGTAAACTACAAAATATTACAAGGAGAAATTAAAGGACAACTAAAAAATAGATAGGCATGTCTGTGGGCCCAATACTCTTAAACTGCCAATTCTCCATAAATTTGTCTGTATATCGAAAGAGATCCAATAAAAATATAATGTAACAAATATAATATATATAAAATAAATATATATGAAATAAAATGTAAAATGCAAAAAACATAGACTATTAATAGAATTCTCATATATGAACATCTTTATAAGTGTTATACCACCTGATTGAGAAATAATACAAAACTTATCAAGATAGTGTGGTACTGGCATTCATATGAAGAATACAAAATTCAACACAGACTTACACAGTAATTTTATTTTTGATAAAGATTTAAAATCATCCAATGGGAAAGTAAGAATAACTGCTATTAACTTAAAAATTACTAACATTGACTTCTCTGCCATACCCTATATTAAATTTAATTCAAGATGGACCATACCTCTACAAAAAAGTTAAAACCTTAAACTTAAAAAAGGAAATATAGGAAAAATATTTTTACTTAAGAATAAAAATCTTTTTTTCTTAGCCAGTTCACTAAAAACAACAACTACAAAATAAAATTTGATACATCAGATATTATCAAATGTAAAAAAATTTAATGAAAATATAATATTGACTGTTACAGCTCAATATCTGAAAGACTAACATATTAATAAAATGGTAAAAATTTTGAACAGTCATTTAAAAAATTTTTGAGGGGTCTCCATGAAGATCAGGGGAAAATGCATGTTATGAAAAACCTATGCATGGATTTCAAAAAAGCTTGCACCAAAGTAAATATTAATTCCATTTTTCCAGAAATTTTAAATTTTTATTTTTTATTTCAAGTTCAAAGCCAGGAGCTCAGTGCAGATTTCCCCCATAAGCAAAAGTGATCTAAGTATTGAACCGTCATCTGCTGCTCCCCAGAGTACATGCTGGCAGAAAGCTGGAATTGAAAATGGAGGCAAAACTCAAAGTAGTAACTCTGATATGGAATGCAGGTGTCCCAGTTGGTGTCGTAAGAACCACACCAGAAAAATTCTTCCTCCTACAAAATTTTTTCAAGTACCCTCATATATACAAATAGCCAAAATATGGAAAAAAATACAGAATTCCAATTAAACCCATAATAAGATATCACTACAAGTCTCACACTTTCATAAAGAGCTAAGATTTGAAGTTTGATTTTTTTTTGTTTAGTTTGGGTTTTTTGGGGGGAATTACATTTTTTTAACTTTGTTTATAAGTGAAGAGAAAGAATTTTAAGTATTTCATACAATTTTAATAGCATAATAATACTTATCACCCTACCTTCCCTCTCTGACTCCTATCATTCTTATCCTATCTTTTTTTTTTATAATAACATACTTTGAATTTATAATCACAAGCTTAACACTCTACTAAGTAAAGATTATTCAGTCAGTACTAAGTAGAAAAACCACTGTTCCTCAAGAGTAGAGAAAGGTCTATAAACAATAATGAAATCTCAAAATGTCAATTTCACTCATATACTTTTTCGTACTCTGTATAATAGCTACCACAAATCAAGGAAAATGTATGATATTTTTCTTTTGGGGTCTGATTGTTTTAACTAAGCACACCAAAAGGAAAGGAATTATCTGTATACCCATGTTTATTACAGCTGAAAATCCTGTCTTTTGCAACAAAATGGTGCAATTGAAGTTTGATTTAAAAACATGGTGTTCCTATGTGAAATCACACACACACACACACACACACACAAAACTAATGCTTTTTTGGTGGTAATACAAAATGGTGCAAATACCTGGATAAATTTCAGATAAATTTTTAAAGATTGATTTTTTTTATTTGAAAGGCAGAGTTACAGAGAGGCAAAGGCAGAGAGAGAGAGAGAGAGAGAGAGAGAGAGAGAGAGAAAGTCTTCCATCTACTGGTTCACTCTCCAAATGCCCACAATAGCTGGAGCTGAGCCGATCTGAAGCCAGGATCCAGGAGCTTCTTTCAGTTTCCCAGGTGCAGGGGCCCAAGAACTTGGGCAATCTTCCACTGCTTTCCCAGGCATTAACAGAGAAATGAATCAGAAGTAGAGCAGTTGAAACTCAAACCGGTGCCCATAGGGGATGCCAGCACTGCAGGAGGCAGCATTACCTGATAGATCACAGTCCTGGCCCCCAGACAATTTATAAAAAAACAAAAAACAAAAAACAACAACAACAACAACAACAACTAAACATACATGTGCGCCATCATCTACCATGTCTACCTCTCTTTTTGCATTTCAATGAAAACAAAATTTTAAAAGTTAGTAATTCCAATTCTACATTTACCAAGGAAAAAGAAAAATATATGTCCAGTTGATAACTTGTACAAAGTTGTTCATATCAGTTTTCTTTGGCATTGTTAAAGACTGGAGACAATTAAAATTGAATGAATAGTCTCTGTAGCCTGGTGGGACAATATTAAACCACCTATCATAATATAATTGAACCAAGATAATAAGATAAGTGAGGACAGAAAAGGTAAACTAGAAAATTCTCAAAATTATTCCATATTTAAGGAAAATTTTAAACTCACCCCTCCAAGAATCTCAACAAAATCCAACCAGACTTAACAAAAAGAAAACCACAGTAGAACACAACATAATCAAACTGCTGAATATCAGTCATATTAAACATCAGAAACAAAAAATTCAAAAGGCTCCAGAATGGTGTTTTTGTTTTTGTTTTATATTTGTTTCTGTATTTTTATGAGAAGCAGGCAGAAGGACAGAGCTCCCACCTGCTAGTTCTCTCCCTAGACACCTGCAACAGCTGGGACAGGTGAAAACAGAGAGCCAGGAAGTCAAGGCAGATCTCCCAAAGAAGTGGCAGGAACCCAGTCACATGAGTCACCATCATATCTTCATATTCTCTGCATTAACAGGAAGCTGAAGTCAGGCGATGGAGCCAAGACTAGAGTTCAGGTACTGCTGTGTGCAACGCAAGCATTAGAACTGCTAGCTCTAAATGCCTGGGTCAGCCTCAGAATTTTATCATAATTTAAACAGAGATGAAAATAAAACACCATCCCTAAGGTACCAAAGGACATGTACAAAGGTGAAAGTAAAATATCATATTATGCAAAAATTTTTTTTTTGACTCTGAGTTATTGAAATTTCTTAATACTAGTTCAGAAAGAGGTAGGCAGCATACAGGTGAACGCCAGCATTTCAGGAATCAATGGAAAGTAATACACTGATTGGGCTCTGAGCCCTGCAGGTCATTCTGAATGGAAAGTAACAGCAGAGTCAAGACAGCGAGTCTTCTCCACAGTTCGGCTCTCCAGGTGCTTCGGGTTCTCCTGTCTGTGGAGGATCATTGATCTCCTACTGCATCCACTTTCCTCTTGCTCTGGGAGCAGCCGGCCTCTTCACCTTATCCACCTCCAATGATGTCATATACAGGAACTCTTTTTTTTTTTTAAACTTTTATTTAATGAATATAAATTTCCAAAGTACGATTTATGGATTACAATGGCTTCCCCCCCATAACGTCCCTCCCACCCACTACCCTCCCCTTTCCCATTCCCTCTCCCCTTCCATTCACATGAGGATTCATTTTTGATACTCTTTATATACAGAAGATCAGTTTAGCATACATTAAGTAAAGATTTCAACAGTTTGCTACCATACAGAAACATAAAGTGAAAAAAAATAGATGATTTTTTAAATGATGATGAAATCAGATCAGACCTATTGTCATGTTTAATCCCAGTGAGAGTCAAGTTGGGAATTGATAATTTCTTCTTCTTCTTTTTTTTTTTTTTTTTTTTTTTACAGAGGATCAGTTTAGTATACATTAAGTAAAGATTTCAACAGTTTGCACCCCCATAGAAACACAAAGTGAAATATATTATTTGAGTACTCGTTATAGCATTAAATCTCAATGCACAGCACATTAAGGACAGAGATCCTACATGAAGAGTAAGTGCACAGTGACTCCTGTTGTTGACTTTACCAATTGACACTCCTGTCTATGGCATCAGTAGTCTCCCTATGCTCCAGTCATGAGTTTCCAAGGCTATGGAAGCCCTCTGAGTTCTCCGATTCTTTTTTTTTTTTTTTTTTTTTTTTGACAGGCAGAGTGGACAGTGAGAGAGAGAGACAGAGAGAGAAAGGTCTTCCTTTGCCGCTGGTTCACCCTCCAATGGCCGCCGCTGCAGCCGGCGCACCGCGCTGATCCTGGCAGGAGCCAGGAGCCAGGTGCTTTTCCTGGTCTCCCATGGGGTGCAGGGCCCAAGCACCTGGGCCATCCTCCACTGCACTCCCTGGCCATAGCAGAGAGCTGGCCTGGAAGAGGGGCAACCGGGACAGAATCCGGCGCCCCAACCGGGACTAGAACCCGGTGTGCCGGCGCCGCAAGGTGGAGGATTAGCCTATTGAGCCACGGCGCCGGCAGAGTTCTCCGATTCTTATCTTGTTTAGACAAGGTCATAGTCAAAGTGGAGGTTCTCTCCTCCCTTCAGAGAAAGGTACCTCCTTCTTTGAAGACCTGTTCTTTCCACTGGGATCTCACTCACAGAGATCTTTTGCCAGAGTGTCTTGGCTTTCCATGCCTGAAATACTCTCATGAGCTTTTCAGCCAGCTCCGAATGCCTTTAGGGCTGATTCTGAGGCCAGAGTGCTATTTAGGACATCTGCCATTCTATGAGTCTGCTGAGTATCTCACTTCCCATGTTGGATCGTTCTCTCCCTTTTTGATTCTATCAGCTAGTATTTGCAGACACTAGTCTTGTTTGTGTGATCCCTTTGGCTCTTAGTCCTATCATTATGATCAATTGTGAACTGAAATTGATCACTTGGAATAGTGAGATGGCATTGGTACATGCCACCCTGATGGGATTGAATTGGAATCCCCTGTTATGTTTTTAACTCTACCATTTGGGGCAAGTCAGCTTGAGCATGTCCCAAATTATACATCTCTTCCCTCTCTTATTCCCACTCTTATGTTTAACAGGGATCACATTTCAGCTAATTTTTAACACTTAAGAATAACTGTGTATTAATTACAGAATTAAACCAGTCATATTAAGTAGAACAGACAAAAAAACTACTAAGAGGGATAATGTATTAAGTTGTTCATTAACAGTCAGGGCTATGCTGATCAAGTCACCATTTCCCATAGTGTCCATTTCACTTCAACAGGTTTCCTTTTTGGTGTTCAGTCAGTTGTCACCGATCAGGGAGAACATATGGTATTTGTCCCTTTGGGACTGGCTTATTTCACTCAGCATGATGTGTTCCAGATTCCTCCATTTTGTTGCAAATGACTAGATTTCGTTGTTTCTTACTGCGGTATAGTATTCTATAGAGTACATGTCCCATAATTTCTTTATCCAGTCTACCGTTGATGGGCATTTAGGTTGGTTCCAGGTCTTAGCTATTGTGAATTGAGCTGCAATAAACATTAAGGTGCAGACCGCTTTTTTGTTTGCCAATTTAAATTCCTTTGGGTAAATTCCAAGGAGTGGGATGGCTGGGTCGAATGGTAGGGTTATATTCAGGTTTCTGAGGAATCTCCAGACTGACTTCCATAGTGGCTTGACCAGTTTGCATTCCCACCAACAGTGGGTTAGTGTCCCTTTTTCCCCACATCCTCGCCAGCATCTGTTGTTGGTAGATTTCTGAATGTGAGCCATTCTAACCGGGGTGAGGTGAAACCTCATTGTGGTTTTGATTTGCATTTCCCTGATTGCTAATGACCTTGAACATTTTTTTCATGTGTCTGTTGGCCATTTGGATTTCCTCTTTTGAAAAATGTCTATTGAGGTCCTTGGCCCATCTCTTAAGTGGGTTGTTGGTTTTGTTTTTGTGGAGTTTCTTGATCTCTTTGTAGATTCTGGTTATTAACCCTTTATCAGTTGCATAGTTTGCAAATAAATTTTCCCATTCTGTCGGTTGTCTCTTCACTCTCCTGACTGTTTCTTTTGCAGTACAGAAACTTCTCAATTTGATGCAATCCCAAATGTTAATTTTGGCTTTGACTGCCTGTGCCTCCCGGGTCTTTTCCAGAAACTCTTTGCCTGTGCCAATATCTTGAAGGGTTTCTCCAATGTTCTCTAATAACTTGATGGTGTCAGGTCGTAGATTTAGGTCTTTAATCCATGTTGAGTGAATTTTTGTGTAAGGTGTAAGGTAGGGGTGTTGCTTCATGCTTCTGCACGTGGAAATCCAGTTTTCCCAGCACCATTTATTGAATAGACTGTCCTTGCTCCAGGAATTAGTTTTAGATCCTTGATCAAATATAAGTTGGCTGTAGATGTTTGGGTTGATTTCTGGTGTTTCAATTCTGTTCCATTGGTCTATCCATCTGTTTCTGTACCAGTACCATGCTGTAGTATGTCCTAAAATCTGGTATTGTGATGCCTCCGGCTTTGTTTTTGTTGTACAAGATTGCTTTAGCTATTCGAGGTCTCTTGTGCCTCCATATAAATTTCAGCACCAATTTTTCCAGATCTGAGAAGCAGGTCTTCGGTATCTTGATTGGTATTGCATTGAATTTATAAATTGCTTTTGGGAGAATGGACATTTTGATGATATTGATTCTTCCAATCGATGAGCATGGAAGATTTTTCCATTTCTTGGTATCCTCTTCTATTTCTTTCTTTAAGGTTTTTGTAATTTTCATCGTAGAGATCTTTAACGTCCTTGGTTAAGTTTATTCCAAGGTATTTGATTGTTTTTGTAGCTATTGTGAATGGGATTGATCTTAGAAGTTCTTCCTCAGCCATGGCATTGTCTGTGTATACAAAGGCTGTTGATTTTTGTGCATTGATTTTATACCCTGCTACTTTGCCAAACACTTCTATGAGTTCCAATAGTCTCTTAGTAGAGTTTTTTGGGTCCCCTAAATAAAGAATCATATTATCTGCAAAGAGGGATAGTTTGAGTTCTTCCTTCCCAATTTGTATCCCTTTAATTTCTTTTTCTTGCCTAATAGCTCTGGCTAGAACCTCCAGAACTATATTGAATAGCAGTGGTGAGAGTGAACATCCCTGTCTGGTTCCAGATCTCAGTGGAAATGCTTCCAACTTTTCCCCATTCAATAGGATGTTGGCTGTGGGTTTTTCATAGATTGCTTTGATTGTATTGAGGAATGTTCCTTCCAAACCCAGTTTGCTTAGAGTTTTCATCATGAACGGGTGTTGTATTTTATCAAATGCTTTCTCGGCATCTATTGAGAGAATCATATGGTTTTTCTTCTGCAGTCTGTTAATGTGGTGTATCACATTGATTGTCTTGCACACATTAAACCATCCCTGCATACCCGGGATAAATCCCACTTGATCTGGGTGGATGATCTTTCTGATGTGTTGTTGCATTCTATTGGCCAGAATTTTATTGAGGATTTTTGCATCTATGTTCATCAGGGATATTGGTCTGTAATTCTCTTTCAGTGCTGCATCTTTTTCCGGCTTAGGAATTAAGGTGATGCTGGCTTCATAGAAAGAATTTGGGAGGATTCCCTCTTCTTTGATTGCTATTGGTTTACTTTAGTTTACTTCTTTCCTTTCTTTGATGGGGTTGCCATGAATTGTTAATTCCCTGTACTTCTCCATGTTTCTTTTTTTTTTAACTTTCATTTAATGAATATAAATTTCCAGGGAAACTTGTTGAAGTGAAATTGACACTATGAGAAACAGTGACCTGATCAGCTTTTGTCCTTTTGATGTACAATGTAATACTTTATCCATTTTAGTATTTTTTTGTTCTAGTACTATTGGTTGCAAAAATATTTTTCAATAGTGAAGGTGAATTTAGGAGAAAAAAACTGAAAGTGAAAAACTAATGCTTAGAGAATTCATGAAGATAATTCATGTATACAATTTCAAAGTTTATGCACCAAAATAAACATACCTTTGAATTCCATTATTTTCATAAACCTCTTGAAATATCTTCAAAAATCTTGATTCAAATAATAATTTGAAGTTTTACAGATCATAGGAAAATGATAGAACTTTGATTTCATCTCTAACGTGTAAACAACTGGCAAGTTGTTATAGATCTCTGTACAACAGCAAATGATAAACAAACTGAAAAACCAACATTATTTGGTCTCATCAAAGAACTGAACTCACAGAACAAATCACCATTGGAACTGAAAGAGACAGCAAATCCCAAAAGGTATCTGCTTACTGGAAGTAGACGACTCCTAGAGCCATAATCTGATTGCAACAATTAAATGATGACTTAGATGAGTTGCTGGAGGCCGTGTGTGCCCTAGGTAAGAGTGACAAAATCCTGGTGACCACATTCCTCTGGAGTGTACTAACCTTCGTGGGTTTTATTTAGAGGGGCTTCATCAGGTTATTATAGTGAAGATGTGATAAAAAAAATCCTCCTGGCTTTGTGTCAGTGAGAGGTGAAGATTAATCATTGCAAAATAGTCCTTGAACGTGCTCTAAGAAAAAATCTTACAGTTCCCATGGGGGTGAGAGGTACAGCAGAGAATTCCAAAAACCCCAGGTGCGCTCACTTCATTATCTCATCAGAGGGAGGAAAACGAAAATGTGTTCCCTGGAGAATCATCTGTGACGATCACAGGAAACACAGGCTTGTCAAAAACGATTTCCACACTTCGTCACCACCCCTACAAGAACTCACTATAACAATAGTAGATGGAGACTGAAAGATATATTTTAGAATGTCCCTCAGCTAAGATTTTTCTGTTGTCTTTCCAATGATTACTCAGAAATGACATGATTTTGAAAGAATGAGTACACAAGTAAAATGCCATTCTCATTACATCATCTCTAGGGCTGCCAACCTGATTTATGCCCTGTGCCCTGTGTATTTATTACCTGGCTGAAGCCGTGTCTGTCAGTTTTCTCCACTGTAAAGCTTTCATTTTTTTTCTTAATGTCAGTTCTCAGTTTGTGAATCATAGATTGTTCCAGATTGCACCTAAGTATGATTGGGAGGTTTAAAAAAATCTTTATGTATTTATCTGAAAATCAGAGTAACAGAGAGAAATGGAGAGACAGAGATCCTCCATCCATTGGTGCACTCCCCAGATGGCTACAATGTTCAGCACTGGGCCAGGCAGAAACCAGGAGCCAGGAGCCTTATCCAGGCCTCCTACATGGGTAACAAGGGCCATGGGCCATCCTCAACTGCTTTTCTCAGGTCACCCGCAGGGAGCACTATCAGAAGCAGAGCACCTGGGTCACAAACCTGCACCCACATGGGATGCCAGCATTGCAGGCATTGACTCCACCTGCTACATGCAGGCCCCTAAAGCTATTTTTTAGCCTCTTTTCCATATTGTACTCTTTAGAAAGAATTCATTCCACATTTAAAGAATGGTAAATTTTGCTTCACATTCTTGAGGTCAGAAAATATTTATAAACTATATGGGATTTTTTACATGGAAAATTTGTCAGTCACTTAATTATTTAGAGCAATATGGAATTACTTGTATTTATATCTTGGGTTACAATTCAGTACTAAGTCATTTCTTCTAAAATTCTTCCAGCTTTGGCCCACTGGGACCTCTTTTATAGGCTGTCATTGTTATATGTGAGTGTATGTTTTCCTTTCCTCTTCTTCCTTAACCCTGATTTACTTCCTTCCTCTCCTTCCTCTTCTTCCTCTTTGTCCCTTACTCACCTCTCTCCACTCCTCCTCTTTCTTCCTCTTCTTATTTCCTTATTCTCTAGCACCGCCAGATCCTTTAAGGTCACCCTGAACATTTCCTGTTCTGTTACCAGAATAATAATTTCCATAATTATCCTTGTTTTCTCTTATTTGTTAATGGTTTAGATAAATGTTTCTGTGTGCAAGATGTGCTCATTCCCCCTGGGATGTCATTGTTTCTAAGCCACTCAGCTGACGGAGCAAGGAAATGTACACATGTATATACACTAAGTCATACACACATACATCTCCAAATCTGTCGGTAACACCCGTATGTATTTATTAACCTCACTAACAGTTGTTACTGGTGTTTCCAAGGATAATATATTGTCACTAGGATCTGACAATTATGTAATTAATGTCATTCCAGAAGAAGTTAAGAATACAAATACCATGCATTGTGTAACTCAAGGATTTTAAATGATGTCGTAAATTATTTCTATTTGGATTGTTTCCAACTATAGACTGAAGATTAGACCAGAAATGGTATCTAGTTATTAAAGTAGAAATATCCTTTTTTTGATTGTATGTTGCAGGATTAGCACCACAGCAATTAATTTAAATGTCAAATTTCTTCTGAAAATATCTATATATTATAAAAGTAATCAACAGAACACTATACAAGTTTAACATATGTTTGAAATCAAAGCCAAAAACCAAATCTAGCCTTTAAGGATAATGTCCTCCGAGATAATTATAAACTAATTCCATCTTTTATTAATGCACAAAAAATTTTTGAAACTTTCTTCAGAAGTTGGATGTCTATAGGTTATATACTTTGTTTTATAGTACAAGTGAGTAAGATTTTCATTATATGAGAACACATTTGTTTTCTGAAGATAGACTATGGCAAATCAATAAGAACTTCGATGAACATTACTAATGTTTTTATATAAGTGATGGTGGTTGGCACAGCAGGTGAGATGTCATTTGGGATGACGACATGAATGCCTGGCTTTGCCCCAGCTCTGCTCCTGATTTCAGCTTCCTGATAATGAGCACCTTGCAAGGAAGCAGGTAATGGCTCAAGCAGCCAGTCCTGGCCCTAATATGAGAGACCTAGATTGAGTTCCAGGCTCCTGGCTACAGTCTGGCTCAGACCTGGCTATTGCTGGCATTGTGGGCATTGTTTAGTGAACAGGTAGACAGATTCTCTCTCTCTCTTTCTCTCTCTCTCCCTTTGAACAAATAAATTTTAAATAGGTAATGTTGGAGCCAGCGCTGTTGTGTAGTAGGTTAAGCCTCTGCCTGGCATCCGTATGGGCACCAGTGGTTCAAGTCCTGGCTGTTCCACTTCCAATTCAGCTCCCTGCTAATGTGCCTAGGACAGCAGTGGAAGATGGCCTAAGTGCTTGTGCCTCTACACCCATGTGGGAGAACTAGAAGAATCTTCTGGCTCCTGGTTTCAGCCATTGAGGCCATCTGGGGAGTGAACATGCTGATAGAAGATCTTCGCTCGCTCTCTGTAACTCTGCCTTTCAAATAAATAAATCTTTAAATAAATATAAAAATAGGTAATGCTGTGTTACCTTGATGATACAAATTTTTGTAGTTCAAAACCACCAATGAATTTTTATATGTGTTCTTTTGTTTTCAGTTTGAGTGATTTGAAAAATATTTCATGTAAAATTTTAAGATAAATGGTCCCCAAAATCTTTTATCAGGGATAATGATCATTAAAGAGTACAGACAACAAAATGTGTCACTCAAGTCATCTCAGTGTTTTGGCTATGATTTGGGGGAAGAGAATTATTATAGCCTATGAATCAAGTCACATCATTTCCTCATATATTTGAATGTTATGCAATTAATAGTTTTGCCCTATCAATTCTTTTGTGTTTCCTATTATGCTACACAAATCTGCGTTAGTTAATGCTCCATAGGGCTCTATCTAACAAAGTCATTTCAGGTATTTATTTTGCATCTAAATGTTCTCTCTCTCTTTTTTTTTAAGTATATTTATTTACTTATTTGAAAGGCAGAGTTACAGAGAGGCAGAAGCACTGGTTCACTCCCAAAATGGGCGCAATGGCTGTGGCTAGGCCAATTCGAAGCTGGAAGCCAGGATCTTCTTCCTGGTCTCCCAGTTGGGTTCAGGGGCCCAGGACTTCGGCCGTCTTCTGTGGCTTTCCCAGCCCACAGTGAAGAGCTGGATTGGAAGAGGAGCAGTCAAGATACCAATCACCACCCATATGGGATGCCCATGTCACAGGTAGAGGCTTACCTTACTGCACCACAGCACCAGCCCCTACATGTTCACTTATATATCCTATTTCTCAATATCATTATTAAAGAATTTCAACCCCACATTCTTAGTGAAACATCTTGTTCCATCTTCAGAAAAACTAATTCTTCTAAATCTGAATTCCTAGGAAATTTACATTTTCTCACACCCTGAAACCTACTTGATGCCCACTTTTTTGTTTTTCTTAGCTAATTCCTGTAGGGATGCTTACTTATAAAATGAGATCAATATATCTCCTAGAATTTCCAAATATTTTTATATTTTTCTTTTATATAATTCACACTGAGCAGAGCAGATGGTGAGTACAGTGTATGAAAAATAAGTTTTTAAATAGAAAACATGTTTGTGAAATTCTGAATGGTAGATTGTATTATTTTCCTCAATTATTGATCCTTCTTTCTCAACAGATATATCACACCATTCTACTGTTAAATTCAATCATTGATTCCATTTGATTTTTGCATGATTTGGCTGACAGAAGGTGTGTGAACGGGATGTAAGCCCCATCCAAGCAGACATATTAGAAGCACTCTGCTTCCCCCAGCTCTTGATCCTGGACCCTGTGCTATGAGAAGGGAATGTTCCAAGGAATTCTGACTATTGAGATAGAAAAATGTGAAGACATTTTGCATAGATCTGAACTGGGGCTGTACCCCAGAGAAAAGTCATAGTAGACAAAGATGACATGATGGAAAAATAACTACCTGATACATTTAAACCCCAAGAAGAATTTTAGTTTTTTTTTTTATTATTATTTTACAGCGTATCTTAGCAATAGATACATCTAACTCCAGCATTTACTCTCTGAAAGTTCTTGAAAAAAATATGAAACTTTCAAGTAATGTTTTTATCATCTGCATAGGTGGAAAAGCAGTTCTACTCTGACACAGGCACAAAAGAGTTGTCATAGAAAGCATCAAATATGATTTTAAAAGTATAGTGAAGCTTTTGGCTTTACTTTTGAAATAGTGACTTAGTTTTTAAATATGTAACATCATTTGGAGTTGTGATTGGAATGAATTAAATGCTTAATATTTGTAGAAAGAAAAGCCATAAATCAGAGCAATACATCATTGTTATTTATTATCTACATAGTATTGAAAACAATAATATGTTAAATTGATTTAAATTTGGATTCAGGTGTCAAAAAGCCTTTGGATGATGAAGTTGATCTCATAACTTAGATATAGGCATTATTCACATATGGTCATTGACCTTCTCTCTTCTGTCTGAAAATTTGAGGTGTCCACATTGAATTGCTGGTGAAAGGATGTTTTGCCTATTGTTACTGACATGTCTTTGATCATTCCCCCATCACAGAGTGCCTGGAGTATTTGAAAGGAATAATTCTCCAAATAATATAAACAATGGTTAAGATAATTAAAAATTTAATCATGCATATTCATTATATTTCCTTTTTCATGTATTCTTTAACAGTACTTGGCTAATAGCATATCTATGATAAATAAAATCATGACACTCAGTTCTATGATAGCATAACAAAGAAGAATTAAATCATAAATAAGAAATTTCTAGAATCAATGGTCAAATCTACTTCTTAACAGAAGAAAACTTTAAAGATATAATTTACTATTAATTTTCATAGGCTCTTCTTTTTCAAGTTTTAGATTTTTAATTACACATTAAACATGGTTTACAGTTTGTTGGCTGAGATTATTCTGCTGTCTTTCATGCTGTTTATTCAAGTGATGACCTATTACACATTTTTGAAAATAACTACTTGATCCCTGTGATATTGTTTTTATCTTAAGCAGCTAAAATTCTAAAGCCAAAGAGAAAACACTATTAAAAGAATTTTTCACCTAGCAAAATAAGGATATTCAATTTCTTAACAGAAAGGAGCTGTGTCACATTTTCATGAGGTTGAGTCTAGTAATCTATTTATAATTAATTCAATTTACAAAGTAATATAACATTTAAAAATTTCCCAGCAAAGTCATTATATGTATTATAACTATCCTTATTTGTTCTTGTCAGTATGAAATTTATAACCTGTGTACATATTGGGTGCAGATGTTGCATTACAATGTAGAAAAGGTAAGAAGTAAATGCCCTACATCATTATAGATACAATTTAAGTTGGCCTCTTAAACTAACTTTTATTTTGAATCTCTTTGAAATCTTTAAACTATCAGTGATCTTAATCATTCATTAAGACTGCTATATAGTCTTTTAGTTCATTTAACCTACATATAGTTCATTTTACATGACAACCAGATGAAATAAAGTTTAATGTTCCTTTATATTTAATTATGTATAATCTATATGAAATGTGCAAAATATTTTATATTCTTAGTTAATTCCAAGTCAAGATGCTAAAAATTGCCTTGTCTCTTTTGAAAGATAATCTAAGTGATTCATTAAATCAATGACAAATATCAATTAAATACTTTTTATAGTGAGGCATACTACTTACTCATCATGTTACCCATGAGCCATCAACTAATGAAATTAACTAAAATCATTATATACTACATACTACAGACTAACAATATTCCCTACAGTATGATCTTTTGACCACTGAAAATTATTTTTAAAATATAAAGTCATATACTATATGTAATATTTCTTAGTATAGTTTGGTGTTAAGGTTCCAAGAATCCAGATGATTTCAAGATACACTTAAGGGTCAGAAACATTTTGCAATTCCTAACACTCAGAAACATCAATAAGAAAACTGAAGAAAAAGTCTGGATATCTACACCCCTCACAACACTCTTGTGATACTAATCTAGATAGTCATTGGAATACCATTTGCTTATGTGACTGATTTAAAAACAACAAAATTTTCTGTTAATCCTGCAAAATATTTGATGCCTTCCTACCTTATGTGTTCGTGTATACTTGACTTTGCCATTACACTATCTTACAAAGTCACAATTTGGAATTAAAATGCTCATGCAAATATTTGAGTTAGAGTATCATTTGGTTACCAGAAAGACAGAAGGAATACAGAATTACTCTGATCATAAATTTTGGTGTAAAGCTTCAGGTACATTCTAGGGCGTTGATATGGAAACATAGCTCCTTTTTCAGTACATTCTTGCATAGGAGATGTGACCTGAAGTTCAACATAAAAATCAGCATCTGTGGTGAATCTTCTGTCATAAAACTGCCATGAAATATTAGAAATGATAATGATAACCCTCCTTCAACTTCTTCATTTTTAATGTGAAAAAAATATGGAGAGATTTTCAGTTGTTCAAAGAGGCAGAGCCTGATTCTTCTGCAATAAACTTAACTCACAATCTACTTGGAAAAAAATAAGTTTTTAAAATTAGGAAATATAATTTAGCTTCCCCAAAGCTATTCATTTTTCTTCACTTTTTCTACTAATGGTAAATGCATTTGTAGGGAATATGACTAATTAGTGTATTGGATGACGTTAGTTTCATAATAAACCACTCCACAAGCTGGTGGCTTTAAAAATCAATTGTTTGTTTATTAACTCATCATTCTGTGGGTTAACAATTTGGACTGAGCACAATAGGGCCATTGCAATACTGCTCTGTGCCAATCTTTGATGTTTTCAGCTGGGCTCACTCATACCTGCAATCTGTTGCTACTTTATCTGGGTCTGGCTGGCTGTTGCTTAGGGCACATGCATCCTTCTAGGCAGAATCTCATCACTCCAGCAGGCTAACTTCGGATCATTTACAAATGTCTGCAGGGATCTGAGAACAGAACGAGAGCCAATTCCAAAACACTGGGCTTTTCAAGGATCTATTTCCATCATGCTTGTCAATACTCCATTGCCCCAGACAAGTCCCAAGGCCAGAGTCAAGTGTTGCAGGAGTTTGCAGTCACTGCAGTATTTTTTTCTGCACCTGCTTTATGCCTTGTCTCCATGAGGAATGAGGAGCAGAGGCAAGGAATAGTGTGTAAAGCAGAAGTGGTTTACTGCAAGAAAGCACAGAAGTTAAAGCCTAAATGAAAGAAAAGAGAAGACAACAACAACAACAAAACCTGCTTCATCAAGGCTGAGCAGGGTCCCTGAAGGAGGAGGTTGTTGAGGACTGTTGTCCTGGAGTTTTCACAGGCTGTAAAAAGCGGAATTTCTCATGGTTGGTCCGGGAGAGGAACTAGTAAATCGTAAGATAGTTCCAACCGAAACAACACAAAACCCATGAAACTTTCCCCAAAGATGCACAGAATGCTTATTACCTAGATCAGTCATAGCAGCACAGAAAAGCTTTCATTCCAAGGACTGGCATGTGAGAGCAGCATCCTTCTCTGAAGCTGAGTGACTTCTCAGGTCCTCCAAGACTTATTTCTAGAGAGCAGGGGGAGGCCATTGGTCCCTGTCTGTCTAGCCAGGAGTCTGCACTTCTATCATAAGGAGTTGGAAAACAGCTTGCGCTTCTTTTTTGTTTTTTAAGATTTATTTTGTTTATTTGAAAGACAGTGTTCCAGAGAGAGAGAGAGAGAGAGAGAGAGGCAGATCTTTCATCCACTGGTTCACTACCCAAATGGCCACAAAGGCCAGGACTGGGCCTGACCGAAGCCAGGAGCCAGGAGCTTCTTCTGAGAATCCCACAAAGGTGCAAGACCTACTTGGGTCATCTTCTGTTACTTTCCCAGGCACATTAACAGGAAACTGGATTGAAAGTGGAGCAGTGGGACTCCAAGCGGCACCCATATGGGATGCTGGTGCTGCAGGTGGCAGCTTTACCCACTATGCCACAGTGCCAACTCAGACTGCTCTTCTTAATGAGAGGATCTGCGGTATCACTGTGCAAAGCTTCTAAGGCAGGATGATGAGAGTTGGTGGCCTTTTTTGCAATAGTAACCAATAACACTTAGAATGAATGTAACATCATTAAATATTACTCCTGTCCACTATCCACTATATATTTAAGCAATCTAGTATTCCTCTTTCTAATAAATGGAGAAAAAAACTAAAATTTTACCTTATAATTTCTATTAATTAAAGTTGTAAAGTACTCTTCATCCTACCTGAAGTTTTCCATATAAGCTAACTTAGTACACTCATTAATGCATGGTCAACAACAAATAAATAAATCTGAGTAATTCAGATCTCATGTATAGCTATCTTCCCAAATCTGCCTCCCTCCAATTTTTATTTTGTTTTTCACCCACTTCTAATCCAACCCAAACTCACCTATTTTCCATCAACCTTTTTAATGTTTATTTTCCTGATTTTGCCCTCTTTCCCCTGTTGGATTTGCATAATAATTTTAACTTGAAGTTTAGTGTTCCCTAAGGCTTTCATTCAGAACTTTTCTCATTCCAAGCTTGGCTGTCAAATAGGCATTTCCATCCAACATTTAACATCCTGGAATTTCAAAACTGGCACAATTCAGTTTATTCAATCATACATCATTACCATGCCACTTACTCAACCCTTGAAAAAAGATACAGACTAGAAGAAATATAAGTAATAAAAAAAAAGATTAGAGCTGAACAAAGTTAACCTAAGCTACTTACAAGTCCAAAATGGCTTGCAAAAATCTTCAATGATATAAAAATATCATGTGAATAAAGATTTACAAAATACAAGAGAGATATTCCATTCAGATTTTATAAACTTTCCTGAGTATACGAAAGGCAAAAAAATTAAAGTTTAGGAGCCAGATGACAATGAAATGGAAGAAAAAAAATACAAGCAAATCATCTTATTTAGCACAGATCCTGGCACATGAAATGTGTTCAGCAATGTTAACGTGAACTGTCTGTGACATGACGCACTGTGCTAGGGAAGATCTGCCACTCACGCTGTTCTCTCTGTGCTGGAGTGTCCCCCAGAAACTTTTAGAAACTCTAACATTGGTTTTTATTGTTTCGGTGGTAAGTACACTTGTGAATTCTTCCAGGAAAATCTGTTTAATAAAATAAATTGATTTTAGATATTAAGATAACCTCAAATGAAGTAGAATCATAATAACTGTTTAACATGTTTAACATTTAAATGTTTAACATGATACTCATGTGTATATGAATATATATATACACTCATGTATATGTATATAAGTATACATATATGAGGGTACTTCAAAAATTATATAAAGTAGAATTAAAAGATAAATTATTTTAGTTTAAAAATTTTGAAACCCATTTGTGAGCATTCTTCAGAAAACTTATACAAATATAGATTATGAAAGAATTATGTGTAGATTTCATACTTTTTAACATTTTTCACAAATTTTTGTAGTGCCCTCACACAATATTAATTTTTGTTATCCACCTATAAATTTGTGTTTCTCATGTATTATTCTATTGATATTCCTCATGTTTTGTAAAATACCAGGAATTCCTTTGGTCATTGTTGAGTTGCACAATGATTGAACATTTAGTAGATATTTAATTTTGAATTGTATTAATAAATCTTAAATGATGTAAATTACCACATTCAAGAAGACTTACAAGGTACAGGTAGAAATGCCATTCATATTTTATTATAACCTTTCATGAGGATAAGAAAGCTCAGAAAAATTTTAATATTCATTTTTTCATCTTTAAAATCTAGTTTTACTTTTTAAGTGTTTAAAGCATCTTTTTTGGTTCGATGTTATTATAGACCATAAATACGATATTAGGATGCATTACAACAGAACCAGATGCTGGTAGGTTATGGATATCTGAGTTGATTCTTCCATGGTAGAGACATTCAATATTCACCCACATTTTGATTTTTCTATCCTATAAATTGAACATAATTTCAAATTACTTCATCCATATCAGGAGTGAGCTTTAATTCACAATTACCAAAATGATTTACTCTGTGATTATAAAAAAGCTGACTTGCAAATACCAATTCAAACAAGAGCACTGTCATTTACTAGAAAGTATTCCAGAATTGTTAAACTGTTTATATGTAAGAACTTCAGAGTACAAAACTGGGAAATTAAATTAAAAATTCATGGAAAATGGAATTAAAAAGATGGTTTGCTTAGCAGCAAAAATTTTTTGAAACCTGTGCATAAGGTTTTCATAATACACATTTTCTACAAGTTTCTTGAAGTACTCTCATATGTTAACACATTTTCTGATTAGCAGAGAATAGCAATAACAAGAGATGGATTATCTTCAGTTACACTATCATCAATTTTTTGTAAGTGATCTCTAATGGAAACTTCTCGTCAATGCTTAGACATTTTCCCATTTTATTGTCTCTATTTCATAAACGAGACATCCTTGACAAGGTCTATTTTCACAGGAATTAAACATTACTACAATTTATGACATTTTGATGGAAAAATGAAATGTGATGGTGAGGGAATTCCTGGGTTCTGTCTATCACTATGTTTGTCATGGCAGTTTATTATGACTTTCAGGGTTTTTTAAAATAAAACTCAGAAAATTATATAATTATTTTTACTCACCTCACAAGCTTTATTTGAGAATCAAATGAAATAATTTACGTAAGATTTATTTTTATATAATAAAGTTGTCTAATGAATTCAGCTATTACTCTCCTATCAAAATAATACATTTAAAAATGTTTAGACTCTTTCCGTTTGTAGCGCAGCCATGGCTCGTGGTCCCGAGAAGCATCTGAAGCGAGTAGCAGCTCCAAAGCATTGGATGCTGGATAAGTTGACCAGTGTGTTTGCTCCTCGGCCATCCACTGGTCCCCACAAGCTGAGAGAATGTCTCCCTCTCATCATCTTCTTAAGGAACAGGCTTAAGTACGCACTGACAGGAGACGAAGTAAAGAAAATTTGCATGCAGCGGTTCATTAAGATTGATGGCAAAGTCCGAACTGATATAACCTACCCTGCTGGTTTTATGGATGTCATCAGCGTTGACAAGACTGGGGAGAATTTCCGTCTGATCTATGATACCAAGGGTCGCTTTGCTGTTCATCGTATTACACCTGAGGAGGCCAAGTACAAGTTGTGCAAAGTGAGAAAGATCTTCGTGGGCACAAAAGGAATCCCTCATCTGGTGACCCATGATGCTCGTACCATTCGCTATCCTGATCCCCTCATCAAGGTGAATGACACCATTCAGATTGATCTGGAGACTGGCAAGATTACTGATTTCATCAAGTTTGATACTGGTAACTTGTGCATGGTGACTGGAGGTGCCAATATGGGAAGAATTGGTGTGATCACCAACAGGGAGAGACATCCTGGCTCTTTTGATGTGGCTCATGTGAAAGATGTGAATGGCAACAGCTTTGCCACTTGGCTCTCCAACATTTTCGTTATTGGCAAGGGCAACAAACCATGGATTTCCCTTCCTCGAGGAAAGGGGATCCGCCTCACCATTGCTGAAGAGAGAGACAAGAGACTGGCTGCCAAACAGGGCAGTGGGTGAAATGCTCTCTTTGTGACATGTTAGAGAAGTCTTTGTACTTATTAAAGACAATTCAGTGTAAAAAAAATGTTTAGAAACTCTACATATAAGCTTTAAAAATGATTATCATAAATAAGTACATTTGTGCTTATTATGAGAATCTAATAAAAGTCAATTCACTATTATTTCTCAGGTCATTTGAATTATTTGTTTTAAAAAATATATATATATATATATATATATATATATATTTGAAAGGTAAGAGTCAGAGAGAGAGAGAGAGAGAGAGAGAGAGATTGTCCATCTGCTAGCTCATTCCTCAACTGACCTCAGTGATCAGGACTGGGCCAGGCCAAAGCCAGAAGCTAGGAATTTCTTGCAGGTCTCCCACATGAGTACAGGGGCCCAAAGACTTGGCCATCTTCTGCTGCTTTCCCAGGCCATTAGCAGGGAACTGGATCAGAAGTGGAGCAGCTGGGACTTGGACTGCCACCATATGGAATGCAGGTTTTGCAGGCCACAGCTTTACCCATTATGCGCAAACCTGACCCTTTGAGTTGTTCTTTAAATCAGTATTTATAAAGTTTGCTTGGTAAGTTATATTACCTTATAATTTTGATATGAAAGAAATTTAAACTCAGAAGAAAGTCTACCCAAAGGCAAAAGTTGTAAGATTCAGTGCCTATATTTGAATTCCTTTTTTTTTTTAAATTTGTAGAGAATTCTTGAGATACACCACTTCTATCTAACTAACTGATTAATAAGCATGGAATAAACACATCATATAAACTTATCAATGTTAATCATTAAGGTTTTAAAATTCATTCATGAACCAGGCATCTTCCATATTTTATTAAAGTCCGTGTGTGTGTACATATTCTGACAATTTTAGAATCAATCATCATCTCTGCAAAATATACCTTCTTCATAATGAAGTCGTCATTTTAAAGGAATGGTGCTGTTTGCCTGAATACAAAATCAACATGCCTAATTTACTACGGGAAAGAATGACTCCGGTCAAGAAAACTCAACAGTCCTGGGATGATTCGTATTCACTTGTTCCACTAGCACCTACTAGCCTCAGTGTCAATAGTTTTTGAACAACTTCAAAAAATTTATTTTAAAAGATAGGGAACACTTCAGCATATCTAATGTGCCCTCATAAGACATAAGTATATTTTTTTTGGTCATTTTACTTTGTTGGGAAATTCAAATCAAGTATTGTAAACAAAACACATGTTTGAACTCTCCCCCTTAATTGAGTTTAAAACTACGCCTAATTTAAATACAATTTCATCTATCCTTTTAACAAAGCCTATTTCTCCACCCATCTTCTGACTTCTGCATATTAGATGAGTGAGTGTAGATTATGGCCAAGTTTATGGAAGAGTTAAGTGATGGCTAAATGTAGGGTGTACTTTGAAGAATAAATGAAACAGGATCAGATGAGATGCAAACTGCAGGAGATTGTTATGGTAAGACTTAGGGAGGAGATACGGTGATGCTAATGATATTGCAGAAATCAAAAACACAATAAACGTGTTACTAAGCAACCTTTATGTAAATACAAAATGTTTCCTTTTAAGGAGTAAAAATGCCTTGATGCTTACAGTATAGCAAGGATATTGATAATGATTCAAAACAAATAAAGATACTAATATTATTTTTTTCCTTTTTAGATAAAATTACAGGCTCAACTAAGAATGTCTGAGTTCACTACCAAGTACAGGTATTTGATTTTTAATGAGTTAAGTTCTCATACTGGCCCTAGTAAACTGGTATTAATGATCCCACTTTGAGATAAGAGAAAACATTGGTTGTTTAATGTAATGCATCTTAGTAAGACTAAGACTGATTATTCAAAATCCAATATTCTTTTAAGTATGCCCCAGCTAGGAACACATTTTCTATCTCTATTGAAATGTACTTGCTTATTATGATAGAAATTTAGTTCTAGCAAAGAATCTATAGTTTCTGCAGTTCTTTTACTCTCTGTCCCACCGGGAGTACCTCCTCTATTACCAGTTTTCCTGTTTCTTGCATACTTTTACTTGGTACATCAACATCATATGAAAACATTCACACCATTCACACATGCTGACTTCTATTATCTTTTAATGCTTTAAATATCCCATCACAGATACTCATCTTGCAGATTTTCTGCTATGCATATTATCTCTGGCTAGCTTCAGTAATAATCGCTTCTCTTGGTCAGTTCAGTGTTCACTGTTAAAAATTTCACTGCCATGTTAAGCTCCTTATTTATCCACTGACCTTTCCTTTATTGAAGGTAACCCGGAGCAAGTTCTATAGCAAACATAGACATGAATCAGACATAAATCATGTCAAAGACAGGGTTAAAGGCAGAAACTAAAATAACATTAATTCATAGAAACAGGGCAGTGAGAGATAGACAGGGTTATACATTCTAAAACAAAAAAAAACTTCTCCCTGACCTCCCTGACAAGGGACCATTATAGGTTTTTCCTTTGAAGGATATCTTCTTTATTCCATAGTAGGATGTGGCAATTTCAAAAAGTAACAATCTATTAACTGTGCTAAAGAGCTTGACTTCTAAGAGATTCAATCCCAACTCTAAATTCTATGCCACTGCTGTTAGAAATGTGGCAAATACGACTTTGTAGATTTCAGAGGACAGCTGCTATGAAGAGATGTAGCCATTGTTCAACCATGACTCTATGTCTTCTGAAAATGAGTCCTTGTTTCTGAATCGTCCATCAGTCAAGTGCCTCTGGTCTCTTCTGCATTAAAAAAAATGACCTTCCCAAAGTGCACAGCAGTACAGAATACGTTTCCCTCATATGCCATTTTATAAGAAAAGTATGTGTGCAAAACACTATTTCAATGTATGAAAACCAAATCAGCTTATTCTTAAAAAAATTCTACTCCTTTTTAACTTTTAAAATTAACAGAGTTGGTTAACATAGAAATAAAGATACCATGACCCATTTCACAGTACTTGGGTTCAATACCAAACTCTGACTCCTGATTCCATTTTCCTGCCAGTGGTGGCCTCAGGAAGCAGCAAAGATGGCTGAAGAAATATGGAGACCTGGCCTTGGCTGTTGAGGACCTTTGGGGAGTTATCCTGCAGATCCCAGCGCTGGCTTTCGCTCTCTTTCGCTGCCTCTTGGCTTCTCAAAAGATACAATTTAAAGCATCAATATGTATTTATATGCATTCAGATAAGAATTAGGAAATAACATGAAAATTATGATACCATATAAGGTATGACTGTATGACAGGACCTCAAAAAGTTTGTGGAAATGGAATTAAAGGATAAGATTATTTTGACACCAAAAACGTGTGAAGTCCATGAGTAATGTTTTCAGAATATGCATTTCCATGAACTTTTTGAGGCCCTTTAACTTCTGATTTTTTTTTATTTTTATACCATAATAAAAACTATATATTTGCCATGGATAATACAATAGATATCCAGTCATTTTCCTATGGGATGCAAATATGACTGTGTCTTATAAACTGGTGGATCCTCCATCTCCAGTCCCCTTGACTGACACATTGAAAGGTATAGCTGAGTTACTCAATCAGCATTACAGTGAAAGGAAATTGGTTAGAAGAGCAGAGCTCTGGTTGTCACATTTGCTTCATGTTTACCCCTCAAGGACTAATGCATTTCCTAGAGAGATTATGAATAAAAAATTGAAAAATTACATTTACAGATGAAAATGCAGACATATTCCCAGATATAAAATAATAATATTTTCAATAAAATAAGGCAAAACAGAATATATACTATTTCTCCATATATTGTTTATTTGGTGGCCACCTTCAAGTCATCATTAGCATATAAAGAGGTAGTTGTGTCCCAGAGATCACAACTCAGCTTCATAGATTTACATTTATTCCTCAAACAAGTCCAGAAACATTGAAGGGACTTTTACTAAGTAACAGTCAGAGACTAGATCTACAGAAATATGAGTGACTTATGTTACAGAAACTTAATCTTTTCTACAGATTGTTGTGGCCTATGACCTACTCAAATATTTCAAATAGTAACAGCTCTTAGAACTTTTTTTTCCCTCCAAAGGCTATTTTCTTGTAATATTGTAAATATGCTTTATAATATGGGTAAGATTATAATATGATTTATATAACACACTTTTTATTTGTTTTATGCATTTAGACTAAACAAGTAGCCACCTCTAATACACAATTTGAGAAGCTTGTGTCTCATTTTAAGGACTTTAAATGAGTCATAACATATTTTAACTTTTAGAATAAGCATTATTATAACAGTGCACAAATTGGATAAACGGAAAGTAAGACAAGAAATGGAAAGTCAATTATAGAGATATTATAGTACTCATGTAGAGAAAGATGTGCAGGATTCTGATAAAGACTGGGAGGCTAATTCAAGAACCAATTTAGAAACTGAATCAATAAGACTTGATATCATATTTAATACCATGTGCTAGGGATTACCATACGTAATTTTTCTCAAAATTCTTCATTATGTAACCGAAATACAATACTGATAGTTATAAATATGTTATAATTAGGTTGCTCACACTTAAAATCTATGTGGCATGTCTTTGTCCAGTCAGTTGGCTACAAGATACTAATTTAAATCAATTATTTTATAAACAGAAATTTATTTCTTACAGCTTTTGCAAGCTGGGAAGTTCAAAGCGAAGCTGTCAACAAATTCCATGGCTAGCCAGAGTCTACTTTCTGGTTCATAATTGGCCATATTCTTGTTATGTCCTTACTTGTTAGAGGGGGAAACCTCTGGTCTCTTCAGCTTCATATATATATGTGTGTGTGTGTGTGTGTGTGTGTGTGTGCATATGGTTTTTATATATGTTGTTTATATATATGGTCATTTATATACAGTTATTTATATATGTTTATATATATATGTGTGTGTGTGTGTAGTTGTTTATGTTGCTTATTTAACCCACAGTTTTAGAGACTGAGGGTCCAATGGGATGTCTGCATTAATTTGGTCCCTGAGGAAGGCCCTCATGGTAGCCTCACATCATGGTGGATGACAGCATGATGGCAGAGCACATGTAAGATACAGAGACTCCATAATAAGACAGAAAACCAGAGAGGGATGGGTATGGCTAGTCTTGCTCTTTCATAACAATGCCGTCATGAAAGTTAACCAGGCTCCCATGAGAAGTACATTGTTTCTTTCAAGGACAATATTCCCTAAAAATGATAGCCACTATTTCTTAAGTCCGTTGGCCAGAGATAGTCACGTGGTCTTAGCATGTTGTAAGAAAGCTGAGATAAAAAAAAAAAAAAACATTTATTTACTTTCATTTTGTTTGAAAAGCTGTGAGACAGACAGACACACACACACATACATACATCACGGAGCTGAGAGAGGGAAGGAGAGAGGGGGAGACACAGAGAGAGAGAGAGAGAATCTTTCCCCCACTGATTTATTCTCAGAGCCTGCAACAATCAGGCTTAGCCAGTTCTCTCATGTAAGTCGCAGAGAAACAAAGTACAAGAACCATCATCCACTGCCTCTCAGCATCTACATTAACAGGCTGTTGGGTTGGAAGCAGAGGAGCCAGACCTTGAACTCAGCACTCCAGTGGAGGGTGTTGGCATGCCCTGTCTTAACTGCAGAAAGCTTATAATTTTAATATTCTATGCACTCAGGAAAAGGAGAAAATCTGGAGAATTTTAGTGATAGCAACATCTAAAAGACAAGCTCAGTTATAAGAATTGTAATTCAGTTATCCATTTTAAAGTAGAAAGCATACATATCATGTCACCTTTACTATAAAAAATTAGAGCAATTTGTTTAAATCTTATGCATTAAAGTGCTGTTATAAAATGAATCTATTTTCTTTTCTACTGTTCACGAAATTCTTTTACAGAAGTGCTATTTCCACAAATAGATTTTGTCAAAACCATCTTGAATTTATTGTCAGGAAGCTGAAAAACACATTTATTCATATTTGATAAGTAATGCATGCACTCAATTTTGCCTGGGAGTTAGCAAAATATTCTGAATTAAATTACATAAATCAAATAATTTTTACTATAAAGTAAAAATGTTTGAATTACTTTATTATTATAAAATAATAAAATGCTTGAATTCTCAGATAAATTTAGTACTTTTAAGATTTATTTATTTATTTGAAAGGCAGAGTTACAGAGAGAAAGAGACAGATGTGGGGGGGAGAGAGAGAGAGAGAGAGAGAAATTCTAGCAGCTGTTTCACCCCCCAAATGGCCACAACTGCAAAAGCTAAGCCAGTCTGAAGCCATGAGTTTTTCCGGGTCTCCCACGTGTGTTCAGGGGCCCAAGTGCTTAAGCCATCTTCTGCTTTCCCAAGTGCATTAGCAGGGAGCTAGATGGGAAGTGGAGAAGCCAGGACTCAGGGCAATAAAACAAATAGGTTGAAAGGTAATACACCAATAACAGTCATCATTACTGACTGGTGGATTAAATTATTTTTTATTTTTTGGAAGTTTCTTTGTATTAGATTTTATTTTGTGATTAATCTTATTCCCATTATAATACTTGTAAACATACAATAAAATCAATATGAAGTTATCAAAATTTCTAAGTTAAAAGAAAATTTTTTGAAACAAGAAACAGTATCTGCAGGCAAAATTTCTGAATTTGAATGCACTCAATCATTTATTTATTGTTTAAATTTGTGAAAATTTCAACTCCCTACTATATTAAAATATATTATTAAGCATGCTACTTAGCTATCGATAACTGTTTTCTCATTCCCTGCAAAGAATTACTTATTGTTTGTATGATCTTCCTAAATGAGATCTGCACTTCCAATTTTCCTTCCATCATATAAAGGTACTGGGAAAAGTTCATAGAAACTACGAATGAAAAATTTATTTGAAATCCATTTTTTTGTAGAACTTCTCGTGAACTTTTAGAAATGCTCTCATATCAATTTACATAATGAAGCATTGACAAAAGAAACCTATAATATGACATTATGCTTCTGAACAGCTGCTGGTTTTTCCTTCCTCCAATTTTTCTTCCCATTCATCCCTCTCTCCTTCCTTCTTTAGCTTTCTTAATTTTTTAATTTCTGAGATAACATTTTTTTCTTTTTTTTAACTTTCATTTAGTAAATATAATTTTCCAAAGTACAGCTTATGGATTATAATGGCTTTTTTCCTCCCTATAACTTCCCTCCCACCTGCACCCTCCCATCTCCCACTCCCTCTCCCATTCCATTCATGTCAAGATTCATTTTCAATTATCTTTATATACAGAAGATCAATTCAGTATATATTCAGTAAAGATTTCATCAGTTTGCACCCACACAGCACATAAAGTGTAAAATACTGTTTGAGTACTAGTTATAGCATTAATTCACATTGGACAACACATTAAGGACAGAGATCCCACATGAGGAGTAAGTACACAGTGACTCCTATTGCTGACTTAACAATTTGACACTCTTGTTTATGGCGTCAGAAATCTCCCTAGGCTCTAATCATGGATTGCCAAGGCTATGGAAGCTTCTTGAGTTCACCGACTTCCATCTTATTCCAACAGAGTCATAGTCAAAGTGGAAGTTCTCTCCTCCCTTCAGAGAAAGGTACCTCCTTCTTTGATGGCTCATTCTTTCTACTGGGTTCTCACTCACAGAAATCTTTCATTTAGGTTTTTTTTTTTTTCCAGAGTGTCTTGGCTTTCCATACCTAAAATATTCTTATGGACTCTTCAGCCAGATCCGAGTGCCTTAAGGGCTGATTCTGAGGCCAGAGTGCTGTTTAGGACATCTGCCATTCTGTGAGTCTGCTGTGTATCCCACTTCCCATGTTGGATCGTTCTCTCCCTTTTTTATTCTATCAGTTAGTATTCCCAGACACTAGTCTTGTTTGTGTGATCTCTTTGACTCTTAGACCTATCAGTGTGATCAACTGTGAACTGAATTTCATCATTTGGACTAGAGAGATGGCATTGGTACATGCAATCTTGATGGGGTTGTATTGGAATCCCCTGGCGCATTTCTAACTCCACCATTTGGGGCAAGTCCGATTGAGCATGTCCCAGATTGTACATCTCCTCCCTCTCTTATTCCCACTCTTATATTTAACAGGGATCACTTTTCAGTTAAATTTCAACACCTAAGAATAATGTGTGCTAATTACAGAGTTTAACCAATAGTATTAACTAGAACAAAAAAATACTAAAAGTGATAAAGTATTAAATTGTACATCTACAGTCAGGACAAGGGCTGATCAAGTCATAGTGTCCCTTTCACTTCAACAGGTTTCCTTTTAAGTACTCACTTAGATAACATTTTTAATTTACTTTACAGTCAAATTCTTAATGCTTCACTAAATAAAGAATTCGCCAAATAAAAAGTAAAAAGACCATAGTTCAATAAGCAAATAGGCCTTGGCTGTAAACCACAATCAAATGAAAAGCTGTCGACTTCAGATACAGGAAATTTTAAACTAATCATAGATCATTAAAACTATATAATTATATCATTCTTTTGTGCCAAATGATCCGTGGTTCAGGTCCCAGCTGCTCCTATTCCAATCCCGTTCCCTGCTAATGTGCCTGAAAAGGCAATGGAAAATAGCCCATGGAAATAGACCCTGCAACCCACGTGGGAGAACTGCCTTTGGCCTGGCTCAGCCACATTGTTAGGGCCATTTGGAGAATAAACCAGGAGATGATAGCTCTCTCTCCCTGTTTCTATCTCTCTGTCACTCTCTTTCAAATAAATAAAATAAATCTTAGAAAAATGAAGAGTGAGAGTCAACACATTTTTAAAATATGACAGACCAAAAGAGGCTAAATAACTACCTATCATCCAGGATTTTTAACCACATGAGCACACACCTCTTCTTTAAACTGTTATATTTTTTTCTTTTTGATATATATTAAAGAAACAAAAGTATTTCTCTATATACCTTATTTCAATATGCTTTCAAATAAAATAATTTTAAAAGAATTATTTATCAATAATGCAGAGTAGCAGGGGAGGGGGAGATATATCTTTCATCTGCTGGAACACCCTCAAAATGACTACAGTGTCCAGAGTTCATTGAGATCAAAGCCAGGAATCAGGAACTTCATTCAGTTCTCCCACAAGGGTGGCAGAGGCCAAAATACTTGAACCTTCTTCCACTGCTTTCTCAGGTGCATTAGTAGGGAGCTATGTCCAAAACAGAGAAGCCAACACCAAAAGCAGCACTCCAGTATGGGATGCCAGCATTGCAAACAGAGGCTTAACCCATTATGTCACAACACCACCCCCTAAAATGATTTTTGATGTATTTTAGTTAGGACCATTATCTTTCATTACCCCTTAATGTGAGAAAAATTTCCACATATTTATAAAATTATTAGTAATAAATAAGAATATAGTGTTGAAATGTTGTATCAAATAAGATTGTGTTATTTATTGTATTACAAAAATAAACATAAATTTCATTTTTTATAAATATTGGTATAAGTACATTTCAAAACACAAATTACTCGTTTTATAGAAAAACTTCTGAAATAGTTTTTAAAGCTGATCTTTGGAGCATAAATTTTTCAAAGTGATTCTTGATTCTTAGCCACATCTATTTGAATTTTTTTATGTCATCGATCTTTGTTTTCTTTTATATGTTGTCTTAGACTCTTTGTGTATTATGAGGACTTCATACTCTGTGTAAACTGGAAAGAAAAATGGTCCTTTATGTAATAAATGAGATCTGCTCTTAAGCTATGTTTGCTGTGATCTTGGCTGTGGGCCATAGCTTACCAGCAGACTGATTGCTTGGCTTGACTGATATATCACACACGAAGTGTTAGGAAAGAGAGAAAGGGAAATCATAAAAATAACCTGTTTTCTTATACAGGGCTTGTTTATTACAGCTGTTTTAAAAGATTTACTCCCCTCATTCCTTTTAATTTAAACTATTCAATTTAAAAGTTAATCTTTAAAACCAGAGACAGCTTATATAAGTAACCATAGAATACAATCTTTCAGCATAAATAATCAATTATTATGTGTCCCTTTTAGTTCTGTTTGTCTACAGAGCAAATTCATTGCATTTTGTGCCTTCAGTTTTCCTATGCCAAACTCATAAGGTTTCTGATGTTTAACTGAGTTAAAACAGGTAAATTGCTCACAGGAGAGCCAAGTAAGTGCTCAAAGTGTCAGTTATCTTTATTGTTTTTTAATGACTGCACAATTTTGTATAGTTAATTAAAGGTTGTGTTTGCAAAAGCATTGTAGACACAAACACAGTAATGTGTATCCATCCACTCAAGAAACAGTTCTTTCCTTTTTGAACCAGTGTTTCATATTTTCTTTTCCAGTTCAGAATTTATGCATTGGTATAATGATATTTTATTTGACTATTTGATGTATTTAAGATAAAGAAATAAAGAGAGGATGTTTGGTATAATTGTTAAAATGCCACATGGGGTGTCTGCATCCCAGATCAGATTGCCTAAGTTCATGTCTTAGCTCTGCTACCAATCCCAGCTCCCAGCTAATGCACACCTTGGAAGGCATCAGATAATAGCTAAAATACTTGAGTTCTTACCAACCATGTGGGAGACCATAAAGAGTTCTTGTATCCTGATTTTGACCAGGTATTTTGGAAGTGAACCAGTAATTGGAATATCTCTCTCAGTCTCTCTCTCTCTCTCTCTGTTTTCTCTCTCTCTTACAAATGTATAAAAATATTAATACCAAAATATTAATTGCAAAAGGGACTTTGCTGTTTCTTGAAGACTGAACTACATTTATCTAATTTGAATGTTCACTTTGTACCCTAAAACATTGCTCATTATGTCACAATCATCTTCTCATCATTAAAATGTTAAAAATTAAGGCCTGACTCTGAGGCCAGAGTTCTGTTTAGGACATCTGCCATTCTATGAGTCTGCTGTGTATCCCGCTTCCCATGTTGGATCGTTCTCTCCCTTTTTTATTCTATCAGCTAGTATTTGCAGACACTAGTCTTGTTTGTGTGATCCCTTTGACTCTTAGTCCTCTCATTATGATCAATTGTGAACAGAAATTGATTGCTTGGACTAGTGAGATGGCATTGGTACATGCCACCTTGATGGGATTGAATTGGAATCTCCTGGCACATTTCTAACTCTACCATTAGGGGTAAGTCTGTTTGAGCATGTGCTGAACTGTATATCTCCTCCCTCTGTTATTCCCACTCTTATATTTAACAGCAATAACTTTTCAGATCTGGCTAAAAAGCTCATGAGAGTATTTCAGGCATGGAAAGCCAAGATACTGTGGCAAAAAAAAAAAAAAATGACCTAAATGAAAGATCTCTGTGAGATCCCAGCAGTAAGAACGGGCCATCAAAGAAGGAGGTAACTTCCTCTGAAGGGAGGAGACAACTTCCACTTTGACTATGACCTTGTCTAAATAAGACTGGAGTTGGTGAACTCAAGAGGCTTCCATTGACTTGGAAGCTCATGACAAGTGCCTCGGGTGATTACTGACATCATAAATAAGAGTATCAATTTTTAAGTCAACAACAGGAGTCACTGTGCACTTACTCCCCATTTAGGATCTCTGTCCTTAATGTGCTGTACTATGTGAATTAATGGTATAACTAGTACTCAAACTGTACTTTATACTTTGTGTTTCTGTGTGGGTGCAAACTGTTGAAATCTTTACTTAATATATACCAAATTGATCTTCTGTATATAAAGATAATTGAAAATGAATCTTGATATGAATAGGATTGGAGAGGGAGTGGGAGATGGGATGGTTGTGGGTGGGAGGGAGGTTATAGGGGGAAAAAGCCGCTATAATTCAAAAGTAGTACTTTGGAAATTTATATTTATTAAATAAAAGTTAAAAATTAAAATTATTTATCTTTACCTTTTGAATGGAATTTATTTCTAGAATGGTGTTATTTTTTTCTTTGAACACTTGTGTATTCACACGAAACTCTTCTTGCCTGGAGTTTCTACTCAGCAATCCACTGCAATCTTCTCCTTGGCTTTATAGATAATTTCTTTCCTACACTCCATCCCCCAGCTCAAACCCTGTTTGTTTCAGATTTTCTCTTTGTCTTGGGTTTTCTGAAATTTGAATATGATAGACCTTAAGTGCTATTTCTGTTTATTTTCATTTGATTAAGTTGGTTTTTCAAGCGACTGGAAATGTTTTATATATATATATATATATTTACCATGCTTTCTGTTCTCTGTGCTTCCTGGATCTGTAGTTTAGTGATTTTAGTGATATACTAGAGTGTCCTATCTCCAGGGATTGATTATAGCTACTTTATCAAAGGTTAGTTTGTTATAGATTAATTTCTGGGTTTTGTATTCTGTTCCAGTGGCATATATGTCTATTTTTTTGTGCCAGTCCCTGGCTGTTTTGATTATAACCACCCTGAAGTATGTCTTGATCTAGTATTAGGATGCTTCTAGTTTCTTTTTTTCTGTTCAACATTGCTTTATCTTTTCTGGTTCTCTTGTGTTTCCCTAGCACAATAGCATCATTTTTTTTCTAAGTCTGAGAAGAATATCATTGGTATTTTGATTGGAACCACATTGAAATTATAAGCTTCTTTCAGTAATATGGACATTTTGATGATATTAACTTACCCAATTCACTAACATGGATTTTTTCTATTTTTTTGTGTTTTCTTTTACTTAGTTCTTTACTGTTTTATAATTGTAATTATAGATATCTTTCACATCTTTGATTAAAGTAGAAGTCTAGTACAGGACAGAGTTCCTTGACCCCATGCAGAACACAACTCTGGATACCCACTGAAGTTGCAGATACTACACTAAGCCACAGAGGCAAAGTTCAAATACAAAATCTGACAGAGGAAAAAGCCAACAAGCTTTCTCATAAATGACTAAAGATAAATTTAGAAACAAGAATGATTAACAAGGAAGATAATGATTCTCTATAAGGAACACAAATTCAATCTTAAAATGTGAAGATGAAGTGATTGATGAAAGGCCTAAAAGTAAATTCAAGGCCGGCGCCGTGGCTCAATAGGCTAATCCTCCACCTTGTGGTGCCGGCACACCGGGTTCTAGTCCCGGTTGGGGTGCCGGATTCTGTCCCGGTTGCCCCTCTTCCTGGCCAACTCTCTGCTGTGGCCAGGGAGTGCAGTGGAGGATGGCCCAAGTGCTTGGGCCCTGCACCTGCATGGGAGACCAGGATAAGCACCTGGCTCCTGGCTTCGGATCAGCGTGGTGCACCGGCCACAGCACGCCGGCCGCGGTGGCCATTGGAGGGTGAACCAATGGCAAAAGGAAGACCTTCCCCCCCCCCCCCAACTGTCCACTCTGCCTGTCAAAAAAAAAAAAAAGTAAACTCAAAATAATCATAAGATTACTCAAAAACAGAGAAACAAATTCATTAGATAAAGAATCCATTCACAAATTAATGAAAAATTTTGCCAAGAGATAGACATATTAAAGATACATCAGCTGGGCTGGCACTGCGGCTCACTAGGCTAATACTCTGCCTTGCGGCGCCGGCAAACCAGGTTCTTGTCCCGGTCAGGGCGCCGATTCTGTCCTGGTTGTCCCTCTTCCAGGCCAGCTCTCTGCTGTGGCCAGGGAGTGCAGTGGAGGCTGGCCCAAGTGCTTGGGCCCTGCACCCCATGGGAGACCAGGATAAGTACCTGGCTCCTGCCATCGGATTGGCACAGTGCGCCAGCCACGGCGGCCATTGGAGGGTGAACCAACGGCAAAGGAAGACCTTTCTTTCTGTCTCTCTCTCTCACAGTCCACTCTGCCTGTCAAAAAAATAAATTAAAAAAATAAAAGAGACATCAGCTGGACTATTTAGAAATGAAGAATTACATATGTTAAATAGCAAATACATGGGAAACCCTTAATAGCAGATGTAGTGAGGCAGAAGAAAGAATATCTGAGGAATAAGACAGGAATATCTCATTCAAACAAAAATAAAAGAGTAGAAAAATTAGAAAAGCTAAAAATAGTGTTTGAGTTAGATGAGATACTACCAAACAATCTAATGTGTGTCTGATAGTTTCTGAAAGTGTGGAAAGAGAGAATGGATTAAAAAGGCCTACTCAGTGAAATAATAGCAGAAAACTTCTCTAATTTGGAGAAAGAAAGGGACATTCAGTACTGGAAGCACATAGAATTTTAGTACACAAGATCAGAAAATATATTCACTATGACACATTACGGTCAAACTTTCAACAGTAAAACATAAAGAAAAAATTCAAAATTTGCATAAGAGAAACACTGGAGTACCTTCACAATATCCCCAGTTAGACTAAGGGCTGATTTCCCATCAGAAATTTCATAGGTTGAGAGAAAATGTAGAAACATAGTTCAAGTAATTAAAGAAACTGTCAACACACTGTAACAAGCAAAATCTCTCATTTATAAATGAAGGTAAAATAAATACTTCCAAAACAAACTAAAATTGAAAGAATTTGTCATCATTTGTCCAGCCTTACAAATAATTCTTTATGATGTGTTACACACAGAAAAAAAGAGAATGATAGTCATCAATATGAACAAATGTGAAGGCAGAAATCTCATAAAAGTATAAAGAAAATCCAAAGCAAATAATAGGAATATTTATGGAAATATGATAAGACCAAGCCATTACTAATCAAAAATAATCTTGAATACAAGCGGCCTAATTTTCTAATTTAAAGGTACAGACTGGCTGAATGGATTCAAAAACAAGAACCATCTATTTTCTGCTAAGAAGAAACATGTCTCACCAGCAACAAGGCCCACAGACTGAAAGTGATAGAATGGAAAAGCTATTTCATGCTAATGGAAAGCAAAAATGAGTAGGTGTAGCCATCCTAATATGAGAAAAATGGATTCAACACAAAAATTGTTTAAAAAAAGGAAGGGCATATGTAATGATTAAGAGATGAATTCAACAGGAAAATAATGACTTTATTCAATGTATGTGCACTCAATGCCAAGGCAATTGGCTATTTAAAACAAATCTTAATGGATGTAAATGAAGACATAGACTCTAATACAATAGTAATGCGGGACTTCAACATCCCACTTCATCTTTGGAAATATCAGCTAGACAGAAAATTAAAAAAGAAACAACAGAGCTAATCTACACTAAGCAGCAAATGGACTTACTTGATATTACAGAATATTTCATCCCACAGTTGCAGAATACACATTATTTTCATCAGTGCACAGAACTTTCTCTAGGATAGACCATTGGCTAGGCCAAAAAGCAAGGCTCAGCAAATTCAAAAAAAAAAAAAAAAAAAGAAAAGAAAGAAATCATACTATGTATCTTTAATGACCACAATAGAATAAAGATGGAAACAAACTAAGAAACTCTAGAAAATATGAAAACACATGGAGACTGAACAACAGACTTCTGAATGAGCAGTGAGTCATGAAAGAAACCAAAGGGAAATAAAATTATTCCTGGAAATGAAAGAAGATGACAATATATCATATCAAAGCTTATGGGATTCAGCAAAAATAGTGTTAATAGGGAAGTTTATAGCAACTGGTGCCTACATCAAGAAGTTGGAAAGACAGCAATTAAATGATCTATCAATGCTTATGAAGGAATTAAAAAACAAGAAGAAACCAATCCCCAAATTAATAGGAGGAAATAAACAATTAAAATTAGAGAAGAAATAAACAAAATTGAAACAAAAAATGGTACAAACATCAGTGAAAATAACATCTGGTTCTTTTTTTTTAAAGTTTTTTTTATTTTTTTATTTGAAAGTCAGAGTTACACAGAGAGAGGAGAGGCAGAGAGAGAGAGAGAGAGAGAGAGAGAGGTCTTCCATCGTTGGTTCACTCCCAAATTAGCCAAAATGGCCAGAGCTGCGCTGATCCAAAGCCAGAGGCCAGGAGCTTCCTCTGCGTGCTCCCATGCGGGTGCAGGGGCCCAAGAATTTGGTCTATTTTCTACTGCTTTCTCAAGCCATAGCAGAGAGCTGGATCTGAAGTGGAGTAACTGGGTCTTGAACCGGCACCCATATGGGATGAAGGTGCTTCAGGCCAGAGTGTTAACCCACTGAGTCAGAGCACTGGCCCCCTGGTTCTTGAAAAATAAGTAAAACTGATACAACCTTGGCCTAACTAACCAAAAAAAGAGGGAGAATACCCAAATCAATAAAATCAGAGATGAAAAAAAAGGACACATAGCAAAGAATATCACAGAAATAGAATCATCAGGAATTACTGCAAAGTTATATACCCACAAATTGGAAAATATAGAATAAATGAATAGGTTTCTGGAACCCATACAATCTACCACAATTGAGTCATGAAGACATAGAAAACCTAAACAGACTAATAACCAGGCTGGAGATTGAATCAGTAATAAAGATACTCCCAACAGAGAAAAGCCCGACTGGATGGCTTCACTGCTGAGTTCTACCAAATATTTAAGAACAAATTCTAATCTTCTCAAACTACTCAAAAAAGTTTAAATGGGGTATAATCCTCTCAAACACCTTTTATGTGGCCAGAATTACCTTAATTCCAAAATCAGAAAAAGATACAACAAAGAAAGATCTATAGACCAATATCCCTGATGAACCTAAACGCAAAAACCCTCAACACAATACTAGGTAATCGAATTCAACAACCCATTAGAAAGGTCATTCACCCAAATCAAGTGAAATTTATCCCTGGTATACAGGGATGGTTCAACATGTGCAAAACAATAAATATGATGCACCATGTTAACATTTTGAAAAATTAAAAACCATATGATTAACTTAATAGATGTAGAGAAAGCGTTTGATAAAATACAACATCCTTTCATGATTAAAACAAGAAAAGTAAATTAATGGGGCCAGTGCTATGGTACAGCAGTTAAAGCCCCAGCTTGCAGTGCTGGCATTCCATGTGGACATGGATTTGAATCCCTGCTGCTCCACTTCTGATCCAGCTCTCTACTATAGCCTGAGAAAGCAGTAGAGGATGGCCCAAGTCCTTGGGACCCTGCCCCCAATGTGGGAAACCTGGAAGAAGCTCCTGCCTTTGGATCTTCACAGTTCCAACTGTTGTGGCCAACTGGAGAGTGAATCAGTAGATGGAAGACCTCTCTCTCTCTATAACTCTACCTTTCAAATAAATAAATAATATTTTTAAAAAGTAAATTATTAAGTAAGTTGGGCATAAAATGGACATTCTACAAAATAATCAAGGTGATATATGACAAACCCACAGCCAGCATCCTATTGAATAGGGAAAAGTGCAAAGCATTTCCACTAAGATCCTGAATCAGACAAAGACACGGAATCAGACAATGATGTCCACTTTCACCATTTTGTTTTTCTTTTTTGTGGTATCTTATGATGTTTATTTAGATCTTAGCTGTTTGTTTTTGGAAGACATGATTTTCTGCCACAGGGTGGAAAATTATCTATTCTATCTTGGTTTCAAAGAATATTGACTGAAATCTTACAAGATTAACTTTAGTATAGGATCCAGTCTCTAGATTTAATTTTGTTAAATGATTCAGCTTTATTGTTGGAAAACAGTTTAAAATTTAAATAGCAGTATTACACAAAATCCCAGTGTTTAAATGAAATTCTATTTTGCCAATTTACTATGAGAAACCTAAGCCCTAGACCTAAAGAAAAGTGTACATCGATGAGAAGTGAATTCACAATCTGAAGGTTAACTTCTTAGTCTAGTATCAATTCCAAAACTTATATTGTGACTCTGTCTCCACTCCAAATGTGAATTTTTCTTATCTTCCTAGGCATTCTAGCGTCTCAATAGAAGCTATCAATGTCCTTTATGATTCTATTTTTCTCTTGTTTTTATGACAATTAGTCGCATTAGGCAGCTTATTTTGTTTTTAAAACAGTGTTCACAAAATTTAAAAGAATGTCATTCTTAAGTCCATTGTTAATATGGAGGAAGAAATATTAAAGTCACACATTTCAAATTGTAACTTTAGGATCAGTGATAAGTACAGATGTGTGATTAAATTTTATTTTCTACTTAAAATCTCTTCACAGTGGAAATCCAATTTCTAATATCTAAAAGTAAATCATGGACATATTATGCATTTTTTATTACAAACATTGTATTAGTCTGTTTTTCATTACCTTAACTAAAATACTCAATAGGAGTTTCATAGGAAAGAAAAGACTTATATCAGGACCAGGTTCAGTGTCCGACGGAGGTTGCTCATGATGAATACAGAGGAGCAGTCACATGGTAAGCCAGGGAACAGAGAGAGAAAAAGAGACAAGACAGTGTGAATTTGAACTCAAATGCATCAAACCACTCAAAAGAACTGCACTCAGAACGCATGCTTCCAATGACCTCCAAACCTCTCAAGAGCCCCACTTCTCAGATGCCACTAGATAAAGTCTCCACTTTAGTCCATCAATTGTTAATGTTAAGACATCAGAGTTTAAACATTTGCATGAGTCTTGGGAAGAAAAGTTCTGCTGTGTCAATAAAATTCTATTTTTCTCCAAAGTTTGTGCCCCTCTCAAAAACAGATCAATTCCAACATCAAAAGTCCCAAAGTCTTAATGCAGTCCAATATTAATTTAAAAGTCCATTGTCTAGTTTGAGAATCAAAGCAAACTATTAGTTGTAAACCTGTACAATCAAAAAAGTTACATATTTCCAAGATACAGTGATGATGCAGGAAAAGAGTACATATTTCCATTCTAAACAAGGGAGACAAGAGAATAAAAAGGATTAATTAATTTAACCAAAGCCAGAAGAAAATCACATAGGGAAAGCAAATATTAAGTCCTACAGCCCCAGGTATGTTTTTCTCACAAAGTCTTTTGGGCCAAGTTTCCAATGGTTTGGGCAGCCTCAACTATACAACTTTTCATTTCTTGCAGATGGAGTCTTATCTCTGCAGTTTCACTGGGCATTGCCCTTGTAGTTACCTTGTAGTTACTCCACCCCTGGAACTATTCACTCTCTGAGAGCTCCCTGTGGGTCCAAAGCATCCTTTGAAATCTAGGTGAATGTCTTTACGTCTAAGGTCTTGTGGCTCTTTGCCCGCTGGGCTGCTCTCTCAGGCTGCTACTGATGTCTTTGTCCTTCCCTGATTCATCTGCCACACTGTTTTTAGGTTTTCTTGGTGGATGTCTCACATTGCTTGTAACCCTAACTGATGTGAGCATGAACAGCTTAATTTTCTTTCCAGGTTTTTGCCTCTCAGAGATAAGAATTCTAAGCATAGCCACATATTGGTTCACTTACTCAGAAAACTATGCATTTAAATGGTGAGAAAGTCAAAATACATTCACCACTCACAGAGAAATGCTTTTCATGAGTGGGACGGGACAACAGGTTGCTTAAAAAGAGAGAGAGAGAGGAAACTGCTGGAACAGCACCCCCAACCACAGTCATGGGCAAAAAGAGGACTCTCCTGTACTCTGCCTCTTTAACAAGTAAGGGGTGGTACCTTAGCATGCATGATGCAATTTAGGAATTTCATGGCACATTCACATGGAGGTTAATATGATTATTAATTAATCATGCTGTCTCTGACTTCCTACTCGTGGAAGATACCGGTAAATCCCAGGAATATGGACATTTTGGACTAAAAGGTAGAGAGATAATATGATATTGCAGATATTGCAGGGGTGGAAGGATGAAAGTTCTCTTTGGCCTAAATAGCTGCCAGTCTAATCACACAATATCATATATTTCTATCATTTAATCTTACAGGGAGGCTGAAAAAGTTCTGTCTTCTGGAACTTCTTCATGTTGAAACAAGGTCATAGACCTTGCCTATCCTGGAAACAGAAAACCCCATCTTTCTAATCTAGTGGGACTCTCTCAAGATCAAGATTTTCAGCAGTAAAATGCCAGTGATCCTGGTCCCTGGATAATCATCATCACTTTGAGAAGCTGTTGAACTTGTAAAGAAACTAATCTACTAATCAGGATGAATATAATTGGAATAAAGCAGATCATAGTTGTGCTCTTTATTATGAAATGGAAAATATATTTTATTGTTTTCCAAATTGTGGAATCTGCTAGACTTTACTTTCTAAAATTATAAAAATATCTAGCCTGGGTATAAAGCCTCACAATATCTATTTGTGAATATACTATTGTTAAATCAAATACAACATTTTCCATCAGTTACTGCACGTAATCCACCTTGTTCTATCAGTATGTGTTCTAAGGCTAGACAATTATCCATGACTACTTAACTGGAGCATACACAGACTTAAGTGCTTTCTGAGGAATTTTCATACTATCATCAACAATGGTTGTGCTAGTTTATGTTCCCACCAACAGAGTATTTGGGTACCATTTTCCCCACATCCTTACCAGCACTTGTTATTTTGTTTTGTTTTGATTTGATTTGATTTTGTAGGATAGCCATACTAACTGGGGTGAAGTGAAACTTCATTGTGTTTTTTATTTGAATTTCCCTGGTGGCTAGTGATCCTGAGCATCTTTTCATGCATCCGTTGGTCATTTGTATTTCATTGTTTGAAAAATACCTGTTCATACTCTTAGCCCACTTTTTAACTAGATTGTTTGTTTTGTTATTGCCGAGTTTCTTGAGCTCCTTATATATCCTGGATATTAATACTTTATAAGATGTACAGTTTGCAAATATCTTCTCCAATTTTGTCAGTACAGTAGTCTTAGTTGGTATCCTCATCTGGAGGAGGGTTAGGCAATAGCCTAAGCCATGATTCTGAGGTCTCTTGGCAAAGCTTAGCCAGAATCCTTTTCAGACTATGATTAGCTTTCTCAAATCTACCTGAATATTGAGGTCTCCAATATTCATGGAGATGATAAGGAATTCCTAAACAGGGATTATGTGCTGAGTTATTTCAGTCACAAAGTAGGACCCGTTGTCACTTTGGAGTGACTTGGGGAGGCGAAAGATTATTTATTTCTTTTAACATGGTCTTAGACACTTCCTGTCCCTTTTATATTCTGGTTAGAAAATGTACTGTCCATCTTGTGAAGGTGTCAATAAAAACTAGTAGATATTTGTGGCCAGTTACTGAGAGTATGTTAGTAAACCCTGTTTGCCAGTTTTCACATGGATATGCCCCCACTCCTTTGTACAAGAGTGAGTAAGAGAGGCAATCTGATGTAACTAGTAGGTTTATTTTGTAAGCAGAAGAGACATGATTGTTTCTCCTATGACATTATGGAGCCCTTTTCCTCAAAACACCTGAGAAACTATTCACATTGTGACTCTTCTTCCCAGCTGGGTACAGTCTTGTATTTCCTTAATAATTTTCCAATGAGATATCATCGGGGACATAACTTTATCATTTAAACTCCACCATTCATGGACATCTCTGGGGTAAATTTATTAATTGTCTTGTGTGGTATAGCAAGGATTTTTAGTTCCCTCTGCTATCTTACTGAGTAGCAGTCCTTTCAGCTGTCCTATCTGCCAGAGCATTTTATTTCTCATATGGCTATTTATGTTCTGGTGTCCCCTGCAGTGTATGACAGTCACTTACAGAGGTTCAAGCTATGCTTCAAGGAGAGGTATTATCTCTTTCCCATCCGTGTTTAATGGAAGAGTATTTTTGCAGTCAGTAGGGCTCTTTCTCTCCAAATCACTACATGTGCATGCAAACACAAGGGAAGCATATTTGGAGTCTCAATAAATAATAACTCTTGGCAATTGTCCTAATTATAAGATTCTGGTTAAAGCAATAAGTTTAGCCTTTTAGGCTGAAATGTTAGATGGCAATATCACAACTTTTATGACCTGGGAATGAATCACTTTATCATATTCTGCCTTTCTAAATCCCTTTATGAAACTAATGCCATCAGTGAACTATTCAACATTTGGACTTCCCAGAGGTTTATCCTGTAGAAAAAGTCTGCTAGAGTAGACCAGGCCTGTTCTAGGGTCTCCACACAAAAGTGGGTTAACTCTTCAGTACCTTCAAATGGCAACAGAGCCAGATTGAGGACTTAGCAAAACATGATGTTACCTCAGGTGAGTCTAGCAAAAGAGCCTGCTGTTTTATAAGGTGTCTTCCTGTTAACAATTGGTGTTTTTTGATTTCCAGAACTTTTTTTTACCTGGTGCAGAGTTTGAATTTTAATATCTGGCCTAAAGTCAGCTTGGTGATATCCGCCACCAAAAGCATTTTAGCAGTAGCTTCGTTAAGCATGCAAGGCATGCTGTAGTGACTGACGCTAGTTTCTTAGAAAAGTAGACCAGTGGTTGTGAAAAGTGAACCCAATTTCTGAGTGAATACACACAGAGCTCTTCAGAGTGAACAGCTTGCCCAAGGTAGAGATTCCTCAGGCCAGAGCTTCTCTTATCAGCCCGTTTATCCTTTGGAAAGCCTTTGCTGTGGAGGGTCTGTGTCAGGACCCTTTACATCCTCATACAAAATTTTGGCTCTCAACTCAAATCCTGGAATCCATATCCCACAATACCCCTGCCATTTCCAGGGAATATCTTTAGCTGTTTCTTTGTCTGTGGCAGCCTTTTACATAATATAGCTTCCTTCCTCTTAAATGCAAGAGCATGCTTTTCTGGGGTCAGACTATATCCTAAGTAGTTTACTTACCATTTAGAAATTTAAGTGTTAAAAAAAAGAAATTTAAGTGTTGATTGGGGGAAATTTATGTATCCTCTTTTCCCTAAAAAGTTTTACATCTAAGTGATATTTCCCTCCTTATAGGGACTACAATGAGAATATCACGTATGTGTTGTAGAATGGCTCCAGTTAAATACTGAATTTATCTTAGTTTCTTTGCAAGAACATTGCCAAACAAATGAGGACCAGCCCTGAAGCCCCAACGAAGGATTATTTAAGTATATTTTTGAGTCATATTTGAGGACAGACCATTCATTCAAAGACAAATACTGTGGTTTTGGGCTTAATGGAATGCAGAAGTTATCTGTTAGGTCTCTAGGACTGTGTAACAGGAGATGGCTTTAGGTATCTGTGTTAACATAGTGTAAAAACTTGACACAGCCAGAAGAAATGAAATAACTGCCTTCTTAATTGCTCCAAGGTCCTGGACCATTCTCTTCCCCATTTGGCTTTAAAACAGGAAGAATATATGTATTAAAGGAAGATTTACATGGAACCAGGACTCAGTGATTGAGAAACTTAGCAATAAACTGTCACAGTCCCTATATAGCTTCTAGCTTAGTGAGAGATACTGTCATCAATGATGACATGTTGCCTTGTCCTTCAAGAAAACTCTGAGAGATACAGTATATGTAGATTATGGAGCTATTCCCTCATTCTGTACTTAAACATCCCATTATCCTTTATTTCAGTAGGAAGCACATCCAAGCTGGGGCTTGCCTCAGTGCTCATCAACATCATAACAAATGACTTAGACTTGGGATCATTTGACCTGAGACACAGGATGATAGTAAATCTCCATCAAGAAAAGGAGTTGGATATAAAGACATTACCAAAAACTGGTGAAAGATAAAAATATCCTCTACTTGGCAAACTAAAGGCAAACTTGCCATAATAATTTGACATTTTGGAGATAGCAGTCCTGTTTGGTAAGAAAGGTAAGTGGCTCATCAAAGAAACACTCGTATCTGCGATGTCCATAATCACCTGGGGCTCTTGACATGAGGTGTTTATCTCCTTGGGAGCCACTTGAGTTCCCAGGTCCCATTATCTTCATTTAAGAACATAAGGGAAATTAGAATCCTTTCTCCTTCCAGAATGAAGGGCTGTCCCTCTCGCCATGACACTTCTCTTAAATGAGCAAAGATGAAGTTGGTACTTTAAGGAGGGACATTCCTTGCACATTGTCCTGGATTCCATACCTAAAACATTCTGCTGCCATAGCATAATACCCCTAGTCAATTATGAGTCCTCCAGGTACCAGTTAGAATGACTGCTATTTTTATTGCTTTTACCAGCGACCCCTGGATTTTTATCTTTTTTCTGTATTACATCCCTGGTTTTATAGTAATTCACAGGTGTGATTATGCATTTTCTCATCTCCACCAGTAGGAATGAAACCATATGGTCTCATTGCTGTAAGTCCTCATGACCCTTTTGATAATTCCAATCAAGTGAGCTGTTGGACTGCTGAGGCTCCTACAGCATAGTGCTCAGGATTCTGAACCACCAGATTCTTAAATCGTGCTTGATCTTCAGCCCAGATATACTGTATTGTTATTTTTGGGTGCAACAAGTATATAAAACAATAGGTCAGTCAGCCCAAGTCAGATCAGAGTTAAGAACTGAAATTCCCAAGTGAACTTGACATGGTTCTCTGAAAATCTTCCAAGTTTTTGTTTATAGTTTGTTCACCATGTCTGAAACAGACATGGTGACACATAGTTTCTCTATGGAGTTTTCCTTTCCAAGCAAATTGCTTTTTCTTCATTTCTTCTCTGGTTACAAATTTTCCATATCTTTCTGTTCTATCCCCTTTTGTTTCTTATTCTCACTGTAAAATGCACTAATAACATTAATACTCATGCTGCCCCTTGTACACTAAGCTACCTTGAAATTTCATCTACCAAATAGCTTAGACCACCATCTTTAATTTAAGCCTCACAAAATCTCAAAACAAATTCACAACACAGGCGTATTTCTTGCTACAACATAGTGGCAGTGTTCTTTAGTCCAATTCCCAATAGGATCCTCATTTCCACCTAAAATTTGACCAGCACTCTTTACTTGACATTTCTACCAGCATTCTGAAATGAAATCCCAACAGAATTGCTCATAATTTTCATATTACAATTCTAGGTTTTCTCCAGCCTGTGCCACCAAATTCTTCTGATTGTTCCCGGTAAGCCAATTCCAAAGTCTTCTCCATTTCTTCTGATATAGTTAACAGTAACAATCCCACTTCTCAGTATCAATTTTCTAAGCTGGTTTACATTTTTTTTTTACCTTAATTAAAATACACGAGAGGAGCTTATTGGAAAAATTTTATCTCAACTTCTATGTTCGAGGTTAATGTCCAGGATTGTGTGATCCCATTATCTGATGATGCTGGTCATGCTGGTGCTGATGAAAAGTCATGTGATGAGCCAGGGAACAGAGAGAGAGAGAAAGCCTAATCTGAACTTGAACTCAAATAAATCAAATACCGCATGAGAACCACCCTTCAACCGCACAGCTCCAGTGACTCAAAGACTTTCCAGCCGCCCCACCTATAAGATGCCACCATTGGATCAAGTCTCACTACCTTTAAGTCATTAACCATTAACATTAAGTAAGAGTTCAAACAACTTTGTGAGTTTTGGGAAGACATGCCCTGCTGTATCCATAACACATACTTATGCAAACTACAACAATTAATTGGTAAGCTGCTTAAGGTAAGATATGCTGGTACCAATACTTTAAGTAATAGATGTTGATTCTTTTTTGTAGAAATTATTTTAGAAACTCAGATACATTCTATATGAATCACACTAATCATTGTTTCTGTGTACAAATATGAAATGTGTTGTTTTGGTTTCTTTCCTTGTATCTATTCCTCATTTCTTCTATGCTTCCACGTTCTGATTCCATCCAATCAGTAGCCACATAATTATTTCTGTAAAAATCTTCCTCATCACAAATCCACTACCCCTACCTTAATTAGGCCTTTATAATGGTTTTGCTTAAGGACAATTTAAATGTCGTGCTTATTAATTTATTTTTATTTTTTCTTTTATTATTTATTTATTTGAGAGGTAGAATTACAGACAGTGAGAAAGACAGACAGAAAGGTCTTCCTTCCATTGGTTTACTCCCCAAATGGCCGCAATGGCCAGAGATGCGCTGATCCAAAGCCAGAAGCCAGGTGTTTCCTCCTGATCTCCCATGTGGGTGCAGGGGCCAGGGGCCCAAGCATTTGGGCCATCCTCCGCTGCCTTCCCAGGCCACAGCAGAGAGCTGGACTGGAAGAGGAACAACTGAGACTAGAATCCAGTGCCCATATGGGATGCCAGTGCTGCCGGCAGAGGATTAACCTAGTACACCACAGCACCAGCCCCTATTAATTTATTTTTCACACATTTTCCTAGAAATTCATTTACATATATTGGAGTCATTATCATAAAATCCAAAAATCTCCACCACCATTTAAAATTATTTTTTGGCTGATTCACAGTTCCCAACATGAACTGTATATTTTCAGGGTTACATAACATTCTTTTGCCTTGAATTTTCTCATTTTAATCTTGAATAATTTAAGGTCAAATTTAAGAGTGACTTCCAAATATAACCCTTCTCTGATTATTTTTTCCATTGTTGAAATTTCTTTCAAAAATCTTTTTGGATGATACCTTCAAATTATTTGAGCATTGTTGAACATTTTACCTAAACAGTTTGTGACACAGACAATATAATGTGTCATATTTAGGATATACTATCAGATCTTTGATTTTGACCATGGCCTTCCATAACAGTGGCTTTCTAGAAAGTTTTATACTGAATATCTGACTTTTGTCTTTCATCTCAGAATATTTGAAATTATCAAAATTTAAAAATATCCAGACCACTTCTTCATGGAATATAGCAATTTTAATTGATAGAGACAAAATTAATGTATGACATATTAAGCTAACTGATTTTAAATGCAATATTTGGTCAGTACTATAGACTCCAGCTTGACAGCCCTTTGGATATAGAATAAATAGAACTTGACAAGCTCACATTAGATATAACACAAATCAGCTATCACTGACAGCATCTGTTCCTGAGGAAACTCTCATTTGTTTAGTTCAATGATATGACTATGTTCAATGCTTGCTATATTTGCAATGTTTTGGATAGGGATTTACTAATATATATTGGAATTATGGCTTACAAAAACTCTCAAGTATTCTCTCCATTGGTCAAATGTAATTCTCAGTTTCTGAGTAGGAAGAACAAAGAAGCATACCTATCAAAAACCATATGCTCAGTTAACACAACTATTCTATTAGTCCATTCTACAATGATTGTAATGTAGAGGAAATTCATGTCACTAAAGTAACAGGGTTTACTCACCAGTGAGTAAGTGACTTTTAGGTATACAGCAAGAATCAAAGATTTTGATAGCAGGAGGAAGGAAAAGTAGGGAAGAAAACAGTGAGGCAACATAATTTAACATAGTTTTGTCACAGAAATATAGAATTCTGCAGTAACTTAAAAAATGCTAAATGCATAATTGCATGGAAATTTGGAGCACATAAAATCAAGGAAACAGAATAAAAGGTCATAGGTCTTATGCCAAAAATCATAAAAATTAAATAAGTGATAATAATAAAACAAAGTGTCAGTAATACATTGATTTAATCTAAATTTCCTATAGAGGTTGCACTATAACCAACACTCAATAGAAGATATCCAGAAGACGATTCAAAACTAAAATCTTCATTTCAAATAGTAATTTCAGCACAGACAGACCTTGAACAGGCTTTATTTTCCTAGGTGACTGGTTCTGGCCTTGCATTTGACTATAAAAACACTTTGAATAGTTGAAGATTTTTGTTCTTACTATTTTGTCAAAATTTTCTTCTGCCAAGCACTAGCAACATCCAATACTTATTCTATACCCATTTTTAGTATTCCATCTAAAGTTTTAAACTTTTCTCAAAACTCAAACCATCTCATCTGAGTGAATCATTTTTCTTCCTGTTCTTTCATTTCAAAGGAGGATGAAATCATGAGAGTTTCACAGACTTTAGAATAAGAAAAAATTGCCTTGAACCCTTTATTGCTCACTGGTATTTAGTTTTTTTATTCTCATTCTATGAATGTTCTTAAAAGATTTATTTCTTTATTTTAAAATCAGAGTTATAGAGAGGTAGAGACTGAAAGGGACTTGTGGCTCATTCCCCAGATGGTTGCAACAGACTGGGCTGGTCCAGTCTGAAGCCAGGAGTCAAGAGCTTTATCCAGGTGTCCCACATGGGTGGCAGCAACCAAACATTTGAGCCATCTTGCACTGCTTTTCCCTGGTCATTAGCAGGGAGCTGGATTGGAAATGGAGGAGTCACAACTTGAAATGGTACCCATGTAGGATGTTAGAATAGCAGTTGGTAGTTTTACCCATTATACCACAACTCCAGTTCCTCTATAATGTTGTGATGTATAGTTTTAGCCCCACTCAGATATCACTCCCCATCATATCTACTTTTACAAAGAATATAATTAGATACTTTATGTTCTCAAAATGCAAAAAAGAAAAATTAAACATCCCCCTTCAGAATAGCTGTTCCTTATTTGACAAAAGTTACATAGGAGTTTATCCCTACAACAAATGCCATTTACTTATGTCTTACCATTCCAGTTATATTTCAAAATAACTACTTCAGAAAATTTTGAAGTTCATAACTACTGCCAGAAGTAGGTACTAGGACCTCCTGCATTGCTAGTGTAGTTACAAAGCTAGAGGCATTCAGAACGTTCAATATCTAGAAAAAATATCCTTCAAGTGAAGGATCGCTGGCTCAAAGTATTAACTGCTTCTGCTTTCGCATAGTAGTTGGAACTTACTTCTGTGCCTTTGTGCCTGGTGGACTCTTCAGCTACCAATAAGTCCTTGTGCTGCTGTAGCTGTCACCAAAGGTGGTAATTACTTAAAATGGGATATTTAGTTGAGATTTTTCATTATACACTACGATGTCAGTGAGCAATAACACTTTCCTAGTTCAAACTCATAAGAAATCAATATAAACAAGAGTGTTCTATAACAAACTTTGCTTAGACTTTAGACATTTTATCCCTTTGTCCTTATTCATTTATTTCCCCAATCACATTGTTATTCAGAGAAAGGCTGGCCAGATGAAGTTCACAGATTTGTTTAATTTCTGCAGTACATTTTTCAATGGTCATTAGGTTTCAGAAACACTTCTTTCCTCCATTGTCTTTTTAACTTTTAAAGATCGTATTTATTTGAGAGGTAGAGTTACAGACAGAGGGAGGGAGAGACGGAGAGAGAGAGATCTTCTATCTTCTGGTCCCTGACACCCCCCCCCTCCGCCCCACGCCCCAGTTGGCTACAGTGGCCATAGCGAGGACAATCTGAAGCCAGGAGCCAGGATCTTCTTCCAGATCTCCTACACAGGTGCAAGGGCCATCTTCCTGTGCCTTTCCAGCCACCTCAGCAGGGAACTGGATCAGAAGAGAAGCAGCCCTTTCTCCAACTGGAGCCCATGTGGGTTGGCAGTGCCACAGGTGAAGGATTAGCCTACAATGCCATAGTCTCCCCTCCATTGTCTTTGAATTTACTGACTGATTTATGTATGTATAAATTTCAAGAAACAGTGATTATACCCTAAGAGGATTGCTTCTCATAGACTAAATGTAGACCTTAAGGAATTTTGATTTGTTCTGCTCCAACAAGCTTTAAAAAGTGCATACTTAAAATTTCTTTTAAATTTTCCTTATCAATAATTTTAATAATTATTACCATTAAATTCTTCAACATCATCTTCATTAATAACTTCTACAGCAATAGCTCTAAATAATCTCTACAATTGTAAGGTAAGTATGATTACTCTTTAATTGCAATGATCTGTATATTTTGTTCAAGACTTCAATATTTTATAGTTATTAAAGAATGGATTTTATTATACAAAACTTTTCTAATTAAATAATATTTTAATAATTCAAATAAATAAAATCACTATTCATGAATTTTAAATTCATTTGTATTTTTAAATTCATTTAATATTCACTTTAAATTTATGTTTTCAACATTATTTCCCTTCCAATTTTTTACTTATATAGAGGTTTATTTTTACAGTCATGGTTCCATGTATTAACCTAAAATATATACACCAGTATATAAAGTATATTTTTTTCACACAGCAGAGTAGCACAAGGATCTATTACGTTTTAAGACAGCTGACTTCTAGATTAGTCAAGAAGGTCATAATTACATTTTCAGTCAACAACAAATATCTTAATAAGCTGAAAAATTACTATCACCTAGTGTTTTCTCTGTACCTTTCTTATGTTTAGATAAATAGTTACCATGTGTTATAATTGCATATAATAATCAGTACAGTAATAGGTTTTATAGGTTTAATACTAAGAACAGTAGTCTTACTACATAGCCTAGGTGTACAGTACAGTAGGCTCTGGTATCTAGGTCTGTGGAAAGGCACTCGATGCTTTTTGCCCAATGATGAATTCCCAAATAATTTATTTCTTGGAACACATTACCATGTATAAGCAACGCATGATGGTATGTGTAAAGAAGGGGAATTTTGTAAAATTTCCCTATACATTTTAGAAATTATTTTACTAAAAATTCCTCCAGATTTCATAACATTATCCTTTGATGATCTCGTGTAACTTCTAAGACAAAATGATTTTCCTTCAAATTTGCCATCACTGAATTATTATTTCAGATGGCCTATTACAATAGACAATTAGTTTAAAGCACAAAGAATAGCTATTTCCATCTTTTATTTATCTTTATTTCCAGTGGCTTTGGGAACTTTTAGAACTAGAATAATATAGCCTTTAAGAAATCAGTCTTATATTAAGTCACTCCCTCTCACAATAATACAATGTATATAAAATAGCACTACTCATTGTAATTTTATGTCCCACAACCATAGAGGATTTTAACTGAGCGATCTATAAATGCAAATATGTCAGAAAACCAGAATATCTCCCTCTAAAAATATTTAGTGCACTTTTATATTTTAAAATATATGGATATACTATATAGTTATCATTAATATGTAAATACATTTCTTGTGTTCCTCAATAATAGTTCTTTTATTGGTCTTTCAGAAAGATATATTTTGCTTTGTATAAGATTTCTATTTTCGGCCGGCGCCGCGGCTCACTAGGCTAATCCTCCGCCTTGTGGCGCCAGCACACCGGGTTCTAGTCCCGGTTGGGGCGCCGGATTCTGTCCTGGTTGCCCTTCTTCCAGGCCAGCTCTCTGCTGTGGCCAGGGAGTGCAGTGGAGCATGGCCCAAGTGCTTGGGCCCTGCACCCCATGGGAGACCAGGAGAAGTACCTGGCTCCTGCCATCAGATCAGTGTGGTGCGCTGGCCGCAGGGCGCCGGGCACGGCAGCCATTGGAGGGTGAACCAACGGCAAAGGAAGACCTTTCTCTCTGTCTCTCTCTCTCTAACTGTCCACTCTGCCTGTAAAAAAAAAAAAAAAAAAAAAGATTTCTATTTTCAAGTGAGATCTCCCATTTTGAAGATAACACATACAGATTTTGGAAAATAGCCAATACATCATATTGTAACCTCTACCTATATTTTAAAAATCAAGGGTAATGTTCTTTGTAATGAGGTATTCTGTGCTAAAGGAACCAAGAATATATGAAGAAAATTAAAAATATTATGTTTCTCCTATTGAAATATTATTTAAATTACTTCATTCTGAACATGCAGAAATGCTTTACTTCCAATGGAAGTGTCATTTTCCATGGACAAAACATGTTTTAAATGAACATAATTCAATTTTATTTCAAGATCTAGTCCCCAATAAGCTTCGCACAAAGTACTTAAATTTTGAAACTTTTTTTTTGCAGATTACAGTTCTTTTGAGAATGTGATCAAAAAGTGTGACCTTTTCTCCATAAGAAATTCATTTAATTCACAATGCCACATCCTGTTCACTGCATTTTACATAATATTCCTTTGTCTAGTATAAACATGTACAGTATTTTTAAAATGTTTCTTCACAACATTCTCATCATGTGAAAAAGCAATGACTATCTGAAAATCAGAAGAGAAGATTACAAGTTTACCCCCTGCCAAAAATCTATTTCTTTCTCAAATGTAAGGTGACTTGAAAAGTACTTGTTTTGATATAAAAACTAGATTGTTAAAGGAGATATTTGACATGTAAATATGCATACCATCCTTCATATATAATTGATTTTAACGTTCAGTTTTCTGACCATATTCTAATATACTTTAAGAATAAAAATTATGGTAGAGATCCCAAATCACCAACTGACAGTTATCATACGATTAGTGCAGAACAAAAAGATAAGCTTTTCCAAAGCTGAGTTGATTTCATATCATGTGACTCCCTTTTTTTTGGCTTGTATGGATGAAATCATATTTAGGAAGGTATAAATTGATGATGCTATGTTAATAAGGAGGTGATTTTTAAATGACATCAAGCAGGAAGGCCATACCTGAAAATATTACCTTCTACAAATTTTTCATGGTTTCATAGAGAGTACAGTTATTTTTGCAAATAAGTTGACAAGAGTTTCTTACTACTAATTTATCCTTCAGAAATGTTTTTTTCTCACGTTGTTACATCCATGTACATCTGGGCTCTTCTGCCATGATAACTTGGATAAAAGAACACATTTTTTGCCAACCCTATCTGAAGTGGGCATTGGAAGACCTTGATTTCAAAGGTTTATCTCATTCATATCTAAAAGCATGTCAATTTAAAAAATGTTATAAATAACCTCATTTTAAAATTATCTGAGGTTTTTGTTGCTTAAAATTGAAATCACCTAAGGCCAGCGTTGTGGTGTAGCGGGTAAAGCTGCCATCTGTGACGTCAGCAGCCCATATGGGCACCTGTTCAAGCCCCAGCTGCTCCTCGTACTATCCGGGTTCCTGTTAATGCACCTGGAAAGGCATCTGAGGAAAACTCAGTGTTTGGACTCCTGCCTCCCACGTGGGAGTCCTAGGTCCCAGATGGCAGTTGTGGCCAACTAAAGAGTAAACCAGCAGTTGGAACACCTCTCTCTCTCAATCTCTCTCTCAATCTCTCTCTCTCTCTCTTTCTCCCCCCCCACACCCATCTGTAATTCTTTCAAATACATAAATAAATCTTTCAAAACTTTCAGTGGCCTATAATGTAATCAAGTAAAACAAAGCTAAATATCCAGGGAGCCCACATTGTATTTATGGAACAATGGTATCATTAGCTCCCATTTCTTGACAAGTGTTCTTGGAAAACTACTACTGTTATTACACATTTGGAGTGAAGAAGTGAATGGGACAAAATGCATTTTTTATAATTTCATAATGAACAAACAAAACCACATCTATTGTCCAATATTAAAAGGTGGTCCTTGCAGTAAAACATCAGTTTTTTTTTTTTTTGCTTGTTTTTCTGTTAACAGATAAAGCCTTAGCCTTGTCATCATTTCAAAGATTATAAGCATCTGAATTTTGTTAAAATTTTATATATTTTTAAAGATTTATTTCATTTTATTTATTTGAAAGACAGAGTTAGAGAGAGAGAGAGAGAGAGAGAGAGAGGTGTTCCATCTGCTGGTTCACTCCCCAAATGGCCTCAATGGCCAGAGCTGAGCCTATTGGAATCCAAGAGCCAGGAGCTTCATCCAGGTCTCCCATGAGGGTGCAGGGGCGTGAGCACTTGAACCCTCTTGCATTGTTCTTCCTGACCGTAGCAGAGCTCTGGATTGGAAGTGCAGCAGCAGGAACTCAAACCAGCACCCATATGGGATGCTGGCACTGTAGGCCAGCGCTTTAACCTGCTGTATCACAGTGCTGGTCCCTTTGTTAAAATTCTAAGAATTTCAATTTTCAATCTTCTAGATATTGTAAACAGTTCTTCATTTTTAGAATAGTTTTTAGAACAGTTCTTCATTTTTCAAAACCTTGCCAAAAAGAGTTGTTGGATTTCTTTGTTTTCTTTATGTACATTTATGAGAGTCTAACAGAATAAATAATTCATAGAACTTTATTTTGCTTAACGTAACACAACTTATGTCAGATATAACCGATTTGAACAAAGGTCTACAATTATAATTGCAGAGCATAATTTTTAAGAGGTTAACCATTGAAAAATAGTCTAAACATTAAAATATGACAAGCATAAAGATTAAGCAGGAGCCAATCATGTCACCTTATTTGGTTGGATTGGTAACTTAATAAGTGACAAAAAAAAAATAGCTCCCAAAGTGATACAAAATTTTGAGAAGGTGAATAAAAATATCACCATTTGAAAATTCTTAAAAAGCCATAAATTTATCTTGTGGGATAAATGATTATATTTAAGACCTTTGTTGTAGAGCTTTGTCATCTGTGCTTTAAACAAGCCAAGATCTCAAAAAAAAATGTATAAATAAAGACTGCTTTCTTTTGCCAACTTGATTTAGAACCTCTATTTGGTTGAAACTCAATTCACTGGAATCCAATGTGAGTTTTTTGCTGGAATTATTATTGATAGTATATTATATTTTAAGAGCAAACTTGCAGAAGTAACACGGAACACAACATTGAAACAAATATTGCAAGCAGGACAACTCAGATTATTAAAAGTTTATAAAAAAGAAACCTGAATTAAATCAAGAAACAATAAAAAGTAAAAATCTGGTAACTTTTGATATTGAATTTGCTATTAAAAATGAGCACTTGAAAGTTGAATGTTAAAAATTATAACTGAAAGAATCCTCCTTTTTTTGTTTTTACATGGTGATTGTGTCTGTGTGTATGTATAAAATCCTTTGAGAGTGCTGCTTCAGCAGCACGTATACTAAAATCCTATGAGAGTCATTCACAAGTTGAATGTGAAAGCTCCCAACAAAAGAAAGATTATTACTATAAGTATTTGACTTTAAAAACTCTTTTCTGATTAAGTTGTATGTCCATATGCACTGTCGGTTGCAGTAACCTAAAGAAACCTATCCTAGAAGTTTTGTACAAAAGCTCAGTTGGTGGGACTCTAAGGTATCCCCAAAGCAAGAAAGTGGATTCATGTGAAACTATTCTGCTGTAGCCAGCCAATTTAGCTGCCAACTAGGATGCGCACATATCATAGCAGAGTGAGTAGGACGGAGCCCTGCCTCAGTTTCAGATCTAGCTTTTTGCTGTTGTGGATCCTTGGAGGAAGCAGAGGATGGCTGAAGCACTTGGGTCTGTCACTCATGTCGGAGTTCCAGATTGAGTTCCTGGCTCCAGGCTTTGTCCTGGCCCAGCCCTAGGTGTTGTAGGTATTTGGAGAATATAGAAGTTCTCTCTCTTTCTATCTCTGTCTCTCTCTGTCCCCCCCACCCTGCTTGTTGCTCTTCTTTCAAATAAAAAAAAATGAATAAATAAATAATATTTTAAAAGGAAAAAAATAATTCTGATCCATTTCCACTCTTCTCTGGCTTCTCTCTCCATCAACATCATGTTTGTTTTCACTTATATTTATGATATTCTTGAACATATTTTAAATGACCTGTTAGACTTTTGATGACAGGTTCTGTATTAATTAGGATTAGGATTACCTTCTGGTGTCTTTTAAAAAGTCATATATGCAGGGCTGACGCCGTGGCTCACTTGATTAATCCTCTACCCGCACACGCTGGCATCCCATATAGGTGCCGGGTTCTAGTCCTGGTTGCTCCTCTTCCAGTCCAGCTCTCTGCTGTGGCCCGGGAAGGCAGTGGAGAATGGCCCAAGTCATTGGGCCCTGCACCCACGGGGGAGACCAGGAGGAAGCACCTGGCTCCTGGCTTCAGATTGGCGCAGCACCAGCCATGGCGGCCATTTGGGGGGTGAGCCAACGGAGGGAAGATCTTTCTCTCTGTCTCTCTTTCACTGTAACTCTACCTGTCAAATAAATAAAAAATAATAAATATTTTTAAAAAGTGATATATGCATGTAATTAGCACTCACATAGGTACTTCAGAGTCTACATGTAAATTCTGGACTGTCAGGTATCTAGAATCTTTCTGAACTGCTTCTCTATATTGTATATCCCCTTTGTCTACCTGGTCCAAATGGTTCTTACAGTTACAGTTACCATATGCATTCCAGACAAAAGAAACAAATAAAAAAGTAAAGGTCCCGCTTATCACTTTAACTATGCAATAAAGAATTGGTAGTTTAAGTTCCACTTGCATTGATTTAGCCACAGGGCCACATCTATGCTTAAAAGAAGTTAAGAAATGTATCAAATAGTCCAAATGGATACTGCCAACATAAAATATCTCTTCTTAAAAACCCAGTAAGGCTACCATGCAGTCCCCACCCTAGTGACACCATCTAATCCTAACTTCCTGCCAAAGGCTTCACTTCCAGATACTGTGTGCATATGAATTTGGGGGAGGAGGAAGAGTTTCCATACATGAACTTTGGGCCACGTATAAAACCATAACGCTCTAGCCCTTTCGCCCAAAATCCATGGCATTCTCTCATGCAGCATACCTTCATTCCATCCCAGCTGTCTCAAAATCTTAAATCATTTTAGCATCAAGTCAAAAACCTGAAGTTCCAGATTTCATTCAGATAAGAAATTGTTGAGATTCAAAGCCTGTTGAGATTGGGAGCCTGTGAAATCAAACACATTATCTATTTCTAAAACAATGTAGGATAGTATAGGACAGACATTCCTGTTCCGAAATTGAGTAAGGCAAGGCCGGCACTGTGGCATAGCGGGTAAAGCCGCAGCCTGCAGTGCCGGCATCCCATATGGGTGCTGATTCGAGTCCCGGCTGCCCCACTTCCAATCCAGCTCTCTGTTATGGCCTGGGAAAGCAGTGGAAGATGGCTCAAGTCCTTGGAACCCTGCACCCTTTTGGAAGACCCGGAAGAAGCTCCAGACTCCTGGCTTCAGATCTGAGCAGCTCCGGCCTTTGCAGCCAACTGGGGAGTGAAACAGCGGATGGAAGACCTCTCTCTCCCACAGACTTTGATATGCTGTGTTTATGTCTTCATATACTTTAAGAAAGTTTTTTATTTCCTTTTTAATTGCTTCAGTGACCCATTGATTATTTAATAGCATATTGGTTAATTTCAAGAATTTATGAATGTTCCATCGTTCTTGTTGTTGCTGATTTCTAGGTTTATTCCTTTCTGGTCTAAGAAGATACAAGGTATGATTTCAATTTTTTTTTAAATTTGCTATCACTAATATGTGGTCTATCATAAAAAGTTTTCTATGTGCTGATGGGAAGAATGAGTAGTCTGTTGCTGTTGGGTGAAATGTCAGTAAATGTCTATTCAGGTTTTTTGCTAGATAGTATGTTTCAACTCCGATGTATCTTTTTTGATTTTCTGTCTTAATAATCTGACCATTGATGAGAGTAGGGTGTTGAAGTAACCTACTATTATTGTATTGGAGTCTATCACTTCCTTTAAGTCTTTATTTATTGTATTTGCTGTATTTATCTGTGTAGTCTTGGGTTGGACGCATACATATTTGTGATTGTAATATCTTCTTGCTGAATATAAACTACTATTGAAGTATAATGTCCTTCTTTATACGCTTTTTCAGATTTTGATTTAAAGTCTGTTTTTATCAGATATCAGGATAGCTATGTCTGCTCGTTTTTGGTTTCCGTTTGCTAGGTATACCTGTTTTCAATTCTTCGTTTTCAGGCTGTGTGTATCTTTGAGGAGAGAGTTTCTTGTAAGCAGCATATAGCAGGGCTATGTCGTTTTGTTTGGTTAGGTTTTTTTGTTTGTATGTTTGTTTTGTTTTTTTACCCATTCAACAAACCTAAATCTTTTGGTTGGTGAACTTAATTCATTTACATTCAAGGTTAGTATTGATAGATAAGAACTAACACATGCCATTTGTTTATTGGATAATGATTCTACCTGCTCTGTTAGTGAATTTGGTGGTGACTTTTCTTAATTTTTAATTTTAATTTTAATTAATTTTAACACATTCAATATGACTTGTAGATACAAATATAAGGACACAGTGATATTCCCTCCCTCCCTTCTTCCCATCCTCTTTCATGTGTTTCATGTTTACATCTAATGCAGGATGACCTTAAGAAATTCTTATAATGGTCTGGTGATGGTGATTTGCTTATCTGGAAAATACTCCATTTCTCCTTCACTCTTAAAAGACAGCTTCACGGGATATTATATTCTTGGTTGGAAGTTTTGATTTTTTTTTCTTTTAAGAACTTGAATATGCCATCCCATTCTCTTCTTACCTGTAGGGTTTCCACTGAGAAGTCTGATGTTAATCTGATTGATTTGCATTTATATGTAACTTGATGCTTTTGTCTTACTATCTTTAAGATTCTCTCCTTGTCCTTTTATATTTTTTTGAAAGATTTATTTATTTATTTGAGAGGCAGAGTTACAGACATAGAGAGGGAGAGACAGAGATAAAGGTCTTTCAAACCCCTTGTTCACTCCCCAAATGGTCTGAAAATCCTGAGTCAGGAGCCTCTTTTGAGTCTCTCATGTGGATGCAGTGCCCCATGCACTTGGGCCATCTTCCTCTGTTTTCTCAGGCCATTGGCAGGGAGTTGGATCAGAAGTGGAGAAGTCGGGACTTCTACTACACCATAGCCACAGCGCTGGCCTCCTCTCTCCTTGTCTTTAATTTGATGACAATATTTACTGGAGAAGACTTTTTTTGAGTCTTCTTGAGATTCTTTGAGCTTTCTGCATCTGGATGTCCGTGTCTCCATCAGGGCCTGAAAATTTTCTAGCTATTATTTTATTTAGCAAGTTCTCAATGTCTTTTTCCTTTTCTTCTTCAGGAATACCTATAATACGAATAGTTGTATAATGGTATCACGTATTTACGTAGACTTTCTTAATTCTTTTTAAACTTTTCTGTTTATTTTTATCTGACTGGGGTATTTCAAAATTCTTGTCCTCAAGCTCAGAAATTCTTTCCTCCACTTGGTTTATTCAGGTGTTAAAGCTCTCAATCATGTTTTTTATTTCACTGATTGAATATTTCATCTCCAAAATTTCTATTTAATTCTTCTTAATGAGTTCTGTCTCCTTAGTGATATTTTCATTCATGTCACTCATTGATTTCTTCATTTCTTTAATCTGTCTGTATTCTCTTGCAATTCATTGAGTTTTCTTACAATCATTACTTTGAATTCCATATCTGTTATTTCATAGATTTTCTTCAGTTCACAATCTAATTCTAGAGATTATTGTGTTCGTTTGGAGATGTCACGCTACCTTGCCTCTTCATGTCTCCTGTGTCTATATGTTGATGTCTGCCCATCTGGTATACTCATCACTTCTTCATTATGGAGTCTGTTTTGTTGGGAAAAATAATGGTTTAGCTGGAATGCAGGGTATCACTTGGCTTATTGCTTTGGCTTTGGTTCTAGGTGAGCCCAGGAATGTAGTCTCTGAGTGATTTATTTTGTCTTAATCAATGTCAGCTGTGTTTCTAAGCCACCCAGATAGCTAGTTTGCTGCAATTCATAGAGATAAAAGTGTGGCTTTGAGATGAATAAGGGCTTCCTTGGGTATGTATCTTTGGTCCTTAGAGACTTCATTGTCAGTCTCCTGGTGAATGGGATAGCAAGGCCTTGTACTTGGTGCTGAGGGAGACACCGGTGGCTGCCCCTTGTCCTACTGGCAAGCCTGAGTGATACTGTGGCTTGTGGCACCAATTGCTGTAGCTCTAGGACTGTGTGATATGGACAGACCCTTCCTCAGGTCCTGCCAGGAAAGTCCAAGTGGTGTTGTGTCTTATACCACAGCCCTAGTCTTAAGAGTAGGGGATGTGAACTGAATCTGTTACAATCCTACAGGGTGACTACAAGGTATACAGGAGATTTTACTCTGGAGCATATGAGCTCAGAGAGTTGGACTGAAGATGAGTTCTTCCCCATGTCCACCAGGTAGATTCTGGTGGCACTGACAAATTGAGAATGAATTGCTAAACTGGTGTTGATGAGTATAGTGGGATCATTATGCAGATCTCCCAGGGTGTGAGTGGATTTTTTTATGGGCTGCTTCTGCTATAACAGCCATTTAGGGTGAATCCCCTTGGCTCATGTAGAGTCATGATTGTAGTTCTGGGTCTAATCCCCAAAATTCCCACAGTTGTAGGATACAGAGGATCTCTCCTTTGCCTCACACACTGCCCTGACTCCATGATGCTGGTAGGAGCAGAACAGAGGCATGCTTTGCAATTTTACTTTTTGCTGTCAAGGATGGTGTTCTCTGTGGGTGGGGAGTGGAGAAAAGCAATGCAGCTTCTCGGCTCCAGGCCCAGCAGTTGCTAAAACCCCAGCCAGCTCTCCTGGCTGAAGAAAAGTCTGTGGGTGACTGTGGAATTCCCTCTCAGCTAAAACTGTTAGTGGCGGGGCATGTGGCAATTTCTTCCTACCTTGATGTGACAAGATGGCAGCTCACAGCCCGCAGCTGCTGCACTGTACAGCTAACTACAGTGTTGTCTCTATCTTTTCTCCTCTAGTCCCATGCAGTGTTCCTTTTGTTTTGTTTGTTTTTATGTGTTTGCCACAAATTTACATTATTTAGATCCATGGAAACCTAGTCCTTCCTTTGTTGTTTTCTTATCCCAGAGCAGGTTAAGTTACTGTGGCTATGCCCTATTCAGCCATCTTGGATCTCCCCTAATTAGATTACAAATTACATTTATTCTGATTTGGTTACATTGAAATTTAGTATTTTAAATTTTGTTTTAAATCCATTCAATTATTTATTTAGTAAGTTGAAATTTTATATACTCTACTTTTTGAACATTTCTAAGGTGAGTCATTTTTATCCAAGACTTTTTGGGTTTATTTGCTTTGCTTTGTTTTTAAGCACAAATGCTTGTTTGACAATGCTTGATTGAGGTTTCAAAATTGTGATTGTTTTCAAAAATTAGAGATTTCCTCTGTTTTGAATTGTTTTCTTAGTATCTTTTTAAGTCATTGAACATGGTAGGTGTGTTGGCAGTTGCTCTCAAACCCAATCTCCAGTACTGATATCTTGGGAAGAGGAAACATTTTACTCACAGCCAGCATTGAGTCTGCAAGAAATGACTCGAATCTGCCTTCCAGATCAAAGACCTGGGAAAAAATTTCTGTTAAGACAGAGCTGATGTGGTACAGTGGGTTAATGCCCTGGCCTGAAGTGCCAGCATCCCATATGGACGCTGGTTTGAGACCCTGCTACTCCACTTCCCATTCACCTCTTTGCTATGGCCTGAGAAAGCAGTAGGTGATGGCCGAAGTCCTTGAGCCCCTGCACTAACATGGGAGATCCAGGGGAACTTCCTGGCTCCTGGCTTCAGATCAGTGCAGCTCCGGCCGTTGCGGCCAACTGGGGAGTGAACCATCGTATGGAAAATATCTCTCTATCTGCCTCTCCTCTCTCTGTGTAACTCTGTCTAATAAATAAATAAATCTTAAAAAAAGCTGATATGAAGAAAGACCAAATGAAAACCAAGCAAGTTCTGATTGGAGTGGCTTGAAATTAGGCCTGTGGTAAAATGAACTTTAGTTCCAGATTTACTTATTCAGTGGGTTCTCACTTCTGAAATGGTCCCAGTACATTTTAGGTAGAGTGCTATCATTTCTTTTTTCTTTTTGGTCACACAAGCTAGATTTTCCTTTTGCATTTACTCAGACTGCATGGCAGCAGTTCTTTGCTCCTGTGCCTTTGAGTGATCATGCCCCCAAAAGCAGGAACCTAAAAACAATATGATTAGACCCCTTGTTAAAGCACAACATGAGGACACTTTTAGGAAAAGAATGGGGAGGATTTTGAGTTTGGGATATTAGGTGGAAATCAGGTAAAAAAACTGGTTCAACTCAGTGATGAAGCAGTCTGATTTCATTATTTATAGATATGTTTTGGTTCTTATTGTCTCAGTAATAACAAAAAGAATTTTACCAATGAAATACAAGTAGAAATAAATAATAAATCAACTGACCTGGCTTTAAAAATATTTTGCCTCTTCCTGCTTTCTCTACTTCTTTTGATTACTAGCAAGATTGAGAAGATAGAGAGATGGAAAGGCAGAGATAGAGAGCACCTACTTGTTGGTATACTCAAATAACTGCAAAGGCTTCGCTAGGCTGTATCTGGGAGCCAGGAAGGTAATCCAGTATCCCACATGGATTGCAGGGACCCAACTACTTGATTCACAATCTGTTGCCTCCCAAGATTCACTAGTTATATTTTTTAAAGATTACTATGTAGTATGAAACAAATGTAAATGGATAGAAAGAAATAGTAACTTTTTAGACAGCTGTTGAAGGATCTGTAAAATTAATGAACATATTATCTAACTTATATTCATAACCATACATATACAATATTAATTATATTATGAAAGCAAGTTATAGCTCATTCATAGAACAATTTGTTGGCTTTATTATATTTTAAATTGTATTATTTCTTAGGGACCGATGAGTGTCTACACAAACGTGTGGGTGGATGTGCGTGTGAAATTTCTCTGCTGAACAATCTACATAGAACTCCTAATATACATGACCAGAAAAGATCTTCATCAAGACACATTGTAGTCAAACTCCCCACAGTAAAACATAAAGGAAAGATTCTAAAATGTGCATGAGAGAAACACCAGATTATTTTCAGAGGATCTCCAATTAGATTCACAGCTGACTTCTCATAAGAAACCCAACAGACTAGGAGAGAATAGTGAGATATAGTTCAAGGATAAACAGAAAAAGAACCTGTCAACCCAGAATACTGTACACTGAAAAGCTCTTATTTATGAATGAAGGTGAAATAAAGACTTTCCACAAAAAACAGAAATTGGAAGAATTTGTCACTACTTGTCCAGCCTTACAAAAGATGCTTAAGGAAATATTACACAAAGAAACATAGTCATCACTATGATAGAATGTGAAAGCAGAAAATCTCGCAGTAAAAGTACAAAGGAAATCCAGTGTAAACAATGGGAATACTTATGAAAAAATGGCAGGGCCAAATCATCATTTATTGATAGTCACCTTGAATGAAAAACAGACTCTTAACTGGCCGCAGCGCACCAGCCGTGGTGGCCATTGTGGGGTGAACCAACGGAAAAGTAAGACCTTTCTCTCTGACTCTCTCTCTCACTGTCCACTCTGCCTGACCAAAAAAAAAAAAAAAAAAGAAAGAAAAGAAAAGAAAAACAGTCTGTTAAAAGATACAGACTGTCTGAATGGATTAAAAAACAAGACCCATCTATTTGCTGCCTACAAGGAACACATCTCACTAAGAAGGATACCTGCAGACAGAAAGAGTAAAGGAGAGAAAAATGTATTCCATGCTAATGGAAGCCAAAAAAGAGCTAGTATAGGCATCCTAATATAATACAAAATAGCCTTTAACCCAAAAACTGTTAAAAGAGACAATGAAGGGCTCTATGTAATAATTAAGGGATCAATTCAACAGGCCTGTCTAAAAGAAGTGTTAATGGATCCAAAGGGAGACAAAGAATGCAATACAATAGTTACGGGGGACCTCACCACCCCACTTTCAGAAATGGATGGATCAATCAGACAGAAAATCAGCAAACAACAGAGTCAATCAACATTATGGACCAAATGGACCTAACTGTTATCTATAGAACTTTTCATCCTACAGTTGCAGAATACACATTCTTCTCAGCAGAGCATGGAACTTTATCTAATACAGACTTCCTGCTAGGCCATGGTCTCCCATGCCGGCGCAGGGCCCACGGACTTGGGCTATCCTCCACTGCACTCCCTGGCCACAGCAGAGAGCTGGCCTGGAAGAGGGGCAACCGGACAGAATCCAGCGCCCCGACTGGGACTAGAACCGAGTGTGACAGTGCTGCAGGCGGAGAATTAGCCTAGTGAGCTGTGGCACCGGCCTCTCACCTTTACTATTTAAGATAGTCCTGGAAGGTTTATATACTTATAAAGATATAAAAAATATAACATATTCTTGGATAGAAGGACTAGAAATACAGTTAACTAGAAGGTTAGAGAGACATGTTCCTGTTTTAATCCCAGCTCTTATACTAAGTTTTAAAAAAATCATTTATTGGGAGAGAGAGCAAGGGGTCGGGGGATGGCAGAGTTCCCATCTAGTGGTTCTTACCCTAAATTCCTGGAACTGGGCAGGGGCTTGAGCCAGGAGCTAGGAATTCAATCTAGGTCTCATATTGGGGTGGCAGAAACCCAATCACCTGGGTCATAACTGCTGCCTGCCAGAATATGTATTAACAGGAGGCTGGAATCAAAAGTTGGAGCTGGAAATCAAACCCACGTAAATGTGGGACATGGGCATCTTTTTTTTTTTTTTTGTAATTTTATTATGTTTCACAAGTTACACGTATTTCATATAGACTGATTTAGGAACATAGTGATCCTCCTGCCCTGCACACTGCTCCCTCCTGCGCACAATCCAAACCTTCCTGGTCCCCTCCTCCCTCTCACATTCCCACTCATAATTTTTACAAAGATCTAATTTCAGTTTACTTAATGGTCGTATAGTTAATCCTACACTAAGTAAAAGAGTAAAACAAATTGTATGAAGGAAAAAAAAAACACACTGATCCTCAACAGAAGAGATAAGGACTGTAAACAATCAGCAAATCTCAAAATGTCCATTTCACTCCAGTAGTCATGGATGTTTTAACCAGAGCTACTAGGAAAGAAAATGAAATCAAAGCCATAATTTGGACAGGAGGAAGTCAAACTATCCCTATTTGAAGATGACATGATATATATGGGATCAAAAAGACTCTAGTATGAGAGTATGGGAACCCATAAAAGAATTTGGTACCATGGCAGGATATTAAATTAATACACAAAATCAATATTCTTTGTATACACAGACAATGTCATGGCTCAGAAAGCACTGGTAAAATCAATCCCATTCACAATAGCTAAAAAATTAAACAACTTTTTTTTAAAAAATATTTATTTATTTATTTGAAAGTCAGAGGAATACAGAGGGAGACAGAGAAGCAGAGAGAGAGAGAGAAGAGAGAGAGAGAGAGAGAGAGAGAGAGACAGGTTTTCCATCCACTGGTAAACTCCCCAATTGGTGGCAATGGTTAGAGCTGTGCTGATCTGAAGCCAAGAGCCAGGAGCTTCTTCTGGGTCTCCTATGTGGGTGCAGGGGCCCAAGAACTTGGGCCATTTTCTACTGCTTTCTCAGACCGTAGCAGAGAGCTGGATTGAAAGAGGAGCAGCCGGGTCTCGAATCAGCACCCATATGGGATGTCAGCACTGCTGCTATGCCAGCCCCTAAATAACTCTGAATAAATTTAACCGCATGTGTCAATTACTTTGGCAATGGAAATTGCAAAACATTAAAGAAAGAAATAGAATAAGACACACAAAAAATGGAACAATCATCCATGTTTATGGATTGGAAGATTCAATATCATCAAAATGTCCATACAAAAGTAATTTCCAGATTCAATGTGATTCCTATCAAAATACCAAGGAAATTCTTCCTAGGTGTAGAAAAATGTTGCTGAAATTCATACAGAAACACTGGAGACCACAAATACCTAAAGCAATCTTATACAACAAAACAAAGCTGGAGGCATCTCAATACAATTTTAAGACATACTAAAATGCAGTTATCATCAAAACAGCCTGGTATTGGCAAAAAACAAACAAATAAGTAAAAAAACCAGATGGGTAGACCTATGGAACAGAATAGAAACTCCAGAAATCAATCCACACATCTACAACCAACTTATCTTTGACAAAAGAGCTAAAATCAATCCCTGGAGCAAGGACAGTCGCTTCAACAAATGGTGCTGGGAATACTGGATCTCTCATGCAGAAGAATGAAACTCAACCCTTATCTTATACCTTATGTAAAAATCCACTCAAAATGGATCAAAGACCTAAATCTATAACCTGAAAATCAAATTATTAGAGAATATTGGGGAAACCCACAATATGGCATAAGCAAAGACTCCTTGGAAAAGACCCCAGAAACACAGGCAATCCAAGACAAAAATGGTAAGTGAGATTATATCAAATTGAGGAGCTTCTGCACTGCAAACAAATACTCAGCAAAATAAAAAGGCATTGTCAGAGTGTGAGAAAATATTTGCAGAATATGAAACTGATTAAATATTAAAATTCAGAATCTATAAAGAGCTCAAGAAAATCAAGAACATTAAAAAAATCCAGTTAGTAAATGGGCAATGGACTTGAACAGGCATTTTTCTAAAGAAGAAATTTGGTTTATATAATGATTGTATATTTAACCGTACACTAAGTGAAAGAGTTCAACAAATAGTATGAAGAAGAGATAAAAAGAAAAAAACAAAAAACTGAACATAGATCTTTGTAAAAATTAGGAGTGGGAATGTGAGAGGGAGGAGGAAGGGTCGGAGCTTCAGTGGAAGGGAGGATAGTGGTGAAGTATTACTATGTTCCTAAGTCTGTCTATATGAAATGCGTGAAACTTATATAATTTAAATAAAGTTTTTTTAAAAAAAAAAAAAACAAAAGAAGAAATTCAAATGGCCAACAGACGCATGTAAAAATGCTCAGGATCCCTAGCACTCAGAGAAATGCAAATCAAAACCACAATGAAGTTTTACCTCACTCCACTTTCCAGTTAGAATGGTTTTCAGACATAAATCAACAAACAATAAATTCTAGTGAGGATGTAGGGGAAAAGGTGCCCTAATCCACTGTTTTTGTGAATGTAAACTGGTACAGCCACTGTGGAACACAAGTATGGAGATGCCACAGAAAACTGAATATAGATCTACCATATGACTGAGCCATCCCACTCCTGGGAGTTTACCCAAAAGAAATGAAATCAGCATATGAAAGAGTTATCTGTATCTTCATGTTTATTGCAGCTCAATCCACAATAACTAAGATATAGAATCAATTCAGATGTCCATCACCTGAAGACTTGATGAAGAAATCATAGTACATGCACACCATGGAATACTACACAGTGCCAAAAAAAAAAATCCTGTGGTGCAACAAAATCGATGCAACTGGAAACCATTATAGTCAGTGAAATAATCCAGTCCCCCAAAATGCAAATACTATAAATTCTCCCTGATCTATGGTAACTAATAAAGTACTTAAAAGGTAATCTATAGAAGTGAAATTCACACTTTGAAATGGGACTATTTTGAATAGTCCTTGTCTCAACTGTTGGGAACAGTTTTTTTTTTTTTTTTCTTTTTTCATACTATTTGTTGAACACTTTATTTAGTATAGGGTTAATCTTATGTGTGGAAAATAGATATTTGTAAGAAATAAGAATGGGAATAGGAGAGGGAGGTGGATGAAGGATGGGAGTGCAGACTGGAGGGAGGGTAGGATAGGAAGAACCACCATATTTCTAAATTTGTATATATGAAATGCATGCAGCTTGTATACCTTAAATAAGAGTTCTAGGCAAAAAAAGATTAATGTGAAAAAAGATTAAAAATGTATCTAAAAATCAGCATGCTGGGAAGATCTCAATGGAATTCAATTTTGGAATTTCCTTACTATGTGCCCATTCTATATCAGAGAGCACAGTTGGACCACTATTGCTTTACTTGTGTAGTTGGTTGAAGACCCTGGGGCCATGGTTGAAGTGGTTCTATTAATAACTTTCATGAAGATTTTACTCTTTGAAGGTGTTTTCTTTAAACTACAGGTTTAGAATAGACAAATCATATCTCCTTTCCTGGAACATATCAAGTTTTACATATTTACATAAATTTAATGTTTTTCTTCTATAAGCTAAATGTTATAACCGAAATTTCTGCACTTGAATAAGTTTTTATGCCCAGGAAAATAAGAAATGCAGCTATAAAAAGGCCTACTGTACATCTGTTTTCTTGAACCTTAGGAGACACTTCTGTAAGTAGAAGCATTCAATTGAATAGTCCTTTAGTTTCTGTTTCTAGGCCATGATAAACAATAGAATCACTAATGACCTTTGTAGAGGACAGAAGGATTGGAAAATACCGGTCCAGCAGATGGCACCCACATCACTTTGGGACTTCCTCCTTTTCTATATTATTAAGTGGTGGTGACCTTGAAAAGTATTCAGACCGCATATAGGACACAGAAAAACAATAAAAGCAAATGCAACTAAAACTATCCATTTATAAGTACTTTATATAAGCAATATAATGAAAGAGTCTGACAAAATAAAACAGATCATATGTAGCTTGTTCAGAATGATGAAAGCAAAACACAGGATTGACGTTTTCAAAGTAGAGATAGGAATGATTGTTTCCTATCAACTGCACACAAACGTGTGGATCAATTAGAGATTGATTTCATTTGAGAGGAAAAATCCTGTAAAGCTGTTAACTCCATTGAAATGATCTGGATGACCTATAAGTGACTTTCTTACTTTCTGATTCTAGTGCTATCATCTTATCTGGGAAATCAGATTCTTGTTATTAAAATTTTGCTTAGAAAAATAATCTGCTTTTGAAATAATAGTTTCAGATTTACTAATGGAGACATAAAGATTGTTTTTTCCTAAACAAGGTATATATTGGGATAATGTTTCTCCCAAAGAATGATAAATTCAGCCGCACAAATATCCAAAAAATCAATTATATCGTGTAAAATTGAATTAAAGATAATAAAATTATATAAAGTCTTAGGTTTTTTAGGGTAACGTTTATGTTCAAATTCTTCAGTTTTTCAATTAACAAACCTCAGTGTGTAATTTTTGATACAACTGAACAAATGGAAAATAGGCTGTTTTACATTTGACTAATGTTCACAGCATTTCCTTTATATACCTTTCAAAAATAAGAAATAAAAACATATCAATTTAAAATGCTTTTGATTACATGAAAGATGAAAATTCTAGATTATCTCCGAACGTTGAATCAAGAAGATATCTAAAAGTTCCCTCAAGGGATGAGTTTTTGTTTCACTGGATTAGATGACATGCCTACACCCCACGTAAGAGTGCCTGGGTTTGAATTCCAGCTCTGATTTAGATTCCAACTTACTGAAAATGTACAACCTGGGAAACAGCAGATAGTGATCCAAGTATTTGGATTCCATTTACCTATGTGTGAGACCTGAATGTAGTTCATGTTTCAGCATGTTTTAGCATCCTCAACGGTTGTAGGTATTTGGGGAGTGAACAAGTAGATGGAAGATCTCTTCCTCTCCCTTCGTTCATGTGTGTGTGTGTTTGTTGCACTTTTCAGATAAAAAATGAAAAATAAATAAATTATAATATTGCCTCAAAATTTTGTTTTTATTTATGGATACTTCCTATCAAATTTTATGTTTAGGGATATGTAACTTTTTGGCAATGAATTAATCTGTCTTTGGAGGCTTTTTCTTATTCAAGAAAGCATTTAAGAAACAATATTAATACTAATGATTTTCTTTAAGAAGACAAAAAATTATATATTTTTGCACAATACAGAATTTGATAGTTTCTACAAATTGTTGCAGTGGTAAACAGCTTCATTTTATTAATGATCTAATTATTTTAATCTGACTTTGCAAAGGATGCGAGTGATATTTACAAATCTTTGCGCATTCGTTTCATATCAACTTCCAGCATTCAGTAATACTCTATTTTTGAAATTCAAATTTGACATGAATAAGCAGATTTTATTTCAGCCTATTATAATAGTTCATTATGACCTGCACAGAGTATTTACAATAAAATGAAATAATGTTGAACAATGGATTTTTTTTGTTTGTTTTCTTTCAAGCTTCAAATTTTGATTACAGTTTAAGGATTACAAGATCCTTTCTATTTATTTATTTGTTTTCCACTAAAACCAAAATAATTAGATTTGGTCTATAGTTAAATTTCAGGGGCAGACACTATGGTTGGTACCACTGGCAACACCAGCATCCCATATGGGTGCTGGTTCAAGTTCAGGGTGCTCCACTGCTAATCCAGCTCCCTGCTGGTGTGCCTGGGAAGGCAGTAGTAGATGGCTCAGGTCCTTGGGTCCCTATGCCCATATCTGGGGACCAGATGAAGCTCCTGGGTCCTGGCTTCTGGCTTTAGCCTGGCCCAGCTGTGGCTATGGAAGCTATTTGAGGAGTTAACCTGTGGATGGAAGACCTTTCCCTTTTCTGTCTCTCTCTGCCTCACTCTCTCTGAAACTCTGACTTCCAAATAAATAAAAAAGAAAGAGAAAGGAAGGAAGGAAGGAAGGAAGGAAGGAAGGAAGGAAGGTGGAAAGAAGGAAGAAAATAAAATTACAGCTAAATTTCAGCATAAAGATTGCTAGTAATATAACTTAAAAGATAATATAAAAAGGGGGAACATTACAATGATTTTGATAGACTTACTTCTTATATAAAATATAAAAGAGTCCCTTGCAGGTTAAGTGTTTGGCCTGGAGAGTAAGATGCTGATTAATAGATACTCACGTCTCACTTCAGAGTATCTGAGTTTGAGTCCTGGCTGCTGCTCCCAATTTCAGCGGATGCAGACCCTGGGAGGTGGTGGTGATGGCTCGTGTGGTTTCACCCCTGCCACCCACAGAGGAGATCTGGACTGAGTTCCTGGCTCCTGTCTTTGGCCATAGCTCTTCTCCAGCCCCAGTCCAGGATCAGCTGTTATGAGCATCTGGGAAGAGAACAAACAGATGGGAGGTAACTGTGTCTCTCTCCCTGTCTGTCTCTCTCTGCCTATGAATATGTATCAGCTCACTGATAGCACTATTGTGATAATTAATTAAAACTCAAAATAAGAAATGTAAATACGGAATTGTATATATTTCTTGAGAATGTTTCAAATAGGCACACAAAATAACTCATGTTAAACATCCTTCCTATACAGGAACAACTGCAACTCAAGTTGAAACAGTCTTTATCAATTTATCCTTATTTTTTTAAAAAAATATTATTTATTTTAAATGCAGAGTTTCAGAGAAGCAGAGAGAGAGTGAGAGAGAGAGAGAATGAATCTTCTACTCCCAAAATGGCCTCAATGGCCAGAGCTGGGCCTACCCAGAGCCAGAAGCCAGGAGATTCTTCTGGGTCTCCAACATGGGTACAAGAGTCCAAGTATTTGGGCCATCTTCTACTACTTTCCAGGCTATAGCAGAGAGCTGGATGGAAAGTGGAGCAGCCAGGACTCAAACCGGTACCCATATGGGATGCTGGCACTGGCAGGCAGCTTTATCCACTATACCACAGCACTGCCTCCCAACCCCGATTTTTAATTTTGAATCACTTACCAGAAAAGGCGCAAATGAACAGTAAAGGCTATATAACTGTAATTTACATCCAAAAGGCAAGAATTCTGAAAATAATTAGCAGTGGACTTTGTTCTCCAATTACATAGTCATAAAATACAGTCTAACTTATTGAAAGACAATGCAAATTATATAATTGATAACAAATTTAGTGACAAAATCCTAAAGCACTTACAATTATATTTGTTTCCTAAATAAATTTTTTCATGAAAATTATATCAATATATCAAGGAAGAAAATGAGGGCACTGATGTCAGTTTGGACAGACTCCAGTTAGTCTTGCTATTGCACATTCTCAACTATCAAGTTCTCTATTCTTTTTTATTTTGATTTATTTTTGCTTTCTCTTGTTTAAGTAAAAAAAAAAATAGGAATAAATGAACTTATCCTTGCATTCTACCCTTTCAATAAAATTCCACTTTAATATCATACTTTATGGTTAATATTCTTCAATAATGTTGAATGATTTGTAATAATATATTGATAAATAATGTTGCTAATACATGTATGAGATGTTTCTAGAGATGCAAAGTGGACAGCATACATATATAGATACGTGAAGGGCAGGATGGATCTATATAGATATAGATATCGTATGTGCAGGTTTGCTCATATGATGATGGCGGCTGGGTAGTCCCCTGACAGTTTACAGGGATTTCTGGAGTGCTGATACTATAGCTCAGTCCTAGTGCAAGGGCCTCGGTGTCAGAGAACGCGAGAGCAGGAACCTCAGTTCAAGGTGGAAATCCTGAGTGCCAGCAGAGGCCTTATTTACAGGTTCTGAAGTCCAAAGGTCAGCACTTGCCAAATGAGACAGAAGCTGAGTTGGTTCTAGCTCTCAGGCAGAGACCAATTTGTCTCCATATTTATTCTATCTGGACCTCCATCCAGTTGAACTGTTCACCCACACCAAGGCCAGGTTTTCAAACTGAGCGTTACATAAGAATCTCGTTTGGACTCACCTTTAAAAACACACTGGAAATAACGTTTCAAGGTTTCTTCTAGATAGTCCTTAATCCAGAAAAACTGACATTGTAATATTAATCATTGCAGTGTATATAGGTCAATATATATTATATAGGTAATATAACTAGCATGCCACATGAACTAGAAAATGATATGATATGGTAATAAATGAATCCTATATTATATATTTGTAATTACATAATATGGAAAACTGCCTAAATAGTATTATATTATTAATAATAATTATATAGAACATTATGCATGTTTATAAAATATAAAATCATTCCTTTTGTGTCATTGACATTAATTTATTAATTTAGAATTTTTAATGTATTATTCTAAGAATAACATTATACACAAATAAATTTTCTTTGGAAATACGTCTATTAATGACATGGATTAAAGTATATTTTTGTTTTAGAATAAATTTATGCATTTATGCATTAACAAATATTCTTTAATGTTGAAATGAGATAGTCAAAATTCTATTTATCATTTTTATAATGTAAACCATAGGAAATGTTGCTTAAATAAATTAAACGTTGAAAATGAAAGACATTTGTTTTTGCCCGTGTTACATAACTCTTTGAATTACTTCAAAAATTATTGCCAAAATCACATATTAGCTTACTGATGAATATCATTTTGTGGGATATTTTAAAAATTATTTCTTTATTTGAAAGGCAGAGCAGCAGAGAGAATTCTGTGGTTCTTCCCCAGATGCCTGCAACAGCCAGTGCTAGGGTAGGCTGAAGCCAGAAGCTCCATCCACGTATCCTGCATTCTTGGTCATCACCCCCTTCCACGTGCGTTAGCAGGAAACAGAATCTTAAGCACTAGAGTAGCTTGAAAGGAACTGGCCAAACATCAGATGTAGACATCTCAAATAGCAGTCCAACCTGCAGTGCCAGAGTGCCTGTCCATCATGTTTCATAATTTTTAATTAAGTGGTAATTTCCTTGTGGTAAAAATTCACTGGTTTTAGAGCACAATTTGTGAGTGTTGAAAAACAAATATTGTTTTGCAACCATCGCTAGAAGATGTCCATCATTCCTGACTGCAAATTTTCCTGTACATGTTTCAGGTAAAAACCTCCCGTTGGTCACAGCCTCTGGCAAATGCTACTCTGTGCCCTTTCAAGCATTTCCTTTTCATAAAAATCGTGTGAATAGGTCACATTGTGCAAACCAGTTTTAATGTTTCTATCACTTAGCACAACACATCAAGATTCAATTATGTTGCATATCCTAGTAGTATATTGATTCTATTGAGTAATTCTATTTGAAACACACCTTAATGGTTTATCCATTAACAAATTTAAGGTTATTTAGAGTATTTTCAGCATTTCTACAATTACTGCTAAAGATGCTATATACATTCTTCAATATGTGTTTGTGCAATCATAAACTTTCATTTGGCTACTATTTAGAAGGGAATTGATGAGTCATGTTTAAACTTGATGTTTCATTTATAATTAACTGTAAAATTATTTTCCAAACAGGCTGCATTATTTGGCATTACCACTCTCAATGTAAGAGAGCTCTAGTTGTTTTGTGTTCATGCTAAATATGACAAAATTCTTAAAAGTCATTCGATCATATAAACAGATATATTACTAGACCCTTCTTTGTTGTATTGGTGTGTGCTTATTCTTTTACCAATACCAATCATCTTCTATGTAGTACAGCTTTATATCAAAGCTAAGAATCTTACAATGAGTGATGACTTAGTTCTTTTTCAAATTCTTTTTTGCTTTTCCAGCCTTTTCGAAGGAATTTATTAATCTCTATATGAGAAATACAGTCTTGATTTTTTAAGCTTGCAAAATATCCACAATTCAGATTGGAGAGATTTATATTTTCACATTTTTGAGACTTCCAATTAATTAACATAGTGCATACTCCTATTTAATTAGTACTCTAATTTTTTCATCAACATTTTGTAGTTTTCAGCATACAAGTCCATTTGTATATCTTTATAGACTTATAATTAAGTATTTCATGTTTTTAGTATCATGAAAAATGATATTTAAAACATTTTCACTTTTAATGATTCATTGTTAGCATTTATAAATACAGTTGGCTTTGAATATTGAACTTTCATGCAGTCGTGCTGTGACATTCTCGAATTTACTCATTAGCTGTAGCAGCTTTTTTTTCCTTTGTGGTCGGATCTGTGACATTTTCTATACAGACGAAAATTCTAACTGTGAATAGAAAATTTTAATTCTTTTCATTATGGTATACATCTCTTTTATTTATTATATTTCTTGCCTGATTGTTCTGGCTGATCCTCCAGAGTGATATTGAATAGAAGTATTTATTAGTAATGAGAATAGATATCCTTAATCTAGTCTACACTTTGTGAAAGATCAAACTTTTACCACTAATAGTGATGATAACTCTAAGTGTTTTATATTCTGTTTACCAGGTTGAGGATAACACCCTGTATTCTTAATTTGCTTAGGCATTTTACAATGGAAAAACATTGATTTTTTTTATAGAATGCTTCTATATCTCTTAGAATATGGGTTTTCATTTTTTCTTGTTAATATGATGATTTCCATTATTCAGTTTTCAATTTCTGAAGTAGATTTGTTTTCCTCAAATAAATCAAACTGGTTATGATATAGTCTATTGTCCCTTTACATGTCACTGAATTTTATTTTATATATTATATTTTACTGGAGAATTTTGCATATGTGTTCATGAGGAACACAGTATGTAATTTTTTTCTCATTGAGCCTTTGGCTGATTTGGGGTGAAGGAAATTATAGTCTTTAGAAATAATTTAGAAACTTTTCCTCCTCTCTGATTCTGTAGAAGAGTTCAGATAGAATATGTACTTTTTATTCTTTAAGTGTCTGGCAGAATTACCAAGAAGATTTTCAGAGCCTGAGTTTTCCTTAGTTTGAACGATTATAAAGTATAGATTCAAAATTTTTAATATTTACAAAATATTCATATTATTATTTCTTCAATGATAATTGCTATATTATATCATAAAGAATTATGCTATTTCCCTTTGGCAGATGTCCTAAACAGCACTCTGGCCTCAGAATCAGCCCTTAAGGCATGTGGATCCGGCTGAAATGCCCATGAGAGTATTTCAGGCATGGAAAGCCAAGACACTCTGGGGGAAAAAAAAAAACCTAAATGAAAGATCTCCACGAGTGAGATCCCAGTGGAAAGAATGGGTCATCAAAGAAGGAGGTACCTTTCTCTGAAGGGAGGAGAGAACTTCCACTTTGACCATGGCCTTGTCTAAATATGATCAGAGTCAGTGAACTCAGGGGGCTTCCATAGCCTTGGCAGCTCATGACAAGAGCCTAGGGTGATTACTGAGGCCATAAACAAGGGTGTCAATTTGTTAAGTCAACAACAGGAGTCACTGTGCACTTACTCCTCATGTAGGATCGCTGTCCTTAATGTGCTGTACATTGAGACTTAATGCTATAACTAGTACTCACACAGTATTTTTCACTTTATGTTTCTGTGTGGTAGCAAACTGTTGAAATCTTTACTTAATGTATGCTAAACTGATCTTCTGTATATAAAGAGAATTGAAAATGAATCTTGATGTAAATGGAAGGGGAGAGGGAGTGGATAAGGGGAGGGTTGCGGGTTGGAGGGACGTTATGGGGGGAAAGCCATTGTAATCCATATTCTGTACTTTGGAAATTTATATTCATTAAATAAAAGTTAAAAAAAGATATATTCATTTATAATATTTTCTCCTATTATTTTCATACTGCTAAGGTGTGTGATGGTTTCTCTTCTTTCCTTCCTAATACTTATAATTTGTGGACTTTTTAATTTTTTATGAGAGTCGTGTGAACATTTTATCAGAGTTTGTGGTATTTTCAGAGTCACTTTTTGGTAGATTTCCTTCTACTTTTTTAGTCTTTGTTTTCATTTTAAATTTCATTGATATATTGACCTTTAACATTTCTGTTCTTTAGTTTTTGGAGTTTTTACCTGTTATCCCCTTCTAGATTCCTAAAAATATCCTACATCATGATATGATACCTCTTTTCTAAATAAACATTGAGTACTACCATTTAACTGCACACCACAAATATTAACAGATTTCATTTTTATTTAATTAAAGTATAGTATTCCAGTTCCTCTCTAACAGTTAGTTAGAATTTTATGCTGTTTAATTTGTCAATACTCAGTATTTGACAATATATATTATTAATTTCTAAACTAGTATGTTATGATTAGTAGCTTAAATACAATGATATCTAATCCTCAGGTTACTCAAATCTCCTCCTGTGAATTAGTGACAGTTTGGCCTGTACAGGGAGGAATAATTTCTGTATCCAGACTTTGCATTGTGATAAACATGGATTATAGTGCAAAGTGATTTTTGCAATACACCTGTCTTTTTAACATATCTCAGCAGTCTTAAACATGTGAGAAACCTGCAGATGACCAAAAGTTCATATCTGATGTTCTGGAAAAAAAATTAGCAAATAATAATTGACCAAAATTTCTCTGAGTTGCAAGCATGTAGGAAAAAAGAAAGGCCAACACATAAGTGGCATTTTAAACGTGAATAACACAAGGGATGTCCTGGTGTGGATTTGTTTTTTCCTATATATCTCCATGCACTATCACCTTAAACCTCTCTGGCTTTTCCTTGTGTTTAGATACAGGGCTAGATGGTCAGAAGTTTTAATGTTTCCGTGTGTGTGTATTTGTTACTCAGAAATCGTCTTTCTTCATTCCCTTGTTGCACTGTCAGTGGTGGGATTCTGTTGTGTACTACTAGTGCTTACTGTTTAGTGGTAGGATGAGTACAACAGAAACGATTTCTAGTTTTTTGTTCAGCCTAAATTGTATTCAGGGTCTGTATCCTTGAGTTTTGAAAGGGGCCTTTCGAATTGATATTGCACTTGTACGGTGGTTGAATAACTCCAGTGATCTGGTTCAAAGAGTGTTACGACCATTTTCCAAGAAGTAGAAGGGTTATTTTATTGTTCCTTTTCTCAGTCATAATAGATCTTCTCCCTTGGCCTTAGGGAGGCAGAATGTTCTACCTAGCACTTTTTTTTAAAGATTGATTTTATTTTTTGAAAGAAAGAGTTACAGAGAGGAAGAGCCAAAGAGAGAGAGAGAGGTCTTCCATCCGCTCGTTCACTCCTCTAACGACAGCAGTGGCCAGAGCTGAGCAGGGAGTTGGATCAGCAGTGGAGCAGCAGGGAGGAGAACCAGCAGCCATAAGGGATGGCCATGTCACAGGCAGCAGCTTTATTTTTTAGATTTATTCATTTATTTGAAAGGCAGAGGATTACAGAAAGGCAGAGAGAGAGAGAGAAAGAGGAAGTCCTCCGCTGGTCCACTCCCCAAATGGCCACAATGGCCAGACCTGGGCCTATCCGAAGCCAGGAGCCTGGAGCCTCTTCCGGGTCTCCCACATGGGTGCAGAAGTCCAAGGACTTGGGCCATCTTCTACTGTCCCAAGCCACAGCAGAGAGCTGGATTGGTCATGGAACAGCCAAGATTCAAACCGGCACCAAATGGGATTCTGGCACTATAGGCGGTGGCTTTACCTGCTACTCCACCGCTCCAGCCTCTGCCTAGTAGTATTTAAAGCTTTTGCATTGGGGTAGTTCGTTCTTTTCTCCCAGAGACTGACAGTATTCTCTCCTGGGTCTACAGTGAGTGGGAGACTTTCTCTCCTTCCTTGTGCCAAAGATTCCTGTCAGCATGAAGTGCAGTTTGTGAAATCTTTCAATGAATGTTTATTTTCCTTTTGTCTGTGGCTCATGATGGTCTGCACTCAGTTTTTAGCAATTTGCTAACAATTTTAACTGTATTATTTTTACCATATTTTATGTGTACCTGCCATCTCTTTCTCCAGTGTACTGCCCTAGATAGTTATTGCTTATATCCAGTCTCTCCTTGGTAGGTCCTTTCCTTGCTTTCTGTGACCCTAACTTTCTAATGGGTTTTAGAAAAGACATTATTTTTAGTTGAGTATCTAGTGTTTGGGGGGTGGGTATAAGGACATGTTTTTCTAGCTTTCAAATATTATTTTAATAACCTATCAATCAACTAATAGTTTCTAGGCTCTCTTGAAGAAATTTTGTAAACACAATTTTAAATCATCTGAGTTTCTAAAATTATGTGATAATTGTTTGCTATTTATATTCTCATTCCATAATGTATATATGGATTTTCTGAAATATTCTCTCTGTGAATTATTATAGGATCCAGGATTAGTGACCAATTCTGCCTTTTTTTCCCCCATTTTGTGAAAAAAAAAAAAAAAACCCACATGACAGAAAAGGAAATAGGTGGGAGCCGGCGCTGTGACGTAGTAGCTTAAAGCCCTGCCCTGAAGGGCTGGTATCCCATATGGGCACCGGTTCTAGTCCTGGCTGCTCCTCTTCCAATCCAGCTCTCTGCTATAGCCTGAGAAAACAGTGGAAGATGGCCAAGTCCTTGGGCCCCTGCACCCGTGTGGGAGACCCAGAAGAAGCTCCCGGCTCCTGGCTTTGGATTAGTACAGCTCTGGCCATTGCGGCCATCTGGGGAGTGAACCAGCGGAAGGAAGACCTCTCTCTCTTTCTCTAACTCTCTCTGTAACTCTGTCTTTCAAATAAATAAAATAAATCTTTTTTTTTAAAAGAAATAGGATATAAAAGTGAGCATGAACATTGGTGTTCTGAGAAATATTAGTTATAGGAAATATTGTACCTGCAATTGAATCATTTAAGGTTTTATAAGACACATTTGCAGATATTTAGCCAATTTTCTTAGACATCTTTCTATATATCTAGAAGGGAAATAAGCCTGTTTTGGAGACTCATGATTTAATTCATGTAAGAAAATAGTGCTGGGCATATTGTCAATTTTCAATAAATATTTGCTGTTTTTATTATTACCAAGATCAACAAAATGGTGGATTCAAATGTCAAAAGTAGAGAAAGTGAAAAATTTAAATAATATATGCAGAATACTAATTATATGGATTGATTTAGCTACAGTTAAACACAACTGAAGAGTTAATCATTTTTACTGTGCCCATACTTTATATCTTTCCTAAACTTCTAGAGTAGGTTTATGACAGATCTGGGTATTATCTGCAACTATTTGAGTCATAGACATCCAATATTATTCAATGAAATAATATATATATATTTATGCTATGAGCAACAGGACTGGAGAAAAACACATGCTTCTTATGAAAATAAGGACTTTGAGTTATATACTTATACTTACAAAAAAAGCAGTTTGATATATTCATTAAAATTGGACACATAAATACCTCAAACAATTAAAATATTTTAAAGTTTTCTTTATCCATACATGTGTTCAAGCAAATACTTAATTGGATAAAAGGCCATGAATGATGAAAAAGTTGACTGTGAAGTAATTGATGTTTCAAGGAAGCATGAAATCATTTCCCACTTAATGTGCCTTTTGTAATTGGGTAAATTTTGAGGTCTATATATATTCCAGTGGATTTTCATGGATATGTTAACTGGAAAATACACACTCAAATTAAATTATAATATATGTAATGGTGTTTTAAGTCCTATTTATTTAAAAGTCCATATGTTTTTCCAAGACAGTGATTTTAATATTAGCATAACATATTTTTGATCCAATTCACTTCTTTAGTGTAATAATTTCTGTAAATACAGATGCGCCACTGGCATTTAAGAGGCTACTTATTTTTTCAAAAATATTTCACTAGGGCCGACGCCGCAGCTCAGTAGGCTAATCCTCCACCTTGCGGCGCCAGCACACCGGGTTCTAGTCCCGGTTGGGGCGCCGGATTCTGTCCCGGTTGCCCCTCTTCCAGGCCAGCTCTCTGCTATGGCCAGGGAGTGCAGTGGAGGATGGCCCAAGTCCTTGGGCCCTGCACCCCATGGGAGACCAGGATAAGTACCTGGCTCCTGCCATCGGATCAGCGGGGTGCCCCAGCTACAGCGAGCAGGCCTCAGCAGCCATTGGAGGGTGAACGAACGCCCAAAGGAAGACCTTTCTCTCTGTCTCTCTCTCTCACTGTCCACTCTGCCTGTCAAAAAAATAAAAAAAAAATCACTAAAATGGTCTAAAGATCTTTGCACATATTCCTCTAAGAATGTCAACTATATGATCAAAACCATCAACTACTACACCTCCAACTTCTCATGTTATAATCTAAATCTATGGCATCCTCATTCACTGAATCTCCCCAGTTACACTCTTCCTTGACAACTATTCTGTTTCACAATTGAATCATACTTACCCAATAAGGTAATAGCATCCAATAATTTTTACTAGCTGGATTTATTTTATATGTATTTATTATTTCTTATTAAACAATCACTGTGTTGAATTAGACATGCAACTATATTGATTACTATGTTGAAACAATTACATTTGCCTCTGCTTTCCCTGTACCAGAATTTCTTATTCAGAAAATACAAGGAGAGTCAATGCATTATGTTGACGTTGAGTTGTGTAATACAATGAGAATGGAAAATTCCACTATAGATATAATTAATGTGTATATCTTTAGCTGTGCAGAGGTGAGTTCGATTCCTATGTTTTCTGGGTTTTATCATATTTTGTATACATTTCAACTACTAGTATGTAGTTGAAATTAAATTTAGAGTATGAGATCTTGAGAAACAAAGTTTTCTTGCGAACATTCGGTTAGAATTGATTGAATTAAAAATAAATCAAGGAATAGAAATTTTTTAAAAAACTTTTATTTAATGAATATAAATTTCCAAAGTACAGCTTATGGATTACAATGGCTTCCCCCCCATAACGTCCCTCCCACCCGCAACCCTCCCCTTTCCCACTCCCTCTCCCCTTCCAATCACATCAAGATTCATTTTCATTTCTCTTTATATACAGAAGATCAGTTTAGCATACATTAAGTAAAGATTTCAACAGTTTGCTACCACACAGAAACATAAAGTGAAAAATACTGTTTGAGTACTAGTTATAGCATTAAATCTCAATGTACAGCACACTAAGGACAAAGATCCTACATGAGGAGTAAGTGCACAGTGACTCCTGTTGTTGACTTAACAAATTGACACTCTTGTTTATGGCCACAGTAATCACCCTAGGCTCTTGTCATGAGCTGCCAAGGCAATGGAAGCCCCCTGAGTTCACTGACTCTGATCATATTTAGACAAGGCCATGGTCAAAGTGGAAGTTCTCTCCTCCCTTCAGAGAAAGGTACCTCCTTCTTTGATGACCCGTTCTTGCCACTGGGATCTCACTCACAGAGATCTTTCATTTAGTTTTTTTTTTTTTTTTTCCCCCAGAGTGTCTTGGCTTTCCATGCCTGAAATACCCTCATGGGCTTTTCAGCTGGATCCATATGCCTTAAGGGCTGATTCTGAGGCCAGAGTGCTGTTTAGGACATCTGCCATTCTATGGGTCTGCTGTGTATCTTGCTTCCCATGTTGGATCTTTCTCTCCCTTTTTATTCTATCAGCTAGTATTTGCAGACAATAGTCTTGTTTCTGTGATCCCTTTGGTTCTTAGTCCTATCATTATGATCAATTGTGAACAGAAATTGATCCCTGGGACTAGTGAGATGGCATTGGTACATGCCACCTTGATGGGATTGAATTGGAATCCCCTGGTATGTTTCTAACTCTGCCGTTTGAGGTAAGTCAGCTTGAGCATGTCCCGAATTGCACATCTCTTCCCTCTCTCAAGGAATAGAAATTAATACTTACAAATAACCCATTGCTTCCAACAGTTACATTAGTTTTAGATTACCTAATTCCAATTCTACTACAGCACATAAGTATCCATATAGTGTGGCACTGATTTAATGGTAGACAAGTAAATCAAAGTGAAAGAACTGGACTCAAGAAATAAATATATGCAATTGAATTTCGGTAAGGTTCCAAAGTCAAAAGATAATCTTATCAACAATGTTTTACCTTAACATTGCTACAAACACCAAGCTTAACTTGGAATGGAGCACCGATACTTAACACAAAGCTAAAATTAAAAAAAAAAAGTCTAGAAAATATATTTCCAAAAGAAGCATGAGAAGACCTTGACCTTCTAAATGGGTGTTAGATAAGTGAGCAAATAGGAAAATGACTGCAGATGATGGTAGTTTGGTGTTGTATAATATAAATATGCATAATCTTTGTCCTTGGTTCCAATTACAAAGCTAAAATGTTTGGAACAGTTTAGTTGCTCAGCCTGTCTTTTGCTATTCATAATGTGCCTCTTTTATAACACTTGAGTTTGTGCAAATGAGGTGGAACCCATATGGAGGCTTATGTTGGGGCCAATCACTAAAATGACAAGTGATAAAGGGATTGGGGATTGAAACTAATAACCCCACCCACAAATATCCAGCAAAGGGTGGAGCTCTATAAAAATTGTTGAACAAAACATAATGAGCTTCTGCATTACAGAATAGGTGGAGATGCTGGGAGCGTGTATCCACCAGAGAAGATATGGCAGGTCTTTGACTCTCCCCAACCCCTATCTCTGGGTATTTAGTTAATTGAATAAAATTATAGGACACTCATCCAGTTAATGCCTGATGGAGAATTGTTTGATATAGTGGGAAAAATTCCCATGCATCAAATCAAATAGATGAGAATAGAGAAAAGTCAGTTGATTCTTTCCATTTATAACCTGAGATATTGATACAGGCGGTATTCTGGATTCATAAATTTATCAAAACTCATTTAAGGGGCTGGCATTGTGAAGCAGCAGGTTAAGGCATTGCAAAGCTGGCATCCCATATCACAATGTCATTTCAAGTCCCAAGTACTCTGCTTCTGATCCAGGTCCCTGAAAGTGTGCCTGGGAAGGCAATGGATGATGGCCATAGTACCTGGGCTCCAGCTACCCAGGTGCAAGACTCAGATGGAATTCCTGGCTCCTGACTTCAGCCTGGCACTTCCCCAGCTGTTGCAGCAATTTGGTGGTGAAATAACAGATGGAAGATCAATTTTCTTTCTCTTTCTCCCTACCTCTCTCTCCTTCTCTCTCTTGGGAAGTCACCTGATAAGGGGGAAGGTAGTGAATATTTTATTGTCCACTTTTTCTTTTTCTCATCAGCTTTGTGTTTTCCTTTTTACAGGAACATACGAGAAGGAACAAGCAAAAAGAGTGTCATATGTGAGTCTGTTAAGTGTATGATATCACATGCAGAACAAGGACAGGGTGAGATGGCCAAGCAAACCAAATGGAATGTCCCCAAGATTCTCTTTTCTAGTGATTTCTATATTTAAAATGATACATGACATGTGTAAATCCTAACACATGGTATCCAATAAAAATGTCATTTGCCTTTGCTAGCTAGATTCCCTATAGGTTAGTTTATACCTAGATATCATCATCCTTTTCCCTTCAAGGAATGAAGCTCACCTAAAAAACTGGGAACTTAAAGTATAGTATAGTTTGAGTAACACAGTTATTTGGCATCCACCACATTCCACAGTGCCAGGGAGGGGCTGAGCGAATTTCTGAAATGATTTCCCTGGGGCTCAGCCAGTTTACCTTAGTAGGTTCCATGTGGGGAGCTGTGGGATGCAACTCTCTAGTGCACAGTCCTCTTTTGGAGATGATGATTACAGGAAAGGTAGTGGACATGCAGATGAGTTCCAGGAGGCATCTTCAGTGTGATGATTCAAGGTCAACTCCTTGTAGGCTGTGTGGCATACTCTCTCTTCAGTTGGAATCCATGCAGGGGAATTCTCATAAACTAGAAGGAAAGCCATGGGGTAGTCATCATAAGGAATCCATCTGTCCATCTTGGGAAAGACCGTTGCTAACCATGTTCTGGATGCCAAGCAACCTGGTAGGTACTCTTAAGGGATGACTTCATTTCTCACAATAATCCTGAAAAATAGATGTTAACAGTCTTCATCCTACAGGCAAGACTCAGCCTTCTCAGGCCTGGAACCCCACCAGTGAAATCTGGGAACCCTCCTGTTTTATTTTATCATAAGTATACCCTTTTACTTTCTTGCAGATAGACCTTTCCTTTTATACAATGATCAAAAAACATAGCTACTAGCTTAAACAGTTATAGACTGAGGTAAATTTGTATCATATTGAATTGTATCCCTAACTAACACATAGCTAACATAGATATCTCTTTTATTTTTAAAGATCCAGATACTGTACATAAAAGACAATATCTAAGCCACTGAAAAATTGTGCTTCTTTGGGAAAATTGTAAGATTGAGGTAAAAAACAATCAATTCTAAAAATTGTTTCAACTAAAATATGCTGTATAAAAACCTCTCTTTATTTTTCATTTTTTGTGAAAAATTATTTGGAAATATTATGGATAATGAGTCCTGATTAATGTCAAAATAAAAATGCATGTATATCTGAATCTTTCCATATTAAAGATATCAATTTGATTTTCAAAATTATTAATGAGTAGATTTATTAGCTCTGCTTACTTTAGTAAGAATATTTAGATTTTATTTATTAAACTTTACATAATTTGCCTATATCTGTACTTTGAGATAGGGGATGAGAAACTGGAACTTGCACATTAAATCCAACTCATTCTCATGATTGACATGAAATTTTTTTTGGAATTTATCCAATGTGAATTGATGTTACAATGCAACATGAAAACTGGAACACAGATGATCTGATTCAAAAAGCCTAAAGATATTTACTAGCTGATCTTTTGCAGAGAAAACGTGCTGATCTATGCTTTAAAATATCAGTCTTTAGCATAGGCAAAATATTGCAGGATGATTAAAGAAATATGTAGAGATTTTTGTTCTTTTCTTGTAATGTTGGATACTTATATAAGGAATCTCCTTTTTATGGTGATTTCTGAAGAGTCATTTTTAATTAGGATATGCAAGGAAGGAAGGAGTAAATTAAACACTATTTAGTTAATATACTTTAGAAGGGTTCAAGTTTGCCCACAATGTCTCTGAATATACTCTAGTATATTCAATCTAATTATATATTAAATATCAATTATATATTATGTCGACTCAGCCTGCAGGGCCCACAATGTTGGGATGGTGGTGTGATGGTGTTCTTCGACAAGAAGCACCAGAGAAAAGTTTTGGTGAGTATCTCCGTTTATTAACAATCAGGCACAAGTTTTTGTGGGGCAGGCAACGAGGAGTAGCGAATTCATGGTAGCAACATTAAAGCAAATACTGGCTCCTCTATGCTTCTCCAATCAGTTTGAAGGTCACATAGCCTACATAGCTTTCCATGTGGTCTTTACAGGTCTGGGCCACACCCAGGATCTGTTTACTTTGTTGACAATTACAAGGCTCTTCAACAAGAAGTTGTAGTGGAGGAAATGTGCCTGGGGCTCCTGCTGCCTGCCAGCAGTCTAATCATGTATGGCACTCAGTGTGCCTGATCCCTCAACCAGGGTCTTTCCCAGGAGGCATGGTATGCCATGCCCTCTTAACCTCCTGCATGGGCTAGGCAGGCAGTCTCCCAACCAAGCACTGGATCATCCACAATATTATAAAAAATTATATATTATATAATATATATATATAAAATTTTCTTAACATTTTCTGATCTAAACATTTTAATGTATTTTCTGATGCTTCACTAGAACATATGAGACTGGGTAATTTATTAAGAGAAAATTTTTATTTTGGTTTAGGGTTCTGAAGTTAGGAAAATGCAAAATTAGGTAGCCAGAACTGGTGAGTAGCACATGCTGCTTATAATATAATAATATATAATTTATGCATAATATAACATTTATATATAATTTATGATACATAATCATATTAAATATTAGTACTATATTATACAATATGTAATAGAGTATATAGTACATTCTAGCAAAATGACAAGGGGTCTTTTGTCTCAACACCTACTATTGTAGTGAACAAATCATTTCTACAGAATGATAAATACACACACAAGCATAAACACATACCTTCACTTGCAGTCTTGTGCTGGAGTCCAGCTCCAGCCAGTCCAGGGGTCCCAAGGTGTGAGAGGTGTCAGCACATGAAGAAATGAGAGACACAGTCACAGCAAGGCTGATGGCATGGCTCTGGCTCTGGGGCAACAGACTTTATTTTTATATAATAAGTCACATAATGATTCTTTCTTTTTACAATAACAAATCTGTTGTCCATTTTCTTATAACCATTGACCTTGTATTTTATGTTGCCTCTAGATTCTATGTCTACATCTAGTTACAATTTCTTTGATTTTCAAGGGCATATTCAGAGCATAGGTTACAATCATAGACAGGCACGCAATAACAGGGTGCCCATGCAAGCCAAGGTCTGGAGTGTTGCTGAGCTATGCAGAAATTGGCTACACAAGCTAGAATATTACCTTCCTAGTCTAATCTTTACTAGAAGCCCCAATGTTCACAGCAGGCCCTTTTTAAAGTGTATCTCCTCTTTGGCAGTTCTTTCTGTAACTCTTTAATTTCTTTATTGTACTTATCTAAAGGTTCACTTAGATCTATTCCACAGTTTTGGCATCTAACCATTGTTGTATTTGTAGCACATATTGAATTAAAGCTTTAATAGCATTAATCTTTATTTTAGTGGGAAGCATATACCAGTGAACCTGTTGCCTTTTAATTCTTATCCACAAACAGCTCAACCTTGTGTAAAGCACCAATCACTTCTCCTACACTAACATTCTGATTGATTAAAATTCTACAAAGCAATGGACATTTTGGGGATTTTGAAATTAAACACTCTTCCCTAAAATTAGGAATACAGCAATCATTAGCAGGACCACCAGGAAGCTCTGGCTTTCTTATGCAGAGTGTAGTTCCCAACAAACCTAAAACCACCAAGAGAACCGCAACTGTCATTCTCACGCCTTGCTGAGCCAGACCTTCTGCTGTGACCTTGTCAGCCAGCTGAAGTTGCCTTGGCCTGGCCAGTCTTGCACACTTTTCCCTATTAACAAAAGACGATCAGCAATGTATCCTGTATTCTTGCTTTACATTTGATTACTCATAATATCCTACAGATTAAACAATTACAAAAGAAATGAAATTGCAAAATCAAACATAATACAAAACCAATGATATTCATTCATGGATTATTTAATTTTCAAGACACAAAAAAGTTTATTTCTTCCTGAGACACAGTTTACCCCCTTACATGACTTATGGTGCATTTTATTTTTAGTTTAATGTAAAAGTGGGTATCTAAAGTTCTGTGACTGTAAGCTGGTTTCAGTTGTGTGATGAAATGTTTGAACATTGTTCTCAGAGGAAACATTCTCTGGCAAAGCTTCAAGTAAAGAATATGTGATTACTAGGAGATTAGAAATTCTGATTGTATTAGGCTTTCATCATTCTATGCGATAGGCTTGTTGTCAGTGCTGTGTTAAAAAAAAGTGACAGATCTGTATCCGCAGCTTCCATGAAAGTCTAAACTAGTAATGTTGTTTTTGTAGGCATAAGATACAATAACAATATCAAAATCATTGCTTTATACCTGTTTTTGTATTCTAGCATAGTTAAAACACATGGCAGTTTTATTTTATTATCACTTAAATTCATATTGACTGGTTTCAAGTTCATTAAAGAAATTGGCAATGATAAACACAATACAGGTTTTTTGCATTATCTTGGGGAAAAAGATACATGGTCACAGTGGTTTTTAAAAAGAAAACACTTTCAATTTCTAGAAGGTAAGGCAATATAGAAAATGCAATCGTGTTTTGTGTCTGTCTTGAGAGATTCTACAACTCTAATCATGTTTCATATATTTTCATAATATTTACATATGCAAACATGTATAGCTTCTTTATCAAATCATGTATTACAAATCATTCTATTCATTTTGTTTCCTAGTATGACAGATAAATGATAATGAGAGGGCCAGTTTGACATTTCATTGCCTCTATAATTTAAATAAGATACAAGTTTATAACATGGGTATACATTTGACTGGTAAGAGTTAATTTTATGAAAACCAAAGAGAATGTGAAAGGTAAAGACAATGCATTTATTTAATTTTTGATAAGGGATGTGCATACATCTATATAAGAGCATCGTCTTAATCCATTTTCTGATGTTGACGTAGAATGTATGAGACTGGGTAATTTATAAAGAGAAGAGTTTTATTTTGGTTTAGGATACTGAATTTAGGAAAATCCAAAATTAGGCAGCCACATCTGCTGAGAGTCACATGCTGCTTTAAATCCTGGTAGAAATTAGAAGAACAAATAGATGTGTACAAAGGAGCAAATCTTCAAGAGAGTGAAGGAAGGCACCAGGCTTCCTTCGCAGCAACTGGCAGTGCAGTAACTATTTTAGTTCTGTAAGACTGAGAAATCTAATGCTCTATTAATCCATTCTTGACGATTCAGCCCTCACAACCTAAACAAAATTTAAGGTTCCCAATTCCCATGCCACTACAATGGGAATCAAATTTTAGTATGAGTTTTGATGGGGAGAAAACATATCAAAATCATAGCAGACTCCAAATGATAGCATCATCTAGTAAAATAACTAAAGCAAGTTTTACTAATAATGGATTATCAGATGAATTCACCAAAAATATATTGATAATTCATTTGCTTATAAATGAAGAATACACACTTGAGTTATAAAATACCCATACATTGGGAACTTGAAAGACATAGACAAAAGAAAAAGATATATTCCCTGATTATTGAATAAACAAATTATGTAATTTGAATTACTGGTTTAAATATGTTTCATGTTTGAATTATTATATCTAGTGAAGTATCCTTGTACTCATCCAATATTGCAATTGTCATTTATAGTGATCATTTCCAAAACGTGGTATGCATCATCTGACTTAATTTTTTCTTAATGGTTTTTTCTTCATACTACTTGTTGAACTCTTTACTTAGTGGAGGGTTAATCTTGTGAATATATATTAAACTGAAAATAGATCTTTGTAAAAATCAAGAGTGGGAATAGGAGAGTGGGGAGGAAGAAGTGTGGGAGCATGGGGCGGGAGGGAGGGTAGGGTGGGAAGTAGCTCTATATTCCTGAATCTGTATCTATGAAATACATGAATTTTTTTTTTTTTTTTTTTGACAAGCAGAGTGGACAGTGAGAGAGAGAGAGACAGAGAGAAAGGTCTTCCTTTGCCGTTGGTTCACCCTCCAATGGCCGCCACGGCTGGCGCGCTGCAGCCGGCGCACCGCGCTGATCCGATGGCAGGAGCCAGGTGCTTCTCCTGGTCTCCCATGGGGTGCAGGGCCCAAGCACTTGGGCCATCCTCCACTGCCTTCCCGTGCCTCAGCAGAGAGCTGGCCTGGAAGAGGGGCAACAGGGACAAAATCCGGTGCCCTGACCGGGACTAGAACCCGGTGTGCCGGCGCCGCAAGGCGGAGGATTAGCCTATTGAGCCATGGTGCTGGCCGAAATACATGAAATTTGTATACTTTAAATAAAACTAAAAAATAAAAAACTAACATAGTAAATTTATCTTTTGTTTTCTATATCCATTGCAATTTTTTAAAAGTACTTATTCATATTACTTTTCCAATAGGATGTTAATTTTGGACTACTGATTTAATGGCAGTAAATTTTTGTGTATTAAAGAACCTTTTTCATGTTTTATCTGTATTTCCTTTATGTATATTATATTACATTATAAAGTAATATAAATAAAATTATTTAAAAGGAAAATCTGTTTGTTTAGCAAAACATAATGTAATGAGACTTTTATCTGTATTGGTTGGCAATAATTTTATGTGCATGTGCCCAAAATACTCTGAGTAAAAATGATTCTAAGATATTAGTTTACCTGCTATATTAAAAGGAACCATTAAAGTCATGGTGGTTATCATTTGTAGAGGAGCAGATTAAATTCAATTCTTAGTTCTGCCATTTAAGGAGTGATCCTCATCTTGTTTGTTTTAGTATGTCTTTGAGGACTTCAGCCTTTTTGTCTGAAATTTTGAAACCATTTTGGAAGACAGCAAATGAGCACTTTTCTATTTCAGAAGATCTTCTAAAGTCTACTTTATAAAGATACTTTTATGTACTGTTAATTGACCATACTAAGGTGCAAAACCACAAGATTTTTAATGGTACTTCTGGAAATATAACCAACTACATATCAGGAGATTTTATTGAAGAGAAAGGTATAGAGGGTTGTTGGAGTAGGAGTCTAGCAGTCTCTGCCCCAGGATCTAAATCTCTATGTTACTCCACATATATTGTGAAATATGGATGATGTATGTTCAGCATCATAGAGTGAATCAGGACATAAAATTATTCTATATGCATATTTTGGACACAATATTCATACCATTCTCTTCTTCTTTTTCATTGTAATCAAGTAATCAATATAAGGAAAAAATGTTGGTGCATATCTTTGGCTGCCTGATTCAACTTTCATCAACATTCTTTTTATTTTATTTAAATATTTATTCATTTTCTTTTATTTTTTTAAATTTTATTTAATGAATATAAATTTCCAAAGTACAGCTTATGTATTACAATGGCTTCCCCCCAAAAAAACTTCCCTCCCAACCACAAACCTCCCCTTTCCGTCTCCCTCTCCCCTTCCATTCACATCAAGATTCATTTTCAATTCTCTTTATATACAGAAGATCAGTTTAGCATACATTAAGTAAAGATTTCAACAGTTTGCACACATATAGAAACACAAAGTGAAAAATACTGTTTGAGTACTAGTTATAGCATTAAATCACAATGTACAGCACATTAAGGACAGAGATCCTACATGAGGAGTAAGTGCACAGTGACTCCTGTTGTTGACTTAACAAATTGACACTCTTGTTTATGGCATCAGTAATCACCCTAGGCTCTTGTCATGAGCTGCCAAGGTTATGGAAGCCTTTTGAGTTCACCGACTCTGATCATATTTAGACAAGGTCGTAGTCAAAGTGGAAGTTCTCTCCTCCCTTCAGAGAAAGGTACCTCCTTCTTTGAAGACCTGTTCTTTCCATGGGATCTCACTCATGGAGATCTTTCATTTAGGTCTTTTTTTTTTCCCAGAGTGTCTTGGCTTTCCATGCCTGAAATAGTCTCATGGGCTTTTCAGCCAGATCCCCATGCCTTAAGGGCTGATTCTGAGGCCAGAGTGCTGTTTAGGACATCTGCCATTCTATGGGTCTGCTGTGTATCTTGCTTCCCATGTTGGATCTTTCTCTCCCTTTTTTATTCTATCAACTAGTATTTGCAGACACTATTCTTGTTTATGTGATCCCTTCGGTTCTTAGTCCTATCATTATGATCAGTTGTGAACAGAAATTGATCCCTGGGACTAGTGAGTTGGCATTGGTACATGCCACCTTGATGGGATTGAATTGGAATCCCCTGGTATGTTTCTAACTCTACCGTTTGAGGTAAGTCAGCTTGAGCATGTCCCGAATTGCACATCCCTTCCCTCTCTTATTCCCACTCTTATATTTAACAGTGATCACTTTTCAGTTAAGTTTCAACACTTGAGAATAACTGTGTATTGTTTACAGTATTCAACCAAAATTATTAAGTAGAACAAACAAACAAAAATACTGAGAGGGATAACCTATTAAGTTGTTCATCAACAGTCAGGGCAAGGGCTGATCAAGTCACTGTTTCTCATAGTGTTCATTTCACTTCAACAGGTTTCCTATAGAAAACCTAAACAGCCCCATAACTGAGACAGAAATTGAAACAGTAATAAAGGCCCTCCCAACAAAGAAAAGCCCAGGACCAGATGGATTCACTGCGGAATTCTACCAGATATTTAAAGAACTAACTCCAAATCTTCTCAAACTATTCAATTGAAAAAGAGGGAATCCTCCCAAATTCTTTCTATGAAGCCAGCATCACCTTAATTCCTAAGCTGGAAAAAGATACAGTATTGAAAGAGAATTACAGACCAATATCCCTGATGAACATAGATGCAAAAATCCTCAATAAAATTCTGGCCAATAGAATGCAACAACATATCAGAAAGATCATCCACCCAGACCAAGTGGGATTTGTCCCTGGTATGCAGGGATGGTTCAATATTCGCAAATCAATCAATGTGATACACCACATTAACTGACTGCGGAAGAAAAACCATATGATTATCTCAATAGACACCGAGAAAGCATTTGATAAAATACAACACCCGTTCATGATGAAAACTCTAAGCAAATTGGGTATAGAAGGAACATTCCTCAATACAATCAAAGCAATTTATGAAAAACCCATGGCCAACATCCTATTGAATGGGGAAAAGTTGGAAGCATTTCCACTAAGATTTGGTACCAGACAGGGATGCCCACTCTCACCACTGCTATTCAATATAGTTCTGGAAGTTCTAGCCAGACCTATGAGACAAGAAAAGAAATTAAAAGGATACAAATTGGGAAGGAAGAACTCAAACTATCCCTCTTTGCACATGATATGATTCTTTACTTAGGGGACCCAAAGAACTCTACTAAGAGACTATTGGAACTCATAGAAGAGTTTGGCAAAGTAGCAGGATATAAAATCAATGCACAAAAATCAACAGCCTTTGTATACACAGAAAATGCCATGGCTGAGAAAGAACTACTAAGATCAATCCCATTCACAATAGCTACAAAAACAATCAAATACCTTGGAATAAACTTAACCAAGGACGTTAAGGATCTCTATGATGAAAATTACAAAACCTTAAAGAAAGAAATAGAAGAGGATACCAAGAAATGGAAAAATCTTCCATGCTCATGGATTGGAAGAATCAATATCATCAAAATGTCCATTCTCCCAAAAGCAATTTATAGATTCAATGCAATACCAATCAAGATACTGAATATTTTCTTCTCATATCTGAAAAAAAATGATGCTGAAATTCATGTGGAGACACAGGAGACCTCGAATAGCTAAAGAAATCTTGTACAACAAAAACAAAGCCAGAGGCATCACAATACCAGATTTCAGGACATACTACAGGGCAGTTGTTATCATTTTCTTGAAAGTCATGGTTACACAGAGAGAGACCTGGAGAGAGAGAGAGAGAGAGAGAGAGAGAGAGAGAGAGAGAGAAAGTGCTTCTAAGTGCTAGTTCACTTCCCAAATAACTGAAATAGCTGAGACTGGGCCAAGTCAAAGGTAAGAGAAAAGGGCTACATCTGGGTCTTACATGTGGCTGGCAGGACTAATCCCTTGGTCCATCTTTTGCTGATTTTCTCAGGCAGTCATCAGGAAGCTGCATCAGAATTGGGCAACCAGTACAAAATTTGGCACCCATATGGAATCCAGGCATGGAAGGCAGCAGTTTAACCCTACACACCACAATTCCAGCGCCAACAATCCATTTCCACTCAATTATTCTGCAGTTAAGAGTGAGTTGGAAAAAGAAGCAGATGTCTTAATGGTGAAACACCCATTAATGATTTTGTTTTCTTGATAAAAATAGACTAAGTTGGCTGACATGGCATTTTCTTGTTTTGCTAATTCATACTAACCTTTTTGGTGTTTGTGACATTCAACTATGACACCACAAGATATGCCCTCTATTCTGTAATCATGGACTTTTGAACATAGGAAAGACCTACACACCAATCATGATGATTTAGCAATTTAAGCCATGCATTCTTTGGATTTCTTTTTTTTTTTTTTGACAAATATAATCCTTGGTTTGTCAATCACTCTGATTTTTCTGTTATTTATAATCAAGTGAATTTCAAAAATATGCTAGTGGTTATTGCCAACATTGAAAAATACATTTATATATATATATAATAGCTAATAATTTAAGGTTACATATTATCAAACTAAAATATTCAGTATCATTAGCCATTAGGAAAATACAAATAAAAACCATAACGAAGTATCATTGCCAATCAAGTAGGAATTGTTATTATCAAAAACTCAAGTGATAAATATGCTCGAGTTTTGCAAAGAAAATGGGAACTTTAAACACTGGTAATGTGAAGGCAAATTAGTACAGCTTTTATGGAAAACAGGATGGGATTTCCTTAAAAATTAGAAAAAGAAATGTACAGTATGACCCATTTATCTGGGAAAACATTCAAAGGAAATGAAGTTAGCATATGGAAGAGATAATTGCACTTTCATTTTCATATTCATTGTAGCACTATTTAAAATGGTAAAGGTATCTTGCTAGGAATCAACATATATGTCAATAAGCCAAGACATTGTGGCAAAAAAAATGACCTAAGTGAAAGATCTCTGTGAGTGAGATCCAAACAGAAAGAACGGGCCATCAAAGAAGGCAGTACCTTTCTCTGAAGGGAGGAGAGAATTTCCACTTTGACCATGACCTTGTCTAAATAAGATCGGAGTTGGCGAACTCGAGAGGCTTCCATAGCCTTGGCAGCTCATGACAAGTGCCTTGGGTGATTACTGATGCCATAAATAAGAGTGTCAATTGTTAAATCAACAACAGGAGTCACTGTGCACCTGCTCCCCATGTAGTTCCTCTGCACTTAATGTGTTGTTCTATGAAAACTAATGGTAAAACTACTACTCAAACAGTACTCTATAATTTATGTGTCTTTGTGGGTGCAGTCTGTTGAAATCTTTACTTAGTATATACTAAGTTGACCCCCTGTATATAAAGGTAATTGAAAATGAAGCATAATGAAGAATGGGATGGGAAAGGGAATGGGAGATGGGATGGTTGCATGTGGGAAGGAGATTTTGGGGGGAAAGCTGCTATAATTCAAAAGTTGTACATTGAAAATTAATTATTAAATAAAAGTTGAAAAGAAAAAATAAAATAAAATCTTATCACATTTTATGATTTTTGCATGAGTTTCATGTTATGTGTATTAATATATCCACTCTTTCTTTCAAAAATAATACATTTTATGTATATATACAGTGTTTAAATATGAAGTAAATATAGCAAAATGTTAAAAACTATCAAATCTATTTGTTGTCATTAAACTCTCATTCATGCTTTATATACTATTTGAAATAATTTATAATGCTAAAACAAAAATCTGTATGAGTAGTCAAAGACAAATAGTTTGATGTGGTTTTGTAAGAAAAGATATAAAAAGAAAATAACAAATAACCCTATTTATAGGTTACTAATAGGTAAAATACTTTCTTGCCAGCATTGTAGCGTAGGAGGTAATATGCCTCTGGTGACTTTGGCATCTCATATCACAGTGCATGTTTGACTTCAAGTTGCTCCTCTTCTGATCCAGCTTCCCATTAATGTGCTTGGGTAGGCAGTGGAATCTGGCCTAATCATTCAGGTCCCTAATACCAACATGGGAGACCTGGATAGAATTTTGGTCTTCTATCTTTGGACTGAACCTACCCTAGCTACTGCAGCCAACTGGAGTAATGAATTCACAGGTAGAAGGCTTCTGTCTCTCTTTATTTGTCTCTGTCTCTTTCTCTTTTTATATGTCCTCTGACTTTAAATGGATAAATAAATCCTAAAACACAACATAATATGTACCTAAAATGTACCTAAAATGTTTCTATAAACATAATCATTTGAAAGATATTTATGAGAGGATCTCCAATTACACTGATTTATCATAAGAAACCCGACAAGCTAGGAGAGAACAGAGAGACATAGTTCAACTTTCAAAAGAAAAAAAAAAGCAGTCAACAAGAATATTGAACCTACAAAGTTCTCATTTATGAAGGAAGGTGAAATAAACCTTTCATACAAAAAGAAATTAAAAGAACTTATCATCACTCATTCAGTCTTACAAATGATGCTTAAGGATGTGCTACACACAGAAACACATAAAGATAGTCATCATTACAAAAGAATGTGAAAGCAGAAAATCTTGCAGTAAAAATACAAGGGAAATCCAAAGTAAAGAACAAGAATATGTATGGAAAAATGAGAGGGTCAAGCCATTACTTATCAATAATAACCTTGAATGTAAATGGCCAAAATTATCCAATTAAAAGGTACAGATTGGCTGAATGGAATTAAAAGACAAGGCACATCTATTTGCTCCTACAAGAAACATACCTCACCAAAACAAAGAAACACACAGAATGAAATTGGAAAAGAAGGAACAAGATATTCCATGTTAATGGAAAGCAAAAATGAACTGGGATAGCCATCCAAATGTCAACAAAATAAACTTTAACACAAAAAAAATGTTAAAACAGACAAAGTGCACTAAGGAAGATGTGACTATAATAAATGAATATGTACCCAATGCCAGGGTGCCTGCTATTTAAAGGAAATGTTAATGAGTCTAAAGGGAGACAGACTCTAGTACAATAGTAGTGGGGACTTCACACCCCACTTTCATTAGTGTACATATCAACTAGACAGAAAATCAATACAGAAACAACAGAGCTAAGCTATGCTACTGAACAAATGGACCTGATATCTACAGTTGAAAAATGCATACTCTTTTCATCAGTGGATAAAAGTTTCTCAAGGATTGACCATATGCTAGGACATCAGGGAAATCTGAACAAATTCGGGGCCGGCACCTTGGCTCACTTGGTTAATTCTCCACCTGCAGCGTTGGCATTCCATATGGGCACTGGGTTCTAGTCTGGGTTGCTCCTCTTCCAGTACAGCTCTCTGCTGTGGCCTGGGAAGGCAGTGGAGGATGGCCCAAGTGCTTGGACCCCTGCACCTGCATGGAAGACCAGGAGGAAGCACCTGGCTCCTGGCTTCAGATCGGTGCAGCCCACCAGCCGTAGCGGCCATTTGGGGAGTGAACCAACAGAAGGAAGACCTTTCTCTCTGTCTCTCTCTCTCTCACTGTCTAACTTTATCTGTTAAAAAAAGAAGGCTCATAAATCTGACCAAATTCGAAAATATTGAAGTCATACCATGCATCTTTTCGGGCCACAATAGGATGAAGCTGAACTTAACAGCCTAAGAGTATCTAAAAAATATGAAAACATATGGAGACTGAACAACGTGCTCCTGAATTAACAAATTAAAATGGAAATAAAAAAAAATTATTGGGAAATGAATGAAGATGATACAACATACCAAAACTTGTGGAATAGAGCCAGAGTAGTGGTAACAGGAAAATTTATGGCAATTAGTGCTTAGCTGAAGAAACTGGAAAGGGATCAACAGAATGAGCTATCAATGAAACTCAAGGATCCAGAGAAACACAAACAAACCAAACACAAAACTAGTAGTATGAAAGAAATAATTAAAATAGAAAAGAAATAAACAAAATTAAAATAAAAAAATACAAAGATCTGTGAAAGGAGGAGCTTGTTTTTTGAAAAAAATAAACAAAATTGATACACCATTGGTACAACTGACTGAAAAAAAAAAATGACATGGGGCCGGCACTGTGGCATAGCAGGAAAAGCTGATGCCTGTAGTGCTGGCATCCCATATAGTCACTGGTATGATTTCTGATAGCTGCACTTCTGATACAGCTTCCTGCTATGGCCTGGGAAAGCAATAAAAGATGGCCCAAGTCCTTAGACCTCTGCACCCATGTGGGAGACCTGGAAGAAGCTCCTGGCTCTTGGCTTGTATCAGCACAGCTGTGAATGTTGCGGCCATCTGGGGAGTGAACCAGAGGATGGAATCAATCTCTCTCTCTCTCTCTCTTTCTGCCTCTGTCTCTGCCTCTGCCTCTCTGTAACTCTGTCTTTCAAAGAAAGTAAACAAATCTTAAAAAAATAACCACATGCTACATGGCAGTTATAATCAGAACGGGCACAGAAATAAACATGTAGACCAATGGAACAAAATAGAATCCACAGAAATCAATCCACACATATATAACCAACTTATCTTTTTTTTTTTTTTTTTTTTTTGACAGGCAGAGTGGACAGTTAGAGAGAGAGAGACAGAGAGAAAGGTCTTCCTTTTGCCATTGGTTCACCCTCCAATGGCGCCGTGGCCGGCGTGCTGCGGCCGGCGCACCCCGCTGATCCAATGGCAGGAGCCAGGAGCCAGGTATTTATCCTGGTCTCCCATGGGGCGCAGGGCCCAAGGACTTGGGTCATCCTCCACTGCACTCCAGGGCTACAGCAGAGAGCTGGCCTGGAAGAGGGGCAACAGGGACAGAATCCGGCGTCCCGACTGGGACTAGAACCCGGTGTGCCGCCGCCTCAAGGCAGAGGATTAGCCTCGTGAGCCAAGGCGCCGGCCTAACCAACTTATCTTTGACAAATAAGCTAAAGTCAATACCTGGGAAAGGACAGCCCTTTCAACAAATTTTGTTGGGAAAACTGGATCTCTGCATGTGGAAATATCAAACAAGACCCTATTTTATACCTTACAAAAAAATCAACTCAAGATGGATCAAGGATTGATGTCTATGGCCTGACATCATAGGAGAACTTTGGGGGAAAATTTGTAAGACATTGGCACAGGCGAAAACTTCTTGGAAGATACCAAAAGCACAGGCAATCAAAGCAAAAATAGACAAATGGGATTACATCAAGAAAAGCTTCTGCACTGCAAAGGAAATAATCAAGAAATTGAAGAGGCAATCAGAATGATGAGAAAAATTGCAAACTATGAAACTGATATAAGATTAATAATCAGAAGTTACAAAGAGCTCAAAAACTCTACAACAAAACAAACAATGCAGATAAGAAATGGGCAAAGGACTTGAACAGGCATTTTTTCAAGCGAGGACATTCAAATGACCAATAGACATATGAACAGATATATGAAAAAAAAGTTTAGTATCACTAGCCACCATAAATGCAAATTAAACCACAATGAGATTTCACCAAACCACAATTAGAATGGCTCTCATATAAAAATCAGAAAGCAATAAATGCTAGTGATGATGTGCACAGTTAGTGGGAAGGCAAACTAGATTAGGCATTTTGGAAGACAGTATGGAAATTCCTCAGAAATTTAAAAATAGACTTACAAAATGACCCAGCCATCCCACAATTTGGACAAGCTCTTAATTACCTAATGACCTCCCACAAAACCCATCTGTCAGATGCCATAATTAAGGTTCAACACTTAATCCACCATCTATTAATCCAAACCATGAGAATTTAAATATCTGTGAGCTTGGGGAGCCCATTCCTTATAGTCCATAACACTATACATTTTTCCTAGAGATTTCACTATTACAGGTGATAAGAAATTGTTCATTTTGTCACACCCTCAATCCTGTCACAACCTACTACCTAACATTAAATCCTTTTAACAAGATAAAATGTGTGTTACTAATTTGAGTACCAGTCTTTTCAAAAGATCACTGATGAAAATATTAAGTTACATGCCATTTAACTGAAAGTTATAATAAACACAATTTACCCTTTTCCTCCATTTAACACAATTTATTTATTTTTTAACTTTTTTTTCTTTTTTTAAATAAATATAAATTTCAAAAGTACAAGTTTGGCTTATAGCGTTTTTCCCCCATAACCTCCCTCCCACCCACAAACCATCACATCTCCTACTCTCTTTCCCATTTCATTCTTCATTAAGATTCATTTTTAATTATTTTATATACAAAATTTAAAAGCAATACATTCATGACTTGTGAAACTTGAGAATGGGGATTTATCAGAAGAAAAGGTCATGGACTTCTTGATAGTAAAAGTAAGTTTAAAAGGAAAATATGAATACTTCAATATAGTGTTCCATTTAATAAATTTTTAGAAAAACAAATTAAAAATACAATAATTACACTTAGTAGGAAGTGGCAAGTGTGGGGGATTGTTATTTAAATGCAACAATAGGATTAACCATAACCCTGGGTACCATTTATAGAATTAACTGGTTGCAAGTCAAAATCATTAAAATAATTGCATCTGTATTGAATATGTACAGGCTTTTTTTCCTTTTCATTATCCTCTAAACAATACAGTAGGTGCCACAGCTGTGGCATAGTAGGCTAAGCCTCTGCCTGCAACAGTAGCATCTCATATGGGCACCAGTTCATGTCTGGGCTGCTCCTTTTCTGATCCAACTCTCTGCAAATGGCCTAGGAAAGCAATGGAAGATAGTCCAAGTGCTTGGGCCCCTGAACTGGTGTGGGAGAACCAGAAGTTCTTGGCTCCTGCATTCTGATCAACCCACCTGTGGTCATTGCATCATTTGGGGAGTGACCCAACAGATGGAAGACCTTTCTCTCTGTCTCTCTCTATCACTGTAAGTCTACCTCTAAAATAAAAAAAAAAAAAACATACAGCATTTCAACTATTTATATAGCATTTACCTTGTATTAGGTATGATAATTAATCAAGAAATGATTTAAAGCATATGGAGGATATGTATATGAGAATACTATGCTATTTCATATAAAGGTCTTAAGCATATGTGGATTTTGGTATACCCTGGGGTCTTGGAACCAATTCCCCCATAGATATCAAAAGCTGCCTCTGCTATGATATTATCATAGTGATGTTGGTGTATATGTATGCAATCTATCAATTACTGATATGATCTATATATTCAGAGTGTGTGTGTGTGTGTGTGTGTGTGAGAGAGAGAGAGAGAGAGAGAGGGGGAGAGCGAGAGACAGAGTTTGGTTTATTCTTTCACTGTAACATCTCACATTTTATCTGTAGTAAGAAGTTTGTAGTTGTCAGAAATTTGCTTGCTGGGTTGTTCTGCTATTAAAAAACACCTGTAGATGTTCAGAATATATCTTGGGACATTTAAAATTAACACAACACTTAAACTGTGTGGTCATTTATGTTATAATCTGCACTAAACCTATATGGAAATAGAAAGGCAATGAATTTTCAGGTGATTTTTGTTTAATGCAGTATAATTTTGACCATTCTATAAGAGGAAGAAAGGGAACTCACAAAGCCCCTTGCTGCTCACAAGGTTTCATTTACTTAAAGATTAATAATATGATTCCATTATAAAAATCAACCAGATGAATTTAAGTTTATTAAGAGTACAAAAGGGAGACATGAAACTAGGAGAAAATTCACAAAGAAATTACATTTTAAAGGATCATTAGGTTCCTTAATTTTAGGGTTAGTAGGCAACTGATGAAATCTTCAATAAAACCTAAAATAGTCTAAGCACCTTAGGGGGTTGATTTAGAGTGTGAAACTAGTCCCACATCTCTACTTCTCTATCTAATTTACATAACAAATGAATGCTTTTTAAGATTAAATTATTTTAAACCTTTAGTTCTTGTATTTGGTTTTATGGAAGTAGTCAAATGTTAAAAATAGCATAAAGTCTTACATATTTTATCTTTTGGAAGCTGATTCTGACAGTGAAAAATAAATCTGAAAAAAATTGTAATCAAAACTTTATCAAGTATTTTTTGTGTTTTTGGAAAGAGAAGAAAATGACTTTACTGTTATTTAAGTTGGTAACTTCTGTTTTTACTTGTTATTATATGAAAAAAAGTATAAGTAATTACCTTAGATCATGATGTATTTTATTCCACAAATGACTCCAACAGCTGGAGCTGAGCTGATCCAAAGCCAGGAGAGAGGTGTTTCATCCGGGTTTCCTACGTGTCTTCAGGAGAGCAAGGACTTGGGCCATCTTCTGCTGCTTTCCCAGGCACATTAACAGGGGGTTGGATTGGAAATGGAGCAGCCAGGACTTGAACCAGATCCCATATGGGATGCCAGCACTGTAGGCCTAATCCACTAAGCCACAATGCTGGATCCTCCCCAGGAAATTCTTCACATAGCTATCCCCATAGCTCAGTCTTTTTTTTTTTTTTTCCATTTTTTTCTTTTAATTTTTATCTTAAATTTTATTTTTATTTGAATGTCAGAGATATAGAAAGAGATAGCATTCTGCGGGCTTGACCATTTCACTTCTAGACTTTTTTTTTTTTGGTCTATCTTCTGTTAAAAGCAAAGAAAATGAAATCTTGAGAATTAGTGTTCTATTAACCTAGCCACTAGTTGATCAACTATGACTTAAATAATTTGTTTAACAGAAAAGATTCAATAGGATACTTAGTATGGTTGGGGTCTTAAGCCTGAGGCTGGTCTCTGACCAGCAGGGGCAGTACAAGCACTCCCTGAGAAGGTGAATGGGAAAGGCAAGGTTGATGGGTCATGCACACCGCAGCAAGCACCCGTGAGTTCTGTCGAAGCAGGAACTACTTTATTGAGAAAATGTACAGGCTTGTAAAGCTTACAAAAGACATGCTCAGTAGGGGAGCCAATCAGCGAAAACGTCATGCATCTAAATTCTTTATTTGCTTTTCCTCCCGTTTTCCTTTCTTTCTTATTTGCACTTTTAATTACTTAACATTGGTTTGTAGAGTTTTACAATCTTTATAAGGAATTGAGAGGAGACAACATTTTAAGTTTATTTTTTATTTTGCCCAGTTTCTTTGCTTGCTGTGTAGAGGGAGAGCGAAAGAGACAGTCCCAAAGAAAGAGATTGAACCCATCCATGGGATCAGGCCTCAAATACTCACCATGATGGGGAATGATGAGGGCCGAAGTTGAAAACTTAATCCATGTCTCCAAAATGGGAGGCAGGAACCCAACTTCTTGAGCCATCACCTCCACTTTCCAAGGTCTATATATGTTAGCAGGCTAAGATTGGGAGCCAGAACTAGGAAGCAAACACATGCATTCTAATGTGGCATGCAGGTGTCTTAATCGGTTTCTTAACATCTGGGCTAAATTCTCCCCCAACCTTTTATTATTGTTATTATCATTATTAGGTATTTCCTGACTTGGTTGATATACTACTGTTTTTCTATTTACTGAATCTTGTCCTGATATTGTTGCTCTCCCATTCACACCCAACCATCAAACCCTGTTCATTCTGGTACATGATAAACCTTTAAGCTGCATATTCATCCTGTGTCTTCTCTTCCTAAAGAAAGTTCTTATTGCTCTTTTGGTACTCAAGCAATTAAATTCCTGACTTCTAGTAGTCAGTTGATTTAGTCATTTGGTTCAGTGTTCCCTGATTAATTCATTGGATTTTATTTCCTGGTATCAGCTCAAGTCATAACATTTGCCTAGCCTAAAATATTTGATTTTTTATGACATAAAAATCCAAAATTCTATAATTTGTACTGAAGATATTTATAATGTTTTAATAAACTTGAGATAAAATATCACATATTTAATTGTTACTCAACTCATACCTGCTATAGCTGAAAGTAGTACAGGTGACATTTATTGAGTATTCACAGGGTACCAGGTGTGGTTATGCCACTTATCATGACAAATCTCTACTTGTATCTAGGATTAATGAGTAAGCTTTGGCATAGAATGTTTAATTTGATTGCTGAACATCATACAACTATTCAACAGTGAAATGTGAATTTGGTTTCCTGTTTCTGGCTTCACATCTTGTGCTGTTAACCACAAATGCACTTTTATAGGTACCATTAGATAGCTGAGAATTGTATCAATACTATAAAACAAAGCTACTCCATGAAAATCAAGCATAATTCATGATTTTCTCTACATCATGAAGCACCCTATCTAATTAGGTATGTGATTTTACCTATTACATTACATGATAGAATTGTTAAATATTGTCTATTTTAGTCATTATAATTTTTCATTGGCTGATGCTAAGTGCTAAACATATGTCCTTGCTGAAATGATAACTATAATGTTTTGGGACACCTGGCTAATTCTGTTAAAAATACACTCATAGAAATTGAAACTGCTTTAACATATACATACAGACAACTATTAGAAATTTTTCAATTTTCAGATGATTGTAAAATGTGGACAAGACATCTTGTCATCCTGCCATTAGGTTTAATGATACTCATAAAGAATCTGATATTTGTAGAATTATCATGAAAGTTCTTAGAATCTTAATATTCATTAAGGTTCTACAGCTTCTTATTCTTTCCTATCCCACAGGAGAAAATTGGAACAGCTGTTGCCAATTCATGGCATATGGACTTATATTTTTATTGGAATATATTTCCATTTGAGTATATTGGAAGCTCTTACAAAGAAATGTTTTAATTTAAATAACTGAAGCACAGAAAGACCTACTAATAGACATGCATAATTTGTCAAACACACTTTTGAATGTTCTGGAATTTATGAAGGCTTAATATATATAGGATCTACTGCTATGTTTTTCTTTAATACCTTAGAAAGAAAAACTAATTATATATTTACATAGCAAACCATATGTTTAAGAGCTGACTTTTGGAATTAAAAGGAAAACCTTCAATTTCAACAGTTGCTCTGTGGCGGTTTGAAGAAAAACACTGCTCCAAAAGGCTAAGTAAGGAAAGCAATATCATGTTTTTCCTAATGAGAGAATTCTCCATTTTTATTTTTGAAAGATATTTTCAACAACTGAATAGTAGCAAAGATTTACTATTTGTTAGGTGAGCAATATTTTTTAAATGATTCTGCTTATTTCAAATTATCTTTAAATGTAAAAACTAAATTTAATATTTTATTCTAAATTTTTGAGTCATGAGTTTAATAATTACCAGTGAATGAGATTTTAGTGATATAACTTTTCATGCATATATAGAAAAATTGACTGAGATATCATAACAAATTAAAAAAAAAACCTACTGCTTTGTTGTTTCAAATGAAAGTACTAAATAATATTTGTTACTAGAGTAAGAGCTTCATGAGAGCTGTTTGTTTATTTACTGCCATCATCTAATACTTAGAATAAACAAATCACATCTCAAGAGCATGAGTACTTTTGGAATGATTGGGAGGGTTACAAGAATACTATTAACAAAAGTTAGATTTTGATTGTGGAGTGATAGATTTTTTTTTCTTTCTACACTACTAATTTTATTTTGTTATGCACTAAGGAGAAAAAGAAGACAACATGTGTTTTTTGTCATGTGTGAACTTTATGCTGTTATTAAAATCTTAAAAACCGATAAGCCAGGACCAGCATTGTAGCATAGTTGGCTAAGCTTCTGCCAGCATCTGATATGGGCACCAGTTCGTGCCCTGGCTGCCTCTCTTCTGATCCAGCCCTCAGCTTATGGCCTGGGAAGGCAACAGAGTATGATCCAAGTGCATGGGCCCCTGCACCTGTGTGGGAGACCCAGGAGAAGCTCCCTGCTCCTGGATTCAGACTGACACAGCTCCTGCAGATATAGCCAGTTGGGGAGTGACCCAGCAGATGGAAGACCTTTCTCTTTGTCTCTCCCTCTCTCTGTAACTCTACATATCAAACAAATGTATAAAACATTTTTAAAAGCCATTTTAAAATGAGTATTTCAATAATTTAAACTTATATGATACAATTTAAATAACAATAATTTCAAAATTTTTTTTGTAAAATTTATTGCACACAAATTTCATGTATTTCATGTAAACAGACTTAGGAATATATTGATACTTACCACCTTACCCTTCCCTCTGCCCATACCTACATTCCCACCCATCCTTCTTCCTTTCCTAATCCCATTCTTAATTTTTATAATGATCTACTTTCTGTTTATTATACTCATAATTTTTACCCTACACTTGGTAAAGTGTTCAAGTAATAAGAAAACAAACAAACCAAAAACACTGTTCAGGGCTGTGTTAAAAACCATCAAAGCTCAAAATGTCTATTTCACTCCTATATGTTACATTTTTGATACTCTATTAGTTTCCACAGATCAGGGGAAATATACGGTATTTGTCTTTTTGAGACTGGCTTTTTTCATTTAGTATATATAATGGTTTCATTTGACCATGCAGTTATTTATTTTAGTGAGAAAAGCAGAAATAACATAGTAGTCATCTGAATTAACAGAGGATGAAAAAATGAATCTGGAATACTCTCAGGTGAAAATAAAATGTGAATGCAAACATATAGTGTCTTTTTTATGGAAAAGTAAGCCATTGAAGAAAAAATTAAACTCAAGCTTCTGTAACAAGTATGAGGAAATTAGTTTACCCTTCCCACATCTTATACAGTGAACCATAATTAAGAGCTGACAGTGCAAAGCAGAACAGGTGTTGACTTATCAGACAAATAATGCACAAAATTCAGAACACAAGTAGCATATGGGACAACAGTTACAGTACATGCGAGATGTTTTTCTTGGAATGCTGGGGTGCTGTGGGCTGAGGAGGAAACAGACAATCCCTGAATTATTCTCCTAACATCACCAAGCAAAAGGAAGAAGGCAACTGTATTAGCTGAGATGATTGCCTTCTAAAAATAGAGATCATTAAAGACTTACAAACATGTCATATAATCTACATAATTAAGCATTTATGTGCTGTTTTCTTTTATGCTTCTTGATTTTAACATAATCTGTTGAGTGTTACATTTGCTATTGTAGTTATTTCAGTAACAAATGCCAAGAATTATGTCAACCTTGCATTAATTTTACAAATAATAATTTGGAGAAATGTTTAATATTTAAACTATACAGGTATTATAAAAGTAATTAGCATTTTAATTTTTAGTAGCTGCATCAAGTGACATTATTATACTAAGTAATATTATCTAAATAATTATATAGAAAGCATATGTTTATTATACATATGTTCAGATATACTAAATATATATTTTACTATAATAAATGCACATTTCCTGGTCTTGCAGAAGTAGGATGTGTCATTTGTAAACATAACATATCTTTACATTAACTCTAGTGTCTTCTTAAATACTACAAATTTGTGAAAGAAACAAAGTAAAATTCTGAAATAAAGAAGCCTGGTTCAAAGATCAAAATGTGTGCATCTTAATCTTTCCAAGGATTCAGGAGAATGAAATTCAGGAATATTTTGCCAATTAAAAATAACCAGAGTTAACAGTTTCTTTGTGATATTACAGGAATATTAGTACATGGGTTGACATGAGAGACAGAAGATTTCTCTATATTATCTGACAAGTAGTACAGAAGCTTCATATTCAGCTTATATATTTTCTGACTTCTAGGATTATAAACTCACAGGGTACAGAGGCCATTTACTCTAAAGTCTTCATTTTGATTTTATATTAACACCTGACTAATAGAAAATACCCTACATACAACAAGTTTAAAGTGAACTAATTAAAATGCATACTTTAATACTTATCGCTCTGAATGTAGTACAAGTGAAAATGTATGAATAAAAGAAATACATAGGTTTTCCCTCTCTCCTATGTAACTGTAGAATATATAAAGAACATAAAATGTCTGTAAATTATTGAAATAAAATTATTGCAGAAGTAGAAATATATAGAGTACAAAATAAAAGGATGTGTATGAATAAAATTGACATCTTGAGATTTGATTATTATTTATAGCCCTTGTCTATACTCCAGAGTAATGGTGATGTCTCTACATCCTATTTGTTGAATTCTTTATTAAGTAGAGGGCTAAGCTTGTGACTATGAAGTAACTTGAAAATATGCCTTTGCAAAAATTAAAAGAGAAATATGAGGGAGCCAGAGCTGTGGCATAGTGGCCTAAGCCTATGCCTGCTGTGCCAGCATCCCACATGGGTGCTGGTTGGTGTCCTTGCTGCTCCTCTTTCGATCGAGCTCTCTGCTTTGGCGTAGGATATCAGTAGAAGATGGTCCAAGTGTTGGACCCCTGTACCTAAGTGAGAGACCTAGAAGAGGCTCCCTGCTCTTGACTTTGGATTGGCCCAGCTCCAGCCATTTGGGGAGCAAACCAGTGGGTGGAAGATTTTTCTCACTGTCTCTCCCTCTCTCTTGGCTGTAACTCTACTTCTCAAATAAATAAATAAATCTAAAAAAAATAAGAAAGGAAGGAGGAGGAAGGGTGAGAGGGAAGGAGAGAGGGTGGGAAATATTATAGTGTCCTTAAAACTGTGCCTGTGAAATGCACAAAATCTGTTTCCCTTATATAAATAAATGAAGAAAGAAATAGCAAGAGTAAACAAAAAAGGGAAACTCATTTATCAAAAAGATCATAAGGGTATTTAAATTAATAAATCATAGACTGCTACTTCCCTTTCTCCAAAACCTAACTTCATCCACCCATAGAGCTCATTGTTTTAGAATGGCTGTTAAAATAGACTGTATGAGTTACAGAATAATGGATTCTCCATTGTCTTCTTTTATGTAAATGCAAAGAACAAGAGAAAATAGTTGCTTTCTTTGCAAAAATTATTTCATTGATGTTCTTGAATTTGATGTTACCTCGGACTGTCTCTATGCTTGACTACAAGACAGCAGATTCCAAAACATATACATATCTTTCATCTTATACAAAAATTAATTCATGACAGGTCAGAGTCTAAATCTATAATTTAATACCATCATATTAATAGAGTAAAACATCAGGAAAACTCTGCAAGATATTGGCATAGGTAAAAACTTCTTGGAAAGCACCCTACAAGCACAGGCAACAAACGAGATTACATCAAGCTAAGAAGTTTCTGTATTGCAAAGAAAAGACTCAACAAAGTTAATAGGCAAATGACAGAAAGGAAGAAAATAATTGCAAGCTATGCAACTGACAAAGGATTTATATTCAGCATCAATAAAGAGCTCAAGAAGCTCAACAACAGCAAAACAAGCAATCCAGTTAAGAAATGGACTAAGGATCTGAACAGGGATTTTTCAAAGGCTAAAATACAAATGGCCAACAGACACATGAAAAAAATGCAAAGAATCACAAGCAATAGGGAAATACAAATAAAAACAATTAAGTTTCACCTCAACCCATTTATAATGACTGTCATCTATAAACCAAAAAATAAATGCTGGGGCCAGTGTTGTAGCAGTGGGTAAGGTTGCCGCCTGCAGTGCCAGCATCCCATATGGGCACTGGTTCAAGTCCCAGCTTTTCCACTTCCAATGCAGCTCTCTGCTATGGCCTGGGAAAGCGGTGGGGGATGGCCCAAGTCCTTGGGCCCCTGTATACATGTGAGAGACCCAGAAGAAGCTCCTGGCTCCTGGCTTTGGATCAGCACAGCTCTGGCCATTGCAGCTAATTGAGGAGTGAACCATTTGATGGAAGACCTCTCTCTCTCTCTCTCTCTCTCTCTCTCTCTCTCTCTTTCTCTGCCTCTCCTTATCTCTCTGTGTAACTCTGACTTCCAAATAAATAAATACATAAATCTTTTAAAAATAAATAAATACTCTTGAGGATGTGGTGGAAAAGGTACACTAATACATTGTTGGTGGGAATGTAAACTAGGATAGCCATTGTGGAAGATAGTATCAAGAATCCTCAGAACTCTGAAAATAGACGTGTTGTATGAACTAGCCATTCTACTCCTGGGAGATTATTCAAAAGAAATGAAATCAGCAAATGAAAAATTATTTGTATCCTCATATTTATTGCAGTTCAATTCACAACAGCTAAGATATGGGCTCGACCTAGATGTTCATCAACTGATGATGGTATAAAGAAATTGAGGTATATATACACTATGATCTTACTCAGCCATAAAAAAATATATCTTTGGCAACAAAATGAGTAGAACTGTAAATGAATTTGCTTAGTGTAATAAGCCAGTCCCCAAAAGACAAATTTCATGTTTTCTCAGATATGTGGTAGTCAACACAGAATACAAAAAAGGATAGGGATGAAACAAACATCTTGTCATATGATTATTATTTTTAGCCCTTGTTTATATTCTTACGGAACTGTAATCTTTTTACTTTTTACGTGTTGAATATTATGGCTAGTGGTACATTAAGCCTATGATATAGAGTGGACTGTGATGGTGTTTTTGCAAAAGTTGAAGGCAAATTTATGGAAAAGGGTATTGGGGGAGGGAAAGAATGAGGGAGAGGCACTAGGGATTTTTTTTGTTTTGGAGTTGTGCCTGTTTAATGCATGAGATCTGTTCTCTTTATATTGATAAAATTTTTAAAAATTCGCAGCAGTTGAAATATGTTGTCCATGACCTCTGACCTGCTCCAATATGGGAAGTAGTCATACAGCAGATTCATACAATAACAATCACTTTAAGTAGCACTCTGACCTCAGAATAAGCCCTTAAAGCATTCTGTACTGGCTGTACAGCCCATGAAAGCCTTTCAGGCATGGAAAGCTGACACTGTGGCAAAAAATGTCTATATGAAGGACCTCGGTGGGTGAGACCCCAGTGGAAAGAAGTAGTTATCAAAGAAGGAGGTACTTTTCTCTGAAGGGAGGAGAGAGCTTCTACATTGCTTATGGTTTTGTGTAAATACTGACAGAGTTTATGGATTCAAAAGGCTTCCATTGCCTAGGCAGCTCATGTCAAGATCCTTAAGTTATCACTGACATAATACATGAGTTTTAATTGTTAGATTAACAACAGGGGGCATTGTGCACTAAATTCTCATGCATGACCTCTATCCTCAAAGAGTTGTATTGTGAGAGTTAACAGTAAAACTTGTTCTCAAAGATTTATTTTATTTTAGTGTATTAAGTAGAAAATATTCTTATGCCTCATAAGTTTTAGTTATACCTAAGTGTCCAGCTCCATTGCTTGTTTTCTTAGATGCTTCCTTAATTAACAATAAAAATCATTCTCAAGGATTTACCTACTTTTAGTGTATTAAGTGCAGGATATTCTTATGTCTTATAAGTTATAGTTATGCCTAAGTGCTTACAAAAATGTATAATTCTTGAGTGTTTCTTTAAAGTTAATTAATTTTCTTAAAAAAAAGTGAAATTAACTTTGAGATGCAATGACTTTGAACAGCCCTTTTATCAATGCTTGAGGAATAGTTGTTTTGTAAGTTTTGCATTTTTAGTGCAAGTTTTGAATTCTTTACTTAGTATAGAGTTGGTCTTTTGTGTATAAAGTTAATTCAAAATGAATCTTAGTGGCGAATGCTACTGAGAATAGGAGAGGGAGGAGAAGGAGGGGTGGAAAGGCAGGTATGGTGGGAAGAATCACTATATTTGTAAAATCTATACTTATGAAATACATGAAGTTTATATTCCTTAAATAAAATATTTATTTGGGAAAATATTTGAAAAAATATTTGAAAAATGCCTCAACATGAAGGCAAAAAAATCAATCATTGGACAAAAATTGTGATGCTAATTACAGTCTTCATTACTTTACTTCCTATTCACAGTTTCCTGCTAATACACATGGGAAAGAGAAGATGGCTCATATACTTGAGGCCCTGCCACCCATTTGGAAGAACCCAGAGAGAGTTCCATTCTTGAATTCAGCCTAGGCCAACTACAGATATTGTAGTCAATGGGGTATGTACCAGTGGATGGAAAATATCTATCTATCTCTCTCTCTCTGCCCCCAGCTTTCTCCATTTCTCTCATCTTTCCCTCTCTGTAGTTCTGCCTTTTAATGAGATAAATTAATTAGTTTAAAGAAAGAAAAATACACCAATCATAAAAAGATTCTGGAATATATACAATTTAATGTAAGAAACAAATATATAATGTACTGGATAAACAAAATCAATGCAAACTATTAACAGTCAAAAGCATATATGGGTATATGTGTTTTATATTATTTACTACATTTTTATACTCATTTATTTATACAAAGGTAATAATTTTAAGTATTTCATAAATATAAAAATTTAAGAACATATAAAATGATATAGCTAATATGGAATTTTACAAAATAACACAAAATAGTTACTATAATTCTTAAATATTATTTTTGTGCTGATGACTTGAAGACGTACATGTTGCACAACCTAAATCTCTCTGTGGTTGGAGTATAGACATTTCAAACTTAATATGTTCAATATTGATATCACAAGTTTTCCCCAAGACAAACTCCTTCTGAAGCATTCCCCATTTCAGTTAATGACAACTACATTTTCAATTTACATAGAGCCTAGTTTGAAATATGCATCCAATCTTTACTTCTCTCTTTTTTCATATTCTACAAATGTGCTGTTCAGATATAATTTTCAGAAAAGGAAAAATTAAATCTCCACAAACAATTAGTATGTAATATCTTTTCAATATGCCAAATCCCACAATCTTAACTCAAGCTACGGTTATCTCTGGCTTGGTATATTGCAATAGATTTTTCATTGGTATTTTTGCCCATCATTTGCCATAATAGCCAGAATGGTTTTGATAAAACTAAATGAGTACAGATCTGTTACACTCAGCCTTCATGTGGATCCTCAGTCCCTCAAAGTAAAAGTAAAATTCCTTATTAAGACGCAAAAATCTCTGCATGAATATCTTCCCAATCACACCTCTGATCACACCATCATCCACACCTGAACCTGGTACAGGTAAAACAGGTTCCTCATAGTTCTCAAACACATCAGCCCATTTTCTACTTCCAATACCAGTGTTTCAACTTCCTCTGACATCACCATGATGGCAGACACAGAATCTTTATTTATTTATTTATTTATTTATTTTTTTGAGGACGGCACTGCTTTAATGAGCTGTATTTAGTGCAGAGTGCAACGCGCAGCGCTGGCTGGCATCTCAGTGCCGACCCAGCCGTGAACAGTGACTTCTCCTCCCATAAGGCAGGTCACAGAAGCTGTCAGCAGACAGATAAGGTATCTGAATCTAAGTTAAAAATCACCCGGAAAGCTGGGAGCGTCGGTGCAGTCTGAAAGCCTTCCTGAACCCCTCACCCCACCATCCCACCCTGGCGTCAGGCCAGACCCCAGACTTCCTCGCCCAAAAACGATTCGTGGGAAAATTTCTTCTAAGCGTGCAGCATGCGTGCAAGAGTCCTCTCTCCTGCTCTCTGGCCGATCTGTTGAGCAGCTGTTCGGTGCACAGGGAGGCAGCGTGCTTCCTCGCGAGTTCTTCTGGGGAACCTTGACCGTGACCGTCCTCACTTCGGTGTAGGCTTGCAGACCGTACTCGCCCAGATCCCGGCCGCTGCCCGACATCTTGTAGCCGCCAAACGGGGACTGGGCCCCAAACACATCATAGCAGTTGACCCACACAGTGCCTGCCTGGAGGGCTTGGGACAGATAATTGGCCTTGTCCAGGTCCTTTGTGAAGACAGCTGCAGCCAGGCCATACTTGGAATTATTGGCTCTCCCAACAACCTCCTCGATGGTCTTGAACTTCAGGATCTGCATCACTGGCCCAAAGATCTCTTCCTTGGCGATGGTCATGCCGTCCTGCACGTCTCCGAACACGGTGGGCTGGATGAAGTAGTAAACTCATATTCAAATATTGTTTCTACTTTAAATCATCTTCTCATTGAAGGTCTCTGAGACCACCACATATAAATCCATAACCCCACCTAAATTCCTAGGTTTCTTAACAGCTTTCATGGATTGTTTTGTCTGCTTAGTAAATATAATTATTGAATATATTATGCACTGTACTTACTTCTTATGTTTATTGTCAATTTCTATTATTAAAATGAAGCATACATTTGGGAAACATTTATAATTTCTGTCATTCTATTATCTCAGCAGCTACAACAGTACCTATAACAGGATACATTCTCAATAAATATATGACAGGTACAGAACGTTTCAGAATGCAATTAGGTACACTGTAATGAACTGAAAGTTGGGTCCTACCAAATTCGTATATTGAAGCTTTCATTTCCAGTGTGTTGTTATCTGGAGTTGGTGCCTTTGGGAAGCAGTTAGATTATGAAGGTGTAGCCCTGATAAATGAGATTACTGTCATTTTAAGAAACATGAAAGAGATGCTTTCTCTTTCCATCATGTGAGAAAGAGAGAAGGTGGTGCTCTTGAAGCCTGGAAGAAAGCTTTCATCAGAACTCAAACATACTGCAAACCTGGTCTTGGATTTAGGCTTCTATGGTGGTGATAAGTAACACAGCTAGAATAGAAAATTTTGAATGTTCTCACCAAAAACAAATGATAAATTTTTGGTGTTCTTTATATACTAATCACTTTGATTTTATCATTATATACTGTGCACATGTATCAAAATGTCACATTGTAATCCATACATATGTACAATTTTATGCATCAATTAAAAATAAAAATGAAATAAATAAAAACATGTTTCATGATTCTTTGGTGCAAAAACTTTTTTCTTTAAGCCAGTGAGGCTATGTATTTGTTACAGCAGAATGAGTTCACTAAGATAGTTCCTACCCTAACAATAAACATTACAGGATTTTTGTTGTTTGTTCTCTTTAATATTTTTCCAAATTTTATTAATTACACAGAAATTTCTCAATGCCTCTATTGTTTCCAATTTTTTAAAAAGTTAAATTAGATTTGGTATATGTCAACACTGCTCTCTACTCACCACAGATGGGAACTGAACAGTTTCTAAGCATATGTCTGCACTATCTGTACAATTTTACAATTTTCTTAACATTATATACCTGTAGACTCTAAAAAAGATGACCAATAACTCGTGTACATTTAATGGACATTAAGCATTTAACTTTTTGTTCTTAAAATATTTATGTAATTTATTATATGGGAGAAAGCGAGAGAGAGAGAGAGAGAGAGGGAGAGAGAGAGAGAGAAAGAGAGAGAGAGAAAGACGTACAGGAGAGCTGCCACTTCATGGTTTATCTCTCAAGTGCCCACAATGTCTGAACCTGGACAGGAGAAGAGGTCAGAAGAGTAGGGAACTCAATCCAGATCACCTATGTGGGTGTCAAGAACTCAGTTACTCAAATCATTACCACTATCTCCTAGAGTTTGCATTAGCAGGAAGCTGAAGTCAGAAGCTAGAGCTTGCTATCAAACTCTGGTATACTGATGTGGGACATGGATGTACTAATCAGTGCCTTAGTCTAGCTGTTAAGGCACTAAATAGAAAATTAAAACATATGGCTTTTTGATATAAAGAGAAATTAATTATCCATTAGAGGGAATATACACTAACAATTATACTTAAGAAATACTATATTAATGTATTTCCCCAGAGCTAACAGTGGGTATGAAGGCACTAAGACAGCCTCTTAACATTATGTTCAGATAATTATTTTCATATATAAGCAAAACTAAGAAATATATAAAACTTCCAGTGTAATAAACCCCCCAACAGGAAAACAATAAAGACATACTTTAAGTACGTGCAAACAAAAAATGAGAAACAAGGAAGCTATTATTAAAAGTGATTGCTTGAGAGAGAAGTCATATTTTATTGTAAATGTCTACACCAGCATGCTTCTCTTAACTAATTAGAATTCTAAATATATTGGTAGAGTATATTGATTATAATTAATGTTATTACCAGATTTACCAACTTAGTATTTATACTCCTTATCCTTTAAGTGTTCCTGTTGGTCAGGGAATTTAAGCACTTCTGTGTATTAGCTTGCAATATTAATTTTAAAAACCACTTAAATTGTTTTCAATGGAAATTATTTTTTCAAAAGAGATGATATGCAATGCTGAAATTGTTTTATTTATTTTCTTAAAAATTTATTTACTTGAAAGAATAACAAAAAAAAAAAAGAGGAAGAGACAAAAGAGTGAGACCTTCTCTTGCTTGTTCATGCCCCAAATGCCCAGAACAGATGGGACTAAACCAAGGCCAAAACCAGGAGTCAGGAATGGCATCCAGGCTGCCTACAGGGGTAGCAGGATGCCAAGTACTCAGACCACATCTCCTGCCTTATGAGCACATTAAAAAGAAGCTGGGCCAGAGGCTGTGGTGGACTCTGATCTGTGATATGGGTATTATAAATATTGAACTTACTTTGTCACAATGTTCTCCTTGAAATTGTTTTATTTTTGATGTTCTAGGTTCTTTCCTTTGGTACAGGGATTTTAAACCAAGAAAAAAAAAAGGAAAAGTTTCAGGAAATTTTTAAAAGAAAGATAAGAATGGAAAAGAAAGAAAGAAAAATCTGGATTATCACCACCTGGTCTTGTGTGCATTTATGAATTAAAATAATATGACTAAATTAATTTCTATAGTATTCCAGTAATGTTTGCTTATTCTATTTGCTGAGAATGTAAAATAAAAGCAGATTAAAATTGCTACATTATTTTATTGGAACTTCAAAATACTTGAATTAATTTTTAAAGTTCTTTATTTTTGAAAGAAATATTACTCTTTTTATAATTATTCACATGCCCTATATTTGCTTCTGTGTGAAAGTGCAATAACACTTCTTTTAAAATTTATTTTATTTTGACTAATACATCCTAATTTAAACAGAAAATATTTTGCTTATATCTCAGGATTTAGTTACAATGAAATGAATAATCCCAGATTAAAACTTTATAAAAATGATCGACATTTTAAAAACGTGGATTTCTTTTTATATTTAATATTTTCAAATTTATTTCAAATATATTATGTAGCTTTTACTTATTGTCACAAAATTATTTGTGTCAACGAGCAGATAATTAAATATAGTCTACTGCTCATATTGCTTGCTGTCACAACTAGTAACACTGGCATTAATTTTTGCACAACACCAGTAATGAAAACTGATATTCTAATATTCTTTAGTTTTTGTATTTAATATTTTGAGAGCAAAGTAGATTTTCTATTGGATGTTTCTCCTTTATTAACTATGTTTTGAACATGTGAATTGGTATGTATTAAAGTCTATATTTTGGTAGTTCTGGAGGGTTATGGGTTATGTAATTTCAGGGAGTAGGTCCTTTGGGCTTTGGAAACTACCATTTGGGGCCAGCGCTGTGGTGTAGTGGGTAAAGCCGCTGCCTGCAGTGCTGGCATCCCATATGGGCGCTGGTTTGGGTCCTTGCTGCTCCACTTCTGATCCAGCTCTCTGCTATGGCCTGGAAAAGTAGCAGAAGATGGCTGAAATCTTGGGTCCCTGCACCTGCATGGAGGACCCAGAAGAAGTTCTTGGCTCCTGGCTTCGGATTGGTGCAGTTCTAGCCATCGTGGACAATGGAAGATGGAAGATCTCTCTCTCTCTCTCTCTCTCTCTCTCTCTCTCTGCCTTTCCTTCTTTCTCTGTGTAACTCTTTCAAATAAATAATCTTTTATTTTTAAAGTAACCACCATTTGTGCTTTTCATTGAGTGCTAAGGTGCCTAGTTTAAATATAAGATCTGAATATATGGACCACTTTTCTTTTTTACTAAATTAACCTGTGCCTTTGTGCCTTAGTGAGACCCATTTGGACTTCTGACCTCTTGGAATTCAGGATAATTAATTTCTATTATTTTAATCTATTTAATTTTTGGTAATTTATTACAACCCAGAAAGTATCCCACCCCAGACCACTCTGTAGGTTGACAACCCCATCCCAAGTCAGAGCAAATATTTAACTAGTATCTCACATGCACCACCTTTTGGACCATATCCTTTGCTGAATAAGCCCATTTGACCCTGTGGTCTTAGGACTTAGACTGCACCCACCACACTGGCACCACAGCTCAATGATGCTAACTGACTAGCATACGTGCTGTATCAGCTGTGAGCAAATCCTTTGTTCACCTCTAGAGGCTTCCTGCACTCCTTGGTTTGTATTTGATGGAATAAGGACATAAATCTCAGCCATTCTAGCTCCTTTCCTGAAAGCAGACAAAATCAGAATTATCCCTTACCCCTGCATCCTTTGAAGTCCAGAATTTACCCTTTATCCCTGCATCCTTTCAAGCGACCGATTCATTCTTATACCCTGTGTTGTTCTCAACCCACCCTCTGTATTCGTTTCCAGATTTGAAAGCACACACAAAATCTGTACAGAGAAACTCATCTCTGTCTGTCACTCCTACCTCACCTCCAGACCCTTAGCCCACCCTAAGATACATAAGGGCCAGACCACTGAGGACTGTGTCCTCTGTCATGTGTTTGGTCTCTGTGCTTCCTGGCAGTTGGCCACCTCTGAGAATAAATTTGTTTGGGATGGGAGTTCAAATCCTGTCTCCTCTGTGTCCTGTGCCCCTTCTCCTTACATTTGGTGCCCTGTGTGAGGAAGGGCCTGAGAGATCAGCCTCTTGCTCACTGTGGTCTCTCGGAAACTGGCTGCTCCTTCAGTCTATAGGTAAGAATGAGAACCACCCCTCCCATTGCTCTAAACTTTCTTCTTTCTGTTGCAAACTGCCTTCGTCACTCATCTCCTCAGTCCCACCCCACATGCACTTTCTTGTCTCCCTGTGAATTCACAGCCAGAGCCTTTTGCCAGATCTCATGGATGCATGCCACATCAGACTTCATCCTCAACCCATCAAATTAATGAGAGGTCTCTGTCACCTCAAGCATGCTGGGACTGACACTTGTGACTGGTTCACCCCTCCTCACAGGGCCTGGTGTATACATTTGTTTCCTCACTTCCCCATCCTGTATCTCCACGAGATGTAGGAAATGCTCATCTGCCACAGCTCAGAACTGGGATACTGGTCTAAGCTTGAGGATATTGCTGTCTCCTCTAAGAGGACTTGGAACTTAGATTCTTGGTTAGGCTGACTGCTTCCCAGGGGACACCTTGTGAAAGGAGCCCCTTTCCTATGGCTGTATTTAGCTTTATCCATGGGTTCCAAAATTATTCACATCTCACCTGACTCTCCTTTGACCTGCCTCTTAAAAGACTTGCACAAGCTGGGGTTATGGGCAGAGATAGAGCCGAAGTGATTAATTTTCTTCTGCATTAAAGTTTGACCTTGATATGAATTGGACAAGGTGTCTAAATGTCCAGAATTTGGCATTTTTCTCAATTAATAACTTTACATAGTAAAATGGCACATGATCAGAGGTCTCCTACATCCAAGCCTTTGTCCTCCTCTGAGGTCAACCTTCCTCATTCCAAACTCTCTGGCAGCAGAAAGGCTTGGAGCCTCCTCTCAAGCCCTCGACTTCCCTTTCTTCCACTTTTCCTTTAACCTCAGGTATGCTGCTGTCTCAGGAATGAGACCCTCTGCTTGCTCTGTCCCCGATTAAAAAAAAAAAAACCTCCTTCTACTCTGTAGCCCCTCCCAGGAAGCCTTCTCCAACATACCCCAAACAGGCAATATACATTTTTCCTTTACCACATTCTGAGCATGACTCCTCTCTTTCTTAAGCCTTGCAGAATATTTTCACACCTGGATTTCAATCTTTTCTTTTTGACTAAACCTCCCTATGAAGCTACCAAGGTTGATCTAGATGAGCTCTTGCAAGAGACGTCCCCATTAGAGACCCCATTCCACATGTTAAAGAAGGCTCTTCTACAAGTACCTGCCTTGAGTCTTCCTAACCCAATTAAACCATTCCTTCTCTATATCCATAGTTCTAAGGGGCAAGCACTTGATCTCCTTGCCCCAAAGGCTGGAGACTATTACACCTGTGGCCTATTTCTCCAAACAACAAGGTTGGCCCCAATATTTGAGAATCCTGGCCATGGTGGCCCTTCTCATACCTGGGACTCTGAAAATCTCACCTTTTATCAGCCCATATGAATTTGATCCTCTCACAGGTTGCAAAACTTCCTCAGCACCATGCTTTTCAGTTTATATTGCTATCTCGTGTTCAAGTTCTTCATTCTACCCTTCTCCAGCCCATTGTTACCTTCCATTACTGCTCGTCTCTCAACTCACCTCCTCATCTCCCCACCACTCTGATCTCCTTGAGCTCCATTCCTGTCTTTACTTCCTTGACTTTTTCCTGACTACATTCTCCAAGCCCCTGATTGGTTCCTTGATAACAGTCCTTCTAAAAATCCCCCTTTTTCTACTAGATATGCAATAACTGAGGGGTACTATGATGATACCTCCTTTCTCTGACCTATAAGGTTATAGAGGCTAAGACCAATCCCAAGGTATTACATCCTAATAGGCTTGACTTTTAGCCTTGATTCAAGCCTTGACCTTAGCCAAAGGAAAGATAGTTCATATATACGCAGATTCCTGATATGTCTATAACACCATCCATTCCAGTGCCCACATATGGTAAGAAAGGGCTTTCTGACAGCATGAAGGATCCCTATTGTTAATGGCAAGGTGATTAAAGCCCTTGTTGATGATGCCCAGCTTCCAACAAGGGTTCTATTATACACTGCAAAGGCCACCAGAAAGATAAACAGACCAACCAGAAGCTAACAACTAGTCTTATCTGACAGCTAAAGTAGTAACTCATGGGGAAAGGTCCCATTTTTTCTCTTTAACTTAGCTCCTGTGCATTCAGACTTAGAAATCTCTCAATTACAACAACAAAGAGCACCTAAGAAGGACTAGGGGTGGTCTCTAGATGATGAGTGAATACTCTCTTCTTCTCTCGAAGTTAGTTGTCTAAAAAACCTCCACTCTCTATATCACTCAAACCCAAACTCTCTTCTTCATTTCCTGAAATCACACATATACCTGATTCCCATCATACGAGAAGCTCAGCACAACATATCTCAGACATTGAGCATCTCTCAAACCACTAACCCCAACTGTAATATCAGACCACACCCATTCCCTACGCAACAGGCCTGTGGATTGCTACCAGAGGCGCACTGGCAAATTAACTTCACTCATACGCCACCAGTTAGGTGATGATGTTACCTTCTAATTATGGTGGACACCTTCTCTTGGTGGAGTGGAAGCTTTCTGTACTATTAACAAAAGAGCTTCCAGTGTGTCCACTATACTATTAAGCAATATTATCCAAGATTTGGGTTATCAGCTTCCATTTAATCAGATCATGGTCTGGAATTTACCTCATAAATTACTCAAATAGCGTCTGCCTCTCTTCATATCTCACGGCATTTACACACTCCCTATTCCACCTTTCCCCTTCAGGAAAATTAGAACAGATGAATAGAATTTTAAAACAAAACAAGCCCTAACTAAACTCTCTGTCCAGGTACATGTAGCCTGGCAAAGCTCCTTCCTTTAGCTCCATTAAGAATTAGAGCTCTTCCCTGGAAGCCGTTCATGCTCAACCCAATTGATATGCTGTATGGAAGAATTCTCTTTGCTGCTAACATCCCCCCTCCAAAATTCTGAAGCCATTCCTCCTCTCACTTTTTCTCTTCTTGGTGAATTGCACTCTCATTTATGGGTTTACACAGGCATACATCTGCCAAAACTGCACTCTCAACCTCCCAACTATACTCCTACCTTTCAAACTGGTGACTGAGTTTATCTCAAACAAAATGAGGGTGCCCTAAAGCCGAAATAGAACAGGCCTTACCAGGTGATATTAACTGCCCCCATTGCTGCAAAACTGAAAGGACACCTCCCAGGTAGCATCACCCTTACATAAGTCTACCCCAGCAGGACCCACCACTCTCAGGTTGATGGGGTTCCCTGCAACACCAGAACTGCCTCCTCATGTCCCTGACAGTTCCTGAATTCTACAGATTTCTCCAGCAAAATACTGATATTCATCTCTGCCTGTCTACATTCTTGACCTCATCTCAGATTGTTGGCTCCAGGGTGAGCTCTGTGACTTCACGCCTATGCAAATATTCTTTCTGTTATCTTCTGTTTGTATTTCTTACTGTAATCCACTGTCACCTTTTGCCACTCTCTTTAGTCAATCTAAGCCCTAATTCTGACCATAGATTTAGCTGCAATCTCCCCAACCTGCTAAAAAACCTCTTAGCATTCTCATTTCTTCTTCTGAGAAGGATGCTTTACTACTATCAGCTGTTTCTAAACTGGCCCCTCTTTGCAGTTCCAAGCCCCCACATACCTCTCATCCACATTTCCTCCCAAAATTCTTACATGCCTCTCATCAACATTTCTTCTAGCCTATTCTTTAAAAATGGTTGCAGTGTCTCTTCATATTGAATCTGCCCACACTCTTCCTCAGAGGATTGGAAAGCCCTCCTTAGCCCCTCTGAGCTCTGGGAAAAGGCCCATGGATTTGTTTATATTACAAGGACCAGAACCTTCTTGACAGAATCCCAGGAGATCCATCTCTTCTGGATTTCCAAGTAAATAAAACCGACATGGCAAGGGGAAATACACTAGAGGTTTCATCTCTTATGACTGCCCAAGGCATTTGTGCTGTGGCCTCACTAATTGGTGAAGCCACTTTATGCATCATGCATGCTTCCTTCCCTTCTTCCCATACTGTGGATTCATTTCCGCATGACACCTGTGACATAACTGTCTCTCTTCCAGGCCCACCCCCTATTGTCCATCACTATGCCTCACACCTGTTGATGTTGATTTCTCAACAATGTTGCAGTGGATTCGTTTCTGAGAGGAGCAGTGTGGTGGGGGCAAGAGGCGCGGAGTCACCACACAGACCCTGGCAGTCGGGTGAAAGCAGGCTTGAGGCGAGCAGCCCACAGTCTCATTTATTACAGTTGGAACTACATCTTATATAGCCAAGACCAGCCAATCTAGCCAAGGGGTGGTCTATGCCCCAACCAATCACAGCCTATTGCCAGGCTGGCTCCGTTGCCAGGTGGGTTTCAAAGCCATTCCTGAGTAACTGACACTCACTTGCCAGTGGCCACCTTGGCATGGCTTTCTCATTCCACCACACACACCCAGTGGAAGAAGTTGCTATGGCAATTACTCATCATATTCCCCTGCCACAAGGAAGCATAAAGGCTGTCTCTTACCATATGATTTCACGCAGAAGACCAGAAACTGGAGCATTCTTTCTCTGTCACAATCAGGCATACATTTGCCTCCCCACCAACTGAAAAGGGAATTGTACTCTTGCCTTCTGATTTCCTCCTTTGTCCTATACCTATTCCAATCTCTATTTTCTGTCCCTCTAACCTACCACATCAAGAGGGATTTTGGTCTCAACCCCTTGTTACTTGGTTATCTTGGCAAGAATTGGAACATGAATGGCTAGACTGGCCATTATGGCCAACAAGGCAAACAAAATTGAACACTTACCCTCAGTGTCAAAGGAAACATAAATGACCTAGTACAGCAACTGTCTCATCTCCAGGATCAGTAGATACATTGGTGGCAGTAGATCCGCAAAACTATAGGGGACCAGACTTCCTCATGGCTGAGAGAAGAGGACTTTGCCTCTTTTTGTGTGAAGAATCTTGCTTTTACACCAATAAATCGGGTGTGGGAAGAGAAGGGATCAAATGCATTAAAATATGTGCTAATGAAATGTATTCCCAAACTAAAACTGCCTCATTTTTGCTATCTATTCTGCCCTTGGTAATATCTCTAATATCTCCTTTTATCCCCATAGTCATAGTGCTCCTATTCCTACCATGTATAATTAACATATTTCAAAAGTTCTTACAGGAATGACTGCTAGATCCCAAACTATCACAAAGGAACAACACAAGATTTTTCTTCTTTAATCAGTTGAACCCAGAGTACAGATAACCTACCCCATGTTAATACCCTGTATCAGCAGGAAATAGCCAGAAAGAAACTGGCACCCCATCTCCTTATCTATACTCAGAGTCAGGATTGATGGAACAAGGACATAAACTCCAACCATTCTCGTTTCTAGCTAGTAGATAGAATCAGGATTTACCCCTTATCCCTGAATCCTTTCAAGAGACAAATTCAGTCTCACACCCTGTGCTGTACCCCACCCCACACCCTGCATTCTTTTCCACATTTGAAAAACTGCACAAAACCTGAAAACCTGCACAGAGAAACTAATCTCCATCTATCACCCCACCCCACCTTTGGACCCTTAGCCCACTGTGAAATATATAAGGCCCAGACCATTGAGGAATGTGCCTTCTGCAAGGAAGTTGGCCACCTCTGCAAATAAATTTGTTTGGTCGTGAGTACATATCCCGTCTTCTCTGTTCGGTCCCCTTTTTCCTTATAGTTATCACCTCCTCTACCTTCACCCCACCCCGTTAGCATCTTCCATTATTTGTGTGTATGTGAGAGAGATTGTGTGGGATCCACTTGTATAACTCAGACTCAAATGCTTACTCACATCTACACGTTCTTTTTTGTTGTGTAAATGAACATATTCACAAGTTCCAGGGATTAGGACAGGGGCATCATTGACAGGGAAATCAACAATTAATCGTAGTGCTTATACAGATATTTACCCTAAAAGGAATTTAAAAAGATTCCAAAATTAAGCAGAAGAGCAATGTGTGTTTCTTGACAGCATGGCACTGCAATGAGGCTAAACATCCTGTTTTGACTAGAACTGTCAATTCACATTTCCAGGCTTAGTTAAGAGCAGATATTCATATGCACGTTTTGTTTCTGAGCATAGCAGTTAGCATGCCATTAAAATATTTTGAATTCTAGTTGTTTAACTTTTACCAGCTAGGACTCTTCCACAGCCAACTGAGTCCAGTGTTTTGTGGTTGAGTGGAGGGAGGGAGGCAATGCCATTTCCCTTATCAGAGCAAAGTAGTCACTCAGACCCCATTCAGCTCTGCAGGCTGGACTTGAAGTCCATGGGGAATGTGGGGTCTCCCACCATTAAAGCTGCCAGTGGTGGGGCACCATGAAAACTTTTTCCTATATTGACAAGATGGCATGTCCTAGGTGGACCCTGGTCGTGTAGATGCAGTTGTAGCTGGAAGCAAGGTCAGCTGTGGCAACATTTGTACTGCTTACTCTATGTCCCATGGAGTCTCTGTTCTGTTATTTTACTTCTCCACTGAAAACATCTCTTAGTCATTTTTTTTTCTGGTATCGTCTGTGGCTGTGGTCATTGTGCCTTCTCATTATTCAGCCATCTTGGGTCTCTCCTATATGTGTTGACAGACTATAAAAGAAAGAAAAATTGGGAGGGAAAGGGAGTCTTTTAATTATTGTTTCAGAAACATAGCATAACATTCTTTTTTATTAAATTAACTATAGATTCAATGTATACATTTCAAAAAAAACAAAACATTTTCAAAGCTTGTTCAGAAACAAGGTAGGAATTATGCCATATCTCAATTTAAATTTCAATTTACTTATTTAAGTAGTACCATCACTAGAAACAATAAAATTATGAAAGTAATTTAGGAGTTATGATACTAAAAAGTCCAGATGGTGGCATTTACTTTGGGCATGGCTTGTTATCATTACTAAAATGCTACTACCGGGTTGCAGACTTATTCTCTCTTTTCTCTCATTTAGGAGATGGATTGTATCCCCTCATAGACTCCGTTCCAGCAGAAAAGTTGGATTTAAACAGTAGAGGTTTTGTTCCATATTCCATGCAAAAACCACTCAGTTATCCAAACATTTTAATGTTTGGGGAATGGCCACTCTGGTAGTTTGATCATTAGCCTGTCAATATGTGAATATTCTAAACGCTGTAATTTGGCAGTTACCTTCTATGGAAAAGATTTTGCAGGTATGATTATGTTAAGGATCTTGAGAAATTGTCCTGGGCTATCTATAAGGGCTCTAAATATAATCATAAATATCCCTGTAAGGAAGAGGGCAAAGGGAGCTACGAAACAAAATAAGAAAGATAAGGAGGCCATGGAGGTAGAAGGGACATGATGTAGTTGCAAGCCATTGAACATTGATAGCTACCAGAAGCTCAAAGAGTCAGGAATGGCTTCTCTCCTAAAGTCTTGGGAGAAAGTGTGGTCCAACAGACATCAAGTTTTCAGTTGATTTTGGACTTCTAGCCTCTGGGACTGTGAGAGAATAAATATATTTTGTTTAGACCCACTGAGTAATTTGTTATAAGTTGTTGAAAATCAATAAAGTCACTTTGTCCTGGCTTTGACCATGTACCTATCTGAGAAAACATTATTTTGATTCAAAAATAGCATGCATGAATTGGTCTGGCACGTGTGATGTGTGTACAAAAAGAGCAGTGTTATCAGGTGAATGGGAGTCCCATTATCTGAAGGTCAAGTCAGGGTGGTTTCCAAAGGAAATAGGATGATGGCTTCAGAAGTTTGCTGAATGGATGCTAGGCATACATTAATAGCAGATATATATGACAACTGCCATCAGATGAATAAGGTCAGGATTCTTTAGTTTTCTACATGACTACCCCTGAGTTTCAAAGTTGTGCTGTTGTGGACACATGTTTTTTCTTTGATAACATACTGCTGCAAAGTGGGAGGAGCAAAGTGAAGCTTTAGCCTGTCTGTATCTCTTTCTCTCTCTCTTTTACCCTCTCTCCCTCTGTCTCCCTCCCCGTCTAATACATAAATAAAAAAGTAAAAATTTTAAAATGCTTATTATATTGTTAGATGAATGACTCTACCGTAAATTTCTATAGTTAATCAGTCTTGCCTATAAAAAAGAATATATCTATATCATATTTGACAGAAGACTCCAATCATAGGAAAGGTGAATATATTTTAAATGTCATACTTCAATAACTGATGGGCTCTTTGAAGTATTTGGTATACCAGTTTCTAAATCCACGAAATATGAGTAGTTTAATAAATTCAAACAAGTTACTTGTTTTAGGAAGAAAATATGTGGAAGATAACAACAGAGTTTTGGTATTTTTATTAAATTTAACTTCAAGATTCCCTGTCATAAAGAATGCAACCAACATAATTCATTGTGTACTGCAAGAGTATGAAACCTCTTTATAAGTTCCTAAAATCAACTATAATAGGTGTAACCTAATGCAAATGAATGCATTTTTTTCTATTTAGCAATATGTTTGGTTTACAATGTATATTTCAATAATTTTAGAAAATATTATAATATCTCAGTATAAATTAATTACATTAGAAGAAAAGTACACTTCCCTGAAGCGTGTATATGTCAACTGTTACAACATTCTCTTAGTAAGAGTATATAAATTCTTGGGAAGTGCAGCACACATAAACATAACTTTGTATATAGATGCACAATAATAATAAATAGTCTACACTTTGGCTACAAGCTCTATTTACTGTTGTGCATGATGCTGTTACAATATTTGAGGATTAGAATGTTGATTCATAACAATTGAAATAACAACACAAATAGGTAGGAATTACTCTCATTATAATAGAAAATATTATCCTTTTCTATCATTCAAAGATATAAATTGCCCACGTTCTAAAAGAAATTTTCATGGAAAATGATGTTTTTCTAATAAATTGTCTTTATTTGTAGTTTGTGACATATTTCTCTTCTTCCAGTGAAGAGCTACACTTAGTTGTAGAATCAAAGCCTCTATATAAACATGTGATTTAATTAAAATATGCATATAAAGAATTCTGAAAGAGAACTATAAATTTAATAATACAACTCAAATTGGTGTTGTAGAGTACTGGGTAAAGCTACTGCCTGCAACACAGGCATCGCATATGTAGGCACTGGTTCAAGTCCTAGCTGCTCCACATCTGATCTAGCTCCCTGCTAATGGTCTGACAAAACTGAGTAGAAAATGGCCAATGTGCTTGGGTTCCTGCCAACCATGTAGGAGAACTGGGAGAAGCTCCTGGTTCCTGGCTTTGGTTGCAGCTATTTGGGGAGTGAGCTAACAGATGGAAATTTTCAGTCTCTCTGTCTCTCCCTCTCTCTCTAAGTCTGCCTTTTAAATAAAATAAATAAATAAACCTTGGCTGCTGTTGCTGCTCACTAGGCTAATCCTCCGCCTGTGGCGCTGGTGCCCCGGTTCTAGTCCTGGTTGGGGTACCGGTTCTGTCCCGGTTGCTCTTCTTCCAGTCCAGCTCTCTGCTGTGGCCTGGGAGTGCAGTGGTGGATGGCCCAAGTGGAGGATGGCCCAGGAAGAAGCACCTGGCTCCTGGCTTCGGATCGGCGCAGCACCAGCCGTAGCGGCCGTTTGGGGGGTGAACCAATGGAAGGAAGTCCTTTTTCTCTGTCTCTCTCTCTCACTGTCTAACTCTACCTGTGGAAAAAAATCTTTTAAAAATTAATATAATTTTAAGAGATTGAAATATAATAAATTGGGATATGATAGTTTGGCACAACAGCTAGGACTCTGCTTGGCATGTCTACATCCTTTATCAAAATACCTGGATTTGAATCCTGGCTCTGCTTGTGATGCTAGCTTACTGCTCATAAGGGAGGCAGCAGGCTCAAGTATAGGGCCCCTGTCATCCACGGGGAAGACCTGGATTGAGTTCTTCTGACTTAGCCTGGCCCAGACTTGATTACTGGGGCACTTGAGGAGTGAATCAGCAGGTGGGAGATCTCAGTCTGCCTCTTTCTGTTTTTCTGAATTTCAAATAAATTAAAACCAAGATAACGTTACAAAATAGTACATTCACTCACATTGGTGTTTTGCCAGGTTCTTAATGGTAAATGAAGTTTGTGTTCCAGTCAGAAATGTGATGTACTATTCAGATAAAAGTACACATCATGTTCATGACATATGGAAATAGTGGAAAGGATTGCAGTTCTCTCAAATCTATTTTCTTATTTTCAGGCAAATAATTCAGGGAGATTAATTCTCCCATTTGCAAAAATAAGTAAAAAGGGTACCTTTATTAGTTAGTTTCAATGAAATTAACAATTATTTTATTCTTTCTGATGATTATATTTTTTTTATTTGACAACCATTTAGCTTTATTTTTGCCATAACAATTAAAGCCTAATTTCCAATATGTGTATATTGCTTCTAATTTTGTATTTCTAATATTATCCAAAGAGTATACAAATTTAATCATAAATAAACCTCATATTAAAAAACTATTTAGGGGGCCGGGGCCGCGGCTCACTAGGCTAATCCTCCGCCTTGCAGCGCCGGCACACCGGGTTCTAGTCCCGGTCGGGGCGCCGGATTCTGTCCCGGTTGCCCCTCTTCCAGGCCAGCTCTCTGCTGTGGCCAGGGAGTGCAGTGGAGGATGGCCCAGGTGCTTGGGCCCTGCACCCCATGGGAGACCAGGATAAGTACCTGGCTCCTGCCATCAGATCAGCATGGTGCGCCGGCCGCAGCGCGCTGGCCGCAGTGGCCATTGGAGGGTGAACCAAGGGCAAAGGAAGACCTTTCTCTCTGTCTCTCTCTCTCACTATCCACTCTGCCTGTCAAAAAAAAAAAAAAAAAAAAAAAAAAAAACTATTTAGGGGATAAGTAACAAGCAAATGAAAAGTTAAACATTCTGCATAAAAGACAATTAAAAGATGAGGAGTTTTAATAAAAACATATGAAAAATAATTTCATTATATATTAGCACAGTCAATGGACAATGTATGTGTGTACTACTAGGAAATTTTTATATTAAAATATTGGGTTGACATCTTAAGACCATCCTGAGGAATATGGATGATACTGAGAAATAATTATTTATTTATTAAATTAACTAATTGATTTGAAAGGGCAACAGACACAGGGAGAGTGAGCCATATCTTCAGTCTGCTGTTTCATTCTCCAAATGGTTTCGACAATCAATCATCAGTAACTCCATCCTGGTATCCACATTGACCACAGTGGCCCAAATTCTTGGGACGCCTTCCACTGCTTGTGAGATCTTCACTAGGAAGCTGAATCAGAAGCAGAGCAGGGGCTGGCGCTGTGGTGCAGGCGGTTAATGCCCTGGCCTGAAGTGTTGGCATCCCATATGGGCGCCAGTTCTAGTCCCAGCTGCTCCTTTTCTGATCCAGCTCTCTGCTATGGCCTGGGATAGCAGTAGAAGATGGCCCAAGTCCTTGGGCCCCTGCACCCATGTGGGAGACCCGGAAGAAGCTCCTGGCTCTGGGCTTCGGACCGGCACAGCTCTGGCCATTGCTGCCATCTGGGGAGTGAACCATCGGATGGAAGACCTCTCTCTCTGTCTCTACCTCTCTCTGTAACTCTGTCTTTCAAATAATAAAATAAATAAATTAAAAAATCATTTATGATTAAAATAAATCATAAAAAAAGCAGAGCAGGTGGGACTTGAACCTGCACTCTGATGTGGGATGCCTTAATGCTGGCCCTGAGAAATATTTATCATCTAAAACATGGAGAAACATACCCTTGTCCAAAAAGATGAGCCTGAAGACTTGCATTAGAGGAACAGCTGTGGCATTGGCTCAAAGACATGGGCGTGATTGGGTTCATTATTAACTCCAATTGCTTTCTACAATTAAAAGGAAAATAGTAAACTGCAGTTTTGTCTCTGATGTATAAAAAACGTTTAATGACACAACTTAAGAGAACCCCTTGGTTTCTAGTTAAGAAATATTTTCTTAAGTAAGAAAAACATACTCTACAGAGATGAAAAACAAATTTTTTTGTGTGCAACATGCCCAATACCCAGGATTGCTTCAAAGAGTAAATGAGATATTGTCTATGACCTATTTAATGCAGTGATTACATGTAGATAATATTCTGTAGATTTTCTGTTATTCTATAGATTTTCTGTCTGTAACCAGAAAAAAATCTCATATTTCTTAACCCATTAAATTAGGAACATTCTCTTTTGGAAAAGCTCAGTGGCTGCTTGTTCAGCATTCATCCCATTTTTCCTTAACAAAGTTACATATTGTAATATGTTGATGTTTAAATAGTGCCAAGTCCATTCCAGATTAAAATAAGTAATTACATAGAAGGAAAAGTCGTTCACTTGAACTTTAGTGAACTCTCCTCAAAGGAAGTTAGCTTATCCTTTTGTTCTTTACTCTTCCTTTTCCTGGAGAAGTTATTTTGCTCCTGTAAGGAAAAAGATGGCGATTTTCAATGCAGAGACTCTTGAGCAACCAAGCCACTACTACCACTTGCTTGCCTCAGACTTCTCATTTTATTCTTATCTAACCTACTTTGTGCAATACAGTTACGTCATCACTACTTGTGATCAAATGAGGTATCACTACTTGTGATCAAATGAGGTGCCTAATTAATTTACTTTACAAGATGAAAAATGGCTTAATCTCTTTATAATTTCCCATTACCAAAACATTATATGCTAAAACTCTTCTTTCCTAAAAACAGTACATGTTTTACCAGGGATGATAATTGCAGAAAGGTATAAAAACTGCTTTTCTTTTTCAGAAAAAGTAAATAAGATCTCTATTTTCCTTAAAATTATATCAAAAGCCCATTGTGAGTTTAACTTTAAGAGAAAATATATAATGCCTCACGCCCTTCACACTCATGGTTTAGGAATCATAAGCAGTCTTGGAGTGGGCATGTAAGCTTCCATTATAAATAGATAGAAAAATGCAATTAATTTTTAAAGGGAGTAAAGATAGTCTCATTGGAATCTCATATCATTCAATGAGGGCACAGAATTATCAGATGCATTTTCTTCAAGTTTCACAGCTGGCAAGAATTATAGCCAATGGTACATTGCCTTCCCATTAGAGTTAGTAACCCCCGAGAGTCTCTGAAGGCAAAGACTATTTCATAAAGTTGCTATTTGATAAGGGTCATTGGCAAGTATATCAAGTTTCTTCTCTGTGATTTCAGAGGGAGAATTTACAAAATATTTTGGGTCCTTATTTGCCATTGAGAGAGGCTGAGCTGGAGGTTTTATTAGAAGCTCATATTGCTGTATGACAGCTGATATATTTTAAAATTTAAGGAAGAAAAAGGCCAAGATGCAAGCTCTGCTCTGCCCAGGGAAGGACTACCTATTGTGGAGGTTCATTACCTGAGTGAATGACAGGAAACTGGCAGTTTCTGTGTTAAGGTTGATAAGCCAGCCCATTTATTTTGAAAGTTCCCACATAGAAGATATGCCACAACTACTTCTAATATTACAAAGGCAACGTTAGAATGATAAATGCTGAAGGCTATGCTGTCTATATATTTTAGTTTGTATTTCAGGTGCAGAATTGAATTGTGCACACACACAGGCACCTTACCTCAATCTTAAAAGACATTCTGTATTATTCAATGCTGTAATAGAAATGAATATGACTTAATTTAAGACTGTTGATAGTGCTTGAAAGGACAGCAATAATTAACCACATTAAATATATGTATGTACTTTTTAACATCTACTTAATGGTGAGCATCAGGCATGACTTCATTCTGCTTTAACACTGGCAGCTGCGAGATACCACAGATTGTTTACTGTATTAATATACTTTTGATTTGGACAGTTTGGAACAAAACTGCTAACCAAGGAACCTTGTATTTACTTAGAAGATTATTTATAATATGTAGCAAATTGGACTGAGTTTTCCTAATTTATTTTAGAAATATTTCAATTATCGATTACTTCTCATTTCTTTATGATAAAATATGTAATAATAAGTTATCTATTTTTATATAACCATGCAAAAAGAAGAAAAATAAATACAAAACAAAATATTTTGTCTTTAGTTTTCAAGAGATTTGACATTTCATGAACAGTTCTTCATTTTATTATTTGTTATTCACTCAGGAAATATTAGCTGAATTCCTGCTTTGTCCAAGGCATTGTTACAATCTGTAAGCCATGCATTTGTAAACCACTGTGAATATAGTTAGAATATAAATTGATCTCTTTTTCTGAAACCAGAAATATTTGATCAATAGTTAATGTTAGACTAAAAGATATGACTGGAGTACAGTTCCACTCTATTGTCAAACTTCACTCATATAAGTACATTTTAAAATAGTCACAAAATCATAAAACTATAGTAGTATATAATTTATGTTAAGTTGTTAGACAATAATTTGAAACCAAGTTTTACAAAACACTGTATTTGCATCAAAACTGATATATAAATGGGTTTCATATATATTTTTAATTAAAAAAATCTTTTGCTTATTTCAGAGAAACAAATTGAGACAGACCAGAGTAAAAATATCTATTTTGAAATCTTTCTTTGTACACTACTTTTGTAATTGCCATTGAGTCACCAGTAATACAATTCCATGTGAATAAATTACTTGTAAGAAATAATAACTTTAAAAAATTTTATATTGAAGTAATATAATTTAATATATATTTATATATAATGTATATGTATATGTACATATGTAATATATGTATACATAATATATATTATATGTATAATATAATATACTAATATAATGCCTTAATTGTGAGCCCAAAGAACTCCATAAATACTTTCTAAAGTAGCCATGCAAATGAAATGCCCATTCCCCTAGAAGAGAGATGCTTATCCTTATACCTATGTATTTAAGCCTTATAAACTTTTAGAATTTTATCTGAATAGATACTCCTGTGGAAATGTGGTCTTCCCAGGTTTTACTTGTTGATTGTTGCAGTTACTGGTGAATTAAGCCTGTGACTATAGAGTGGATTCAAGTCATGTCTTTGTGAAAACTGATAAGGAAGAGAGGGGAGGAGGCGGTGGAGGAGCAGTGAGGGAAGGAAATGTGGTTTTCTCTTTGGAACTGTACCTCTGCAATGCATGAGGTACATGTCTCTTTATATTAATCAGAGAAAGGGAAAATACCAAAAGCTATGGAAAAGATATTTCATGGTATGGGAGACTATTAAATATAAGAATAGCAGGAGGATTTTAGAGCACAAATAAACCGCAACTTATTTTCAATTGAAAAGCTAAAGTCCTTAGTGGAAACAAAGTGATTTAAGTGACTAGTGGTGATTTGATAGTAAATATCTTATGCCTTGACACAGGAACTCTCAAAGAAGACTGGATTAATTAAAGCATTATTGTTTGGCCCCAAGCTTAACTGTATCTCAGTTACAGAAATTACTTACAGAATAATTAGTTTAATGTACAATTATTTCAAGAATCTACAATGTATATCATGGCTAATTGATTTTATTGGAGTCTAGTTTGAGTTCAGGACAACTGCGTGGCTTTCCCACAAACTTGTTATTTTAGATTTGATTCTGTTCATATATGCCACTAGTAGCATCTAGAAAATCTATGTTATGAAATACATGTGTGAGAAATAAGGTATATTTAGCAGATATTAGTTATCCAGAACTAAAGACTGTTACTTCATCATTACAAAAGAATGTAAGTTTCAGTGATATGTTTAATTAATCAGCAAATATTTTGTTACTTCTAAGCTTAAAACAGAGCTTAAAAATGAGTTAAATCATACTTTAAAGCATTCTAGATTCGTATTATTGAGATCAGAGTAGGAATAGGTAATTATAATCTTTTTTAAAAAGGTTTAAAAGCAAGCTTTATTAGAGTCACAGACCTCCAGCTGAAGTAGGCAGGCATACATGCTAAAATTTATTAGCTGTGTGAGCTGGAAGACCACGCCTTCGCCACGCCCCTGTGTGACCTCATCCCCCTACCTGGCCAGACCTGGGTCCTGGCCTCTTGTCAGGAGGGGGCTTGCTGTAGCCCCACACTTCCAGGGCGCATGGCCTTCCGACCATGTGCTCTAGGCGTCCTGGCCCAAATGCTCTTCCATGTGGCTGGTCCCTGGTGTTTGGTATGAACCCCTATTCACCTCTCTCTCCTAAATAAAGCTCTCACTCTCCTATGCATCTTTCTCACTAAATAAAAACTTAAAATGTACCATACTGCCTCGTTTATCTGTGTCGGTATTTAGAATTCTTTTCTAAATACGAGGCAAGAACCTTCTTGGGCTTATTAATATTGGAGATTTAGTAATAAGCCCCTGGTGATCGTATGATACCCCAAATTCCGGTAGCACATGTGGCACCCCGGATAGTATTTCTAGGGAACTTTAAGGGGCCATATTTCAGTGTAAATTTTAGGAGGTCTTTTCTGATCTCACAGCCAGAATGGTATGGAGATGGGTTCCAAGAGAGGCAAAGCACCCAAGAGGACGGTGGTACTAGGGTTTTTAAGCACAATTTTGGAAAAGAAAAAAAAAAAAAAAACTTACCAGCTTGACATCAAAAGATCTGATCTGCAATCTTGTCCTAATTCTAACTGGCTTGCTCATGATAAAACAAAAGAGCCATCAGAAAGGTGGGACAGGTAACTTGTTCAGTAAGCTGTGAGCTCAGGAGGATGGAATTCCTGATCCCTTGCTATTCTATTGGTAAAATTGGAATCTTTCAAGCAGTGGGCAACCAGGCACTTTTGACCTTGTTAAAGACAATCCTTTGGGGAAAGGGAGCACTCTGTGCCTCAGTTTCTACTGACTGCCTATTAATCCATCTAACTCCTCATATTACCACCCCCTCCCTGAATCAACCATACGTTTTCTAAGTTGGAATCTGTAGTCGATTATTGGATTTACCTGCTTACAAAACTGTTCTATGATATTGAATACAATAGAGGTCAGGGAAAAGAAGCAGCCCTTTAAACACAGAACTAATGATTTTTTTTTGTTTGTTTTTTGCCTTTTTTTTTTTTTTTGACAGGCAGAGTTAGACAGAGAGAGAGAGACAGAGAGAAAGATCTTCCTTTTTCTGTTGGTTCACCCCCTAAATGGCATCTGTGGCTGGCGTGCTGATCCAAAGCCAGGAGCCAGGTGCTTCTCCTGGTCTCCCATGGGGTGCAGGGCCCAAGAACCTGGGCCATCCTCCACTGCCTTCCCAGGCCACAATAGAGAGCTGGACTGGAAGAAGAGCAACTGGGACAGAATCCGGTGCCCTGACTAGAACCTGAGGTGCCGGCGCTGCAGGTGGAGAATTAGCCTAGTGAGTCGTGGTACCAGCAACCAGAACTAACAATGTTTTAACTTCATGAGCAGTAAATCTGATTTTTAGTATTTGAAGAATACAAAACTGTGGTTGACAAAAGGCTTCAAATAGTCATATTTAAAATTATAAACTCATTAACCAACAAGAAGAGGCACTTGCTTACTCCACAGTATTTTAGAAAGCACCCATAGGATTTTATAAAATATCCCTTTTAGGCCTCTGGGCCTTTGTCATTAAGATAACCATCATGTCTAACACAAGATCATTAGACTTTTTAACTTTTAGGCATTTGTATCAGCAGCATTTTACATTATCCTAACTTAAAATTTAGCATCATTTCACACCTTGACAGTACATTTAATATAATCCAAATAGTCTCAATAGTTGGTATCCCTGGCACATCAGCCCCTATCCCATAGTCACCCTTGGAACTCATCTGGCAGGTGCCTGAAACTTTTGTGTTAGAGGCAGTCCCAAACAGCTGAATTCTGATTAGGCATTGCTGACCTAAGATTTTTTGGGGGAGTAAAAAGAAAACTAGACTCGAATTAAATTAGAATCTAAAAATATGTCTTTGGTAAAAAACAATTTAATGCATGAGAATTTTGTTTGACTGTACCTGGACATTGGGCTTAAATGAATTTCTCTTTGAATCTAAGAAGATCACTGCCCTTAAAAATATTGCTTTTTTGAGTCCCTCTGTGGTGCAGTAGGTTAATCCTCCACCTGTGGTGCAGGCATCCAGTATGGGCACCAGTTCTAGTCCAGGCTGTTTCTCTTCTTATACAGCTCTCTGCTATGGCCTGGGAAAGCAGTAGAAGTTCTCCCCTGCACCCTAGTGGGAGAACCCAAGGACGCTCCTGGCTCCTGGCTTCCACTTGGCTCAGCTATAAGCAGTTGAGGCCATTTGGGGAGTGAACCAGATGTAAAATATTTCTCTTTTCTCTTTTCTCTCTCTCTCTCTCTCACTGTCTGTAACTCTACCTCTCAAATAAATAAAATATTTAAAAAAATCTTGCTTTGTAACTTGCCAAACTTGTTTTGCAATTTGGTTTAACAGGTTTCTGATGAAATAGCAATGGGTAATCAGTGCTTGATTGGGTCCCCTAAGGTGAATTTTTCAATCTCTGATTTAATGTCACTGATTTATAGCTAGAGTTTTACAAAAAGGAGTAAAATTCCATATAAATGTAATTTTGACCTTAGTTCAGATAGAGGTATTATATAACACCAGCATTGTCAGTCATGTAGGTGTAATTTCTAAATATAAATTGTGTAAAGGCAAGTGAGAAAAATGTGTCTAAATGTAAACTTTGGTAATCTTAGCACCTTATATTCTATGAAAAAACTATTTGGGTTTGCTAGCATGTTTTCATAGATTGTCCATATGAAAATACTTCAACACTGCTTGAAAGTAGCTAAGATTGAAATTTGATGTGCAATCTTATTTAGAAAATATTGTCTTCTATTATTCTGTTTTCCTTTGATATAGAACTAGAATATGATCCTCTGTTAAAGCAATGAGGTTTTTGCAATGCAGATATGTTAGTAAATATTTGAAGTAGTCTTTTTAAAAATTTTTTATGACAGGCAGAGTGGACAGTGAGAGAGAGAGAGACAGAGAGAAAAGTCTTCCTTTGCCGTTGGTTCACCCTCCAATGGCCGCCACGGCTGGTGTGCTGCAACCGGCGCACCACGCTGAGTCATCCATGGGGTGCAGGGCCCAAGCACTTGGGCCATCCTCCACTGCACTCCCTGGCCACAGCAGAAAGCTGGCCTGGAAAAGGGGCAACCGGGACAGAATCCAGCGCCCCGACGGGGACTAGAACCCGCTATGCTGGCGCTGCAGGTGTAGGATTAGCCTATTGAGCCACAGTGCCAGCTTGAAATAGTCTTAAAAATCTATTTAATAACTGCAGCATCTCCTTTTAATAATTTTTGTTTAATTGGTGACTGTCAGTTTTCTAGCCAGCTCCAGTAAGCTATTTTCTCTTAGTTCTGACTCTGTTAAAATTGTTCCAGGTTATGGGATGATTTCATGTGCCTCTTATATTTAAGGTTTTATTTCCAAATTTTGGGATGACCAAAGAGACAGATTTTGTGTCCTGCTGAAGTAAGCTATTGTATTCTCTTAATGTCTCTGTTAAGTTCTGCTTGTTTAAAAACAGCTGTTTTTTTTTCTTAAGAGTTATGGTTGGTTTGAATATATACTCATTCTAAAACATGTGAGTAATCACTTTGTATCAATGATCAAACCTGGTCTATATTATATCATGATGTTAAGAGATCCTATTTCAACCAGATATTTTAAGCCTTCTTGGCATCTTTGATAGGCATTCAAGAAAATCAAAGTTCCAAATTCTCTGGACTTGATATTTTCAGTTGGGCCCCTAGAAATATCAAAGGATGTATCTCTCATCTTGCTTATTCTCAAATGAATATTCATGTCTTTTAATACAACCACACAGTTAACTTTTTTAGTTTATAGTTGGTTAAATTCATCTCTAAGATAATGATATGAGAAATCATCTACATCCTTCCTCTTCTAGCTCTTTTATCGTTTGACAACTTTGAAATCAGAAGGAATTGAACTCACATACTCAAGTATACTTGGATGCAGAGATGGCTCTTGAATCTGTTTCTTAGATATTGGATCCAGGAGGCGGGCATTTGGTACACCAGCTGACACACCAGTTGAGGTTGGAGTCCTAGCTCCATTTTCGAATCAAATTTCCTCCTAACGCACACTGTAGGAAGCAACAGATGATAACACAAGTACCTGTGTCTCTGCTGCCCATGTAAGAGACCAGATCGAGCTCTAAACTCTAGGCTCAACTAGCCCTGCTCAAGCCACTACCAGCATTTGGGGAGTGAATGGAAAACTTCCCTCTGTCTGGCTCTCTCTTTATCTCTCTGCCTTTCAAATAAATTTTTTTAAAAAGAATATTATAGGGGTTGGTGTTGTGGCATAGTAGGTAAAGCCACTGCCTGCAATGCTGACATCTCATATGGGCACTGGTTCAAGTTCTGGCTGGTCCGCTTCCAATCTGGCTCTTTGGTATGGCCTGGAAAAGCAGTAGAAAATGACCCAAATCCTTAGGCCCCTGCACCCAAGTGGGAGATCTAAAAGATGCTCCTGGCTCCTGACATCGGATTGGCTCAGCTCTGGCCATTACAGGCACTAGGGGAGTGACCAAGTGGATGGAAGATGTTTTTCTTTCTCTTTCTGTCTCTGCCTCTCTGTAACCCTGACTTTCAAATAAACAAACGAATCTTTTTTTAAAGTATATTCTATCAAAAAAACCAGGCAAACAGGAATATTCATTATTAAAAATATGACAATTCAGTCTTATTCAACAATAAAAATCATTGTTTGGCAGGCATTTGGGTTGGTAAGATTTCTTTTTCCTTCAGAATCCTTCTACATAATTTTTCTATTCAAATTAATATTATAATTTTAGATTGAGAAATTTCTTATACAGTTTTATAAATCAGAGTAAATCAGATTAAAAGTAAAATCAACTTAGTGAATTACATTTTTTTTTACTGAAACAAATATCTACTAGTTTAAGTCAGTTTTTGAAGTTTTATTTTGCTGTTTCTCTCAATTAGATATTTTACATCTCCTGTTTTTTTTAAGATTTGTTTATTTATTTGAAAGTCACAGTTACAGGGAGAAGAGAGGCAGAAAGAGAAACTTCTATTGACTGGTTCATTCCCCAAATGGTGGCAATGACTGAGCTAAGGCTGGGCTGAATCCAGGAGCTAGGAGCTTCTTCTGGGTATCCAAGGACCTGGGCCATCCTCTGCTGCCTTTCCAGACACATTAACAGGGAGCTGGATCTGAAGTGGAACAGCCAGGACACAGTTAGTGCCCATATGAGATGATGGTGCCCAGATGGTGACTTAAGTTGATATGCCAGAGCACTGGCCCCACTTCTCTTGCTCTTAATATTAAATGCCTTTAAAATTTCAATGGATAATTCTTTCAAAGGATAGTTCTTTAAGCAATTAAAACATTTCTGCAAATACTTTCAAGTGCCTTAAAATGATTGTGCTCCTCATGACTGTAAAAGATTGAATGACTTATTCACAAATCTGAACCTTGCCTTTTATGGAAAGACAATTTCCAAGCAGCATTATTTCCATAATATTCTCATAAATATTCTATTAAATGATAAACAACATTAATTGCTGCTTTAGAAACTATAAATTATAAACTTGCACAAATGTGACTAATTGCTTTAGAGATTATTTTCAAAACCAAATGAAAATATGTTATATGAGAAAGTTTAATTCATGTAGTCAGTCATCTTGTTATAGGGAAACTGCTGCGAAGAGAAGGCTTCAGTTTTTTGTCTCACGCAAAAGAAGAATTATCACATGGACATGGCGGTGAAAGTAAAGTAGGATTTATTTAGGTTGGAAACCTCCTGGCAGATTAGCAAAAGGGGGGTTCCAAGCAAGGAAGACCCAAAGGGGACTGGTGGCAGCAGGCTTTAAGTTCAATTTCAAAGAAAAAAACTTGACAATCAGATTGGCATTCAGTTACCAGGCAGGGACAAAAAACCATCAAAAGACCTCATTTACATTTCCCTATCCTGTCTGGCCTGCTAAGGGTGATACATAACTTGTTTTCACAATAAGCTCTGAGATCCAGAGGAGTTCCCTTGCTATTCTCAGGGTAAATTTGGAGATTCTGAAGGAAGGAGGGTGGCCTGTTTGTTCTTGCTAAATGAAGCAAATATTTTACACCCCAAATTCCATTGGGATCCCCTGACTATCTATTAACCCATCTGACTCCTCACAATTTCAGTGTGTGATTGAATTTGTGCTAATATGGTTCCTAACAATGGGGATACCCAAATGTGTAAAAAACTCATATTGTTCTCTGCCAGAAGCAGTTTGGTAGACAGTGTAAACAATTACTTTATAACACAAATAAATTTCAACTTTTAAAAGTGGTCTGAAAAATTATATAGGGCAAAGTGTTCCCATGAAAGGAAGAATTAAGTCTATGAAAGGGACATTAAATTTGAATATAGAGAAGTTACAATCACTGGATGAATAAAGAACAAAGAAAAGTCTAGCTGTGGAAATCAGTACACAAAGTCCCTGTGGCAAGAAGTAGCATCATAAATAAAAGGAACCAAAATCAGTGTTTCACAAAGTGTCAGTAAAGCACTGCCTATTTGAAAGTTAACTACCTTTGGGAACTACATATTCTGTTACAGGTCACCAGGACAGTATTAAGTAAGTTGCTGCTTCAGTGCACTAAATAGTACTTGCTGCTCTGAAAGAGTAGAGCCAGCCTCTAAAGGCCCCTGACTTATGACAGGGGATGAGAATACAAGTTGAGTGAATCCCGTTCACCCAGGGAACACATGTCTCAGAACCATACTTGAGAAAGTTTTAGAGTCTTTAAGCAATTTAGTAAATGAATAAGCTTTCTTGTTTACATGGAAACATTAAAAACATGACCATATTGAGTTATTCTGTTTTTTTTTTTTCCTGGTTTTTCTCTTCTAATAGTTTGAATGCAAGATTCTTTTTATCGGCTTTAGCATTAATAACATTCACAGCATGTTGCCATATGTATTCTAGTAACATAAAAGAGTTATTTAACTACTAATATATAGCAGGGTTTGCATTAACTAAAATTAAGGTATAAAACACAATTTTAGTGGTATTTCTATGAGTTTGTATTTTCCAGCACTTTTTCAGTTGTATTAAATTAATTTTTATACTTATCTTTCCAAATAGCAGCATATATAGCTTGTAGGAAGTGGTCTCTTTTAAATATTAATTCAATGAAGTTTTAAGATTACGTATAAGTGAGGATCTGCTTCTAATGCATTGATGTGATTGAATGATAAGTAGAGGGTAAATAGGTGCCTAAAAATATGAAAGTAAGCAATATGTATCACTGAGAGTCCAACTACTTATCCAAGTCAACAGTGGCCCAATATTGTAAAATCAGAATCAAAATGGAGTTAGTGTGGCTAAAAGCTAATTGCAGATCTCTTACTGCTGTACATACTAGCTTTGCTTGCTAACGGCTAAGGGTGTATCTTGTGAAACCATGTGGGTCCAAATTTCCAGGAACTAGGTTGACCAAAATGTGTCCTCCACTGTTATCCTACCACCATATCTTGAATCTTTTATTGGGTTTATTATTGTTAACTGTTAACTTTAATTTTTTTTTTTGACAGGCAGAGTTAGATAGTGAAAGAGAGAGAGAGAGAGAGAGAGAGAGAGACAAGTCTTCCTTCCGTTGATTCACTCCCCAAATGGCTGATACGACCAGCGTGCTGCGCCGATTTGAAGCCAGAGGCCAGGTGTTTCCTCCTGGTCTCCCATGCAGGTGCAGGGCTCAAGCACTTGGGCCATCCTCCACTGCCTTCCCGGGCCACAGCAGAGAGCTGGACTGGAAGAGTAGCAACCAGGACAGGACTGGCGCCCCAACCAGGACTAGAACTCGGAGTGCCGGTGCCACAGGTGGAGGATTAGCCTAGTGAGCTGCAGTGCCGGCCATGTTAACTGTTATCTTACAACCATATTCTGGTTTTCCTTTTTATTGTTCACTGCATATCAGGGGTCCAGTTCAAAATTGTGAGCCCTAGTGGACAGAATACTATAAAAAGCTGTGTGACTCACTGTTGGGGGCTGTACTCTGGTAAGGAGTGTTGGTCCTGATTAGTGGCCAGTCCTGATCAGTTACCTTGCCTCTCATTTGTCTCTCATTTGCTTCTCATTTTCAATAAATTTCATGTGTGACTGTCACTGGTTTTTGTAACATTTTGTTTTAGCCGATGAGTGGATGGAACAATAATACAGAATTATTGTTTTTCTTGATTTTTTGTCTGTTTACCCAAAATACAACATATACTAACAAATATGACAAAATCAAAAATAGCTAGCAGTTACTCACAAATTTTTCCTTGGAATTTTCCATTTATATATGAGTTTTTGTGCTTCTATAAAACCCATTATTTAGGCAAATCATACACCATATCTTACAAATGAGGTTACCAAAACATTGAAAGTAAGTCATTTCTAAAGCTCACAATGTTAGTAAGTTGCAGAGTACAGAACCCATGGTGTTAACCAATATGATATTTTGCTTTTCTTGACTACATATTATATGAGTTATAGACTGTAAGAAGAAAAAACACTGTCCCTCAACATTAAAGACAAGGGTTGTAAACAATAATCGAATCTCTAAATTTCACACATAAGTTTACATTTTTTTGTACTCTATTAGTTACCACAGATCAGAGAAAATATGTGGTATTTGTATTTTGGGGGACTGGTTTCATTCACTAAGTATAATGGTTTCCATTTGTACCTATTTTGTTGCAAAATAGTATTTCATTATTTTTACAGCTGGGTATATTCTGTTTTATTTATCCAGTCATTGGTTGATGGACATCTGGGTTGATCTATATTTTAGCTATTGTGAATTGAGCTGTAATAAACATGGGGTACAGATCACTCTTTCATATGTTAATTTCATTTTGTTTGACTAAATTCCTAGGAGTAGGATTGCTGGTTCATATGGTAGATCTATTTTCAGATTTCTAAGGAATCTCCAAATCATCTTCCACAGTGGCTGTACTAGTTCACATTCCCACCAGTGGTGTGTTAGGGTTCCCTTTCCCCATATCCTCAACAGCATTTATTGTTTTCTGGTGGTTTTTTTATGGGAGTCATTTTAATTGGGTGAGGTGAAAGTTCATTGTATTTTTGATTTGCATTTGCCGAATGGGTAATAATGGTCCTAAACATTTTTTCATGTTTCTGATGGCCATTTGAACTTCATCTCTTGAAAAATGCCTGTTCAAGTCATTTGCCCTTTCTTAAATAGATTGTTTGTATTGTTTTTCTTGTTTCTTGAGTTTGTATAGATTCTGGATATTATCAGTTCTGTGGTTTGCAATTATTTTTCCCTTTCTGTTGATTGCATCTTTTTTATAGTTTTTTTTTATTTAATAAATGTGAATTTACAATGTGCAACTTTTGTATTGTGGCTTCTCCCCCCCCAACCTCCCTCCCTCCCGTGGCCCTCCCCTCTCCCACTCCTTCTCCCATCCCGCCCTTCATCAAGTTTCATTTTCAATTACCTTCATATACTGATTGCATCTTAACTTTGTTGATTGTTTCCTTTGCAGTACAGAAGCTTCTTAGCTTGATATAATCCCATTTCTCTATTTTTGCTCTGATTGCCTGTGCTTCCAAGAAATCTTTGCGAAGCCAATGTCTTTCAGAGTTTCCCCAGTCTTCTATTCTAGTAATTTGATAGCATTAGATCATAGATTTAGATTCTTGATCCATTTTGAGTTGTTTGTTGTATAAAGTGTAAGATATGAGTCTTGTTTTCATACTTCTGCATGTGTAGATCCAATGTTCCCAGCACTATTTGTTGAAGAGACAGTCCTTTCTCCAAGGAATGAATTTAGCAACATTGTGAAAGGTTAGTTGGTTTTAGGTATGTGGATTGTTTTCTGTGGTTTCTATTCTGTTCTATCTGATCTACATATCTTTTTTTTTGCCTGTACTAGACTGTTTTCATTATAACTGTCATGTAGTATGTCTTGAAATCTGTTATTGTGATCCATCTGGCTTTGTTTTGGCTTTTTTTTTTCTTTTTAATAGCTGTGCCAGGGCTGTGCCAGCCCTAAACCAAGAGCCAGGAACTTCTTCCAGGTTTCCCACATATATGCATGGGCCCAAGCACTTGAACCATCTTTCCCTAGTTACCCTGGAATATTAGGAGGGAGCTGGATCAGAAGTGGAACAGACAAGACTCAAAACAGCACCTATATGGGATGCCTGCCTCACATGCAGCAGCTTTACCCACTAGAGCGCAACTCCAACTTCTGGCTTTGATTCTGTTGTTTACGATTGCTTTAGCTATTCAGGATCTCTTTGTTTCCATATGAATTTCAGCATAGTTTTTTCTAGATCTAAGAAAAATGTCATTAGCATCTTGATTGATTGTATTGAATGTGTAAATTATTTTCAATGGTATGGACATTTTGATGACATTAATTGTTATGATTCACAAACATATGAGATTCCATTTTCTTGTGTCCTCCATCATTTACTTTAATGTCTTGTAATTTTCATTGTAGAGTTCTTTCAGTTCTTTGGTTAAATTTTTTTCAAAGGTATTTATATTGCTTGTAGCTATTGTGAATGAGAATGAACCTGCAGGTTCTTTCTCACTCATGGCATTGTCTGTGTATGCAAAGGCTACTGATTTTTGTTAGTTGACTTTAAAGCTTGCAACTTTATCAAACTCTCTTATGAGTCCCAATAACTTCTTAGTGGAGACTTTTTGTTCCTCTGCATCTTGAATCATGCAACTGCAAATAGGGATGATTTGACTTCTCTTTTAAAATTTGTATTCATTTGATTTCTTTTTCTTGCATAATGGTTCTGAAAAAAGTTCCAGAAATATATTGATTAGCAATGGAAATATATTGAACCAGAATCCTATTCTGGTTCAGATATTTTTGAGAATTCTTCTAAATTTTCCCGATTGAATATGATGCCAAATGTGGGTTTTTCATTTATTACCTTATTTGTGTTGAGGAATGTTCTTTCAATACTGTATCTGCCTAAGCTTTTTATAATGAAAGAATGTAGTATTTTATCAAATTCTTTCTCTGTACCTACTGAGATAATTATATGGTTTTTATTCTTCAATTTGTATATGAGATGTGCCACGTTTATTAATTTGACTATGTTGAACCTTCTTTGCATAATAGGGATCAATCCCACTCGTTCTGAGTGAATGTTTTTTCTGATGTGCTGTTGGGTTTGATTAGCTAGTATTTCACTGAGGATTTTTCCATCTATGTTAATCAGAGGTATTGCTCTATAGCTCTGTTTCTCTTTTGTATCTTTTTTCCAGTTTTGGAGTTAAGGTGATACTCGCCTCATAGAAAGACTATGGGAGGATTCCCTCCTGAGAAAATTACTTTAATTTCATGCTGCCAAGCATAGTTTGAAAGTTGTGGTTTTTCTTTTTTTAAGATTTATTTTACTTATTTGAAAGAGATACAAAGAGAGGTAGAGACAGAGAGAGAGAGGTCTTCCATCTGCTGGTTACTCCCCAGATAGCCACAACAGCTGGAGCTGCACTAATCCAAAGCCAGGAGCCAAGAGCTTCCTTTGGGTCTCCCAAGTGGGTACAGGGGCCCAAGGACTTAGGCCATTGTCTACTGCTTTCCCAGGCCACAGCAGAGAGCTGGATCAGAAGAGGAACAGCCGGGACTCTGACCAGTGCCCAAAGGCGATGCTGGTGCTTCAGCCAGGGCTTTAATCTGCTGCATCACAGTGCCAACCCCTGTTTTATCTATCAATTTATACCTACCATGACAAATTAATCATTAGATAAATTTATAATTATCAGATAACAATAATGATCTCAGCCTAAAAATTATATCTCTATATTTCATAAATGCTTTGTCAAAAATATAACTTTGGCAATGTCCAAATTAGGGTAAGTATATGAGAACCAGCCATGGTGAAGTATTATGTAGAACTTTATTTTTAACATTAATTTGTGTGCAATTATATTGACAATGTTTAAATGCTGAATGAGTTGCAGAAACCCACCTTTTTTCCTGTTTTCTTTCCTTTTTTAAACTTCTTGAGAGTGTTTAAATAATTTATATTTCACAAATGAATTATAGAAATATTTTAATCCACTAAAATATTAAAAATAGAATATTCTTATATCAATTTTGTTTATGATTGCTAGAATTTGTGTAAGAGAATTTTAACCAGTGATGTTTAGATTTATATTTGAAAATTTTCATAGAAATATAAAATAACAACCTCATTAGAGGGGCCTGTGTTGTGGTGTAGTGGGTAAAGCTACAGCCTGCAGTGCTGGCATCCCACATGGTGATGGTTGAAGACCTGGCCGCTCCACTTCCAAGCCAGCCCTCTGCTATGGTCTGTGAAAGCAGTAGGAGATGACACAAGTGCTTGGGCCTCTATACCCCCGTGGCTTCTGATTGGCCCGGCTCCAGCCATTGCAACCATTTGGGGAGTGAACCAGCTGATAGAAGACTTCTCTGTTTCTCTCTGTATCTGCTTCTCTGTAACTCTCTCTTTCAAATAAATAGATACATAAATCTTAAAAAAACCTTCATTAGAGACACTGACAATATTTTTGCTTCATTTAAAACAAGCTCTTTTTTCCTGCTTTTAATATATTAAATATGTAAATGAATCTAAATTTGAGAAATATTTATCCAAAATGAGATTTTTTTCTAAAACACAAAATGAAAAGAAAACAAGTATTTAGTAACTAGAAAAAGATAAGTGTTGAAAATAAGAGATACAGGATTCAAGAGATGTACATGGATTAAAGATGCCAAGTACCACATAATTGATTAACTGTAAAGCAACAAAGTACAAATGCTAGAACCACAATGAGTGATCAGGAAAAAGGAATTAGAAGGACTAGTTTCTTTGTTAGCCACAGGAATGCTCTCCAGGAGCAGAGAAACTAGATATCATCAATGTAGGGTACTAGAAAGGGTTTCAGTGTGTGGAAGTTTCTGGAGGTAAAAATATTTCTAAATTTGTGTCTACAAAGGTTATTTGTTCCTTTCTGTGCTTAGAATTTTGTGAGTGTCTTAACAAGCGGGTAATATTAGTACCATTAACTAGCTATTCTTTGAATATCATCTTTCAAATCTAATCTGTAATAAAGAATCAAATCTCTCATATTGTAAAAACAATTATTTCTAGCTAGATTTATTTTAGAAAACACTATGCGGAATGGCAAAATGCCCAGGGTTAAAATTGTGATTTTATAACTGTGATACTAATTAATACTGCAATACCAAATTAAATAAAGCTGAAATCAATTCTTAGAAAGCAGCATTTTATAGTCAGAAATTTATTAGAGATGTATCACTTTATAATGACATGAACTTTAAATTAGCCAAAGGATTTTTCATAATGATAAATGCATTTGCTTTATAATGAAATGAGGTTTGGATCCTTGCTGAGAATGGCCGTTATTTCTTATACCACTGAGTTCACTGAAGCCAAGGTCTGTTAGAATACTAATTCTTTATTTTGCTAAGCATAGGATTTAACTCAGAATGCTGATTCTGGTTTCAGGTTTTCAGTTTCTGTTCCAGGATTTTTCTAATGTACCTTAGAAGGCAGGGGAAGATGGCCAGGTGTGTTGGTCCCTGCCACCTATGTGGGATAAGTTGTGGGGAGCAACTCAGATTAGACTAAGTTACTGGAATTAAGACTTATTCTATGCATCTGCTCTCCCACAATATGGCGCTGGGAGAGGAGTAAACAGCTTCTACGCAGCTGTCTCTCGCCAACTTGAGTGATGACCTGCAAGAGCTGATCCTGCTCCTGATTGGAGGAGAGCAGCATACTTGGCGTGTGGGTAGCAGAGTTGGGATTGGTGGAAGAGGACTATAAAGGAGGAGAGAGACAACATGCACCAGGAACATCTATCTGAAGGAACATCTGAGCAGCCCCCGAGAGAGCCGGCCGGCAGTGTGCTGCTCCCCCGCGGAAGTGAGGAAAGTGGCAGGGGGAACCGCCCTTCCACGGAGGTGGAAGGGACAGTAGCCAACCCGGGAAGAACCAGCAGCAAACCCGGGGAGGGCCGAGCAGACAAAAGAACAGCGCAGGGTCCTGTGTCTTTCCTCCGCGAAGACGGGGAGCGACAATAAGTGGATAGAGTTAATGTCTCTTGTCTTTGGCCTGTTACAGGACTAGCATTTGGGAAGGGAATCAGTGGATAAAAGACTTTGTTTCTCTGTCAGTCCATATCTCTGTCACTAAACATTTGAAATAAAAAAAATATATATTTTTCTTAAAAGGCACAGGTACTAGGCTTATGAGTATTGTTCTGATGATGCCATGTTGACATGATTTCAAAGATAATTTTCTTCTGAACAGCATGTTGTTTTGTGCCTCAATAAATAGATATCTGGTTAATTCTTCATCATAACTTAGAATTGTATCTACAAAGCACATTGGGTCTGTTAAAAAGTAATTGAAAATTAAAATAAAGAAATAAATATAAAAGAAAATAGACAAACAAGAAACAAGAAAAACATTAATTAGAAGTAGAAAGGAAATATAGGTCCTGGTGTTGTGGTGAAGCAGCTACTCCACTTCTGAGCCACCTCTCTGCTGTGGCCTGGGAAAGTGGCGGAAGATGGCCCCTACACACTGCGTGGAGCCCTGGAAGAAGCTCCTGGCTCCTGGTTTCAGATCTGGGCAGCTCCAGCCATTGTGATCATCTGGGGAGTGAACCAGATGGGAGTGGATGGAAGACTTCTCTCTCTGGCTTTGCCTCTCTTTCACTCTGCCTTTCAAAAAAATAAATAAGTCTTTTTTAAAAAAAAAAAAAGAAAGGAAATATGAAGACAAACAATAAAGGCTGTATTTCCCTCTGCATGAATCCTGTCAACTTGTGGCAGTATAGTCTTTAAAAGTAAAATCTTATTTTATTTATTTGAAAGATGGAGTGATGGAGTCATATGCAGAAAAACTAGATAAAGGCAAAAGATTATATGAAGTTGGAAAATGTAGATGTTAGGGGCCAGCATTTGGCATAGTGGATAAAGATGCTGCCTGTGATACCACCATCTCATTTTGGTACCAGTTCATGTATCAGCTGCTATACATTCAATATGGATCCCTGATAATGGCCTGGGAAAAGCAGCAGCAGATGATCAAAGTGTTTGAGTGCCTGCCATCCACATGGGAGAACTGAATGAAGATTCTTGGTCCTGGTTTGGCCTGGCTCAGCCTTGGCCATTGCCAACATCTGGGGAGTGAACAAGCAGATAGAAAATCTCTCTGTCTCTACCTCTCTTTCTGTAACTCTGATTTTTAAATAAAGGATCTTTAAAATTTATAGATGTTTTTGTTCTTCAGTTTGCTAATCTTATGCATCACATTGATTTGTGAAAGTTGAATCATTCCTGAATACTGGGGATAAATTCTACTTGGTCCAGGAAAGTGATTTTTCTGATGTATTGTTGGATTCAATTAGCCAATATTTTTTGGGGGAATTTTGCATCTATGTTCATCAGGGATATTTGTTTGTAGTTCTTTTTTAGGTTTAGGTATTAAGGTGATGGCAGGGTTCATAGAAGCCTCCCTTTCAATTGTTTTGAATACATTGAGAAGAATTAGAATCAGTTCCTCTTTAAATGTCTGGTAGAATTCAGCAGTGAATTTGTCTAGTCCTGGGTTTTTCATTTTTGGGAAGGTCTTTATTACTGATCCAATCAGTCCAATTTACAATAGCTCCATAAAGAACCAATACCTTGGAATAAATTTAACCAAGGGTGTCAAAGATCTCTACAATGAAAACAAAAACACAATAGAAAGTAATAGCAGATGGTATTAAAAATGGAAAAATCTTCCATGTTCATGGACTGGAAGAATCAACACATCAAAATGTTCATACTACCAAAACAAATTTACAGATTCAATGTGATCCCAATCAAAATGACAAAGTTATTCTTCATAGATCTAGATAAAACATGCTAAAATTTTATGAAAACATGAGATGCCAAGTATCTAAAACAATCTTATACACCAAAAACAAAGCTGGAGGTATTACAATGCCTGATTTCAAGACATTCTGCAGGGCAGTTATAATTAAAACTGCCTGGTCTGCCTAGTACTTTCACAAAAGTAGACTTGTAGATGAATGGAACAAAATAGAAGCACCAGAAATCAATCCATGTATCTACAATCAACTTATCTTTGATAAAGGAGCTAAAAAATCTATCTATGGAGCAAGGACAGTCTCTTTAACAAATGATGCTGGGGAATTTGGATCTCCTTATGCAGCAGTATGATACTAGACCCCTACCTTGCACCTTTCACAAAAATCTACTCAAAATGGATCAAAGACCTAAATCTATGCCCTGATCACATCAAATATTAGAGAACATGGGGAAAAATCCACAAGTCATTGGCATAGGCAAAGAATTTTTGGAAAAGACCCCAGAAGCACAGGCTATCAAAGCTAAAATTGACAAATAGGATTACATCAAGCTGAGAAGCTTCTATATTACAAAAGGAACACTCAACAAAGAGACAACTGACAGAATGGGAGAAAATATTTGCAAACTATGCAACTGATAAAAGGTTAACATCCAGAATATATAAAGAGCTTAAGAAATTCAGCAACAAGGAAACAAACAATTCAGTGAAGAAATTGGCAAAAGACTTAACAAAGCATTTTTCAAGAAGGAAATTCAAATGGCCAATGGAAAATTGAGAAAATGCTCGGGATCACTAGCTTTCAGGGAAATTCAAACCAAAACCACAAGGAGGTTTCACTTCACTCCAGTTAGATTGGCTCACATAGAGAAATCCAGAAACAACAAATGCTGTCAAGGATATGGGGGAAAAGTGCCTTGATCCACTCCTGGTGGGAATATAACCTGGTACAGCCACTGTGGAGACAGTATGGATACATCAGCAATCTGAATATAGACCTACAATATGATCCAGCCATCCGACTCCCGGGAATTTACCCAAACCAAAAGCAATCAGTATAAGAAAGAGCTATCTGTACCCCTATGTTTATTGCAGCACAATTCACAGTAGCTAAGATGTGGAATCAATCCAGATGTCCATCAACTTTTTGTTTTTTTGACAGGCAGAGTAGACAGTGAGAGAGAGACAGAGGGAAAGGTCTTCCTTTGCCATTGGTTCACCCTCCAATAGCTGCTGCGGCCGGCCCACCATGCTTATCCGATGGCAGGAGCCAGGTACTTATGCTGGTCTCCCATGGGGTGCAGGGCCCAAGTACTTGGGTCATCCTCCACTGCACTCCCTGGCCACAGCAGAAAGCTGGCCTGGAAGAGGGGCAACTGGGACAGAATCCGGTGCCCCGACAGGGCCTAGAACCCGGTGTGCCGGCGCTGCAAGGCAGAGGATTAGCCTAGTGAGCCTCGGCGCCGGCCTCCATCAACTTTTGATTGGATAAAGAAATTATAGAATATATACACTATGGAGTACTACTCAGCCATAGAAAATGAAATCCTGCCTTTTGTAACAAGTTGGTCACAACTGGAAACCATTGCACTAAGTGAAATAAGCCATTCTCCAAAATACAGATATCATGTTTCCCTGATATAGCCAACTGAATACCTGAAATGTAATGTATTAGAGTGAAATAAACATTTGACTTAGAAAATTGCTTATTACACTTGTCTCTTCCATTTGGAATAATGTTTTGGGGGCCAGCACCCTGGCCTGAAGCACTGGAATCCCATATGGGCACAGGTTTGAGACCTGGATGCTCCACTTCCCATCCAGCTCTCTGCTATGACCTGGGAAAGCAGTGCAAGATAGCCCAAGTCCCTGGGCCTCTGCACTTGCGTGGGAGACCCAGAAGAAGCTCCTGGCTCCTGGCTCCAGATCAGCGGAGTTCTGGCCATTGTAGCCAATTGGGGCGTGAACCAGCAGATGGAAGACCTCTCTCTCTCTCTCTCTCTCTTCCTCTCTGCCTCACTTCTCTCTGTGTAGCTCTGACTTTCAAATAAATAATAAATAAATCTTAAAAAAAGGAACAATGTTTTGCTCTGTTTTGTTATCTTTATACTATTTCTTGAACTCTTTTACTTAGAGTAGGGTTAACTATACAATCATTAAGTATACTGAAAATAGATTATTGTAAAAATTAAGAATGGGAATCTGTGAGGGAGGGGGAAGAAGTGTTGGAGCATGGGTGGAGGAAGGGTAGGGAGGAAAGCCCCACTATGTTCCTGAATCTGTATAAATGAAATATATTAAACTTGTATAACTTAAATAAAATTCAAAAACGTAGATATTAAATTGAAGATATGTAAATGTGGAGTCAATCTGATAATATTTTTAGCAGCTATATTTCATATTATATAATATTTATTATTTTTAGTGTTTATTTACTTTAAAAGCAGAGAGACTTGTAGAGTGAGATCTCTAATTCTTTGTTTCTCATTCCAAATGTTTATGATATAATAAGGTCAAGCCAAAGCCAGGAACCCAGAAGTCAATCATGTGGTACAATTGGTTAAGACATTGCTTGGTGGGTGGTGCTGTGGTGTAGTAGATTAAACCTATGTCTGTGGTGCTGGCATCCCATATGGATGCTGGTTCAAGTTCCGACAGCTCCACTTCTCATCTAGCTCCCTGATAATGGCCTAGGAAAGCAGTGGAAGATGGCCCAAGTGCATGGACCTTGGAGCTATGTGGTAGACTAGGATGAAGCTCCTGGCTACTGGCTTCACAGTGGCCCAGCTCCAGCTAAAGTACCCATTTGGAGAATGAATGAGCATGCTGAAGACCTCTCTCTCTGTTTCACCCTCTCTCTGTGACTCTGCCTCTCAAATAAATAAATATTTTTATTCTAGTACATTGCCTGGAGTGGTGGCCCTCCATATCTGAGTGGCTGAGATTGAATCCTAACTCTGTTTCCTTTTTAGCTTTCTGCTAATGCACCCTGGGAGGTAGAATGCAATAGCATAAATGCTTGAGTACTGTCAGCCACAAGGGAAAACAAGATAGTTTTGTTTTGTTTTGTTTTGTTTGTTTTTTGTTTTTTTTTGTTTTTTTTGACAGGCAGAGTTAGACAGTGAGAGAGAGACAGAAAGGTCTTCCTTCCGCTGGTTCATCCCCAAAGTGATCACTATGGCCAGCACACTGCACCAATTTGAAGCCAGGAGCCAGGTGCTTCTTCCTGGTCTCCTGTGTGGGTGCAGGGTCCAAGCACTTGGGCCATCCTCCACTGCCTTCCCGGGCCACACCAGAGAGCTGGACTGGAAGAGGAGCAACCAGGACAGAATCTGGTACCCCAATCAGGACTAGAACCCGGTGTGCCGGCGCTGCAGGTGGAGGATTAGCCTAGTGAGCCGTGGCACCAGCCAAGATAGAGTTCTTGGCTCCTAGATTTTATCTGGCCAAGTTCCAGTTGTGAGCATTTGCAGAATGAATTGGCAGATAAAAGATCTCTCTCTCTCTCTTTCTCTTTGCCTTTCTCCCTCTGTCACTCTAGCTCTGTTTCTCTGTTTCTCTTTCTCTGTGTTACTGTGTCTTTCAAGAAAGCAAAAATAAATTTTAAAATATTTATCAAAACAACCACTAAAGCAAAATTAAATGAAATGAGACCAATATGGACTGACCTCGATGTAGAGATATGTATCTTTTCAGATGTAGGATCTTCAAAACAGAGATTTTTACAAAATAATAATTATAGAAGACCATGGTGACAAATGTGATTAAATTTTTCTCACATTTAGAATTCTATAATACTTGGGATAATATAAATATACACAAATTTTCACTAATACTATAACTGCTAGTATCCTTGTTAAAATTAATATTTTACTTAGCAAATCATTTCAGAATTTCAGTTGAAAAAATTTCATTCTACTACTTACATTATTCTCACATTTAGGAATTATATTAGATGAAAATGCTTTTACAAACTATATACAGAGTTCTGTAATTATAATATTTTTAAACTACAAAAACTGGAAAAATATGACAACCTGTAAAAATATGTTCCCTGTCACTACTCAGAGATGCCATGTGGAATTAAAATGCCTTCAAGGGTGCAAATATAAAAGCTAGAAAATAGCTAAATATGTCTGAGTATAGTGTGACTTTTCCTCATATTAAAATGCACTGATCTAACTGGGATAAAATTAAAGTAAAATTTTAATTAGTATAATATTACACAGCATGCCAAAAACTAAATTTCCATAAAATTATAAATGCTTTCTCTAGGGACTTCTATTATAAATCAGCATGATGTAAATAGATTATTCATATATGTAACATTAGGTAGTTTCAACAAAAATTTTAATATGTTGAAGATATTAATTATTTGAAATTGTTTCTATTTAAGAAACTGCCTAACAGCAATTTATGAAATGAATACCTATGATTCTCTGAGTCATTCAGGTACTCTTGGGCTACATTAGTGAGGAGTGTGGTTAATTAGTTAGCAAAGGTTTATAGTGCTGTGTGTTTCCATTTTGTTTACCAGAAAAGTATTAACACTACATTTAAAAAAAAAAAAACCAGTTATATACACTATAATGAGAATTTTAATATTTTTAATTCATGTATCCTACTACAAAATGGTAATAGTTTGAAGGCCATTAATGTGTTTAATGACTTAGCCTTTATGGTTTCAAGGAAGTTCCCAGAGCAATAAGATCAACTTTTTAATTGCAATATTTTTAATATATATATATATATATATGTACATATATATACACACATACTGAGATAGAGGTTATTTCCTTATGTATTTAAATCCTTAATATTAAATACAATTGGACTTCCATTAAATTAATTAAACGCTTTTCATTCCAGTTCAATCTTCTTGAAAATGATAATGATCATGCAAACGGGCTTGGTTAGTTGGAGTGAGGGAGAAATTTAATTTATGTATATAAATAACCTGATAACTATTTGATGTGTGAAAGTTGATAAATGCTCACTCCCTTCCACATTTAACTAGGCATTTATATCCTTATCAATTGATATTTCTCTGCAGCTATCTTCAAAGTTAGTCATCTAGAGTTAATTATTATTCTATATGTTTATTGTTTCTCTTTTTCTTCAATTTTCTTTAGAACTTTTGCTGTAGAATTTTCTGTAGAAATGTTTTCCTGGAATGGAAAGCACTTTCCTTCTACCCTATGTCCTATATACAATGAGGTCCTGTATATAATATGTAGATTGTACAGTGAAGGCTTGTCTTTTCCCAGAAAAAAATTCTTGTCATGCAAGTTGTAATAAACACATAATTTTCTGACTACTTTACAAAAATCCATTTATATTTCATGTTTTTAATTTTATAAAATTATTTATATCTATATGACTGAGATCTAGACATTTGAGTGTAATGTAATCTTTTATCTCATTTTCATGTTCTTCAGTCTCAAATTATTCAACTTTCATAGCAACTATTATATTCTCTGCCTACCAGAAAATAACATAAAGTGTAAGCAATTTTTAGCATTAATCCACCAAGTGTTCTTCCTAGAAAATCAGGAGACAGTATCTATTCCTATGACTTCTCTTTCTTGATATTCCTAAAAACAATTACCTAGATCTTCTCTGTTGAATTGCTACTGAGCAAACAGATTTAGGAGTTCTTTTTTTTTAAAGATTTATTTATTTATTTATTTATTTAAAAGACAGAGTTGCAGAGAGAGAGCGAGACCGAGAGAGAGAGAGGTGTTCCATCTGTTGGTTCATTTCCCAGATGGCTGCAACAGCTGGAGCTGTGCTGATCTGAAGCCAGGAGACAGGAGCATCTTCCATGTCTCTTATATGGTAGCAGAAGTCCAAGGACTTGGGCCATTTTATACTGCTTTCTCAGGGAATAGCAGAGAGCTGAATTGGAAGTGGAGCAGCTGGGACTCAAACCAGTGTCCATATGGGATGCTGGCACTGAAGACGATGGCTTTACCTGCTATGCCACAGTGCCTCCCTCAGATTTAGGAGTTCTAGTAACATTGGTTGAACTCTGTAATTAACACACAATTATTCTTAGGTGTTTAAATTTTAACTGAAAAGTGATCCCTGTTAGGAATTTGGAAAACATTATGCTGAGTGTAATAAGCCAATCCCAATGGGACAAATACCACTTGTTCTCCTTGATAGGTGACAACTAACTGAGCACCAAAAGGGAAACCTATTAAAGTGAAATGAACACTAGGAGAAACGGTGACTTGATCAGCCCTCACCCTGACTGTTGATGAGCAACTTGATATGTTATCCCTCTTAGTATTTTTTTTTTTTGCTTGTTCTACTTAATACTTTTGGTTGAATACTGTAATCAATACACAATTCTTCTTAAGTGCTGAAACTTAACTGAAAAGTGATCGCTGTTAAATATAAGAGTGGGAATAAGAGAGGGAAGAGATGTGCAATTCGGGACATGCTCAAGCTGACTTACCTCAAACGGTAGAGTTAGAAACATACCAGGGGATTCCAATTCAATCCCATCAAGGTGGCATGTACCAATGCCATCTCACTAGTCCCAGTGATCAATTTCTGTTCACAATTGATCATAATGATAGGACTAAGAACCAATGGGATCACATAAACAAGACTAGTGTCTGCAAATACTAGCTGATAGAATCAAAAAGGGAGAGAACGATCCAACATGGGAAGTGAGATACACAGCAGACCCATAGAATGGCAGATGTCCTAAACAGCACTCTGGCCTCAGAATCAGCCCTTAAGGCATGCGGATCCTGCTGAAAAGCCCATGAGAGTATTTCAGGCATGGAAAGCCAAGACTCTCTGGCAAAAACAAACAAACAAACAAACAAACACCTAAATGAAAGATCTCTGTGAGTGAGATCCCAGTGGAAAGAACGGGTCATCAAAGAAGGAGGTACCTTTCTCTGAAGGGAGGAGAGAACTTCCACTTTGACCATGGCCTTGTCTAAATACGATCAGAGTCAGTGAACTCAGGGGGCTTCCATAGCCTTGGCAGCTCATGACAAGGGCCTCTGGTGATTACTGATGCCATAAACAAGAGTGTCAATTTGTTAAGTCAACAACAGGAGTCACTGTGCACTTACTCCTCATGTAGGATCTTTGTTCTTAGTGTGCTGTACATTGAGATTTAATGCTATAACTAGTACTCAAACAGTATTTTTCACTTTATGTTTCTGTGTGGGAGCAAACTGTTGAAATCTTTACTTAATGTATGCTAAACTGATCTTCTGTATATAAAGAGAATCGAAAATGAATCTTGATGTGAATGGAAGGGGAGAGGGAGTGGGAAAGGGGAGGGTTGTGGGTGGGAGGGATCTTATGGGGGGGAAGCCATTGTAATCCATAAGCTGTACTTTGGAAATTTATATTCATTAAATAAAAGTTAAAAAAAAGAAATGACAAATATTTGAGTAGTGGGTATTCTGATTTTCTTGATCTGAACTTAAACTATACTATATAAATATAACCAATTGCTGAAGCAATTAAAATATAAATATATATTAAAATACTTAAAATTAAAAACTATAAATGTTCATTGTATATGTGTTTGATGACTGGATAAATAAAATGTGGTAAATATACACACTGAAATACTGCTCAACTATAAAAATAATGAAATCCTGTCTTTTACAACAAAATGGATGCAACGCAAGACCATTCTGCTGCGTAAAATAAGTCAGATACAAGACAAATATCACTTGTTTTGTCTGATTTGTGGTAGTTAATGTGTAGAGTATAGAAAAAGAAATTAATGTGTGAGTGAAGTTAACATCTCGGGATTCGATTATTGTTTATAGTCCTATGTATACTCCTACTGAACAATGATATTCTACAGTTTGCTGGTTGAACTCTTTATTTAGTTGAAGCATTAGGAATGTGACTATAAAGTAAGTTAAAATATGCTGTCACAGAAGTTGAAAAAGAACAAGAGAATGAAAGAAAGAAGAAAGGAAAGGAAGGAGGAAGGCAGGCAGGTAAAGGAGGGAAGTTTCATTATATTCTTAGAATTATTTTATGAACTACACAAAATATATTCTCTTTACAGTAATATTTAAAATTTAAAAATGTAAAATCTCTGCACAACAAAGGATACAATAAGCAAAATGAAAAGGCAACTTATGGCATGAAATAAAATATTTACAAACCATTTATCAGCTAAGGTTCAATTTCCAAAGTATAAAAGGACTCAACAGCAATAACAGCCTATTTAATAATGGGAAAAGACTTGAATAGACTTTTCCTGAAGACATACAAATGTCCAACTGATATATGAAAAGACAGTCAACACCATTAGTTTTCAAGAAAATGCAAATCATAACCACAATGAGGTATCATTTCACAGCTATTAGGATTACTATTTTCAAAAAAAAATGTTTAACAAGTATTTGTGAGGCTACAGAGAAATTTGCACCTTGTACATTGTTAGAGGGCATCTAAAATGGTACAGCTGTTGTAGAAAATCGTATAGAGGTTCCTCAAAAAAATTTTCTTTTTATTTGACAGGTAGAGTTATAGACAGTTAGAGAGAGAGAGAGAGAAAGGTCTTCCTTCAGTTGGTTCACTCCCCAAATTGCCACCACGGTTAGCATTGCGCCGATCCGAAGCCAGGAGCCAGGTGCCTCTTCCTGGTCTCCCATGTGGGTGCAGGGCCCAAGGACTTGGGCCATCCTTCATTGCACTCCAGGGCCACAGCAGAGAGCTGCACTGGAAGAGGAGCAACCGGGACAGAACCCGACACCCTGACCGGGACCAGAACCTGGGGTTCCGGCACGGCAGGTGGAGTATTAGCCTATTGAGCTGCAGTGCAGGCCCTCACACATTGTCTTTGAAATTCTATCATATCAATAGAATTCTTCTTTATAGTATCAAATATATTGTATACATTTATGCTTAATATATATTAAATAATGTTTAAAATCTATTATGTCAAAATACATTCTCCTAGATGTATCCATCATGCGAAGACACCAAACCATTGTGGAAGGCACACACCTCACCATCTGAGTCTCATCAGCTCAGAAGTGGAAATAGATCAAAGACTCTAACTTTCCTCATCTTTGCAAGCACACAACCATACAGATGGATAGATAGACAGACAGACAGACCGACAGATAGAGCAGAGAACAGAGAGGGAAAGATAGGGGGATATAGACAGACAAAAAGCAAGAGAGTGAAAGAGAGAATTTTGCATCCACTTATTCATTTCTAAGTGACTGCAGCAGACAGATTTTGACCTAGATGAATCCTAGAGCCACACTCCATCCTGGTGGCATACATGAGATGTCCAAATTCTTGGACCACCTTTCACTACCTTCTCAGGTACATTATAGGAAGCTTTATCAGAAACATAGTAACTGGGACTGGAACTGACCTTCTGATATAGGTTGCTAGTGTAGCAAGCAGTAGCTTAACCCACTGGACCACAACACTGTTCCCTGTCCATGCCTTCCAAGTCATCTTCAATTATTTGAGTCAATTCCATTGAGTGTTCACAGCTTTGGTTGTAAGTTACGAAAAACACATAAGTCATCCCTCCTATATTCTCTCCAATAGCATCTTGAGACTAATAGAAGCCCATCAATAAAAATGTTTTTATGTTTGAATTGAAATCCATATAATGTTATGGAGTCTGTATTTATTAAAATGAATTTTCTTATTAATAAAACATCTTTCTTCTTTGAAGAATTTGTAAACTTTCCAAGCTCCAGCACCTCAAATCTCCCAGTTATTGTTTACATTCTAGTATTGTATAATCTGCTGAATGATATGGTAAAAAATATTCTTATGTATTTGTGTTCTACTGCTAGGTTTTTTTTAGCTTTTTATTCATTCTAATTTTACTGGTTGGTAATCTTTCTTACAGCAGCATAATGATATCCCGTGCTCCAACTTGTATCAAAACTGTATTTATATGATGGATTTCTTATGTGCTGAACACTTCATCATTTTAGCACACAGGAGTTTGACTTAAAATGCTGGTGACTAAATAGATAGCAATAGTTTCTATTCATTGCTATCTCGATTCACAGTTTCACAGGAAATAAATATTCAGTGTACATTTTATAATAGAACTCTTTCTTAATAGAATGGTTTGTTTCAAAAAAGAAAAGTAATATAAATCAAATGCTCACTGCTAGACATATAACTTCATATTTTACACTTTGAAATTAATATATGAAAGTGAAAATCAACCCAATTATTTTTGAGAAGTTTTCTTCCTCCCTATCCTCTTGTTCACATACACACAGGTATGTACACATGCAACACACACATATACAAGTATCTCATAACATATATGTGCATGATATTTTGTATATTTTATTTAATATAGATTGTTATATGTTAGTATAATCACTTAATACAGAAATGGAACTTTGGTAAGTAGTGGATGTCTTTTTTTTAAAAAGATTTATTTATTTTACTTGAAAGTCAGAGTTACACAGAGAAGGAGAGGCAGAGAGAGAGAGAGAGAGAGAGAGATCTTCCATTTGCTGGTTCACTCCTCAACTGGCTGCAATGGTGGAGCAGTGCTGATCTGAAACCAGGAGCCAGGAGCTTCTTCCGGGTCTCCCATGCAGGTTTAGGGACCCAAGGGCTTGGGTCATCCTCCACTGCTTTCCCAGGCCATAGCAGAGAGCTGGATCGGAAGTGGTGCAGCCAGAACTTGAATCGGTGCCCATTTGGCGTTCTGGCACTGCAGGCGGCAGCTTTACCCGCTACACCACAGCACCAGCCCAATAGATGTCTATTTAAAAGTGTACATTGCCTTGGTGTGTCAATAGCCCCAGATCTAGTAGATGTTACTAAATCATTAATAGAATAGGTACCTTAAGTATGAAAAAAAGCAATCTCATGTTAGATGAAGTTGGAATTCTAGAATTTCCGGGGAAACCAACTGTGGATAGATTTAAAAATCAGGAAGGTGATTGTCCTGCAATAGATATACTACGTATAATTGGAAGTATCACGAGATGATTCGGTTTCCATGGAAAGACCAGATGTTGACCACTTAAGTAGTGAATGAATTTGCTGGTCAAAGGTCTACCAGTATTCGTAAATAAGCCACTGGTGCTTTTCTGCAATAAGGTTATGATTTACAGTAACAGACCTTATGTGACAGAAATATGGATTATAAAACCTCAAAATAATAAAGACCTAATGGGCACACATAACTCCCAGAACCAGGGAATTATAATTATTGTAATACCAGTCAAGGTTCAACGTGACCACGTACCCTGACTACCAGAGTTATAGAACTTGTTAATAGAACTCAACAACCCTAGGAGTAAGTGAATGGGTGGCTAGGCCACAGAGAATAATAAAAAAAAGATGGAAGCATGAAGGCAATCATCCCAGTACAGAATCATAACTCATGATCTCTTTCTCAGTTTTTTTTTTTTTTTTAAGTGGCTGCATCTCCAGGAAGAAGGCTGTTGCAGTCCTAAGTCTATATGTTTGAAAAATTTCTTAATAATTTAATTTTACATATGAAAAAGTCAAAAAGAGAATGAGAATGAGCACAACATCAAGCAAGCGAGAGAGTTCCTACCTGTCAATTTAGTCCTCAACTTCCTGCAGCAGCTGGGGCTGTGTCAGGCCAAAGCCAGGAGCTGGAACTCACTCTGGGTCTCCTACTTGTGTTACAGGGATCCAGCTATTTGATCCATTACCTGTTGCCTCCCAGCCTTAGCAGGAAATTGGAATCAGGAGTAAACCTGGGATTGGAACCCAAGCACACTGATACTGGATGCAGAAATCCCACCTAGCATCTTAATCACTCCACAAAACGCTTGCACCACAGTCAATATTAAACAAGAGAATGACTCTGTCAGTACTTGGCCAAACAGCTCCATGGCAATTGATATTGGTTGCTCTGTATCATGGGAAGGAGGACACTGAAACTGTCTTGAGTCTTTGACAGAAGTATCCAATTGTAACTGATATCTAAATTCCTGAAATGTCAGCATAACCCTCTTTCTATTATAATAGCACAAAGGAACCAAATACCAAATCAAGTCTTAGCCGAGGTCACTTTTATACTGAAATAAAGTACCTGCACTCAAATCATTCTCATTTCCCTACTACCCAAATGTGTAATTGGAATCGGCATTATTGGCAGGTTACACCATCTTTACCTTCTATTCTTGATCTATCAATGTTGGAAAATTGAACAGAACTCTAAAACTGGATCTTTCTCTAGCCAAGTTAGTAAAGAAAAAAAAGTCAGCATCCTGATGTTGTGTTATAGACCTAATGGATGGCTGTTACCCCCTAAGATTTCACATTTAATTCAATAGTTAAGCTGCTTTAGAAATCAAATGAATCCTGAAAAGTGACTGCTGCAAACACAACCAAGTAATCAAAGGTAGTATTTTTGCTGAAGCAGATTAATATGGCTCAGGGGCATGTATTTGTCCATTGATTTAGTGAATGTATTATTTTATCTCTCAATCAATAAAGATGAGAAAAAAGATAATAAAAAATCAGATTCAATCCTATGAAATGAACAGCTGTATTAATTTAGTTTATATAGTCATGTCAACTCTCCTGCTTTCTATCATGATATAATCAGGGATATCTGGATAGCTTGGACATATTGAAGAGTATTGTATTGATTCAATACATTGATAATATAATCTTTGTTGGGTTTTAGAAGTGTGATATGACTAGAGTGTTGGATGATTTGGTGTGACAGTCACATTCCTGAGGTTGGGATAAAAACTTTGTAGAGAAGGCAGGATCTTGATATATTTTTAAAAAAACTATTTAGGAATCTAGTTCATCAGGGCTATACTGAGTAAATGTCAAATTTTTATTTTATTTCAGCTTCCTGTGAAAATAAGAAAGCACAACGCTCAAGGCACTCAATGAATATAATTGAATTTCTTTCTTAACTCATGCCTGTGACTGATGGAGATTACCTCATGGCCACCCGAATAAAAGGAAAAATGATTGAGTTCAGGTTATAGATCTGTCTACATACATGTATATATGTATGAATGTGCAGATGTATGTAGAGATGTATGACCATGCATAAAACATGTATAGCAGTTATATAAGAGCTCAGTGAGGGATGAGCTTGACGATATGTAAGGACATCTTTTAGCCAGTACAAGTAGTTCTTCACTTTTGTGGCAGAGAATCAAACTTACAGTACCAGGAGTGGATACAAATCTCTTGAACATCTGCTCATGGACTTGAAGGAAAACATATGTGGATATGGGAGATAATGTGCTGAGTGTTTAGGCACATATATAGATATCCTGGAGTAAGCATGGCATATGGAGAATTTTCTATCACATGTTATTGTCTCCTATCAAGCCTTTTCACTATGAAAGATGTACTAAACCATTTAAATTGATAAAACTACCAAGCTATTTTATGTCAGCCAGACTCTGTTGATGGCGATGCCAGAGATGACATGAACATATATGGCCAAAATGAACATGATACCAAAGACAGAGAGGACAATAGAATGAATTCATAATTATGGAAGATTATATAACCTACAAACAACAGACAAACTTCTCAAACTGCAGTATTCCTAGATAAAATTTATTATACATTAGGTGAAAAACTTATTGCACTGAGTGTCCTACATTTGGAAGGGTCACAAATTTGGTCTCTCATGAGTACACATAAATTCTGATTATGGACTTAACTCTTTTGTCAATAGGGAATTGACCATTACTGACTTTAGTGAGATTATAGGAAATTTCTTGACTTGAGACACTCACACCTTCATATCAGACCAGGGTATACACTGAAGCAGAATTGTGGGAGTGTGTCCATGGCCAGGAGAGCTGATAGTTCTGTCTAACCTTGAACAACCCTAAATTTTCTGATCTGTTTAACACACAATTGGAACAGCAGGTATAAGAAAATATTTCTTTAAGAATGAGTTAGAAATGTGCCAGGGGATTCCAATATAATCCCATCAAGGTGGCATGTACCAATGCCATCTCTCTAGTCCAAGTGATCTATTTCAATTCACAATTGATCATAATGATAGGTCCAAGAGTCAAAGGGATCACACAAATAAGACTAGTGTCTGCAAATACTAACTGATAGAATAAAAAAGGGAGAGAATGAAGGGAGAGAATGATCCAACATGGGAAGTGGGATACACAGCAGACTTGTAGAATGGCAGATGTCCTAAACAGCACTCTGGCCTCAGCATTAAGGCATTCAGATATGGCTGAAGAACCCATGAGAGTATTTTAGGCATGGAAAGCCAAGACACTCTGGCAAAAAAAAAAAAAAAAAAAAAAAAAAAAAAAAAAACAAACCCTAAATGAAAGGTCTCGCAAGTGAGATCCCAGTGGAAAGAACCAGTCATCAAAGAAGGAGGTACCTTTCTCTGAAGGGAGGAGAGAACTTCCACTTTGACTATGACTCTGTCGGAATAAGATCGAAGTCAGCGAACTCAAGAGGCTTCCATAGCCTCGGCAACTCATGACTAGAGCCTAGGGAGATTACTGATGCCATAAACAAGAGTGTCAACTTGTTAAGTCAACAACAGGAGTCACTGTGTACTTACTCCTTATGTGGGATCTCTTCCCTTAATGTGTTGTCCAATGTGAAGTAATGCTATAACTAATACTCAAACAGTATTTTACACTTTATGTTCTGTGTGGGTGCAAACTGATGAAATCTTTACTTAATATATGCTAAATTGATCTTCTGTATATAAAGAGAATTGAAAATGAATCTTGATGGAGAATGGAATGGGAGAGGGAGCGGGAGATGGGACAAGTGCGAGTGGGAGGGAAGTTATGGGGGGGGAAGCCATTGTAATCCATAAACTGTACTTCGGAAAATTATATTTGCTAAATAAAAGTTTAAAACAAAAAGAATGGCATGTATCATCAGTGATGCATCACACTCATTAAATGAAAGAATTTATTTGCCCCATTTCCCAATAGAAAGAATACCTGGGGTCTGTGAAGCAAGATGTGAAAACCAGAGTAACCCAGTTATTATTACTCCTAATGATGCAACTGGGAATAGAATGACTTTAATTTCCACAACTCAGAACTTTGCTTCACTTTAGATAACTGCTCTCCAATTGGTAATGGACTGTTGCCAGAGGAAATGTAAAAGTTCCATTGAATGATCATCTATCTCTACTAGGAATTTTGGGCTTTTTGTATCTAGGGATCAATAAATAAGAATCAAAATCATTATTTTTTGCAATTATAATTGACAACTGACACTAAACAGGTCAGTATATAAAATGTAGAAAAACAGGGGCCAGCATTGTGGTAGCCACTGCCTGCTGTCCTGGTGTCACATATGGGATCCAGGTCTAGTTTTGGATGATCAACTTCTGGTACAGTTTCCTGCTAATGTGCCTGGGAGAGCAGAGGAAAATGGGCCAAGTGTCTGAGACCCTGCACCCGCATGGGAGACCCAGAGGAGGCTCCTGGCTCCTGGCTCCTGGCTTTGGATAGAGCCAGCACCGGCTGTATTGGCCTTTTAGGGAGAGAATAAGCAGGTGGAAGATTCTCTCTCTCTCTCTGCCTCCTCTGTCTCTGTAACTCTTTAAAATAAATAAGTAAATCTCTTTATAAAAACTGTAGGAAAACAAATATAATCAGCTTGGGTATTTTGATACTATCTCAACCAATTGTGTATATAATTGCAAATGTTCAGCAACTCCAGCTTAAGTATACATCACGGCAATGTAAGCTCAATACCCTTGTGGATGAGGGTCTAAGTCATGACCTATGAATAAGCCATCACAGCCTAAAGAGGTAGAAGCTGATGTGAAGGGGAAATTAGAAAGTAAAGTGGAAGGTGGCCACAATGAGTATCAGTTGAGGTACTGAGACTTACTGCACCAGCAAGTATTGAAGTGCATCCTACTAAGTGTCTTCGTTGAGTTTTTTATATATGTGGCAAATCAAATATGGAGAAATATGTCTGAGTATCTTAAGTGCAGGAAAGAAGTCCACGTGAAGATGTGCTACCCAGACCCAATGTTAAAAAAGGGCTTTCTGCCTGTGAACAGTATGATCAATAAACTGTCTCCAGCTATCAGATTCTTCAGAGTATGTCCTAACTACTATAACTTGCCTTGCCTGAGGCACACTTTCAGGGAACCTTATATCTGGTGGCTAAGCAAGGTAGGGGTATAAAGGCCTGGCCATTTTGATCCTGTCAGGTAAAACTGAAGGACACCTGTTTCCACCTAGATCTTTCCCCTTTCCCTGTGTTGGCCTAGGCTTTGTCAACCTGCACCGCAAATTTATTTATTCTTCTCAGTTCTGCTTCTCCCTCTTTTTCCTTGCTTTTTCTTGATCCCCATAGATATCTGATAAGTCAAGCTCTGTTTCTTAACCAGCTTTCAGAGAATCTGAGTAGACATTTCCTTTATGTCCTTTAATAGGAAAAGCTTGAAAAGTGGATCCTTTTTATATATTTTGGTTAAAATGAGTTTCTGGGTGGAAGCATAGCTGTTATTTGAATAAATCATTAACTTTCCCATAAAATGCTGTCTTAACAACAGAGCTTTTTAAAGTGGTTTTGGCTATTACTCATTTGTTATAACTAAGTGATGTGGAGATAATCCTGAAAATCTAATAATAAAACATAATTATAATTAGACTTCCAATTCTCTTTGTGCTTCTATAAAGAGCTTTTATATTTCATCTCCCACCTTAATTCTTTCTCGTACTAGAGCTATTATGTTTCCGTGTATTTGGCATATGTTTAATGATTATAGCTTCAACATTTTTGAGATGAATAATGATGCCTCATCAGACAACTGCTACTGGTAACATATGTTGTATCTATGAGAGAAGCTGTTCAATGACTATACATTCTAATTTGAAATAAATCTAGAAGTTAAATCAAATGCAAGTAATGCAGTTTTAAAGTGGAATATTTCATTTTGAAAGGAGGGTTATTATTTGTACCAAGCCTTTGGTTAATCAAGCAATTACTTTATCACTAGTATTTTTTAAATCTTTAACACGTGTCATGATTTTCTTTGACTACCTTTACTTTTTATTTTTCAAAGAGTTATTTATCTGGAAGTCAGATTAATAGGGAAATGGAGAGACACACACAAATACACACACATCCACACAAACACAGAAAGACACACACACAAAGATATGCACACACACACACACAGAGAAAGAGAATTTTCCATCTGTTAGTTCACTTCCCAAGCGTCCAAAATGGCTGGGCCTGGGCCAGGCCAAAGCCAAGATCCAGGAACTACATTTGGGTCCCCTAAGAAGGTTCAGGGGCTCATGCACAAGAACATATATATTCTTTTCAAGCTTCTGACTAAAATGAAATTTGGTTTATACCTCAACATGGCCAATTAGAATGATTTAATTTAGAATTATATAAATCAATTTTATATTTTCAATCCTAAGCATGTTTATACAAAGCAGAGGAGCAAATGTAGGGAAAAAAAAACTATTTTGGGAAAAATGTCTTCTTTAATTAATTGATATAATTAAGGTTTTCCTAATAATCTAATTTGGTTGTTTTGGGATTCAAAATAAGTTATTCATATACTTTCCACTCTATCACAGAAGGCAAATGTTTTATTCTGTTTAAAAATAAGAAAGAAAAACAATCAGTTGAAAAGAAGGCCCTATTAGTTTGAGGGGGGTGCTTCTTTACTGTAAACTATTATTAACACCAAAACACATGATAATATAAAAATGGTACTTATTATTTATTGGGCTAATAAACTTTGTTCAATTTTCCATCTTCAGAGGCTGGCAGCTTCGCTGGTCAATAGAATATATAAAAAACTGTTATTCTAAAAAATTAAATGGGGCAACTGTGCTGCACAGCAGGTTAAACTACCACCTGCAATGCTGGCATCTTATTTTGGAATTTCGATTCAGGTCCTGGCTATCCCACTTCCAATCCAGCACCCTGCTCATTCACCTGGGAAAGCAGCAAAATATGGCCAAAGTGCTTGGGCCTCTTCCATCTACGTGGTAGACCTTGATGGGGTTACTGGCTCCTGAGATTGGCATGGCTCAGCCACAGCTGAGAAGGTCATTTGGAGAGTGATCTCTTAAGAAAATCATTCTCTCTGTCTCTTTTTCTCTCTGTGTGTCACTCTGACTTTCAAATAAACAAAATAAATATAAAAAATGTAATTGGTCATTTAAAATTACATATTTCTCTATGTATTTCAAATGTTTTCTTTATGTATTATACATAATTTATTGTTTCAAATGTTTCCAGTGCTACCTACATGTAAGATGTCCCACCTGATTCTTTTAAAGGAAGTTATTCAATTAAAAATTATAAACTTTTTTTAATTTAAGGTCAGCAAATTTCCAATAATTCATATATACAGATTTAGGAACATAATGATATTTCCCACCCTATCCTCCCTCCCGCCCATGCTCCACCTTCCTCCTCCTTCCTCTCTTATTCACTCTCAATTTTTTATAAGGCTTTACTTTCAGTTTACTTTATAACCATAAGAGTAACCCTACACTAAGTAAATAGTTCAACAAACAGAAAGAGGAAAAGAAATCTTTAAAGCTGACTTTTTCTTATTTAAGCTGGTTTATTAAATAACTTAGCTTGCCCTGCATAATCAATCAGAATTTGTTATCCATATGCTCAAGAATAAAAACAAATTAAGTATTCACTCACTTAAATCTCCAAATACAGTAATCATTATACATCACAATTTTAATTTTATTTTCCTCTGCCATTATGCCAAGTAGCTGTGCTTCCAAACTGCTGATGAGAAGATGCAGAGATTATCATGTTAATCCACAGGACTAGAAAGCTGAAGTATTAGTTTTTTCTTAGAATTTGAAGAAAAACCCAAAATATTAGTAAAAGATTTTTGATACTTAAGCAAATATACACATGATTTAGGATAGAATTTTAAATACTCATTGTCTTTACAGATAAATGAACTAAAGTAATACTTTACTTAAGATTGATCATCTTTAATCCTTGTTAATAACCAGTCTCCCCTCTCTATGACACAATTGTACATTATTCAGGGCAGGGCACAGGGCACAGTTTTTTTTTTTTTTTTTTTTTTTTTTTTTTTTTTAAGATTTATTTATTTATGTGAGAGCTAGAGCTACAGCACAGAGAGAGGGAGAGACAGAGAGAGGTCTTCCGCCTGATGGTTAACTCCCCAAATGGCCACAAAGGCTGGAGCTGGGCCAATCCTAAGCCAGAAGCCAGAAGCTTCTTCCATGTAGGTGCAAGGGCCCAAGCACCTGGGCCATATTCCACTGCTTTCCCAGGTCATTAGCAAGAAGCTTGATTAGAAGGAGAGAGACATATTACTCTCTAAAATTACTCCCATCTAAGAAGGAAAGATAAGAGGAAGTTTGGCTTAAAAAAATGCAGTCTTGAACTTAGCGAGAAAGCAAAGAAACATACACGCACGAGTATGGATGTTTGGTGAATACTACCTCTTTGATTTGGTTTTCATTAGTAGAGCAGAATCCAAGTAAAATATCCCAGTTTATGTAATTTATCAAATTATATACAGATTTATATTCATATTTTAAGTTCACTAAATCTCAGAAGTTAATTCAACATTGACTTTTTCCATTCTTACATATTTGATCAAGGCATTTTATTATCACAGAGTTTAAGCTGGTTGCTGCAAATTTTTCTTTTTTTTGGTATTATACATCTCATGAACATTTGGGAACTATGATTATCTTGAGTAATATAGAGGGAACTTAGAAGCTGAAGTATGTGTTACCAGTTAATGTTTTGAAAATAAGTAGCAGTAAATTTTAGATATGTGAGAGCATATTTGTCAATTATGTCTTACATTTGTAATTTCCATGATGTGTTGAAAAGCTCCTGAATACTGTACAGTAGGTGAAAATCTTCAAAATTATCGTCGCATGGACCAGCTATCTGCTTCAGGAAGGAAGGCTTTTTCTACAATATTTGAAAAGAAAATATAAACAACTTCCTTTGTTAACCTATATATTTATTTAAATCCCTTTCTATCTCCCTAGAAAGCAAACATCAGTGATCATGAAGGCCCTTTTTGAGAGAAATTTCAGGATTTTACTTTAAATTGCATAAACTTTACTGTTACAAAACAGTATATCATGCAATGCTTCATCTTGGGTCAGAATCTTCTTTTTTTTTTTTTTTTTTGACAGAGTTAGACAGGGAGAGAGAGAGAGAGAGAGAGACAGAGAGAAAGGTCTTCTTTTTTCTGTTGGTTCACTCCCAAGTAGCCACTACGGCCAGCGTGTTGCAGCCAGTGCGCTGCGCTGATCCGAAGCCAGGAGCCAGGTGCCTCCTCCTGGTTTTCCATGCGGGTGCAGGGCCCAAGGACCTGGGCCATCCTCCACTGCCTTCCCGGGCCACAGCAGAGAGCTGGACTGGAAGAAGTGCAACTGGACAGAATCTGGCGCCACAACTGGGACTAGAACCTGGGGTGCCAGTGCCGCAGGCAGAGGATTAGCCAAATGAGCCGCAGCACCAGCGGGTCAGAATCTTTACTGGGAAAGGCTATTTGCTGAGAGGAAAGAAAATAACATTTTTTCTTGTTGATACCAACTGAATGTTTTATAGTATAAGATAAAATGTGATATAAAATTTCAAGAGTGATATTTCTCACTTTAGAATCGAACTTCTAATTTTGGAATAAAAATCAAAGTAGAGAAATCAGAATTCAATTTTCACGTTTCTATCAAAATGATTAGAATGGAAACAAAGATATGTTGAAGCATAGATATTGATATATGTTTAAATGGTCAGAGCAATATATTTGAATTTTTCTGAAGGCATCCATTTATCAATTATGCTTCTTTGATATGTCTTAATTATGCATGCAGAAATAATGTTTGGGAATTAAGTTAAATAAAAACTTAATGAATAATAAACAAATTGTTTATCTTTTCATTGTATGAAAACACAATGGATTTGACTGTCTTCAACTTAATGAGTTAGTATATATTGAAGAAAATTAGAGAAATGATTAACTGAAATAAAACACTTGCAATATCTAAAAGAGTCAAGTAGATAATGGTTAGAAAATTCAAAGAAATTATTTAAAACAGGGAAAAAAAACCCAGGTGAAATATAGCTGACCACTAAGAATAGAGATGTTCAATATGTCAGAATGGCTATTACGAAAAGACAGAGAACAACAAATGTTGGTGAGGATGTGGAGAAAGTGCAACTTTAAAAAAAATGATTTTATTTTCTTGGAAGTCATAGTTATGTAGAGAGAGAGGGAGAGACAGAGAGAGCAAGAGAGACACAGAGATCTTCCACCTACTGGATCACTCCCCAGATGGTCACAATAGCTGGGGCTGGGCAATGATGAAGCAAGGAACCAGGAGCTTCCTGCAGGTCTCCCAAGTGGGTGGCACAGATACAAGCACTTGATCCATCCATCCTCTGTTGCCTTTCCCAGGACATCAGCAGGGAGAGAACTGGATTGAAAGTGAAGCAGCCAGGACAGGAATCAGCATTTATAAGGGAAGTTGGCATCAGAGGTGGTAGCTTTACCTGCCGTGCCACAATGCAGGCCATGAAAGGGGAACTCTTACACACTGTTGGTGGGAATGTAAATTAGTGTAGCTGAATTCATTTTTTTAAATTTTCATTTTTAATTAGTTTTTAACAAACTCAGTGTGGTTTGTAGAAACAATTCTAAGAACATAATAATACTCCCTCTTCCTTCTCCCCCCACACCCTCCTTCCTTCTTCCCACCCTGCTTTCTTCTCTCTTTGTTTTTTTTTTTTTTTAGTTTTTTAGATACCATATTTTAAATTTGCTTTATAGTAAAAAGACTTAATACTTCACCTAATAAGAAGTTTAACAAATAAAAGCAAAAAAAAAAAAAAAAAAAGACCCCAGTTTAGTGGAAATCTAGACAAAGGATATAAACAATACTGTATGGAAAAATGTTCATTTCATCCATATACAGTCAATTTTAAGGTAAACATGGATCATTAAATACATAGTAGTGTAGCATTTTTAACCACAAGTTTGAGGAAGGTATAAAACAATGTTGCAAAAAACTGTGTTTGCTTTAATACTAATGCTCATAGCTAGATCTTCCTTCCTCCCTTCCTCCCTTCCTATATTCCTTCCTTCCTTCCTTGCTTCCTTCTCTCTTTTCTTCCTTCCTTCCTTCCTTCCTTCCTTCCTTCTTTCTTTCTTTCTTTCTTTCTTTCTTTCTTTCTTTCTTTCTTTCTTTCTTTCTTTCTTTCTTTCTTTCTTTCTTTCTTTCTTTCTTTCTCTTTCGTTCTTTCGTTCTTTCTTCTTTCTTCTTTCCTTCCTCCCTCCCTCCCTCCCTCCCTCCTTTCTTTCTTTCTTTCTTTCTTTCTTTCTTTCTTTCTTTCTTTCTTTCTTTCTTTCTTTCTTTCTTTCTTTCTTTCTTTCTTTCTTTCTTCTCTCTCTCTCCCTCTCTCTCTCTCTCTTTCATTTTAGCTCCCACATATCAGGGAAAATATGTGGTCATTGTCTTTGTGTGTTGGCTTATTTCACTCAACATAATGTCCTCCAGTTGCATCCATTTTGCTGCAAATGGTAGAATTTCGGTCTTTTTAGTAACTGATTAATATTCTATTGTGTATATATACCATGTTTTCATTATCAGTTCAGCTAATGATGGAAATTTTGGTTGATTCCAGATTTTGGCTATTAACAATGCTGCCATCTACATGGTGGTGCAGGTATCTCTCTGATAAATCGTCTTCATGTCTTTTGGGTGTATACCCAGTAATGGGATTGCTAGATCATATGACAAGTCTGTTTCTATTTTGTTTACGAAATCTCCACACTGTATTCTGCAAAGTTACACTATTTTGCATTCCTATCAACATTGTATGCATGCCCCCCTTTCTCAACATCCTCACCATCTTTCAGCAGTTCTGATGGGAATAATGTGATATCTCACTGTGGTTTTGATTTTCCTTTCCCCGATGGTTAGTGATAATGAACATTTTTTTCATACATCTGTTGGCCATTTGCATGTCTTCTTTGAAATTTGTTTATTCAGGTCCTTTGTCCATTTCTTGTCTGGATTTTTTGTTTTCTTTTTTTTTTTTTTTTTTTTAAAGGGGCTGATATATTCTGGATATTAATCCTTAGTTGAAGACACAGCTTGCAAATATTTTCCTCATTCTGTTGGATTTCTCTTCACTCAAATGTTCATTTCTTTGCTGTGAAAAACCTTCTGAGCTTGATATAATCCCATTTGTTTAGTGTTGCCTTTGTTATCTGTGTTTTGGGGGTCTTGTCCAAGAAGTTATTCCCTATGTCAGTGTCTTGGAGTGTTTCCCGTACATTTTCACTAGCAACTTCACAGCCTCAGGTCTTAAATATAGGTCCTTGATAAAACTTGAGTTGATTTTGATATATGGTGAGTGGTATGGATCTAATTTCATATTTCATTCATATATACAATGAGCAAGGCATATCTTTCCACTTTTTTGTGAGTCCTTGCTTTCTTTCATCAGTGCTTCATAATTTTCATTGTAGAAATCTTTCACTTCTTTGGTTAGATTTGTCCTAAGTATTTGATTTATTTGATGGCTATTGAGAATGGTATTTCTTTCCTTGTTTCTCTTTTACTGTGTCCATCGTTAGCATATGAAAAGATAATGTTATTTTTTTGTATGTTCATTTTGTAACCTCTGATGTACTGAATTGGTTTACTCAGTTGGTACCAGAACCAACTGAGAGAGAGATGGTGGGCTGCCCTCTTGTCCTACTGGCAAGCCTGAGTGATGCTGGGGCTTGCGGAAGCAAGTGCTGTGGCTCTAGGGCTGTGTGATGCAGATAGACCTCTGCTCAGCTCCTTCTAGGAGAGTCTAACGGGTGCTGTGGCTTATAACACCAACAGCCCTAGTCCTAGGATCCTAGGATTAGGGAATGGGAACTGAACTCTCACCCACTCCTACAGGGTGACTACAAGGTATAATTTTTTTCCAGAGATTTTTTTCTGCAAGTTATGAGACCAGGGTGGTCGAATGCAAATAGGTACTTCCCTAGGTCCACTAGGTAGATTCCAGTGGCACAGAGAAATTTAGAACGGATGTTATAGTCCAGGTGTTGTCATGTATAGTGGGGTCATTACCAATATCTTCTAGAGTAGAAGTGGATTTTTATTATGGGCTTCTTCAGGTATAGCTCCTAGCAGCTAAGGTGAATCTTGCTGGATCACATAGAATACCTGAGTGCAATTCTGGGCTAATGCCCCAAAACTCCCATAGTTGCAGGTTGCAAGGGATATCTCCTTTGCCCCACACATTTCCTTGATTCTGACTCTGATGCTGATAATAATGAAACAGAGGCATATTGTGTGACCGTTTGCTACTCGTAATGGGGCTCTGTGGAAGTGGCAGAAGGAATGGAAGCAAAGTGACTTCCCTGCTCTGAGTCCAGCAGTTGCTCAGATCCCAATCAGCTCTCCATGTTGAGGTAAAAGTAAGTGACTGTAGCATTCCCTCTTAGCTAAAACTGCGAGTGGTAGGGCACATGGCAATTTCTGCCTACCTTGACATGGTAGGATGGTGGCTCACAGTCTGCAGCTGTCTGCATCACATGGCAAGCCATATATATATATATATATATATATACACATAGAGAGATGAAAGCCAATAGTTGTTCCAATTCTGAATTTCCGAGTGTATAAATATACATATAGTTACATACATATTTTCCACTCCTTTTGATATTTAATTAAAGTGACTTTGTATTTTTATATTATATTTTATATAATATATTATTATTATTAATTTGAAGGATTTATTGCACCTTGGAAATTGAATTAGAAAATTTGTCATACTTTGTATTTCTTCTAACTTTGTATTTCTTGAAGTTGGTCATACAACTTAAGTAATTCATGTCCTAAAGGTTTCACTAATTCTGTGAGTATCTCCTCATAAATATCATAATTATTTTTTTTGCCAGGGGATTCCAATTCAATCCCATCAATATGGCATGTACCAATGCAATCTCACTAGTCCAAGTGAAACGTTTCAGTTCATAATTGATCGTAATGATAGGATTAAGAGTCATAGGGATCATATAAACAAGAGTAGTGTCTGCTAATACTAAGTGATAGAATTAAAAAGTAGAGAACAATCCAACATGGAATGCGGGATACACAGCAGACTCAGAATGGCAGATGTCCTAAATATCACTCTGGCCTAAGAATCAGCCCTTAAGTCATTCTGATCTGGCTGAAGAGCCCTTGAGAGTATTTTAAGCATGGAAAGCCAAGACACTCTGGCAAAAACAAAAAACAAAACAAAACAAACAAACAAACAAAAAAACCCAACAACACAAGTGAATCAAAGATCTCTTTAAGTGAGATCCCAGTGGAAAGAATGGATCATCAAAGGAGATACCTTTCTCTGAAGGGAGGAGAGAACTTCCACTTTGACTATGGCCTTGTTTAAATAAGATCGGAGTCGGCAAACTCAAAAGGCTTCCATAGCCTTGGCAACTCATGACAAGAACCTCGGGTGATTACTGAGGCCATAAACAAGAGTGACAAATTGTTAAGTCAACAACAGGAGTCACTGTGCACTTACTCCTCATGTAGGATCTCTGTCCTTAATGTGCTGTACATTGTGAATTAATGCTGTAACTAGTACTCCAACAGTACTTACACTTTGTGTTTCTTTGTGAGTGCAAACTGTTGAAATCTTTACTTAATGTATGCTGAATTGATCTTCTGTATATAAAGATAATTGAAAATGAATCTTGATGTGAATGGAATGGGAGAGGGAGTGGGAAAGGGGAGGGTTGTGGGTGGGAGGGACGTTATGGGGGGGGAAAAGCCATTGTAATCCATAAGCTATAGTTTGGAAATTTATATTTATTAAATAAAAGTTAAAAAAAGAACATAAAATGGAGAAAAAAAGAATTGAGGAGAAATAAAATCTTTCCCAGACAAACAGAAACTGAGAATGTATTACCACCAGATTAGCCCTAAAAGACATCTTGAAAGGAGAACTACATTAGAAGTAAAAGGATAATGGGGCCGATGCTGTGGCATAGTGGGTAAAGGTGCAACCTGCAGTGTCGGCATCCCATATGAGCGCAGGTTTGAGTCCAGGTGCTCCACTTTAGATCCAGTTCTCTGCTATAGGCTGGGAAAGCAGTAAAAGGTGTCCCAAGTGCTTGGGCCTCTGCACCCATGTGGGTCACCCTGAAGTAGCTCCTGCCTCCTGGCTTCAGATCGGCCCAGCTCTGGCTGTTGTGGCCATTTAGGAAGTGCAACAGTGGATGAAAGGCCTCTCGCTCTCCTTCTCTCTCTCTCTCTCTCTGCCTCTCTGTAATTCTGCCTTTCATATAAATAAATAAATATTTAAAAAATGAAGTAAAAGGATAATAACAACCCCATAATGAAAACACATGACAGCACAAAATTCACTAACAGAGCAGCTACATAAAAAAGAAGGGGTATCTAACTATAATATGATAGGAAGCTATCAAAACTGGCAGATAAATAATATGGGAAGAATGAGGTCATATCATCTAAGCTATAAGAATGTATCAGAAATCTACTTGTCAGATTAGTCATTAAGGGATACAGACTTAGGAGGTTTATGCAACTGTTATAAAGGGAAATGCACAAGCCAAGTTTTATTTATGCGATAATTGGTGTACACAGGATCTACTAGTCATGAATTTGAGTATACAATAGAAATGAGCTAAAATAATATAATTTGTTTGCATCAAGGTGAGGTCCTGGCAACAAATGGCTAAAGCATAAAATAGACATCTTATATTTTCAGTGTTTGAGATTATGAATGTTGGCCTTAATCCAGGGGAAAATATTATGGATCTATCAAAACACTGAGAAATAAAAATCACCTAGATTTGATTGCTCTGAAAGTGGTTTTTCTTTCTCATGTTTCATTTCAGTTGGTATTGGCAGGTACTGATGAGCTTAAATAGTTTAAAATTATTTAAAGCAATCATATACATTAAGACTGAAAGTACAGAATTTGCTTTGGATAAGGGAAAAAAATAGTCTAGATGAGATGGAATAATGGAAGTAAAAACAAATAATTCTTCCCAAATTTTGTGAATTTGTCAAGTATTTTAGGATCTGGACATATGACAAGTGTTTAGAATCAGAAGCATTAATATCTCTACTGTCACAAAACACAGATCAAAAATTCAAAATATATCAAGGCTTAGCCATGAAATGATGAGTGATATATTTTTTACTCTATTCTGTACTATCAAGTTTGGTGGGTTTTATTGTGATTTCAGGAATCATGAAGTATCTCTGTATCCTAAATATGATATTGTAACTGGTATATGAAAATAACTTAAGTATGTACAAGAATGTGAAAGTAAGATTAAGAAAATAACGATGGTTGCTTCTGTATAGTTAGTTATGATTAGTTCTCATAATCATACCCCTACGCTTGCACTAATTATTTTGTTTACAATTTTATGCATTTATAGAGGAATTTATTTATTCAATTTAAATTACCAGCAGGAAAATCCAATTATATGTTAAATACACTAGACCACAGGAGAAAAGTTATTTCTAAAAATTACATAAATTAAAACATATAGACAATATTATCAGCTATCTGTAATTCTACACAGTAGATTATTGACTATACATTTTGAAAATATATTTATTTATTCATTTGAAATGCAGAGTTACTGGAGGGAGAGAGAGGGAGTGAGAATATTACATCCACTAGTTCATTCCTAAAATGGCTGCAATGGCCAGAACTGGGTTAGGTTGAAGCCAGGATACTAGAACTTCCTGTGGGTCTCCCAGGTGGTTGGCAGGCATCCAAGTACTCGGCCATCTTTTGCTGCTTTCCTAGGATCATTAGCAGGGAACCGGATCAGGAGTGGAACAGCCAGGACTCAAACCAACATTCATGTGGGATGCTGGTGTTGCAGGTTTCACCTGCTGCACGTCGATGATGGGGCCTTGACTATACATTTTAAAGTGAAAAAGGTAAACATGCCCAGGCTTACTTGGAGTTACTTATGATAAGCAAAATAAATACACATTTAATAGAATGAAAGAAGAAAATAAGGAGGATGTTGCAGTTGATTTCTCAACAATGTTGCAGTGGATTGGTTTCTGAGAGGAGGAGCGTGGTGGGGGCAAGTGGTGCGGAGTCACCACACAGACCCTGGGAGCCAGGTGAAAGCAGGCTTGAGGCAAGCAGCCCGCAGACTCGTTTATTTCAGTTGGTACAACATCTTATATAGCCAAGACCAGCCAATCTGGTCAAGGGCGGTCTATGCCCCAACCAATCATAGCCTGTTGCCAGGCAGTTTCCAAAGCAATCCAATCAGCCTGTTGCCAGGCAGGCTCCATTGCCAGGTGGGTTTCAAAGCCATTCCTGAGCGGCCACCTTGGCATGGCCTTCTCATTCCACCACAAGAGGAACCTTCATAAACTTATATCTGTCATTTTTTTTTTCAAACTGATGTTATAACAACATACCAACTTTCACTGAAGTTTGTGCAAAGGATTCTATTAAGTATTAATCATTGTCTGATTTTGTTGTAGATGATGGATTCCTGAGTTGAACAATGTTGATAGAATAACTCAGTGGGAGAAAAACTCATCAACATATTATATATTTTTTGTTACAGATATTTTGCAATAAAAAACAAGGAACTGAGTGGTATACTTTAGTCACCAGTTTCCTATACAGTTTTCCCCTGCTGATCATAAATGAGGTAGTTTAGTATTAAAGCATAAAGCTAATGAGTGAATAAAATTTATATGATAGACTGTGTCTAATTGAATGTACCACCAGCTGTCCATTTACAGTTCATTTGGAATGTAATCATGGTTAAATAGTACACTGTTGATTTCATTATGTTTATTTGCCTTTGAATGTGTTATGAGGTTTCTCTATTAATAAAGCTTTATGCTATGCATTAATATGGACTAGCTAATAAGTTTTATAATAAATGTTGTGCATTTGTTTTACATATTAAAGCGAAGTTCAATATGAACTCTTACTAAACTAGCATCTAAAATTTCACCTAGCACCTAGGAGTGAGCTAATCAATACAATTATTAAAGTTATGTCATATTTATTTGGTTAATATCCATGATTAGCAACCTTTAAAGCACTGAGGAAGTTACTTATTTTTAATTACAAAACTTTGCTACTATGTAGCCATTATAACACTTGCATTGTTTCATATACATGTTATTGTATAGTTAAAGGGATATATTCAATTTAAATTAGATTGTTTCTATCACTAACTTACTATTTTGCAGTGTTTAATCAAAGATTTTGCTACTGATATGTTCAAAAATTGATCATAAGTATTTTATTTAGTATCATGTTTCTTTTGTTGTGTTTTTCCAGTTGATGCAACTCAATTATTTTTATTGCAACTGGGAGATAGCACATCACAGCAAATTTATAGTATGTCAGGATAAAATTTTATTTACAATAACTGATTAAATAGTTTATTTTTGGCAATATGATTAAACATGAAGAATGCAATATACAAGTATCGATGCCTCTGAAAGAACACCACCAATTCCCTGTGGTTCGGCTGTTGGCACCTGCTTCTTTAGGTTAACACAAAGCAAGTGAATGTCATGTTCCCTCTGCTTTATGCTTGTCCATTTCTGTTCATGATATTGGCAGTTGCACACAGACTAAAAAATGGCTTTGGAAAAATTATTACTCTTGTAATCAATTTGGCCATATAGGTCTATTGGCCAGCAAAACTCAGAGGACTCAAAGCATCAGTAGTAAATCTCCTGATCTTCTTATTGCTATGTCACTTTTTTTTCCTGTAAAACAAAAACAGATTTCAAGAAATGTTACAGAATCAGAGTATAAATGTTGTTAGATATAGTAGTGCATTTTTAAAAGCTAAATGTTCAATAAAGAAGTAATAATTAGGATTAGTGGAGAATTTAATCTTTATGTGACATACCATTTGTCCATACAGAAATCAATGGAATCCAAGAGTTTTATATGAAATTTTACACACACACACACACACACAGTGTATATATAACATGTAATAGAAAGCTAGCAAACCTAATATTTGAGACTGCAGAAAATGTCTTCCATTACCCTGTATTAGTGAGTCATTGATTGTATTTTAGGATAATTCCATTAGGCTTTATTTTAGTGCATCATCTTGCCAGATCAGTTGTTCTTTTCAACATCATTTATTCATATTTTGTTTTTAACTCCAGAACTTAGAGTACACTTTAAAAGTTATGGGAAAAATTAATCCCTAACATATCTTCCAATAACCCATAATAACTGAGAGATACCTGTATAGAAAAGGAGGAAAAAAATGGGTATACCAGTTGATGGATTACAAATTTTGTCTCTTATTTTCATAAAACCTTAGAAAGCCTAGGCTCCTCCATTTGATATTTTTTCCAATTTACATATGATAAAATTATCACATCATAAAAAAGCATTTTGATGACAGTTTATGAAGATGATTTTGATGAATAATGAAGATACAGAATGTCCCAGAATTTAAGGAAGCTTATTCATGCCTTTTTCAATAAATGCTCCTTTGCAGGTGTAAAAACATTTCTGATGTTTCAGCATAAAATAGTCTTTCCTATTATAGGACTTCATATAAATGAAATTGTACAGTAAGTATACTTTGTTTTATTTGCTTAAAGATGAATTCTTATGATACAATGCACAGATCAATAAACCATTCCTTTTAATAACTATCTAGTATTTCACTTAATTGGTATGAGCCAATTGTTTTCTTCTCCTTATGGATATTTCAGTGCTTGGCTTGGGCTATTATATGTAATGTTACTGTAATTGTATGGTACAAGCCTTTCAATAGACAAATGATTTAATATAGGACAACAAATATCTAGCAGTAGAATTGTTTGATTGGGAGATCAACAAATATTTTTACAAAGTAGTTGTAAAATTTTGCAACTTAATAAACAGTCTGGAAAATTCTTGGTGTTACAATATCTTTTTCTCAACATGCAGTTTGGTTCATCTTTCTAAATGTAGTCAATCTGGTAGCTGTGTTATGGGATCTCATTGAGGTTTTGTTAGGTAGGAAGTCAGATATGAGCTTACGTGTGTGTGACAGGCCTAAAGAGATGTCTATGTCCAGCATATGCATCTGCATCTCAAAGTCATCCCAATAATGTTTCAGGGGCAGCCCGGTATTCACATCCTGCCCTGCCCCCTCCTACCCCATAACCTGCCAGGTGGGGGCTCCCCACCCCTTCTGTCTGACAAATCTTCCACAGTCTTCCAGATGCAGCCCAGTATCTGCATTTCAAACACCCTGCTCTGGATCCTGATTCTCTAGGGGGTCTTGCTCACCCTTCCTCTAAACTCAGGATGGCTCCAGCTAGCCTTCCTCCTGTCTGATACCTTCAAGGGAAAACTCAGGTAGGAGCTTCTTAAAATTTACATCCATAAAAACCTTTGTTTCAGGAGGAGATGTGTGAAGACAAAGACCCATATCCTTAAAAATCCCCCGGCCTCAATCAGACTGCGTGCTCAGCCCTCGGCCTCTCTGCTGAGCCGCCCGCCTGACCTGGTCAGATGTAATCTCTCCACTCAACCATGTAACCTGCCCCCTGCCCCCCGAGTCCGAGTGAATGGGCACTCTTTCTCAGATCCTGTCTGGAGAGGTGCCCATCCGTTCTTACAGATGTCCCTTCCCTAATAAATCTAGCTATTTTACCTCCCACTACTCTGTCTAACTCCTGAATTATTTCTTGCGTGAAGACAAGAACCCTGCCATTCTCCGGTAACAGTTTCATTTAGATTTCCCTGATAATTAATGATGCTGAATTCTTATGCTTCTGTTTCATTTTGTTTTATCAATAAATTATAATTTTATATATTTATGGAATAAAAAGGGCCATTATGATTTTGGAAGGCAAAGAAAACTCATTAAATTAGGCTACTTAACGTCTTTGTTAACTTAAATCTTTAGCTTTTTTGTGATTGTACAATTTAAAATTCATTCTCCAATTAAAATCTAGGTGTACAGTACTCAAATATTAACTGTATTTACTATGTTGTGTGATTAATATTAAAAAGCACTCAAAGAAAGAGAAAAAAGCCTAACTTATCCCTCCCATGTGACTGAGGTTTGTACCCTTTGTCCATCATCGTTCAATTTCCCCAAACCTCTGTTTATGGTAACTACATTTCTACTTTCCGCTTCTATGAGCTCAACAGTTTCTGACTCCACATATAAGTGAGAACATGTGGTGTGTGTTTTTCTGAGTTTGGTTTATTTCATTTAGCATAATGCAGTCTTATATTATTCACATGGTTACAAATGGCAATATTCCATTGTGCACATAAATCACAATGTATTCATCCATCTATTTAATTTCAAGATTATTACAATTATATTTAGTTCAGCATTATAAGTTCTTTTTAAATTGGCTTATACATATAGTAGGTAAATGTTTCTTTTTTAAAAATATTTGAGAGAACATTTTTAATTTATGTTACAGGGAATTATTTACTACTCCAGTAACTAAAGAGTTCAACAACTAAAAAGTAAAAATACCACAGTTCAATATGAATATAGACAATGGCTATACATAATGATCAATTAAAAATGTCCATTTCAGTCACATACCGTAAACTTTAAAATAATCACAGACCATTAAAACAATAGTAGTATATTATATTTAACCATTGATTTCACAAAGAAAAACAACAAAGATTGGCAAAAATGTATTTGCCGCAATGTTGATATACACAGGCATTTATTTTTTTAATATATATTTTATTTTGTATTTTAGCTTCCATATATAATGGAGAACATGCAGTAATTGTCTTCTGTGTCTGTTTTCATTAAACATAATGTCCTCCAGTTGCATCGACCTTGATGCAAAAGCAGAATTTCTTTTTTATACCTGAGTAATATTCCATTGTATATGGAGCCCACATTTTCTTTATCCATTCATTGCTATATTTTGACTATTATAAGCATGGTGGGGAAGGTATCTTTTTGATATAATGTGTTCATTTCTTGAGTACATGCTCAGTAGTAAGATTGCTAATTCAGATGTCTCTATATACATATATATATATGCAAATCAAAACCACAATGAGGTTTCACCTCACCCCGGTTAGAATGGCTCACATTCAGAAATCTACCAACAACAGATGCTGGAGAGGATGTGGGGAAAAAGGGACACTAACCCACTGTTGGTGGGAATGCAAACTGGTTAATAAACTATGGAAGTCAGTTTGGAGATTCCTCAGAAACCTGAAGATAACCCTACCATTCAACCCAGCCATCCCACTCCTTGGAATTTACCCAAAGGAAATGAAATTGGCAAACAAAAAAGCTGTCTGCACATTAATGTTTATTGCAGCTCAATTCACAATAGCTAAGACCTGGAACCAAACGAAATGCCCATCAACAGTAGACTGGATAAAGAAATTATGGGACATGTACTGTATCAAATACTATACAGCAGTCAAAAACAACGAAACCCGTTAATTTGCAACAAAATGGAGGAATTTGGAAAACATCATGCTGAGTGAATTGAGCCAGTCCCAAAGGGACAAATATCATATGTTCTCCCTGATTGGCGACTACTAACTGAGCACCAAGGGGGAAACCTGTTGAAGTGAAATGGACACTATGAGAAACAGTGACTTGATCAGCTCTTGTCCTGACGGTTGATGTACAATGTAATACTTTATCCATTTTAGTATTTTTTTTTGTTCTAGTATTATTGGGTGAACTCTGTAATTAACACACAATTATTCTTAGGTGTTTAAATTTTAACTGAAAAGTGATCCCTGTTAGGAATTTGGAAAACATTATGTTGAGTGTAATAAGCCAATCCCAATGGGACAAATACCACTTGTTCTCCTTGATAGGTGACAACTAACTGAGCACCAAAAAGGAAACCTGTTAAAGTGAAATGAACACTAGGAGAAACGGTGACTTGATCAGCCCTCACCCTGACTGTTGATGAGCAACTTGATATGTTATCCCTCTTGGTATTTTTTTTGTTTGTTCTACTTAATACTTTTGGTTGAATACTGTAATCAATACACAATTCTTCTTAAGTGCTGAAACTTAACTGAAAAGTGATCACTGTTAAATATAAGAGTGGGAATAAGAGAGGGAAGAGATGTGCAATTTGGGACATGCTCAAGCTGACTGACCTCAAACAGTAGAGGTAGAAACATACCAGGGGATTCGAATTCAATCCCATCGAGGTGGCATGTGCCAATGCCATCTCACTAGTCCCAGGGATCAATTTCTGTTCACAATTGATCATAATGATAGGACTAAGAACCAAAGGGATCACATAAACAAAAACCGTGTGTGAAAATACTAGCTGATAGAAACAAAAAGGGAGAGAATGATCCAACATGGGAAGTGAGATACACAGCAGACCCATAGAATGGCAGATGTCCTAAACAGCACTCTGGCCTCATAATCAGCCCTTAAGGCATGCGGATCCGGCTGAAAAGCCCATGGGAGTATTTCAGGCATGGAAAGCCAAGACCCTCTGGGGAAAAAAAAAAAAAAAAAAAAAAAAAAAAAGAAAAAAAACCTAAATGAAAGATCTCTGTGAGTGAGATCCCAGTGGAAAGAACGGGTCATCAAAGAAGGAGGTACCTTTCTCTGAAGGGAGGAGAGAACTTCCACTTTGACCATGGTCTTGTCTAAATATGATCAGAGTCAGTGAACTCAGGGGGCTTCCATAGCCTTGGCAGCTCATGACAAGAGCCTAGGGTGATTACTGATGCCATAAACAAGAGTGTCAATTTGTTAAGTCAACAACAGGAGTCACTGTGCACTTACTCCTCATGTAGGATCTTTGTCCTTAGTGTGCTGTACATTGAGATCTAATGCTATAACTAGTACTCAAACAGTATTTTTCACTTTATGTTTCTGTGTGGGAGCAAACTGTTGAAATCTTTACTTAATGTATGATAAACTGATCTTCTGTATATAAGAGAATCGGAAATGAATCTTGATGTGAATGGAAGGGGAGAGGGAGTGGGAAAGGGGAGGGTTGCAGGTGGGGGGAACGTTATGGGGGGGAAGCCATTGTAATCCATAAGCTGTACTTTGGAAATTTATATTCATTAAATAAAAGTTTGAAAGCAAAAAAAAAAAAAAAAAAGAAAATCTCCATATTGTTTGTGATAGTGGTTGCACTAATTTACATTCCCACAAGAGTCCCTTTTTTCCACACCTTACAAGAATTTGTTACTCTATTTCTCTTAGATAATATCTATTCTAATAAGGCTGATTTTATCGCCAATTACTTGAACATTTGTTGGCCTTTTGAGTTACTTTTTTCTGTTTTGCTTTATATTGTTTTGTTTTTCATCATTTAGAGCTTATTCTAATTCACTTGTTCTTGTTTTCTTTTTTGTTATTTTTTAAAATTTAAGTTTTTAACAGATTCAGTGTGATTTTCAGATACAAGTCTAAGAACAGAATGAGATTCCCTTCCTCTCTCCTTCCCTTCCCTTCCCCCCTCCCTATCACCCCTAATTTTCCCCCATTCTTTTTTTTTTTAGTTTTTGAGATAACACTCTAAAATTATATTACACTAAGAACACTTAATACTTTACCAAATAAGAAATTTAACAAATGAAAAGCAAAAAGACCATAGTTTAGTGAGAATGCAGACAACCAGTCTGTTGAGGTATTTGCCCATTTCTTAACTGGATTTTTCTTGTGTTGTTGAGTTTTTCATGTTGTTGTTATCTCATAAAAGGGAGGCAGTTCTACCTGAGTTGAAGCAGAAGCCACCACACATTCTACAGCTATGAGAACAAATCTAAAGCCAGAAGCCAGTAGCTTCTTCTGGGTCTCCCAAGTGGGTGCAGGGATCCAAGCACTTGGGTCATCTTCCACTGCTCTCCCAGTCACATTAGCAGGCAGCTGGATTGGAAGTGGAACAGTTGGGACTCAGATTGGCCCCCATATGAGATGCCAGTACAGCAGGTATAAGCTTAACCTATTATGCCATAGCGCTAACCCCTGAAGCAAAGGTCTTAAGAAAAACTCTTAGTTTGCTAGCATTACTACTTGAAAGGATGTTGATATTTTATTAGTAATGGAATATTATACAAAGCTTTGTCCAAAGATGTGTGTATGTGTATAGATAATACCAAATTCATTTTGTTATTTTTAAGTTGTGCTTTTATAAAAGATAAATCATATTAAAAGAACATTTAACATTTTCCCTAATAGTTGCCATTAATTGTGCTACATTCCACTGTATATCTCCACATTCCCACTGTTTTTTTTAAAGCGTTTTCCTGAAAATTTTAATTTAGCATTTCCTGTTTATTCCTTTCAGTTTATTTTTCCCAATTTTGAATGTATTTATTTCACTTTTATTCCTTTGCAATTGATATAGAAAATATTGTGCTTAATTTAAAGTGTATACATTTAAATATTTAAAATGTGAATGCATGCAACACAATTAAATTAAATTGATGACAATGACTCTTCACTTGTTTACTGTGACATTTCCCTGTCTTTTCTTCAGGGGCATCATGAGTACTAAATTGCTGCAGCTGTTCCAAAATCTAGTAGTGCTTTTAATAACTTTCTATTTTTAAATTTCCCTCTCCCTCCTTCTCTCCCCCTTCTCCCATATTTTGCTATTTTTTGCTATGACTTCAAGTTACCTAGTAATTTCTTCCACATTGTCTGACTGGCTGTTAATATCGTAAGTATATTTTCCAGCTCATACACTGTAGTTTTCATCACTTGAATTTTTTAAAGATTTATAAAATTTATTTGAAAAGCAGAGTTATAAAGAGACAAGGAGAAATGGGGGGAGAGAGAGTCAGAGATGGAGGGAAGATGAGAGGGAGAGAGAGAGACAGACAGAGAGACAAAGAGAGATTGCATCTACTGGTTCACTCCCCAGTGGCTGCAATGGCTAGAGCTAGGCCAGTCTGAAGCCTGTGAGCCAGGAGCTTCTTAAGGGTCTCCTACATGAATAAAGGGGCACAAGTAATTGGGTCATCTTCTGCTGCTTTCCCAAGCACATTAGCAGGAAGCTTGTTTGGAATTGGAGCAACTGAGACTCAAACCAGAGCCTGTATTTAATGCCTGCATCTCAAATGGCAGTTTTTCCTGCTATGCCCCAACACTATATCTCATCAATTGTATTTTAATTTGAGTCTTTTTAGCATCTTTAATGATTCCTTTTAAAACATTTAAATTATGGAATAGGATCATAATAGTTGTAGTAACTGTATTACTGTTTTTATCTGCTCCTTCTAATATCTATTCTAGTTAGGGAGAGCTTTCAATTGACTGACCTTTCCCATCATTAATAGCTTACATTTTTCTGTGTCTTTGATTGTCTGCAAATTTTGGATTATAATGTAAAAATGTGCATTTTGCATTACTGAGTTCTGGCCATGTTTGTTTTACAAATAATGTTGAACCTTGTTTTTGGATACAGTTAGCTGGAAACAGTTTGATCATTTTAGTTCTTCCTTTCATGATTTGTTAGGCAAGAGGACAGTGATTGGTATAGGGCTAAAAACTCCCCATTCTGGAGGCAAGGTTATCTTATGACTTTATCCAATTACCTCTGAGTTATGAGTTTTTCTCATATAACTGGTGAGGAAAGGCACTACTTCTTTCTCTGTGTGAGTTCTAAGCACGATTTCCTGTAATCATATTTTGTTATTTTTTTGCCCTGCTTTAGATGGCTTGTTCACATGCTCTGATCAATTTTCTACTTCCTACCTAATATGGAAGCTATGTAGATCTCCAGGATTATCTATTATCTATCTATCTGTCTATCTATCTATCTATCTATCTATTATCTATCTACCTATCTATCTATCATCTCTGTAATCTCTCTTCATGTAAGATGTACCTATTATTTACATACCATCTTCTCTTTGGTGTTCTGTATAGTCTAACTGCTTTGTCTTTCTTATATTTCCAGCTTCTTGTCTTAATTTCCAGAAGAAATTAAACTCTTCATGATTTATTATCCCAGTGAACGGACAGAAAATTCCCTTTAGTCGATAATCTTGGCAAAGCCAATGTTGTGGTGCAACTGGTAAAGCTGCCGCCTGTAACACCAGCATCCCATAACAGAGTAGGTTTGAGATCTGGCTTCTTCGCTTCTTATCCAGTGCCCTGCAAATGCACTTGGGAAAGCAGTGGAGGATGGCCCAAGTATTTCGGTCACTGTCATCCATGTGGGAAACACAAATGGAGTTCTCAAATCCTCTTTTTGGTCTGACCAAGCCCTGTTGTTATGTCCATTTGGGGAGTGAAACGACAGATGAAAGATCTCTTCCTCTCTGTCCCTCTCTCCCTGTCACTCTGCCTTTCAAATAAATAAAATAAATCTAAAGAAAATAAAAACATACACTTAAAAAATCAACTGGGCAATAGTAGTAACAATTTAACTCTTTGTTCTTCATAAATCATCAACCTTTGTTGCCTGATGTCTAATACTATGGATTATGCTTCCTATGAACAAAATTAGTTTTTTCATCAGTTCATTTCATTAGGATAAATCTGCTCATAATCATCACTTTTTGTTCATAAATGGAAATTCCCTTATGGAAACCTTAAAAAAGTACCTCTTAGCAATTTGCAGATGCTATTCATGTTCTCTTTCTTTGATAGACTGTATGTGAGGATTCCAAAACCAATCAGAATTGTTTTATCTTAATTTTGCCATGATCTGTCTGTCACCTTTACATGAAATCTAAAATTAGGCACGGTGCTAAGGACTAAATTGCCCAGTTGGATACAACATCAACTGTATTAATATTTGATTGTTTATTCCCCTAGTAGCCTTTATCTCCACATTACAATAAGACAAAACTCTCACGAGTATTATTCATCATGCTATTTAGTAAATTCTGTATTTTCTTTTTGGCAGCCAGACAAAATCTACTTTGAGTTTATAGTGAAAAGGGATGATTTCATGAGATATCAATAGGTGCCAGCTAGAATTGGAACTGGTTTGAATAGCAGCAATTTAGTGAATTATCTCAGAAACACTGAAAACACATTAAAATGTCAGCTATGCATTTGAGAAGAAAGGAGGAAATTCATATTCAAAGGCTTTCAAACTATTTTTCTGTTCTGAGATGGTGAATTATGCTGATCATGTGATTGCAGTTTTTGTTTAGATAATAACAGAGAACTACAAATCTAGAGCCAGAAAGTAATTGATAGGAGGTAGGGAGGTAGTTAACGTTTGGTTTCAGAAACTCACATGGATATTAATACAAATTTTTTAAGGTATGTATCTCTATTTAGTCTATATAATTGCTAATAAATGCAATAAACAATCTTGAGTCAAAATAAAACAGTAAAATATATTTATATACAAATGTAATTTCAAAACATTTTGAAATGTCTGGGTAAGCAGAAATAGAGATTAAGTATAATTTCCTATTAGGAGCCATTAGGAAGTTAGTGATGAATGATCTCATTGCCATTTCTGGATAGTTCCTGTTACTACTCATATAATTGCTAGAAGATAGTGTATGTTTGTCTATTATTGATGCTTTAATAATATGTAGATCTATTTCATTAATTTATGACATTAGCAATGATATAAATGTTTAGAGTGTCTAAAGAAATTTATATTCAAATAACCTGACTCATCTTAAACATTATTTTGAACACAGATGTGATTGTTAATGACAATGATTAATCTTAACAATCGGTAACACCTCAATAAGGAATATAGAAGTAGTATGTCTATTAATTATTAGAACTGATTTGTCTTTCCTGGTTGTGGACACCAATATCAATGGATAATTTTGCTTAGGGTACTGTGTAGAATAGCCTACAGTGTTACAAAACCAAACATCACACTTAAATAACAAATTTGCTAGACTAGACAATAGTAAGAAACCCACTGCACTAATAAAAAATAATTTTGAATCACAACGCAGTGGAACATCTACTGCTATTATATTCTTGTTATTATTTTAAAAAATTAACCTTACATCTGTATACTTAATAAAGAAGTTTCAGATATTTAAATCTGTCTGCCAGGTTCCACTAATCTGAGCTCATAATTATATTACTTTAGATATCCTCAAAATTTTATTTTCTCTTTGAGTATCTGTTGAAGAGCCTACCCTCCCCAATCTCTTGCAAATATTAAGGAAGTCATTGCATTTCAATAACACAACATGGATTGTGGGGAGCAACTCGGACTAGACTAAGTTACTGGAATTAAGACTTATTCTATGCATCTGCTCTCCCACAATATGGCGCTGGGAGAGGAGTAAACAGCTTCTACACAGTTGCCTCTCGCCAACTTGAGTGATGACCTGTAGGAGCTGATCCTGCTCCTGATTGGAGGAGAGCAGCGTACTCGGCGTGTGGGTAGCAGAGTTGGGATTGGTGGAAGAGGACTATAAAGGAGGAGAGAGACAACATGCACCAGGAACATCTAAAGGGAATATCCGAATAACATCTGAGCAGCCCCCGAGAGAGCCGGCCGGCGGTGTGCCGTTCGCCCGCGGAAGTGGGGAAAGTGGCAGGGGGGCCCGCCCCTTCACGGAGGTGGAGGGACAGCAGCCAACCCGGGAAGAACCAGCAGCAAACCCGGGAAGGGCCCAGCAGACAAAAGAACAGTGCAGGGTCTAGTGTCGTTCCTCTGCGTAGAGGGGGAGCGACAATGGATATCCATTCTTTCTCTGGTTTTAATTTTTCATATTTCGTGATCTTGACTCCAGATATAGAAAGCAAAAATAAACATTATGTCTCTGGACACATTGTTTTTTACAGCTGTGTCTGTTATTTCTGAACATGCTAGGAACAATTTTTTTAAAGACTTACTTCTATATTTGAAATGTGGAGTTACAGAGAGGCAGAGGCAGAGAAAGAGAGAAAGGTCTTCCATCCACTGGTTCACTCCCCAAATGACCACTATGGCTGAAGCTGCGCTGATCTGAAGCCAGGAGCCAGGAGCTTCCTTTGGACTTTCCAAGAGGGTGCAGGGGCCCAAGGACTTGGGCCATCTTCTACTGGCTTCCTAGGCCATAGAAGAGAGCTGGATCGAAAATAGAGCAGCTGGGAACAAAACCAGCACCCATATGGTATGCCAGCAACTCTAGTGGCAGCTTTACCTGTTAAACCATAGCACCGGGCCACTGGGGACATTTTTTAGAAAGATAGACAGGTAGAGTTACAGACAGAGGAAGGAGAGACAGAGAGAAAGGTTTTACATCCACTAGTAATGGCAGCAACTGCCAGAGCTGGGCCCATCTGCGGCCAGGAGCCAGGAGTTTCTTCCAGGTCTCCCATGTTGGTGCAGGGGCCCACGCACGTAATCTATCCTCCAGTGCATTGGGAACATTTTCTTAGCTTCAGTCCTCAATAATATCTCTACTTTCCACCATGAATGTTTATTAAATTCTCAATGTTGATTTCTGCACAGAGTTAATGGATTTTAGGCCATGTCTTTAATTGTTGTGTAGCACAGAGATAAACCATATATATTTTGCTCACAAATTTCCAGGTTTGAAAATTTTTCTTAATGCTTCAGAAAAATTAACCATTTAAAGCCAAAGTTTATTCATCTAGAAAAAGAAATTCTGGACTAAATTTATATCTGGTTGTAATGGCTTGAATCGTATTTAAAACATTGAATTCTTCACTCCCCAAACCACAGAGACTTATTGTATTTGGCAACACGGTCATTGCAGATGTGAACAGTTAAGATGTAGTCCTAGTGGAGCAGGGTGTGTTTGTCCTCTGCCATGATAGGCACACCTAATAGCAAATTAAAATATCACGTGAAAATAGACAAGCAAGACGACTCCTATGTGACAGTGGAGGCCGAAGCTGAAGTGTTACAGCTGGAACCCATAGAACGCCAGTGTGTGCTCATAACTGACAGCAGCTAGGTGGAGGCAAGTAGGATCCGCTTCCGGATTTCAGAGGGCTGGTGGTCATGCTGACTTCCTGTTTTTGTTTCCTGTCTTCAGATTAAGAGACAACACATTTCAGTTGTTTTAAGCCACCTGATTTGTGCAAATTTGTTACAGCATCCCTAGAAAAGCAATACTGTACCTCACAATGCATCCATGATTATATTAAATAACATATGATAAGCATCTAGTAAAGAGTCTGTCTCATAGTTCTTTTATAAACAGTAGATGTCACTATTATTTTCATATTTGCCTTTACAATCTTCAAACCCCCTTTCCATGTCGCTTCACTACCTTATCTATGAAAGCCAACTCTTCTTGCATAAATGCGCTGCAAGGGATCAAATAGTCATATGTAGTATGTAAAATGTTGAGTCACATTTGAAGTATTTATAAAGCATTATAGTATCTAAAAACATTTAAATCTTCCTGGCAAATTGCAAGCAATGTTTGACTGTATTTTATGGTAATGTATATTAAGACTTTCCAGTTTTTGTTAAAGAAAATACATCTTGTGAATTTCATCTAAGTGCATGCTGTAGAAAAAGGCTGGGATAAGGTAGAAAGCATAGACTTTTTTAAATAAAGTTCTTCAGCACAGTTACTGGATTTGCTGGTCTGTTTTGTCCCCTAATAATTGTTTGCTCCACTGCTTCTATCTTTGCCTGGCCATTTCCTCAGCTGGTCCTGGAGCACAGCAAATGGAGGAAAAGGCAGTGTGCCACAGGAGAGCAGGAAGAGATTCAGAGGATTAAAGGAATACAGTCAGTAAACTGTGGATCTGACTTGGAAACATAGTAGAAATATTTCAATAAATGTAAAATTTCAACTCATGATGAGAAACAATAGATAGATATATTTTTTTACCCCTAAGGATGTATCTGCAATAGCAGTCAAACAAATAGTGAAGTAGTTAGAGAAAAGAAATAATTTGAAAATGTCACTTAATTCATGTTGGCATTTAATTGAACAATTCTCCTAGGGCAAGAATTACTCCCTGAGAGTGAGTTAAGCACACAGGGATGCTGCATTAACTCTACCATGCTAATGTGCCAGCCCAAATCATCATAGTCTCTCTCTCCCCAGTAGGAAATCATCCCCAGGGAACTTGATTGATTATATTGAGACATATTAATTATAATTTTAAAAATACAATCCCAGAAACCTCGTTTCTTATGATATTCACTTGGTGAATTTGAAATACATACTGGCATCATATTTCCTTCCAAAATATGCTTATTGGTTATGATTTCAGAATGACAAAATAACCATTTCTTAGCCATCAAATAGATAAAGAGAACATTCCTTTAAAATATTACTTAGATTCTTCATACACAAATAAATAGATGAAATAAGCTTATGATTGCAATCAAGTGTGGTCTGATGCATCTACCCCTCATTTTTAATAATAGTACTTGCTCTTATGGGTAGAAATCAAGACAAAAAATGAAAAAAATATAAGTGAAAATGGTTGCTAAAACACAAATTTGAGAATATCTTCTATTTAGTTTATTGAGGGCATGTGTAATTATCTAGCCACCAAACTTCCACAAACTGAATCAATATGTGATTTTAAAATAGATGATATCTGTGACAAAAAGGAAAGGTTTTGTCTCTATATCAACAAAATTTACTTTAATACAATGTATAATTTGCAACAAATTTCAAAACATCGAATACATATAATATTTTGTATTAAATACTTTTAATAATTACTAGAAGGAAAACAGCAATAAAAGTAAAACAATTTCAAAACCAGCTCTAACTTGTGACATTTCAGTGAAAATTTTAATATGGGTTTGATGCATATATAAAATAGGAAAGCTGATTCCAAAGTACTTAGAACTATTTATACAATTTTTGCTCCAATTAATTAATGAATTAAACCATTTGTTACAAGTAATTCTGTTATAGATAACTGATAAAGAAAACGTTAGATTCACACTTTACTTATATTCAATGGGAGCCATGTATTAATTTGTTGAGGTAACCAATTATCATATGACACTAGAATGCTAATTTTAAAACAGCAAAGCTTATAATGTTACTCAATCCATGTATTTCTTGCTTGCAATCTTGAATATCTTTTTTAATAAAATGTATAATAGACTTGTAATTATCTCCTAACTCGCACTTCCATTTCTAATAATATTGAAAAACTATGTATAATATATAACAGGAACACTGTAATCATTATAAATAGTCTCTTTACCTAGAAGAAAATATTTCATGTTCTATCTTAAGTTATTTTGGCTGTGATATGTATTTGTGCTAGCATGAAAAGATAAATATAAGAATGTGTATTGTCTATTTATTTAATTGCATTTTGACATATGATTGTGAAAAATGTGTCATCATCATCATCATCATTTCACTACCAAAATCAGCTGTGGCAAGAAGTTTAAACAACCACTTTGGATGCCCATATCCCACATCATAGTGTGATTCATGTCTTTGCTATTCCTCACATGACTTCAAATCTTGCTTTTTGCTTACGTGCATGGCAAGCAATGTTTGATGGTCCAAGGACTTGGGTTTCTGCAACTCACATAGGAGACCCAGATGGAGTTCCTAGCTCCTGACTTCTGCCACACCCAGCCTCAGCTCTTGCAACCATTTGAAGAGCAAACCGGCAGATGGAAAATAACTTTCTCTTTTTTTTCGCTCTCTCTCTTTGTATCTGCTACTACCTCTGGCATTCTGTCTCTCTGCCTTTCATATAACCAAATGAATTTTTAAAAATAAAATGAATTCCATAAATACATACAGGTATACTGGAGATAGTTCACACCACTCCATGAGAGGAATTTTGAGAGCTTTTGGAATCTAAATCAAAAGCTTGAAATCTGCCACCTTGAAATTATTCATATCACGAGAGGCTTTTTTTTTTCTGGTTGGTTTGTTTTGTCCTGTTATGAGAGCTGGTTGTTCAATATTTGCAAACAAAAGATTATAAACATAGAGTGTAATATAGAAATAAATCTTGACAGGTTCTCGCTGTAGTAAGAAGACTGTCCTTTACTATTATAGAAATCTGTGATTATGCTGCATTGCATGGCAAAGGGGGCTTTGCAGATGAAATTCAGGTTACGGATTTTGAAATGGGAACATTTACTTGGATTATCCAGGAATGTACAATCCAAATCTGTGAGCCGTTAATAACATAGAGTTTTCTCATGGTAGGGTCTGATATTGTGAGACAGAAGAGGCTACAAAAAAATTTGAAGTGTGAGAAGGACTTGACTCTTTGTGGCTAACCTTTAAGTTGAATGGTGCCACAAGTTAGGTACTACTGCAAACCTGTATAGACTAAAAAGGGTCCGAGGCCAGAAAGAATTGTTTGCCTGTTGCAGGTGAGACCAGGAACGAGAAACAAGTTGAGCGAGCGCCTGTGGACTTCTAATCTAGGAGTTATAGGATGATTTGTCATTTACCATCTGAGTTTGTGGTGATTTGCTATGGCAATAATATAAAATGAAGACACACACAAGCATATGCACGCGCATACACACACAGAGAGACTTTGTGATTTTGTTGAATTATTCAAATGTTAATGTAAAATATGAAAATTTGAATTATCCACAAATTGTCCTTGCTCATAGCCCATTCCTTTATTCTCGGTGGGTTTTTGACTCGTGGTTTTAAGATTTATTTGTTTATTTGAAAGTCAGGGTTACAGGCCTGCGCCGCAGCTCAATAGGCTAATCCTCTGCCTGTGGCACGAGCACAGGTTGCTCCTCTTCCAGTCCAGCTCTCTGCTGTGGCCCGGGAGTGCAGTGAAGGATGGCCCAAGTGCTTGGGCCCTGCAACCACATGGGAGACCAGGAGGAAGCACCTGGCTCCTGGCTTTGGATCAGCACGGTGCGCCGGCCACAGCACGCTGCTGCAGCAGCCATTGGAGGGTGAACCAACGGTAAAGGAAGACCTTTCTCTCTGTCTCTCTCTCTCTCACTGTCCACTCTGCCTGTCAAAAAAAAAAAAAAAAAAAAAAGAAAAAAGAAAAAGAAAAAAAAAGAAAGTCGTAGTTATAGAGAGAGTGGGAGAGACACAGAGAGGTCTTCCATCTGCTGGTTCAACCCCTCTCACTAAATGACCACAATGGCCAAGGCTGGGCCACACCACCGACTGGAGCTAGGCGCTTCTTCAGTGTCACCCAAGTGGGTGCAGGGGCCCCAGTACTTGGGCCACCCTCTGCTGCTTTTCCAGGTGCATTAGCAGGGAGCTGGATCAGAAGTGGAGCAGCCAGAACTGAACTGGCATCCATATGGGATGCTGGCATGACAGGTGTGTTTGATTCATAACATAAAAATAATTTCCTAAAATGAGACAAAAAATTTAAGTTTATAAAGTTACTATATACACAATAACCAGCTTTTAAATCTACTATATTTTAAAAATTGTAATAATTCTTTAAAATGGATAAATTCTGTTTTAAAATTCTCTGTTAATAGTGCTTTCACAATAATCTCTAAACAATTATTTATTGTCCTATTATCCATGTCAAATCAGTTAAAGCAGACCACCAGAAATGCCCCAGAAGGGAGGTATCTGGATCAATATAGAGATAAACTAATGTTAAAAGATTAAGAATTGTTATTATTGTAAATATACATTAATAAAATGCATGCTAAGCCAATGTTAGTAACTATAGAGCAAAATTTTTATAGCTAGTATTTGATAACAGGTAATAATAAATTATGAAACAGAGACTTCAGAAGATTGATGTATTTTAATTAAATAACATTATAAAATCCAATTGGATTTTGATTTCTAACTTCCTTGAATATAGGTCAAAAGAAGCAATGTTTACAACATTTTGAAATTAGAATATAACTGCAAGGACTATATTTCTATCCTTCAAATAACTGAGTGAATAAATAGATAAATATGTCTTGAAACTTAAAAAAGTATTACAAAACTACTTTTCAGTACACTATTTAATATAGATGACATGCAAATAGCCTCCTTACTCTGCTAGTAGGAACTAGTCATTCAATACAGAGATGTTAAATAGATAATTTGGCACTGAGGTAAATGTCCAAAAAGATAAGAGAATGTGTCGCATCTTAAATGTATTGCAAATATTTTCCAACCATCTAAAGAAATGAAATTCACTTTAGTTGATAGAGGGAAATAGATGACACAGCACCTATATATGAGAAAAGAAACTATTTATACATTAGTGCTATATATACTGCACTTGCATTTTCTTCACTATTGAAGATAGATTCTTACTTAGATGACTTAATATTTTCTTATTTATGATGAACTTATAAATTTATTTTGTATTGCTTCTACGAATTTTATTTAGAATACTTGTAATTTCACATTGTATGATCTTATTTTTAATTTATGGAGTATTTTGAGTAACAATATTTAAATTGCGATGAGCAAATAACTATATATATCACAAACATTGATGAAATAAAATTTTATCTTTTTCAGAATTATGTAACACACCTGAAGATTATCCCATTCTTTAATAGAATTATACCAATACTCCCACTTGTATCATTTTTGTCCTCAGTTGCTGTGTATCTCTAATTTACTATAAGGTTTCTGATTCAAAATAACACATTGCCCATTAGAATGGTTTGCATTTAAATTTATTTCAGTGTATTTAAAATCGTATTTTGAAACATTGCATAGATTGTTAAAATCATGCTTTTAACATGTTCATAAGCAACAGTCCCCCTAGTCCTCTTCTTCCGTGACAAGACCTAAGAACCTGGGTGATGCTAATCTAGAAGGACATTCACAGCTCATGAAAGAATCATCACTGCTAATCAAATCAGAGAGAAAACCCACCACTCTGCACCACTGGAGACATTTCACGAACTGAATATTTCATAAGTAGGGGGCTATAGCTGGAGTGGAAATTCTCAACAGTTCAGATTGCGTGCAAATATTTACTTAAACATTCTAGCACAGTTCAGCTGGTGCACAGCAACAGCACCCAAGAGCCTAGAGTGATCCTTATAAATTATGGTAATTACATGTGACATGATTCTTGCTAGGTCACAGCAGCTTGCTTTGGTCCCTCTGGCTTTGCCAGCAATTCCCCTACTTGCATGATTAAGTGGGCAGGGCACCACTGGAAGCCGGATGCAAACTCAATGACAAATGTCTGTTTTGACTGTTTAAAATTGAACTCAATTGTTGAACTGCAGAAACATCAAAACACAATCAAGGAGTGATACCAAGCTCCTGAGTCAGGAGAATTGGTGCAGAGGTAAGGCTACAAAGGCTTGGGAAAGGTTATGGCAGTTTGCATACATTTGCAATACCAATATTTCTTTACACTGACACATGATGTCCTGCTACATTTACCCCAACACATTTGAAGAAACTCTTTTCCCCTATCTGCACATAGGGTAAAAACATTTAAAGGTACAGGAAAAAATCATATTTTATGTTTTTGCAAATATTTTTGTAGTGTCTTCAGAACTACTCAGGGTTCCAAGAGTTAAAAGATGATTAACATAAATCTGTACACTTATATACATTTCTTGGTATGGATACTGTACATCAATAAAGTGTTTTAATATAAAATAATAAACAGGAGTAAAATATAGCAATTGAAGATAGTTGTTGATTTCACAAGAAATTCCTTCACGTGAACACTAACTAAACCAATACTTTGTTACACACTGATAGTGAATTCTACTTCATAATACATTCTCCTATTTATTCCTTTTTAACATTAATACTGGTAATTTTCCTCTTTTCTTAGAGTATTCAAATATACTGTCTAAGAGTTAGCTATTTACATGTCAAGTAGAATTCATTTTATCATTCATAAATAATTAGCACCTTGTAATTTAGATGCTCTTATTTGAAATCTAGTATAGAAATACATTTTCTATTATCAGTAAGAAGACAGAATCACAAGTTAAGAGAGATAGAAAAATAATTTCACAAATGACTTACTGCATTAAATCTCAGGTAACTCACTTACAAAACCTGCAAAATAATAGTGATATGTAAAGAAAAGTAAAATTCACTTTAATTTTTATATAAATAAAAATCCTGCAAATATATACATGGAAATGCTAGTTGGTAGTTCTCACTATTTACATCTGTTCAATTAATTAGAATGGAAGTAGAAAATAAAAACATGATAACAATAAGGATAAATTAAAGGGAACAACCCAACATGGGAAACGGGATACACAGAAGACTCATAAAATGGCAAATGTCCTAAACAGTACTCTGGCTTCAGAATCAGCCCTAAAGGTATTCAGATCTGGCTAAAAAGCCCATGAGAGTATGTCAGGCATGGAAAGCCAAGACACTCTGGCAAAAAAAAAAAAAAAAAAAAAAAAAGAAAAATTAAATGAAAGATCTCTGTGAGTGAGATCCCAGTGGAAAGAACGGGCCATCGATGAAGGAGGTACCTTTTTCTGAAGGGAGGAGAGAACTTCCACTTTGACTATGACTCTGTCAGAATAAGATGGAAGTCGGCGAACTCAAAAGGCTTCCATAGCCTTGGAAACTCATGACAAGAGCCTAGGGTGATTACTGAGGCCATAAACAAGAATGTCAATTTGTTAAGTCAACAACAGGAGTCACTGTGCACTTACTCCTCATGTATGATCTCTGTCCTTAATGTGTTTTACAATGTGATTTAATGCTATAACTAGTACTTAAACAGTATTTTTCACTTTGTGTTTCTGTGTGGAAGCAAACTGTTGAAATCTTTACTTAATTTATACTAAGTTGATCTTCTGTATATAAAGATAATTGAAAATGTATCTTGATATGAATGAGGTGGGAGAGGTAGCGGGAGTTGGGAGGGTTGCGGGTGGGAGGGAAGTTATAGGGGGGAAAAAGCCACTGTAATCCAAAAGCTGTACTTTGGAAATTTGTATTTATTAAATAAAAGTTGAAAAAGAATAAATTAGAGGGAAAATAAAAACTGAGCTGTGAAAATATAAAGTATATACAATTAATAAAAACGGATTTCTGAATAAAACAACCTTTTTAATAATGAGAACTGGCTTGTATCTGCTATTGAGTATTATATTTGAGGGAAAATGCTTTAGTAACATAAATTAAAACTAATAAAATATGCCTGTGTGACTATAATAAATATTTTAGCATAAATCAGAACAACAATGTATGATATATAAAATTATTTAAAATGTTATGTGTTGAAGTGTCTCGGAAAGCTTCCAATGCAGTCAGGATTTGAAAAGTCAAGACCACATTAAAAAAAAAAAAAAAAGCTAAGGATTGCATCATCCCTATTGAATTCAAAGAGAGGGTTTGATATTATAAATTTACCCAAATCCTGGAGAAGAACCACCATAGCATTTGTGCCAGCACATCTTTCTTTTGTGTATTTGTGTTCACTTTTGAAAATGGCTACTTCCTAGGGAAATATGTGGTAAACAGATCCTACATGATCAACTTGCTCTAGTATTCCAATGTGTTTAAATTGCCATTAAGTTCAAGAAATTATATCTTTTTTAGAAAACTTGTATTAATAAATATAAATTTCTGAAGTACAACTTTTGGATTATAGCAGCTTTCCCCCCAAAGCCTCCTTCCCATCTGCAAACCATCCCATCTCCTACTCCCTCTCCCATCCCATTCTTCATTAAGATTCATTTTTAATTATATTTATATACAGAGGATCAGCTTAGTATATACTAAGTAAATATTTCAACAATTGTACCCAACAGACACACGAAGTATAAAGTATTGTTTGATACTGGTTGTACCATTAATTCTCATAGTGCAACACATTAAGGACAGAGATCCTACATGGGGAGTAAGTGCACAGTGACTGCTGTTGCTGATTTAACAACTGACACTCTTACTTATGATGTCAGTAATCACCAGAGGCTCTTGTCATGAGCTGCCGAGGCTATGGAAGCCTCTTCAGTTCACCAACTCTGATCTTATTTAGACAAAGCCATATTCACAGTGCAAGTTCTCTCCTCCTTTCAGAGAAAGGTACCTCCTTCTTTGATGACCCATTCTTTCCACTGTGATCTCACTCACAGAGTTTTTTGATTTAGGGTATTTTTTACAACAGTGTCTTGACTTTCCAAGCCTGCGAAACTCTCATGGGCTTTTTAGCCAGATCCGAGTGCCTTAGGGCTGACTCTGAGGCCAGAGTGCTGTTTGGGAATTTGCCATTCTATGAGTCTGCTGTGTATCCTGTTTCCCATATTGGGTCATTCTCTCCTTTTTAATTCCATCAATTATTTGCAGAATCTGGTCTTATTTATGTGACCACTTTGACACTTAATTATATCTTTATGATCAATTATGAACTTAAACTGATCACTTTGAATAGTGAGATGGCATTGGTACATGCCAACTTAATGGAATTTAGAGTCCCTTGGCATATCTCTAGCTCTACCATTAGGGGTAAGTCCAAGTGAGTGTTTGCTGAACTATACTTCTCCTCCCTCTCTTATTCCAACTCTTATTTTTCAGAAATTAAATCAGTTCAATGCATTTGACCTAGGAAAACTGTTATTCCAGTTACATTTAGATAGCCATTAGAATCATCTTCAGCCATATCAATTTAGTCAGCCTAATGAATTTTATATTTCTTCTACTCTGCTCAAACACTGTTATATCCATCCTCATATATATATATATATATATATATTTATAAATATAATCTGGATTGCTGATGATCCTGAACATTTTCTCATGTGTCTATTGGCCATTTGGATTTCCGCTTTTGAAAAATGTCTATATAGGTCCTTAACCCATCTCTTAAGTGGGTTCTTTGTTTTGTTGCTGTGGAGTTTCTTAATCTTTTTGTAGATTCTGGTTAGTAATCCTTTATCTGTTGCATAGTTTGCAAATACTTTTTCCCATTCTGTCGGTTGCCTCTTCACTTTCTGTTTCTTTTGCAGTAAAGAAACTTGTCAATTTGATGCAATCCCAAATGTTACTTTTGGCTTTGACTGCCTGTGCCTCTTGGGTCTTTTCCAAGAAGTCTTTGCCTGTGCCTATATCTTGCAGGGTTTCACCAATGTTCTCTAATAATTTGATGGTGTCGCGTTGTAGATTTAGATCTTTAATCCATGTTGAGTGTATTTTTATGTAAGGTGAAAGGTAGGGGTCTTGCTTCATGCTTCTGCACATGGAAATCCAGTTTTCCCAGCACCATTTATTGAATAGACTGTCCTTACTCCAGGGATTGGTTTTGGATCCTTGATCAGATATAAGTTGGCTGTAGATGTTTGGGTTTATTTCTGAGATTTCTATTCTGTTCCATTGGTGTATCCATCTGTTTCTATACTAGTACCATGCTGTTCTGATTACAACTGCCCTATAGTATGTCCTGAAATCTGGTATTGTGATGCTGTCAGCTTTGTTTTTGTTGTACTTTAGCTATTCGAGGTCTGCTGTGTCTCCATATGAATTTCAGCATCATTTTTTCTAGATCTGAGAAGAATGTCTTTGGTATTTTGATTGGTATCGCATTGAATCTATAAATTGCTTTTGTGAGAATGGACATTTTAATGATATTGATTCTTCCAATCCATGAGCATGGAAGATTTTTCCATTTTTTGGTAGTCTCTTATATTTCTTTCTTTAAGATTTTGTCATTCTCATCGTAGAGACCTTTAATGTCCTTGGTAAGTTTATTCCAAGGTATTTGATTATTTTTGTAGCTATTGTGAATGGGATTGATCTTAGAAGTTTTTTTTTCAGCTGTGGCATTGTCTGTGTAAACAAAGGCTGTTGATTTTTGTGCATTGATTTTATATCCTGCTACTTTGTCATACTCTTCTATGAGTTCCAATAGTCTCTTAGTAGAGTTCTTTGGATCCCCTAAATAAAGAATCATATCATTTGCAAAGAGGGATAGTTGGAGTTCTTCCTTCCCAATGTGTATTCCTTTAATTTCTTTTTCATGCCTAATAGCTCTGGCTAAAACCTCCAGAACTATGTTAAATAGCAGTGGTGAAAGTAGGCATCCCTGCCTGGTACCAGATCTCAGTGGAAATGCTTCCAACTTTTCCCCATTCAATAGGATGTTGGCCGTGGGTTTTTCATAAATTTCTTTGATTGTATTGAGGAATGTTCCTTCCATACCCAGTTTGCTTAAAATTTTCATCATGAAAATTTGTTGTATTTTATCGAATGCTTTCTCTGCATCTATGGAGATAATCATATGGTTTTTCTTTTGCAGTCTGTTAATGTGGTGTATCACTTTGATTGTTTTGCACACATTGAACCATCCCTGCACCACCAGGGATAAATCAGACTTGGTCTGACACGTGGTTGCATTCTATTGGTGAGAATTTTATTGAGGATTTTTGCATCTATGTTCATTGGTCTGTAATTTTATTTTAATGCTGCATCTTTTTCAGGCTTAGGTATTAAGGTGATGCTGGCTTCATAGAAAAACTTTGGGAGGATTCCCTCTCTTTTGATTGTTCTGAATAGTTTGAGAAGAATTGGAGTTAGTTGTTCTTTAAATGTCTGGTAGAATTCAGCAGTGAATCCATCTGGTCCTGGGCTTTTCTTTGTTGGGATGGCCTTTATTACTGTTTCAATTTCTGTCTCAGTTATGGGTTTGTTTAGGTTTTTTTTTTTTTTTAACTTTTATTTAATGAATATAAGTTTCCAAAGTACGGCTTATGGATTACTATGGCTTCCCCCCCATACCGTCCCTCCCACCCACAACCCTCCCCTTTCCCACTCCCTCTCCCCTTCCATTCACATCAAGATTCATTTTCGATTATCTTAATATAGAGAAGATCAGCTTAGTATACCTTAAGTAAGGATTTCAACAGTTTGCTCCCACACAGAAACATAAAGTGAAAAAATAATAGATGATTTTTTTTAAATGATGATGAAATCAGATCAGACCTATTGTCATGTTTAATCCCAGTGAGAGTCAAGTTGGGAGTTGATAGTTTCTTTTCTTTTCTTTTCTTTTCTTTTCTTTTTTTTTTTTTTTTTACAGAGGATCAGTTTAGTATGCATTAAGTAAAGATTTCAACAGTTTGCACTCCCATAGAAACACAAAGTGAAATATATTGTTTGAGTACTCGTTATAGCATTAAATCTCAATGCACAGCACATTAAGGACAGAGATCCTACATGAGGAGTAAGTGCACAGTGACTCCTGTTGTTGACTTTACCAATTGACACTCCTGTCTATGGCATCAGCAATCCCCCTATGCTCCAGTCATGAGTTTCCAAGGCTATGGAAGCCCCTTGAGTTCTCCGACTCTTATCTTGTTTAGACAAGGTCATAGTTAAAGTGGAGGTTCTCTCCTCCCTTCAGAGAAAGGTACCTCCTTCTTTGAAGACCTGTTTTTTCCACTGAGATCTCACTCACAGAGATCTTTTGCCAGAGTGTCTTGGCTTTCCATGCCTGAAATACTCTCATGGGCTTTTCAGCCAGATCCGAATGCCTTTAGGGCTGATTCTGAGGCCAGAGTGCTATTTAGGACATCTGCCATTCTATGAGTCTGCTGAGTATCTCACTTCCCATGTTGGATCACTCTCTCCTTTATTTATTCTATCGGTTAGTGTTAGCAGGTACTAGACTTGCTTATGTGCTCCCTTTGACTCTTAGTCCTTTCATTATGATCAATTGTGAACTGAAATTGATCACTTGGACTAGTGAGATGGCATTGGTACATGCCACCTTGATGGGATTAAATTGGAGTCCCCTGGTATGTTTCTAACTCTACCATTTGGGGCAAGTCAGCTTGAGCATGTCCCAAATTATATATCTCTTCCCTCTCTTATTCCTACTCTTATGTTTAACAGGGATCAGATTTCAGTTAAATTTCAACACTTAAGAATAACTGTGTATTAATTACAGAATTAAACCAGTCATATTAAGTAGAACAGACAAAAAAACTACTAAGAGGGATAATGTATTAAGTTGTTCATTAACAGTCAGGGCTATGCTGATCAAGTCACCGTTTCCCATAGTGTCCATTCCACTTCAACAGGTTTCCTTTTTGGTGTTCAGTCAGTCGTCACCGATCAGGGAGAACATATGGTATTTGTCCCTTTGGGACTGGCTTATTTCACTCAGCATGATGTGTTCCAGATTCCTCCATTTTGTTGCAAATGACTGGATTTCGTTGTTTCTTACTGCGGTATAGTATTCTAAAGAGTACATATCCCATAATTTCTTTATCCAGTCTACCGTTGATGGGCATTTAGGTTGGTTCCAGGTCTTAGCTATTGTGAATTGAGCTGCAATAAACATTAGGGTGCAGACCGCTTTTTTGTTTGCCAATTTAAATTCCTTTGGGTAAATTCCAAGGAGTGGGATGGCTGGGTCGAACGGTAGGGTTATCTTCAGGTTTCTGAGGAATCTCCAGACTGACTTCCATAGTGGCTTGACCAGTTTGCATTCCCACCAACAGTGGCTTAGTGACCCTTTTTCCCCACATCCTCGCCAGCATCTGTTGTTGGTAGATTTCTGAATGTGAGCCATTCTAACCGGGGTGAGGTGAAACCTCATTGTGGTTTTGATTTGCATTTCCCTGATTGCTAATGACCTTGAACATTTTTTCATGTGCCTGTTGGCCATTTGGATTTCCTCTTTTGAAAAATGTCTATTGAGGTCCTTGGCCCATCTCTTAAGTGGGTTGTTGGTTTTGTTTTTGTGGAGTTTCTTGATCTCTTTGTAGATTCTGGTTATTAACCCTTTATCTGTTGCATAGTTTGCAAATATTTTTTCCCATTCTGATGGTTGTCTCTTCACTCTCCTGACTGTTTCTTTTGCCGTACAGAAACTTCTCAATTTGATGCAATCCCAATAGTTAATTTTGGCTTTGACTGCCTGAGCCTCCCGGGTCTTTTCCAGAAACTCTTTGCCTGTGCCAATATCTTGAAGGGTTTCTCCAATGTTCTCTAGTAACTTGATGGTGTCAGGTCGTAGATTTAGGTCTTTAATCCATGTTGAGTGGATTTTTGTGTAAGCTGTAATGTAGGGGTCTTGCTTCATGATTCTGCACGTGGAAATCCAATTTTCCCAGCACCATTTATTGAATAGACTGTCCTTGCTCCAGGAATTAGTTTTAGATCCTTGATCAAATATAAGTTGGCTGTAGATGTTTGGGTTGATTTCTGGTATTTCAATTCTGTTCCATTGGTCTATCCATCTGTTTCTGTACCAGTACCATGCTGTTTTGATTACAACTGCCCTGTAGTATGTCCTGAAATCTGGTATTGTGATGCCTCCGGCTTTGTTTTTGTTGTACAAGATTGCTTTAGCTATTCGAGGTCTCTTGTGCCTCCATATAAATTACAGCACCAATTTTTCCAGATCTGAGAAGAAGGTCTTCGGTATCTTGATTGGTATTGCATTGAATCTATAAATTGCTTTTGGGAGAATGGACATTTTGATGATATTGATTCTTCCAATCCATGAGCATGGAAGATTTTTCCATTTCTTGGTATCCTCTTCTATTTCTTTCTTTAAGGTTTTGTAATTTTCATCGTAGAGATCTTTAACGTCCTTGGTTAAGTTTATTCCAAGGTATTTGATTGTTTTTGTAGCTATTGTGAATGGGATTGATCTTAGAAGTTCTTCCTCAGCCATGGCATTGTCTGTGTATACAAAGGCTGTTGATTTTTGTGCATTGATTTTATACCCTGCTACTTTGCCAAACTCCTCTATGAGTTCCAATAGTCTCTTAGTAGAGTTCTTTGGGTCCCCTAAATAAAGAATCATGTCATCTGCAAAGAGGGATAGTTTGAGTTCTTCCTTCCCAATTTGTATCCCTTTAATTTCTTTTTCTTGCCTAATAGCTCTGGCTAGAACCTCCAGAACTATATTGAATAGCAGTGGTGAGAGTGGACATCCCTGTCTGGTACCAGATCTCAGTGGAAATGCTTCCAACTTTTCCCCATTCAATAGAATGCTAGCTGTGGATTTTTCATAGATTGCTTTGATTGTATTGAGGAATGTTCCTTCCAAACCCAGTTTGCTTAGAGTTTTCATCATGAACGGGTGTTGTATTTTATCAAATGCTTTCTCGGCATCTATTGAGATAATCATATGGTTTTTCTTCTGCAATCTGTTAATGTGGTGTATCACATTGATTGTCTTGCGCACATTAAACCATCCCTGCATACCAGGGATAAATCCCACTTGGTCTGGGTGGATGATCTTTCTGATGTGTTGTTGCATTCTATTGGCGAGAATTTTATTGAGGATTTTTGCATCTATGTTCATCAGGGATATTGGTCTGTAATTCTCTTTCAGTGCTGCATCTTTTTCTGGCTTAGGAATTAAGGTGATGCTGGCTTCATAGAAAGAATTTGGGAGGATTCCCTCTTCTTCGATTGTTCTGAATAGTTTGAGAAGAATTGGAGTTAGTTCTTCTTTAAATGTCTGGTAGAATTCAGCAGTGAATCCATCTGGTCCTGGGCTTTTCTTTGTTGGGATGGCCTTTATTACTGTTTCAATTTCTGTCTCAGTTATGGGTCTGTTTAGGTTTTCGATGTCTTCCTGGTTCAATTTACGCAGGTTGCATGTGTCCAGGAATCTATCCATTTCTGATAGGTTTCCCTGTTTGCTGGCATACAAGTCCTTGTAGTAATTTCTGATGATTCTTTTTATTTCTGTGGTGTCTGTTGTTACGTTTCCTTTTTCATCTCTGATTTTATTGATTTGGGTCTTTTCTCTCCTTTTTTTAGTTAGTTGGGCCAATGGGGTGTCAATTTTGTTTATTTTTTCAAAAAACCAGCTCCTCGTTTGGCTGATTTTTTGGAATGTTTTTCTTGATTCAATCCTGTTGATTTCTTCTCTGATTTTAATTATTTCTCTTCTCCTACTAGATTTGGGTCTGGTTTGCTGTAGGTTTTCTAGATCCTTGAGGTGAATAGAAAGCTCATCTATTTGGTGCCTTTCCAATTTCTTGATGTAGGCACCTATTGATATAAACTTTCCTCTTAACACTGCTTTTGCTGCGTCCCATAAGTTTTGGTATGTTGTGCTGTTATCCTCATTTACTTCCAGAAAGTTTTTGATTTCTCTTTTGATTTCTTCTATGACCCAGTGTTCATTCAGGAGCATGTTGTTCAATCTCCATGTGTTTGCATATGCTCTAGGGATTCCTGAGTTGTTCATTTCCAACTTCATTCCTTTATGGTCTGAGAAGCTGCATGGTATGATTCTAATTCTTTTGAATTTGCTGAGACTTGCTTTATGGCCTAGTATGTGGTCAATCCTAGAGAAGCTTCCATGTACTGCTGAGAAGAATGTAAAATCTTTAGCTGTAGGATTGAAAGTTCTGTATATATCTGTTAGATCCATTTGGGCTATAGTGTCGTTTAAATCTACTGTATCCTTGTTGATCTTCTGTCCTATTGATCTGTCTGTTTCTGAGAGTGGAGTATTGAAGTCCCCCAGTACTATTGTATTGGGGTCTAAGTCTCCCTTTAAGTCCGTTAACAAATCTTTTAGATAAACCGGTGCCCTGTAGTTAGGTGCATATACATTGATAATTGTTATATCTTCCTGTTGAATTGATCCCTTAATCATTATGTAGTGTCCCTCTTTGTCTCTCTTAACGGTTTTTGTGGTAAAGTTTATGGTGTCTGATATTAAGATGGCTACGCCTGCTCTTTTTTCATTTCTGTTGGCATGGTATATCTTTTTCCAGCCTTTCACTTTCAGTCTGTATGGATCTTTGTTGGAAAGATGTGTTTCTTGTAAGCAGCAAATAGATGGGTTTTGTTCCTTAACCCAATCAGCCAAACGGTGTCTTTTAACTGGACAGTTCAGGCCATTCACGTTCAATGTGACTAATGATAAGTGGTAACTTTGCCCTGCCATTTGCCAAAGATAAGTTCTAATATATGCTTTGAATTCCCTGTGATCTTTTGCTGTGAGGTTTCCTTCCTTTACCTTCTTTCATATTGATGACCGTGTTTCTTTGTTTCTGTGTGTAACACATCTTTAAGCATCTTTTGCAGGGCTGGACGAGTGGCAACAAATTCTTTCAATTTCTGTTTGTTATGAAAAGTCTTTATTTCACCTTCATTCACAAATGATAGCTTTGCAGGATATAATATTCTGGGCTGGCAGTTTTTCTCTCTTAGTACCTGGGCTATATCTCGCCATTCCCTCCTAGCTTGTAGAGTTTCTGATGAGAAGTCAGCTGTGAGTCTGATTGGAGATCCTCTGAGAGTAATCTGACGTTTCTCTCTTGCACATTTGAGGATCTTTTCTTTATGTTTCACTGTGGAGAGTTTAATTACAACGTGTCGTGGTGAGGATCTCTTTTGGTCATGTTTATTAGGGGTTCTGTGAGCTTCCTGTACTAGGATTTCTCTGTCCTTCTCCAAACCTGGGAAATTTTCTGCTAATATCTCACTAAAAAGGCCTTCTAATCCTTTCTCCCTCTCCATGCCTTCAGGAACTCCTAGAACCCGAATGTTGGGTTTTTTAATAGTATCCTGAAGATTCCCGACGATATGTTTTAGATTTCTAATTTCCTCGTCTTTTCTTTGGTCTGACTGTATCCTTTCCTGTTCTCTGTCTTCTAAGTCCGATATTCTCTCTTCTGCTTCTCCCATTCTGTTTGTAAGGCTCTCTATTGTGTTTTTCATTTGATCTATTGAATTCTTCACTTCAGTCACTATCCCAGTTTCCTGTTGTACTAGTTGTTTCGTTTCATTTTGATTCCTCCTTAATATTTCATTTTCACGAGAGAGATTTTCTATCTTGTCCATTAAGGATTTCTGTAGTTCAAGAATTTGTTTTTGAGAACTTCTTAATGTTCTTATCAATTTTTTGAGATCTGCTTCTTGCATTTCTTCTATGTCATCATCCTCATAATCTTGAATTGGGGTGTCTTTTTCATTTGAGGGCTTCATGGTGACTTCCTTGTTTTTATTACCTTGGTTTTTGCGTTTGTTATTTGGCATATTGGAGATATTTGGTTTCTTCACTGTGGTGCTTTTTCTTGTTATCCTATGACTCTAGATTAAGTGGACTATCTGTTTTTGATGGAGCCTTAGGGCTTGAGATGGGTGTGGCCTGAGAGCTCTGTTTGGTGTGCCAAAGGTGACACTCCCAGGTTAAGCGTGGTAAACCTCTCTCTCTCTCTCTCTCTCTCTTTTTTTTTTTTTTTGATTCAAAAGGGAAAGTTATTCTGCACAGCTGAACGAAGTTGGAGGTAGTTAGCAGGCAAATGATATACCCACAGGAGCCAGAGATTGGAAGCTCTTTCCCAAGGACCACACAGGGAATCTGTTTGGCCCTCAGAGCGGGCTCAAATTCTCCTTCAGTCTCCCACTGGGTTGCCAAAGTTACGGAATTGTAGCGTCTCTGGAGAGTGCTCACGTGAATTCCGTGAGTTCTCTCCCCCACCGTCTCTTTTTTCACAGTCTCAGTTCAGTAGCACCACAAATTTACTAGGTCCTAATCTCCTGTTAATTCGCCCCGCCCAGAGTCAGGTTTTTCTGCTAGGCTCAGGGCCGGTGCAGACCTGAGGTCGCTCTGCTTATGAGGTATGTCCAAGATGGCGCCTGCTCTTTGTCTTGCTCGCCCTTGAGAGGTGAGCGGAGAGAGAGAAACCCGTGTCCGTACCAGTCACCTTTTTTTTTTCCCCTCTCTCTTCCAGTTAGCTTGGTGAAGTCCCCCCCCGGGGGTCGTTCCCTCTAGTCTCCTCTCTCCGCTTGCCTGCCGGTGTCTCGGGTTATTGAGGTTCGGCTCACCTCGCGTTCCAGCGCTGGTGTGTTGAGTCTGCCGCTGGTGTCCTGAACTGTGGGCTCCCACGCTCTCCACGCAGGTCTGCTCCCCTTCCAGCGCCGATGTGTGGACTCGGAGCCCTGGACGTCCCAAGTCTCCCCGCTGTTGCACTCCCCTTCGAGCACTTGCGCACAGACCCTGCAGCTTGCGCAGCTCAGTCCCGCGGCTCGGTTTCCGCGGCTCAGTCCCGAGGCTCAGTCCTGCGGCTCGGCTTTCGCGCGCGGTGGGCGACCTTGTTCTCCCAGTAGGTCCTCAGATTCACGCCCACTGGATCCAGAAGAGTTTCGTCTGCAATATTTTCCTGGTTCTTTTTTCTGAGGCTACCGTAACTCCCCTTTTATTAAACTAAATTTTCCCGGACTATCGGTGCGCGCCCTCACTATTCCGCCATCTACAATGACATACTTCTTGTTTAGGTTTTAATGTCTTCCTTGTTGAATTTAGGTAGGTTGCATGTGTCCAGGAATCTATCCATTTCTGATAGGTTTCCCTGTTTGCTGGCATACAACTCTTTGTAGTAATTTCTAATGATTCTTTTTATTTCTGTGGTGTCTGTTGTTACGTTTCCTTTTTCATCTCTGATTTTATTGATTTGTGTCTTTTCTCTTCTTTTTTTAGTTAGTTGGGTCAATGGTGTCAATTTTATTTATTTAAAAAAAAAAACAGCCCTTCATTTTGCTGATCTTTTGTAATTATTTTTTGGGTTCAATTCTATTGATTTCTTTTCTGATTTTAATTATTTCTCGTCTCCTACTATTTTTGGGTCAGGTTTGCTACAGTTTTTCTAGATCCTTGAGATTCATTGAAAGCTCATTTATTTGGTGCCTTTCCAATTTCTTGATGTAGGCACCTATTGCTATAAACTTTCCTCTTAACACTGCTTTTGCTGTATCCCATAATTTGTGATATGTTGTGCTATTATCCCCATTTACTTCCAGAAAGTTTTTGATTTTTTTTATTTCTTCTATGACCCAATGTTCATTCAGAAGCATGTTGTTCAGTCTCAATGTGTTTGCATATGCTCTAGGGATTCCTGAGATGCAAATTCTCAGCTTCATTCCACTGTGGTCTGAGAATCTTCATGGTATGATTCTAATTCTTTTGAATTTGCTGAGACTTGCTTTATGGCCTAGTATGTTTTCAATCCTAGAGTTAGTTCCATATACTGCAGAGAAGAATGTGTATTCTTCATATTGATGGCTGTGTTTCTGTGTTTCTGTGTGTAACACATCTTTAAGCATTTATGCAGATCTGGATGAGTAATGACAAATGTTGGAATGAGAGAGGGAGGAGATGTACAGTTCAGCACATGCTCAATCAGACTTGCCTCAAACTGTAGAGCTAGAAATGTGCCCGGGGATTCTAATTCAATCCCAACAAGGTGCAATGCACCAATGTCATCTCACTATTCAAAGTGATCAGTTTAAGTTCAAAACTGATCAAAAAGATAGGATTAAGTGTCAAAGGGATCACATAAATAAGACCAGTGTCTGTAAATAATTGATAGAATTAAAAAGGAGAGAATGACCCAACATGGGAAATAGGATACACAGCAGACTCATAGAATGACAAAAGTCCTAAATAGCACTCTGGCCTCAGAATTAGCCCTTAAAGCATTCTATCTGGCTAAAAAGCCCATAAGAGTTTCGCATGTATGGAAAGCCAAGACATTGTGGAAAAAAAAATGACCTAAATGAAATATCTCTGTGAGTGCGTTCCCAGCAGAAAGAATGGGCCATCAAAGAAGGCAATACCTTTCTCTGAGGGGAACAGAGAACTTCCACTTTGCAATGACCTTGTCTAAATAAGGTCTGAGTTTGTGAACTCAAGAGGCTTCCATAGCCTTGGCAGCTCATGACAAGAGCCTCTGGTGATTACTGACATCATAAGTAAGAGTGTCAGTTGTTAAATCAGCAACAGCAGTCACTGTGCACTTACTCCCCATGTAGGATCTCTGTCCTTAATGTGAGAATTAATATGAGAATTAATGGTAAAGCTGCTACTCAAACAGTACTCCATATTTTGTGTGTCTGTGTGGGTACAATTGTTGAAATCTTTACTTAGTATATACTAAGTTGATCTTCTGTATATAAATATAATTGAAAATGAATCATAATGAACAATGGGATGGGAGAGGGAGTGGGAGAAGGGATGGTTGCATGTGGGAAGGAGGCTTTGGGGGGAAAGCTGCTATAATTCAAAAGTTGTACTTCAGAAATTTCTAATTATTAAATAAAAGTTGTAAATAAAAAATCAAGAGAAAGAAAAAATACCGAAAATCAGGTTATATTTCCCAGGGATAAACCCAGTACTTTGTTATAATAATGTATTGAGTGTATTAACAATGACACTTTATGAGACGAAAGCAGTTCTATGACAGATTGTTGGTAACCAAAACTTTTTTGGATTATGACTTAATAATGCTTTATTCTTACTTTTTTAAGTGTGGCCTAATTTTACAGGAAAAACATGCCAGGGTTGACTTGCATCTGAAAATATCACCTAACAAAAGGAATTACAGCATCCCTCTGACCTGTGTTATTAATGTAATTGTAAGGGACCTAACACCCTGTCATGTTTATTTCTAATTAGATGGAGAACTACTCTTAATTGGTCTTTCTACCTCAAGGCTTTTACAACAGATTCAGAGGCTTGTTGTTCATTGGCTTATTTCCTTCACATCCTATTTAGATTATCAGAAGATATGAGGCCAAGTACAATATATTTTGTATGCGGGAAAAATAAAAGCAAATCTTGGACACACACTAATTGATTTAATTCATTTGGGTTGCTATGGCAAAATATCATAAACCAGAAGATTTATAAAAAACAGAAATTTGTATCTCACTGTTTGGATGCCAGGAAACCCAAGATCAAGATGGCGGCGGTATTGATGAATTATGAGTGTCCACTTCCTTCTTAATGGATGGTTGCCTTTTCTTTAAGTCCTCACATGGCAGAAGGGGCAAAGGAACTCTCTAGGGTCTTTTACAATGGAACTAATGGGTCTGATCAGTGACCCAGTCGTGTTCCAAATACTCCAACTTCTAATATTTGACTGAGGAGTTCAACAAATGAATGGAGTGGGAGCACAGACATGAATTTTTACTCATCAAAAGGATGTATGATTATAAGTGTAATGGTAGCATTGTGTCTATTTCCATATTTTTTTCAAGAGGAAACTATACTATCATTATGTTAAGAATTCACTTAAATAATTTTGTAACTCTTGTGTGTGTGTGTGTGTGTGTGTCTGTGTGTACTTGTTTCTGATTTTAGATAAATGATTAGAAACTGAACAAATGAAACATTTCCACACATGGTGTGTTTTTCTAGGCTACTTTAAAGGTTAGTAGTGGGATTTAGAACTGACAGTGTTCCCTCTCCCCCATTTTATTCATTTTTTTTATCAATGTGAATATATCATTTGCTAAGACTATCTAGAAAGATGCAAAATAAGATAGAATTAGTCACACTGCTTTGTTAGTGCCATGGAATTTAAAAGAGAAGTCACTTCCATTGGGAGCCTATTTTCAAATAACACTGACATTCAACAATTGGAAAATATAATAGCTAATTGTAAACATTTCCTGAGGCAGGTAGTTTGTTATTATCAAGAATTACTTGTGACAATTTTAAGATCTGAAACACTACATTACACATAAATGCATCCATAAACATGTAGCACAGATCTTTTATTCTCCTATGTAGAGCTTTATAGTAAAATCATAAAGTCCCATTTCATTCCATGTGTAAAAAATACAACATACTCTTTTGCCTCTGTGATCAGCCTTCCTATTTAAAATCTGAAATATCTTACTGAAACAAAAATATGAAAAATGTGGATTTAATATAAATACAATATGAAACAATTCATAGATTTTGTAGGTTTTTTGAAGCCCTCTTTATACTGCCAAAAGCTAAATGGGAAGTATGAGAGTATAATATAGCAAATCAATTTGCTTCCAATTATTTTGAAGAATTATTTCCCATGTGAATAAGTTCTTATCAAATTTATGATATTAAAAGAGCAATGGTCCAGTTCAGAACTCTTGAAAACCTTTCACATTTTATAAGAATTAGTAACACTAAGTCACTATTGCCTAAAATACATGTAAATTGCACTAGTCAAAATGTCAACAATTATGAGTCATTGTAAAACAAGGGAGAAAATCCTGCTTTTACATATGGGTGGATACACCAAACATGACTTTATGGGAATTGAATTAATCAACAGAATTATATTATGTCATGTGAATGATAATACATCACCCTTTAGTTATTGTAGTGATATACATTTTTTAAAATCCATGAAAAATTTTATGCATTTCTTTGACAGGCAGAGTTAGACAGTGAGAGAGAGAGAAACAGAGAAAGATCTTCCTTTTTTTTTTAAATATGCAGCAGTACATATTTATTATTTGCAAATGGTAAAAGCTTACAAGGCCCATTATTAATGGGATAACCACACATGTGAATTATGACTTAGCAACATAGAGTGTAAAGGAAGTTACATATTATATTAAAAATGCACATGCAAATGCATACCAGTCTCTCTCAAGTGCTCAGCATACACTGCTTCAGAAGCAGGAGGCATGAAGCTGTAGCAGTTTGAATATACACAACATACTGAAATCTCTCAAGCATAAAAACTGCACCTAATTTGCCATAATAGTTTCTTTCTTTTTTTTAACTTTTATTTAATAAATATAGATTTCCAAAGGACAGCTTATGGACTACATTGGCTTCCCCCCACCCCATGATGACTTCCCTCCCACCCGCAACCCTGCCCTTTCCCACTCTCTCTCCCCTTCCATTCATATCACGATTCATTTTCAATTTTCTATATATACAGAAGATCAGTTTAGTATACATTAAGTAAAGATTTCAACAGTTTGCACCCACATAGAAACACAAAGTGAAAAATACTGTTTGAGTACTCGTTATAGCATTAAATCTCAATGTACAGCACATTAAGGACAGAGATCCTACATGAGGAGTAAGTGCACAGTGACTCCTGTTGTTGATTTAACAAATTGACACTCCTGTTTATGGCATCAGTAATCTCCCTATGCACCAGTCATGAGTTTCCAAGGCTATGGAAGCCTTTTGAGTTCTCCGACTCTTTTTAATTTATTATTTATTTTGTGTACTTATGGTTTACAAATTGTGAAACAATCACTATAATCAAGTTAATGTATCCATCGGCTCATATAGTTATTGTGTGTATGTGTGTGTGTGTGTCTTCTAGTTTCATCCATTTTGTCATAAATGGTGAGATTTCTTTTCTCTTATGTCTAAATTAGGTATATTTTCTTTATACTTTAATGGATCTAGGTTGTTTCATGTCTTGGGCATTACGAACAGTGATGCAATGAACATGAGAATATGAATTTCTCTCTGAGATATCCATTTCCGTTCTTCTGGATAAATACTCAGGACAGGAATTGTTGGATCATAAAGTAGCTTGGCATCTGATTTTTTGAGAAACTTTGATCCATTTTCCACAATATTTCCAACACTTTGTATTCCTACTGGTAGTGTGCAGGACCTTCTTTCCCCCTTATTTTTCTTTTTGTTACTAGTCATTCTAAAAGATATGATGAACATCTTATAGTGATTTTGATTTACATTTCCATGATGTTTTGTGATGCGGGGAGCCATCTTGTATACCTGTGTGTGTGTGTGTGCATGTGTGGCACAAATATTCACTTGATTTTATATTTATGAACAGCTTGTATCTACAGTTTGCACATATTTTCTATAATTTTGAAACAGTCACTGAGAGATTTTTGATAAGATCAGATTCTCTACCTACAATAAGATCATATCATGCTTTTAATCATAGTCCTTCATCAACTCTGAAATTCACTACTTATTTAACTTTCCAGTACCTGCCTCACCACTGCTATCATCACTTTTTCTGCTGTAGGCAGCCCTAGAAAAAAATTTGGGTTTGAATGTCATCGCTCCTGTATTTGTACTAATAAGAACAGAAAATGCAAACTGTGTTTCCATCAGACGTATTAGAGTAGCAGTGATAATGTTCACCTAACATTCCTTAGTCAAAAAAAAAAAAAAATTATTGAACTATTAGAAAGCATAGAATCCATAAAATAGACAAATGATAAATATATTACAAATTTTGTCTATTCCAATTGTTTAGTAAGTTAACATACATTATTAAGATATCATCTTGAATTTCAAACTTCCCATTATGCTTTAATTATATTAACAAAAATATAACTAAAATCACATACAAGGGTCCAGCGCCGTGGCGTAGTAGGTTAATCCTCTGCCTGTGGCGCCAACATCCCATATGGACGTCAGTTCTATTCCCCACTGCCCCTCTTCCAATCCAGCTCTCTGCTATGGCCTGGGAAAGCAGTGAAAGATGGCCCAAGTCCTTGGGCCCTTGAACCTCATGTGGGAGACCGGAAGAAGCTCCTGGCTCCTGGCTTCAGATCTGTGCAGCTGTGGCCGTTGTGGCCATCTGACGAGTGAACCAACAGAAGGAAGACCTCTCTCTCTCTCCCTCTCACTGTTTATAACTCTACCTCTCAAATAAATAAATAAAATCTTAAAAAAATCACATACAGAAATAGGGGTTGTGGCATAGAAGGTTAAACCACTGCTTATGATGGTAGCATCCTATTTTGGAGTTCCACTTTGAGTATCAGCCGCTCTACTTCTAATCCAGCTCCCTTTGAATGCATCTTAGAAATCAGTGGAGGATGGCCAGATTTCTGGGATACCTACCACCCATGTGGGAGAAACTAACAGAGTTCCTCGTTCTTGGCTTTGGAGTGGCCCAACCCCAGCCATGCAGCCATATGGGGAGTGAATCAGTCATGGAAGATCACTTTACCTCTCCCTCAGTCTCACTGATATTCAAATAAATAAAATAAATATAAAAAATAATATAAAAATCACAAATATAGCAGGATATTTTTGAATTAACAAAAATGAGAGGGGAAAGTGCTATGGCTTAGTGGGTAAAGCTGCCACCTGCACAGCTGGCATCCCATATGGGTGCTGATTTGAATCCTGGCTGCTCTACTTCCTATCCAGCTCTCTGCTGTGGCCTGGGAAAGCAGTAGAAAATGGCCCAAGTCCTTGGGCTCCTGCACCTGCATGGCGTGGGAGACCTGGAGGAAGCCCTGGCTCCTGGCTTCGGATTGGCACAGCTCCGGCCTTTGCAGCCAGCTGGGGAGTGAACCAGCAGATCGAGGACCTCTCTCTCTCTCTGCCTCTCCTCTCTGTGTGTAATTCCTTCAAATAAATAAATAAATCTTTTTTTTTAAATGAGAAATCTGCTTTTTTATTTTATGGAATTTTTAACTAAAACTAAACTGTTGGAAAGTTTTATAATATTAGCATTTTAGAAATACATTTGGAATGATTTAACTTATATAGTAATTTCTCATATATACCTTAAATTATAGTTTTACTTTTCAGATTTTTGCTTTGTTTATTTCTGTTTTTCTTTTTTTTTTTTTTTACTTCTTGAGGTGAGTATTTTTGATTAGCAAATATATTGTTCATTCCTGTTTTAAACTTCAGCTGGATTTCAATGCTTACAAATTACTTTCTTTTTCCCATAACTGCCAGCACCTAATTTCCTCAGATAAAATTGTGCTGTTCACAGGAAATTCTCTTATAAATGAACAAAAATGGAGATTAAAAATAACAGAACTGACAACTGCAAATTAAGAGTTTCCTGATATAGGAACTTGAGTTTGTCAATTTTAGTGATAAATCCATGCTCAGGGTCCACTAAGGGTTAATGCAAAAAAAAAAAAAAAAAAAAAAAAAGAACAAAAAAAAAACCTGTTCAAAAGAAGAATGGGAATTTAGAAAATACCTAATTGTTAGTTCTTTCCTTGTATTTTGGAATATATATAAATATTTCTCTAAGATAAATATTTCTTTAGTAGCTCTATGGTAAATGACTCCAGAAATGACTCCCAAGGGGCTGTCTGTGAAATGTAACCATCCAGGAAGTTAGTGACCTGATTTAATGGGTGCCTTGTGTCTGGGATAGAATTCAAGGACACTGTGCTCCAAGTGGCAAAACTACTTTTTGTCATGGAGATATGAATGGTTAATTTTTGTTTGGATAAGGCTAATTGGCTAATATGGAGGATCAATCCAATTGTTACGTAAATTTATAATTGATATGTGACAAGTGATTCTGTCCAATTCTCTTCAGGAATAGCTATTGTTTATCATTAGAACATACATGTAATGGTTTTTATCTGTTCAGAAATATAAAAAGGTGAGATTTTCACCCCCTGTCTTGGCAATCTCTTTAGCAGATTGCCTTGCGTGAATGGTATTCTGGTTAAATGTTTAATCAAAAAGAAAAGCCTTCTTTGTCTTCTTTCTTCATGGAGAGGTATTCTGTTTTGGGAAGATGTTTTGGTTCCTAATTGCATTTGTCCAACAGTCTGCACCTGTATGTTTCAATGAGCTTCAATTACTTCCTTGCAAGCTAGATTACTTCGTAGTCATTGATTTAAAAATTTTCACTCACTAATTTTATTTTCTTCAAGATAGGTAAATGTGTTAAAGCATGAAAAAATTCCAAAAACTATGATATCTTTTTTTCTTCTTGAAGTTAATTAGAAAAGAGCATGTTAATCTCAGAAAATTTAAGCTTATGTCATATAGCTTATAATTATATACATATAGTTTACAATTCGATTGTCAATCTTCATATTGAAAAAATCTTTGCAAAATTTAAGAATGATATCTTTCATATGAGACATTTAAAAATAAGCTACATTGTATTATTATTATTCAAAACAAAACATGGGTAATAATTAACTTTTTCAGTTTTGTTTCAATATTTACTTTTGCTTTGCTGAGAGTTTTAATTATAATACACATATATGTATACATAAATTTTTATATTCATTTTTGAACTGGAGACTACTGCAAGTTCGCTTGAAGTGGTCCAGAGCAAATTGTTAATATGTGTTAGGTAATGTTGAAAAAAGTCTAGTACACAGCTTCTGAAAGCTAATATACCCAGGAAATTTTTATTTATTTACTTACTTACTTACTTACTTATTTATTCGAAAGGCTGAATTACAGAGAAGGGGAGAGACATAGAGAGAAAGAGAGAAATCTTCCAACCTCTGGTTCATTCCCTAAATGGCTGCAATGGCTGACACAGGGCCAGGCTAAAGTCAGGAACCTGGAACTACATCTGTCTCCACATGGATGTGTGGGCCCAAGCACTTTGGTCATCTTGCACCGTTTTCCCAGGCATGTTAGATAAGAGTTGGATCAGAATTGGAGAGTCCGGGCCTCAATCTCATGCCCAAATTGGATGCCAGCGTTGCAGGCCATGGGCTTAATCTGTTGTGACACAAAGCTGTTTTCTGAAATTTTGAATCCTTTTATTTGCAATTTAAAAATAAGATATGAAGATATGAATAGTTAATTTTTCTTTGAATAAAGCTAATTAATACAAAGGGTTGCTCCAATTCCCAAGCAAATTCAGGTTGAATTTTGTGAAACAGTATTGTTGAACTTTTCAATACAATATTTTCTCACTTTTTTGAAAAATGACATAACTTTATATCTTGTCACAGGTGGATTATTTTAATTTCTTTTAATTTAGATGCTCTTCACATATCCTCAAAGAGAAGGTCTTACTTAATAACTCTGACCTTATTGATGTGTATTTCATTTTGGTGCTGTCCCTATTGTAAGTGTTCATTTACTTATGTTGAAAGGAAAATCTATACAACACCTACCAGAAAAGTTTGTGTTTAGTGGGAGAAAGGAATAGACAGCAAAATGAAATAACATGAATTTTTTATGGGAATTAAATATTTTCCTGTCTCGCTCTTAGTACCTCCCATGATTACTCAAAATTAAGATTTTATATATTTTCAATGAATTTATGAATAAATTATATTCTTGGGGTCACAGCAAGTGCATGATAATTATTACACCACAATAAATTCTCATCAATGTTCACATTAATGTGATATTAATACATAGAAAACAGATTCAATGTAGTTCCTATCTAAAACTATGATGATATTTACCTCCCACCCTTTCTTTTTCTTTCTTCCTTTCTTTCTTATACTTTCTTTCATTTTTCGTATGTTTGAAATAACATACTTTTAATTAATCTTTTAGTCGAAGGCTTACTGATCCACAAAATACAGAGTTCAATAAGTAAAAAGTAAAAAAAAAAGACCATAATTAGTGGGAATATATAAATGGTAATCAATTGAAAAGATATCAATTTCATGTATATAGTAAATTTTAAAATAATGTAAAACATTAAAACTATAATAGTGTATCTATATATTAAATACTATAGATAAGAGAAAATATGTGACATTTTCTTTTTGTGCTTGGCTTATTTCACTTAACATCATTATCTCAAGTTACATCTATTTTGTTTCAAATGTCAGGATTTCATTTTTTTAATGACTGTGTTATAGTCCATCATGCATGTATACCATATTTTCTTTATACAGTCATCAGCTGATGGACTTCTAGGTCGATTCCCCATCTTAGCTGCTGTAAGTTGCTATAAACATCAGAGTGCAGGTAACTCTTTCATATGTAGCTTTCATCTCCTTTGGGGTTGTATAGCAGGATCATATAGTAGATCCATCTTTCTATTTAATCTAAACTATTTATCTATCTGTCTAATCCCCATACTGTTTTCCATAATGACTGTACTAGCTCTCATTCCCACCAACAGTGTATTAGGGTACCTCCTTCTCCTCATCTTTGCCAGCATTTGTTGTTGTTGTTGTTATTATTATTATTATTATTATTTACTTTTGGAGACAGCCATTCTAACTGGGGTGAAGCGATACTTTGTTATGGTTTTTGATGGCATTTCCCTGATGATTAGTAATCTTGAGCATTTTAAAATGTGTCTGTCTGCCATTTGTATTTCATCTTTTGAAAAATGCCTGTTTATATCCATAACCCAAATCTAAACTAGGTTGTTTGCTTTATTGTTGTTGAATTTCTTGAATTCCTTGAATTCTGTATGTTAATCCTTTATTGGATGTATAGTTTGCATATATTTGTTGGTTGCGTTTTTGTGTTGGTTGCCTCTTCGCAGTGTTGATTGTTTCCTTTGGTGTGCAGAAGCTTGCTAGCTTCATGTAGCTCCTTTTGTCCATTTTTTTGCTTCTATTGCCTGTGCTTTTGGGGTCTTATTCAAAAAGTCTATGCCTAGGCCAATGTGTTGCAGCAATTCCACTATGTTTTCATCTTGTAAATTAATGGTTTCAGGTCTTAGGTTTAGACCATTCATCCATAGTGAGTTGATTTTGTATAGGGTGTAAGGCAGGGTTTTCCCCAACCATTTGTTGAGGTGACTGTTCTTTTTCCAGGGAATGAATTTAGTCGTTTGTCCAAGACAGATTTTTTGTAGGTGCATGTATTAATTTCTGATGTTTTTACTACAGGTAAATATAATGTACTGCATATTTTTCTTTAAAAAGAAACTAGAAGATTGGATTTTGAATGTTTTCACCATAATGATACGTTTGAGGAGATAGATTTTTTCACTGGATTGGACATTATGTGATATATAAATTCACAGACACATTATACAATACCCAGATATATGTACAACTTTTATGTCAGTTAAACATAAATTTTTAAATTAAAAAAGAATTATGTGGTTTCTATTATGTTCCATTGTTCTATGTGTTTCTTTTTATGTCAGTGCCTATGAAATTCAGTAGTTTATGATAAAGTGTGTATTTCAACTTTCCAGATTATCATCAAATATAATATTCAATAGAAGCTTTAAATAAACTCTGTAAGAAAAGTCTTTTGTCCACTCAATAAAACTTTCAAATAAAAATATGATTTCAAACCACTGAAATTTTGGTGTCCAAGTTTACACTTGAGAAGGCTTATAGATATAACTCGGATTGATTTTTCCAAGTTTTCTGACCCTAGTATTCATTGGGACATCGAGTTTTTTCCTACATATTATCTCTTTCTAGCAATAAGTTTTAATTTACATAGCCAAAAAGAGTTGATGGAAATTTTTAGATGAGTTAAAATAGCATTTGTCTCTAAAACTATTTTTCATTATGCAAATGTACAATTTATCTTGGTTTGTTGTTTATAATGAATAAATAATTTCTCATGGCCAACAAAAGCAATATATAAAAACATTTGTTTCATAATAAGTCTTACATTCAATTAAAGAGAAAATGTACTTTTTGAAACGTTATAAACTTGTAATTTCCATAGAAATTTCATAAACAATAGCATTCACAAGAAATCCTGATTTTCTATAAAGAGAATGAGGTAATGCACTCAAATTACAATTCTATTTAAATTTGCAAATTTGACATTCTAATTTATACATTGAATGAAACTTTTTTGTAAATAATATCCTCACTTTTACAATACTGTTCTTAGTTATGTTGTCAGCAACATTTGTTCCTGTGTTTTAGGTTATTTTTCAAAGACAAAACTATTGTACTACTTTCAGAAGGTTATGTTCTGTGTGACAAAAGAGAAAAACAAACAGCACTTCATTTACCTGTAGATTTTGCCCAGCCTGTCAAAGTTGAAAGCCACTGTTTGGGGCCACTGGCACTATAAACATTTTTGATACTGCCATTTCATTTCCATTGCATTTGTTTTTCGTGTCTTCCTTTTTGAAACAAAAACCTTTGAATTCTTACTTCAAAACTGCATGTTTCACTTTGAAAATTTACTGCTATTTAATAAAGATAGACACATATTCTTGCTACAGATTTAGGTTGAAACATTTATAATAACATGTGTATACTTTTCCAGAATCTTCATATTCTACTCTTAAGAATATGCTCAATCGGACGTTACCCCTAATAGGAGAGTTAGAAACATGCTAAGAGATTCCAATTCAATCCCATCAGGGTGGTATGTACCAATGCCGTCTCACTAGTCCAAGTGATCAGTTTCACTTCATAATTGATCATAATGATAGGATTAAGAGTCAAAGGGATCACATAAACAAGACTAGTGTCTGCTAATACTAACTGATATAATTAAAAAGGAGAGAACAATCCAACATGGGAAGCGGGATACACAGCAGACTCATAGAATGGCAGATATCCTAAACAGCACTCTGGCCTCCAAATCAGTCCTTAAGGCATTTGGATCTGGCTGAAGAGCCCTTGAGAGTATTTTAGGCATGGAAAGCCAAGACACTCTGGCAAAAAAAAAAAAAAAACACCTAAATGCAAGATTCTGTGAGTGAGATCCCATCCCAGTGGAAAGAATGGGCCATCAATGAAGGAGGTACCTTTCTCTGAAGGCAGGAGAGAACTTCCACTTTGACTATGGCCTCGTCTAAATATGATCAGAATTGGTGAACTCAAGAGCCTTCCATAGCCTTGGCAGCTCATGATAAGAGCCTCAGGTGATTACTGACGCCATAAATAAGAGTGTCAGTTGTTAAATCAAATGGGAGTCACTGTGCACTTACTCCCCATGTAGGATCTCTGTCCTTAATGTGTTGTACTATGTGAATTAACAGTATAACTAGTACTCAAACAGTACTTTATACTTTGTGATTCTGTGTGGGTGCAGTCTGTTGAAATCTTTACTTAGTATATACTAAGTTGATCTTCTGTATACAAAAATAATTGAAAATGAATCTTGATGTGAATGGGATGGGAGAGGGAGTGGGAGATGTGGTTGTGGGTGAGTGGGAGGTTATGGGGGGAAAAGCCACTATAATTCGAAAGTTGTACTTTAGAAATTTAAATTTATTAAATAAAAGTTAAGAAATTATATGCTAAATATTTGAAATATATTATGCTGTGTATATGTGTGAAAGCAGTATGCTCATGGTTCAAGTTTTACAACACTATATACTAAAAAAAAAAATAATACTATGGGGCAGATGTTTGGCTCTGCAGTTAAGCCACCAGGTGAGGTGCACACATCCCACATCAGAGTGCCTGAGTTCAAGTAGCAGTTTTGCTCCTAATTACAGCTTCCTGGTAATGTATGGCATAGGATGTAGCAGGTAAAGGCTCAAATAGCTGGGTCTCTGCCATCCATACAGAGACCTGGAACGCGTTCAGAGCTCATGGCATTTGCCTGATCCAATCCCAGCTATTGTGAGCTTCTTGAGAGTGAATTGGGAGGTGGAAGCCCTGTCTGTCTCCGTTTCATCTCGCTATATATCTCGCTATCTCAAACAAATCAAGAAATATTAGTATAAACAAATAAATGCTAACTAAAGAGAAAATGTGTAAATTTTTGTGGTTGGAGTATTTTAATTAAAATTTAATGAGAGTACTACTACTGGTGTGTAGTCTAATTAAAATAATGGTGCAGGTCAATACATTATAGTGATCGTGGTGAGGTGGCGATCTTCAGATGTGTATGTGTGTTTGTGTGGTGTGTTTAGGGATGGAAATCAAATAAATTAATTGTTTTAAAAAGCTATTTTAAATTTTACACTTTGCATTATCATTGAGTTCCCTCAGCTGTCACAAGGAAAAGTGCTTTTAAACACAATGCTTTCCTTACCTTTCTATTTTTAATTTTTTCTTTACTATTGATACATAATGCACATATTTATTTGTATTTTTAAAGTTTGAATACGTGTATGATTATTTGATGTACAAAACAAAGCAAATATATCTATAACCTTGAACATTCATTATTTCATCTTTATGATTAAAACATTCAAAATCCTTTCTTCTAGCTTTTAAAATATATATAATTGTCATCTGCAGTCACCTTGCATTGCAATAAGATACAAGATCTTATGTCTATTGTCTAGATATAACAGTATCAGTTAGTCGACATTTTTCCATTCCCCTCTTTTAATCCCCTACTCCAGTCTACTCTTGTTGATGTCTGGTGTTCATTTTAGTTTTAGCTTTTTTTTTTCCCTTCAAGAAACCATTTATTTAATGAGTACAAATTTCATAAGTACAACTTTAGGAATATTCATCCCATCATACCCGCCATTCCACCCCTACTCCCACCCCACCTTTTCTTCCCTCTCCCATTAGCTTTAGCTTTTATGAGAATCAACTGCTTTTTTTCTTTTTTCTTATTCCACAGATGAATAAATTAATGCAATATATGTATTTCTGTGTTGGCTCATTTCACTTAATATAATGACTTTTACCTCCATTGGTTGTTGTTCTAAATGCAAAATTTCATCCTTTTATGACAGACTAGTAGTATATTGGTTTTATAGACTGTCTTTTTTATCCACCCATCAACTGACTGATACTTACTCACATGTATATTTCAATATTAATAGTGTTGAGGGATTTCACAGCATTTTGAATTGATTTCTTACTCCCATGGCTAGCAATGGAGTCTATATCTTTTTCATCTTCACTTATTTTGATCAGAGTCCCATCTTGGTCTGCAGCAATTTCACATTTACAGGTTAACCTTAAGAAGTTTGGCTCTGGTTTTCTTTTTTGCCATTTGGGTAGTATCCCTATGTTCCTAAATCTTTATATATGAAGTACATGACATTTGTTTACCTTAAGTTAAAAATGTCTTTGACAAAATTTTATGAAAACTTAAATATAAAATTACATATGTTCTAAGGGGAAATGATAAATGACAAACATTCTTGAGCATTAATATGGGTTTAAGATAATTTTTAAAAAATATATATGCCTTTCTCTGGGTCTTTAAATACAGCACTTTCATCTCTTCCAAAATGAACATTTTCAATAGCTAGTCAATTTACCTTACATTCATCCACATTTGAGGAAGAAAACATGAATTCATAATAGAATGATATCTAAACTGTGTTCTATTAATGAAAATGTGTTTTTCTCTGATTACCTCTCTGGCTATTATCAAATTTATCAAATGTAACTTTCCCAGTGTTATAGTTAGAATTTTGATACTAAAATTCATTTCTAGTCATCTAAGTGACTCTAAATATGTCATGAGCAACTCATTTTGTTTTAGATACATTGTTACATAATCTATTACTGTAAAATATGATTTTTATTTTTTAAACTAAACATTATTACATAAATAGCTATAAAATAAAATAATTGCTTAGTAGCAAATAAGAGTACACTTTTCAAAAGATTTATTTATTGATTGTATTTTAGAAGCAGATTTATAGGCAAAAAGAAGGAGAGACAGAGAGAGAGGTCTTCCATCCACTTGTCCGTTCCCCATATGACTGCAACTGCTGGAGCTGAGCCAATCTGAAGCCAGGAGCCAGGAGGTTCTTCTGATTCTCCCAGGCAGGTGCAGGAGCCTAAGCACTTGGACCATCTTGCGCAGGTATTTTCTGCAAAATTAGATCATTTAGGGAGTATAACAGAAGGGAATGCCTAATATCACTTTGAGGAAACTTTTACAAATATTAGAATACAATGTTTTAGTCAACATAACAAACGCACTTTGATTGCTTGTCTTGATCTAACTAATGTACATTGAATAATAATGGTCACAATCTATCTTCATTTTGTGTATATAAATGCTGAGAGTTAGAATGGTCTATTTATAGTTTTAGTACAAGGTTGAATGCACTTATCACACTTCATTGCTTGCACATTTTATACTTAGAAAAAGTGTTAAGAGTCTTTTTTTATTGATTCACAGGCTAAGCAATTTCATTTTTTGTTTTCATACTTTGACCTACAACCCTAGGATCCATTAGGGCATTACAATAGCAAGGTGTAGACACATCAACTACCAAGAAATAGAACTAAAATGACACTGTCTCCAGCTAGGGATACATTAATAGACCTGAGAATTCAAACGCAGAAAAGGCAATTTTTTCCTGCTGGGAAGTGGAGTTCTCAAGAGGGCCATCTGAGACTAAGAACATGATATGAAAATCAATAAAGGCCCTATTGTGCTACGGATGTGTCCGGGAAGTGTCATTTTATGACTCGCTAGTGGATAGCTAAAGGAAGTTAAGCTACTTTACTCAGAGTAATTGTATGAATCCTTGTTCATTAGTGGTCTGTTTTGCCGTTCATCGTTAAAGTAAAAAAATATTGTGGATTCCAGTTTGAAATGGGTTATCATGAAAATAAATTAATATGAAAACTGGATTTGCAAAGATATAAGAATTAATCACTCTTGTTTTTCATTCTCAAAGTTCCTATAATTATACATAAATGTAAAGAGATACCTGTAAAAACTGGCTAATTGATAAGAATTGTGGCTAAGAAAATATTCTGTTGGTTAACCAAAGAAAGAAATTTATAAGGCATCACTGAAAACATTACTAAGATTTGTGCAATTTGAATACATGATTTGAAAGATTTAATTTTTTTAAGATTTTTTTTAACTTTTATTTAATGAATATAAATTTCCAAAGTACGGCTTATGGATTACAATGGCTTCCCCCCATAACGTCCCTCCCACACGCATCCCTCCCCTTTCCCACTCCCTCTCCCCTTCCATTCACATGAGGATTCATTTTCGATTCTCTTTATATACAGAAGATCAGTTTAGCATACATTAAGTAAAGATTTCAACAGTTTGCTCCCACACAGAAACATAAAGTGAAAAATAATAGATGATTTTTTAAATGATGATGAAATCAGATCAGACCTATTGTCATGTTTAATCCCAGTGAGAGTCAAGTTGGGAATTGATAATTTCCTCTTTTTTTTTTTTTTTTTTTTTTTTTTTTACAGAAGATCAGTTTAGTATACATTAAGTAAAGATTTCAACAGTTTGCACCCCCATAGAAACACAAAGTGAAATATACTGTTTGAGTACTTGTTATAGCATTAAATCTCAATGTACAGCACATTAAGGACAGAGATCCTACATGAGGAGTAAGTGCACAGTGACTCCTGTTGTTGACTTTACAAATTGACACTCCTGTTTATGGCATCAGTAATCTCCCTATGCACCAGTCATGAGTTTCCAAGGCTATGGAAGCTCCTTGAGTTCTCTGACTCTTATCTTGTTTAGACAAGGTCATAGTTAAAGTGGAGGTTCTCTCCTCCCTTCAGAGAAAGGTACCTCCTTCTTTGAAGACCTGTTCTTTCCACTGGGATCTCACTCACAGAGATCTTTCATTTAGTTTTTTTGTTTGTTTGTTTGTTTGTTTGTTTTTGCCAGAGTGTCTTGGCTTTCCATGCCTGAAATACTCTCATGGGCTTTTCAGCAGATTGGAATGCCTTTAGGGCTGATTCTGAGGCCAGAGTGCTGTTTAGGACATCGACCATTCTATGAGTCTGCTGAGTATTATTTACTTACTTGAAAGTCAGAGTTACACAGAGAGAGGAGAGGCAAAGAGAGAGAGAGAGAGAGAGAGAGAGAGAGAGAGAGGTCTTTCATCCGATGGTTCACTTCCCAATTGCCTGCAATGGCCAGAGCTGCACTGATCTGAAGTCAGGGGCCAGGAACTTCTTCCAGGTCTCCCACCTGGGTTCAGGGGCCCAAGGACTTGGACCATCTTCTACTGCTTTCCCAGGCCATAGCAGAGAACTGGATTGGAAGTGGAGCAGCCGGGTCTCGAACTAGCTCCCATATGGGATACTGGTGCTTCAGGCTGGGGCATTAACCCACTGCACCACAGTGCCAGCCCCTTAATTTTGTAAATATGTACCACATTAGGCTCTGAGAGTTACACATTTGGAAATGTAGCTATTAATTCCTGGAGTCTTTATTAGTTATGCTACTAAATATCATATTTCCTCAGATTACTATAAAAAGGAGTTTGAGAATTATAAGGCAACAGGCACTCGGTGCTGGGGCATAGCAGTTAAAGCCACTGCCTGCAGTGCTGGCATCCCATATGGGTGCAGGTTGGAATCCCGGCTGTCAGATCCAACTCTTTGCTTTGGCCTGGGAAAGCAGTAGAGGATGGCCTGAGTCCTTGGGCCCCTGCACCTGTGTGAGAGACCTTGAGAAAGCTCCTGTTTCCTGGATTCAGATCAGCCCAGCTCGGGCCATTGCTGACACATGGGGGAGTGAACCAGCAGATGGAAGAGCTCTCTCTCTCTCTCTCTCTCTCTGCCTCTGCCTCTCTGTAAATCTGCCTTTCAAATAAATAAAAAATAAAAATAATAACAAAAGGAATTCTACCTCAGTGCTCTTTGGTTTCCCCCAATATCACTTGCTAAGTTTCTTATTATTTTGCCCATTTATTTTTCCTATTAAAAATCATTCTATTACCTAATTGCTGCTATGTATCGTTTGGCAGAGACTGGTTGACAGGAGAGAAGCTATTGCCATTTAACATTTGTATTTGAGATTCTACACTTTTGTCTCTTTTTACTGCTGCTTTAGTTTATGAAGAATTTTAAATGGACTATACACTTTATTTACACAGGTAACTGAGAGATTTTGAAACTTCTGAATTTAAATGTTTATTTAAATGAGTTTGTTTATTCACTAATGAAAAATCATAAACGTCAAAACTTATTTATTCATTCACTCATTCAAAAGCAGCTTTTCAGAGATGACTATGAGGAATCCATTGGGCACTGCACTAGAACTCCTGTAGGTAAAATCAGGGGAAGTGAAAAGTCGTGGGGCCCATGATGATTTAAGTGTGAAAAAGGGGAAATTACAGTCGTATTCATTATAAGTATGGCAAAAATTATTTGAGTGTATATACCATCTTTTTCATTTTGAAAACCTGATATCCATTTAAAGGTTCAGAATTTTTTTACTTTTAAATGGTATCTAATTTGTGTATATATAGGTATATTATTTAACTTTAACACAACAATATATTTTGATTCAGGTAATATAGTTAAAATTATCTCTCCTTTTATTTATTTATTTGAATGGCAGAGCTTCAGAGAAAGAGTCAGAGACATAAAGAGAGAGAGAAAGACAGAGAGAGAGAGAGAAAGAGATCTTCAATCGGCTGATTAACTCCACCGGTTAGCCACAGTAGCCAGAGCTGGGCCAAGAACTGTCATTTTGACAATTTTGAGTCACCCTATGATCATAGAGTATCTCTCCATTTATTTAATACTTTGATTTCTTTAATGACAATTTTGTAGCTTTGTTCTTCTTGAGCTTTTTGCCTTTTTTTTTTTTATGAGATTTGTCACCTAAGTATTTCATACTTGAACTTGAGGATGCTCATTTAAATAACATTGTGGTTTTAATTCCAAATTACAATTGTTCATTTTAAGTTTATAGTAAAGCAATTGCATTTTGGTAATTAACAATGTATTATGAAATCTTGCTATAATTATCTGCTAGTTCTAGTGGTTTCATTGCAAATTAATTCAGATTTTTCTATATAGATCATATCATTTATGATGTTTTATTTCTTTCTTTATAAAACATATACCTATATTTTCCTATTCTTGTTTTATTGCATTCTCAGACAATTCTAGTTTATTTTTGATATTTTTGATGTCAGTGACCACCCAAGGCTCTTTATATGCACTGCCAAGTTTATGGAAGACTTTTGAGTCCACAAACTCCGTTGGTATTTACACAGGGCCATATACAAGTGGAAGTTCTCTCCTCCTTTCAGAGAAAAGTAGATTCTTCTTTGATGGCCCCTTCTTTCCAGTGGGGTCTCACTCACAGAGATCTTGCATGCAGAACAGTTTTTGCAACTATGTTTTGGCTTTCCATGTCTGAAATGCTCTCATGAGATTGTTCAGGCAGATCCAAATGCCTTAGGGGCTGATTTTGAGGTCAGAGTGCTGTTTAGGGTGTTTGTCATTCTATGATTCTGCTGTGTGGACTGCTTCCCATGTTGGAACTTTCTCTTCTTCGTAATTCTATCTATTGTTATAGCCAGACACTTGGTCTTATTTATGGGATCCATTTGACATTTGGTCCTATCTATATGATCAACTCCACACTTAATATGATAACTTTATCACATAAGATGGGATTAGTGCCACACAGCTAAATGGGATTTGGAGTCCATGATTTTAGCTTCACCCTTAGGAATAAATCTGTGGGAATGTGTATCTAACTGTACAGATTCTCCCTCTCTCACTCCCACTCTTATTTTTAAGTAGGATCTATTTTCAATTGACTTAATACATCTATGATTCTATGTTAAGTAAGGAGTTCAGTCAATGGTATTAAGCAGCAAAAAGTGAATTAAAAAACATAAATAAAATGAAACATTTTACAGGTTACCTTTTTGGTGCTCTGTTAGTTATCACAGATCAGGGAAAACATATGGTATTTGCCCCTTTGAGACTGGCTTATTTCATGAAGTATTATGTTTTCCTGATTCATCCATTTTGTTGCGAATGACTGCATTTCTTTTTTTTTTATGCCTGTGTAGTATTCTTTTTTTTATTAGAATTTTTATTTTTATTTTTATTTTTTTTTTTGCTTTCAAACTTTTATTTAATGAATATAAATTTCCAAAGTACAGCTTATGGATCACAATGGCTTCTCCCCCATAACGTCCCTCCCACCTGCAACCCTCACCTTTCCCACTCCCGCTCCCCTTCCATTCACATCAAGATTCATTTTTGATTCTCTTTAAATACAGAAGATCAGTTTAGCATACATTAAGTAAAGATTTCAACAGTTTGCTCACACACAGAAACATAAAGTGAAAAATAATGTTTAGGTACTAGTTATAGCATTAACTCTCAATGTACAGCACACTAAGGAAAAACATCCTACATGAGGAGTAAGTGCACAGTGACTCCTGTTGTTGACTTAACAAATCGACACTCTTGTTTATGGCATCAGTAATCAACCTAGGTTCTTTTCATGAGCTGCCAAGGCTATGGAAGCCCCCTGAGTTCACTGACTCTGATCATATTTAGACAAGGCCATGGTCAAAGTGGAAGTTCTCTCCTCCATTCAGAGAAAGGTACCTCCTTCTTTGATGACCCATTCTTTCCACTGGGATCTCAATGGCAGAGATCTTTCATTTAGGTTTTCTTTTTGCCAGAGTGTCTTGGCTTTCCATGCCTGAAATGCTCTCATGAGCTTTTCAGCCGGATCCGCATGCCTTAAGGGCTGATTCTGAGGCCAGAGTGCTGTTTAGGACATCTGCCATTCTATGGGTCTGCTGTGTATCTCACTTCCCATGTTGGATCATTCTCTCCCTTTTTGCTTCTATCAGCTAGTATTTGCAGACACTATTTTTGTTTATGTGATCCTTTGGTTCTTAGTCCTATCATTACGATCAATTGTGAACAGAAATTGATCACTGGGACTAGTGAGATGGCATTGGTACATGCCACCTTGATGGGATTGAATTGGGATCCCCTGGTATGTTTCTAACTCTACCGTTTGAGGTAAGTCAGCTTGAGCATGTCCCGAATTGCACATCTCTTCCCTCTCTTATTCCCACTCTTACATTTAACAGCGATCATTTTTCAGTTAAGTTTCAGCACTTAAGAAGAATTGTGTATTGATTACAGTATTCAACCAAAAGTATTAAGTAGAACAAACAAAGAAAATACTAAGAGGGATAACATATCAAGTTGCTCATCAACAGTCAGGGTGAGGGCTGATCAACTCACCATTTCTCCTAGTGTTCATTTCACTTTAACAGGTTTCCTTTTTGGTGCTCAGTTAGTTGTCACCTATCAAGGAGAACAAGTGCTATTTGTCCCTTTGGGATTGGCTTGTTACAATCAGCATAATGTTTTCCAAATTCCTAACAGGGATCACTTTTCAAGTAAAATTTAAATACCTAAGAATAATTGTGTGTTAATTACAGAGTTCAACCATGGTACTAGAACAAAAAAACATACTAAAATGGATAAAGTATTACATTGTACATGACAGTCAGGACAAGAGTTGATCAAGTCACTGTTTGTCATAGTGTCCATTTCATTTCAACAAGTTTCCCCTTTGGTGCTCAGTTAGTAGTCGCCAATCAGGGAGAACATATGATATGTGTCCCTTTGGGACTGGCTTAATTCACTCAACATGATGTTTTCCAAATTCCTCCATCTTGTTGCAAATGACCAGGTTTTGTAGTTTTTCACTGCTGTATAGTATTCTATAGAGTACATGTCCCATAATTTCTTTATCCAGTCTACTGTTGATGGGCATTTGGGTTGGTTCCAGGTCTTAGCTATTGTGAATTGAGCTGCAATAAACATTAATGTGCAGACAGCTTGTTTGTTTGCCAATTTCATTTCCTTTGCGTAAATTCCAAGGAGTGGGATGGCTGGGTCGAACGATAGGGTTATCTTCAGGTTTCTGAGGAATCTCCAGACTGACTTCCATAGTGGCTTAACCAATTTGCATTCCCACCAACAGTGGGTTCGTGTCCCTTTTTCCCCACATCCTCGACAGCATCTATTGTTGGTAGATTTCTGAATGTGAGCCATTCTAACTGGGGTGAGGTGGAACCTCATTGTGGTTTTGATTTGCATTTCCCTGATTGCTAGTGATCTTGAACATTTTTTCATGTGCCTGTTGGTCGTTTGGATTTCCTCTTTTGAAAAATGTCTATTGAGGTCCTTGGCCCATCTCTTAAGTGGGTTGTTTGTTTTGTTTTTGTGGAGTTTCTTGATCTCTTTGTAGATTCTGGTTATCAACCCTTTATCTGTTGCATAGTTTGCAAATATTTTTTCCCATTCTGTCGGTTGTCTCTTCACTCTCCTGACAGTTTCCTTTGCAGTACAGAAACTTCTCAATTTGATGCAATCCCAATAGTTGATTTTGGCTTTGACTGCCTGTGCTTCTGGGGTGTTTTCCAAGAAGTCATTGGTCATTGCTGGTACCTATATCTTGCAGGGTTTTTCCAATGCTCTCTAATAATTTGATGGTGTCAGGCCGTAGATTTAAGTCATTAATCAATGTTGAGTGAATTTTTGTGTAAGGTGAAATGTAGGGTTCTTGCTTCATGATTCTGCATGTGGAAATCCAATATTGGATTTTCCAGCACCATTTATTGAATAGACTGTCCTTACTCCAGGGATTGGTTTTGGATCCTTGATCAAATATGAGTTGGTTGTAGATGTTTGGATTGATTTCTGGTGTTTCAAATCTGTTCCATTGGTCTATCCATCTGTTTCTGTACCAGTACCTATTGAATGGGGAAAAGTTGGAAGCATTTCCACTGAGATCTGGTACCAGACAGGGATGCCCACTCTCACCACTGCTATTCAATATAGTTCTGGAAGTTCTAGTCAGAACTATTAGGCAAGAAAAAGAAATTAAAGGGATACAAATTGGGAAGGAAGAACTCAAACTATCCCTCTTTGCAGATGATAGGATTCTTTATTTAGGGGACCCAAAGAACTCTACTAAGAGATTATTGGAACTCATAGAAGATTTTGGCAAAGTAGCAGGGTATAAAATCAATGCACAAAAATCAACAGCCTTTGTATACACAGACAATGCCATGGCTGAGGAAGAACTTCTAAGATCAATCCCATTCACAATAGCTACAAAAACAATCAAATACCTTGGAATAAACTTAACCAAGGACGTTAAAGATCTCTACGATGAAAATTACAAAACCTTAAAGAAAGAAATAGAAGAGGATACCAAGAAATGGAAAAATCTTCCATGCTCATGGATTGGAAGAATCAATATCATCAAACTGTCCATTCTCCCAAAAGCAATTTATAGATTCAATGCAATACCAATCAAGATACCGAAGACCTTCTTCTCAGATCTGGAAAAAATGATGCTGAAATTCATATGGAGACACAGGAGACCTCGAATAGCTAAAGCAATCTTGTACAACAAAAACAAAGCTGGAGGCATCACAATACCAGATTTCAGGACATACTATAGGGCAGTTGTAATCAAAACAGCATGGTGCTGGTACAGAAACAGATGGATAGACTGTGTAGTATTCTATAGAGTACATATTCCACAGTTTCTTTATCCAGTCTTCCATTTATGGGCATTTATTATTATTCCATGTCTTGGCTATTGTGAATTGAGCTGCATTCAACACTGAGGTGCAGATAACTCTTTATTTGCTGATTTCATTTCCTTTTGTAAATTCTGAGGAGTGGGATAGCTGAGATTTCTGAAGTATTCAGATTTTGAAGTATCTCTAAACTCTCTTCCATAATGTGGCTCTACCAGTTTGCATTCCTACAAACAGTGTATTAGGGTACCTTTTTCTATACACTCTCACCAGCATTCATTGCTTATTGATTTCTGTATGAAAGTGATTCTAACTGGGGTGAGCTGAAACCTCACTGTGGTTTTGATTTGCATCTCTCTGATGACTAGTGATCCTGAGCATTTTTTTCATGTGTCAGTAGGACACTTATATTTCTTTTTTTGAGAATTTTCTTTTTGAGTCCTTTGCCCACTTCTTGACTAGGTTGGTTGCTTTGTTATTGTTCATTTTTGATGACTTTATATATTCTGGTTATTAATCCTTTATCAGTGGCATGGTTTGCAAATAATATATCCCATTCTGTTGGTTGCCTCTTTAGTTTCCTGACTTTCTTTTGCTGTACAGAAGCTTCTCGATTTGATGTAATCTCACTTGTTAATCTTGATTTTTATTGCCTGTGCATCTGGGGTCTTTTCCAGGAACTCTGTGCCTAGGCTGATGACTTGCAGGGTTTCCCCAATGGTCTCCAGTAATTTGATGGTCTTGGGCCATTGATTTAGGTCTTTAATCCATTTTGAATGGGTTTTTCTGTAAGGTGTAAGGTAGGGGTCTTGCTTCATATTTCTGCATGTGGAAATCCAGTTTTCCCAGCACCATTTGCTGAAGAGACTGCCCTTGCTCCAGGGAATGGTTTTAGTTCCTTGGTCAAATATAAGGTGGCTGTAGATGGTTGGATTGACTTCTGGCATTTCTATTCTATTACATTGATCTATCCATTTGTTTTTCTATCAGTACTAGACTGTTTTGATTATAACTACCTTGTAGTATGTCTTGAAATCTAATATTGTGAAGCCTCGTAATTTTTTTTTGTTGTGTAAGATTGCTTTAGCTATCTGTTTCCAAATGAACTTCAGCATCATTTTTTCTAGATCTGAGAGGAATATCTTTGGTATTTTGATTGGTATTGCATTGAATCTGTAAATTATTTTTAATAGAATGAACATTTTGATGATATTGATTCTTCTGATTCATAAACATGGAAGTTTTTTTTTCATTTTTTTATGACTTATTCTATTCTTTAGAGTATTGTAATTCTTGTCATAGAGATCTTTGGCCTCCTTGGTTAAATTTATTGCAAGGTATTTACTTTTTTGTAGCTATTGTGAATGGGATTGATCTTATAAGTTCTTTCTCAGCCATGGCATTGTCTGTGTATACAAAGGCTGTAGTTTTTGTGTGTTGTTTTTATATCCTGCTGCTTTACCAAACTCTTCTATGAGTTCCAGTAGTCTCCTAGTGGAGTCTTTTTGTTCCCCTATATATATATATATGTATATATATATAATATAATTATATACATATAATTATATCATCTGCAAATAAGGATAGTTTGATTTCATCCTTACTGATCTGAATCCCTTTGATTTCTTTTTCTTGCCTGATGGCTCCAGCTAAAACTTCCAATACTATATTGAACAGCAATTGAGAGAGTGGGCATCCTTGTGTGGTTCCAGATCTCAGTGGGAATGCTTCCACCTTTTCCTCATTCTAGGATGATGGCCATGGATTTGTCATGAATTGCCTTGATTATGTTTAGGAATGTTCTTTCTAGATGGAATTTGCTTAGAATTTTCATCATGAAAGGGTGTTGCATTTTATCAAATGCTTTGTCTGATATATTGAGTTAATCATATAGTTTTTGTTCTTCAATTTGTTAATGCGCTGTATCACATTGATTGATTTCCTAATGTTGTAACATCCCTGCATTCCAGAGATAAATTACACTTAGTCCAGGTGAATTATCTTCCTGATTGTTACTGAGTTTGATTTGCCAGAATTCTATTGAGGATTTTCGCATCTATGTTCATCCAAGAAATAGGATTGTAGTTTTCTTTCTCTGTTGCATCTTTTCCAGATTTTGGGATTAAGGTTATGCTGGCTTCATAGAAAGAATTTGGGAGGATTCCCTCTCTTTCAATTTTTTTGAATAGTTTTAGAAGAATTGGAGTTAGTTCTTCTTCAAACGTTTGCTGGAATTCAGCAGTGAATCCATCCAGTCCTGGGCTTTTGTTTGTTGGGAGGGTCTTTATTACTGATTCAATTTCTGTTTCAGTTATGGGTCTGTTTAGGTTTTCTTTGTTGTTTTGGCACAATTAGGTACATTGTATGTCAGCAGGAATCCGTCTACTTCTTCCAGGTTTCCCAGTCTGTTGGCATACATCTCTTTGTAGTAATTTCTGATGATTCTTTTTATTTCTGTGGTGTCTATTGTTACATTTCCTTTTTCATTTTTAATTTTATTGATTTGGTTCTTCTCTCTCCTTTTTTGGTTATTTGTGCCAATCGTGTGTCAATTTTGTTTATTTTTTTTTTCAAAAAATTAGCTCTTTGATTTGCTGATCTTTTGTATTTTTTGTTTCAATTTTGTTGATTTCTTCTCTAATTTTAATTATATTTCCTTCTACTAGTTTTGGGTTTAGTTTGCTTTTTTTCTACATCCTTGAGGTGCATAGAAAGCTGATTTATTTGGTGCCTTTCCAGTTCTTGATGTAGGCACCTACTGCTATAAATTTTCCTCTTAACACTGCTTTTGCTGTATCTCATACAATTTTGGTGTATTGTGTTGTCATCATCATTGTTTCCAAAAATTTTTTGATTTCTTTTTATTTATTCTATGATTTACTGCTCATTCAGTAACATGTTGTTCATTCTCCATGTATTTGCATATGATGTAGGGCTTCTTGAAGTGTTGATTTCCAGCTTCATTATATTGTGGACTTAGAAGATGCATGGTAAGATTTCAGTTTTTTCGAATTTGCTGAGAATTGCGTTATGGCCTAGCATACGGTCAATCTTAGAGAATGTTCCATGTACCAGAGAGAAATATGCATATCCTTTGGCTGTAGGGTGGAAAGTTCTGTAGATATCTGCTAGGTCTATTTGGTCTATGATGTTGATTAACTATGTTGTTTCCTTACTGTTTTTCTGTTTTGTTGCTGAGAGTGGGGTATTGAAGTCCCCCATCACTATTGTATTTGGACATTTAAATCTTTTAACACTTCTTTTAAATAGCCAGGGGCCCTGTTGTTGGGTGCATATAAATTTATATTGGTCACATCATCCTTATTTGTCCTTATTTGTCTCTCTTGATGGTTTTTGTGTTAAAGTCATTTTTTTGATATTAAGATGGCCACACCAGCTCTGTTTTTTTGATTTCTGTTAACATGGATTATCTTTTTCCATTCTTTAACTTTCAATCTGAAAGCATCTTTGTTGTTAAGATGTGTTTCTTGTAGGCAGCAAATAGATGGGTTTTCTTTTTGAATCCATTCAGCCAGTCTGTGTTTTTTAACTAGGGAGTTGAGACAATTTACATTCAGTGTTACTGTTGTTAAGTATCAAGTTTGCCCTGCCATATTTCTCTAAATAGTTCTGTTTATGTGCTTTGGATTTCATTTTTTCTTTTTCTGAGTAATTATCTACTTTCCCAGTGATGTTCCTGTTTCTGTTTTCTGTGTGTAGCACATGTTTGAGCATGTTTCGTAGAGTGTGATGAGTACTTACAAATTCTTTCAACTTCTATTTGCTATGGATGAACCTTATATCTCCTTCATTCATAAATGAGAGTTTTGCAGGTTATAGTAGTCCGAGTTGACAGTTTCTTTCTAAGGACTTGGATTTTGTCTCACCATTCTATCCTTGCCTGTACGGTTTATGATGAGAAGTCTGGGGTGAGTTTAATTGGGTTTCCTCTGAATGTGATTTGGCATTTCTCCTGAGCCCACTTTAGGATCTTTTCTTTCTTTTTTAAAGATTTTTTTATTTGGAAGATAGAGTTACAGACAGTGAGAGGGAGAGACAGAGGGAAAAGTCTTCCTTCTGCTGGTTCACTCCCCAGAGGGCCGCAACAGCCAGAGCTGCACCGATCTGAAGCCAGGAGCCAGGTGCTTTTTTCTGGTCTCACACATGGTTTCAGGGGCCCAAGGACTCGGGCCATCTTCTGCTGCTTTCCCAGGCCATGGCAGAGAGCTGGACTGGAAGTGGAGCAGCCGGGACTAGAACTGGCACCCATATGGGATGCCAGTGCCACAGGCGGAGGACTAACCTACTGCACCACAGTGCCGGCCCCAGGATCTTTTCTTTATGTGTTACTGAGGAGAGCTTTGCCACTATGAATTGAGGTGAGGATCTTTTCTGGTCATGTCTGTTGGGAGTTCTGTGTACTTCCTGAACTTGGATGTTTCTTCTTTCTCCAGAAGGGGGAAGTTCTCTGCTATTACTTTATTAAAAATGCCTTCCAGTCCTTTCTCTGTTTCAATGCCTTCTGGAATTCCTAGGATCCTTATGTTGGATCATTTGATAGAATCTTGCATATCTCCAACCATGTATTTCAGTTTCCAGATTTCTTCTTCTTGTTTTTGGTCTGACTGTTAAATTTCCAGAAGTTTGGCTTCTAGTTCTGATATGTATTTTTCTGTCTTATTTATTCTATTCTTGAGACTATCTACTGTATTTTTTATTTGTTCTATTGAATTTTTTATATCTAGAATTTCATTCTGATTTCTCTTCAATATCTCAATTTCTTGGAAACACTTTTCATTTAGGTCATGAATTTGTTTCTGATTGCTTCTAAGTAATCTGACAGTTAATAGGTCTGCTCTGATTTCATCATCATTTAAAAAAATCATCTATTATTTTTCACTTTATGTTTCTGTGTGGGAGCAAACTGTTGAAATCCATACTTAATGTATACTAAGCTGATCTTCTGTATATTAAGATAATCGAAAATGAATCATGATGTGAATGGAAGGGGAGAGGGAGTGGGAAAGGGGAGGGTTGTGGGTGGGAGGGACGGTATGGGGGGGAAGCCATTGTAATCCATAAGTCGTACTTTGGAAAATTATATGCATTAAATAAAAGTTTAAAAAAAAAAAGAATATATTTTAAGATTTCCTTTCAATGGAAATATAATTGTAATTCCTTGAATAAAATATGGCTCTTGTTTCTGAACCCCCCAAAAGGTATTTCTAATAACTACTTTATATCCACTATGCATTTTAAGACATCAGTTTTAAGCATAATTTCTTTTGTACTGTTTCTTGACAGAATAGAATAACAAAAGTAGTTTAACATTCTTTATGCAGTCAAGTTGATTTGTTTTTATGAAATGAAAAAATCATAATTTCTGATTATAATTATAGTGGTGCCTTAAATTAATAAATTATTTTTTACTCTTAAAAAAAAAAAATTTTCTAATTCTGTTTCTGGCACATCCTCAATCTCCTCTTCTTATGCTTCTAGTATTGAAGAGGGGATATAGTGTTCCATTCTGGGGCTAATACTCTCCATCTTCCTTAGTCATTAAAATTTTTCTCCTTGTTTTTTTGGCATTTCCTTTTATCTTTAATATGTGTCCTAGTGTTTGCGGTGTGATTTCCTTGTGCTATGAGCTGCTATGTGTTTGTAGGTTGCCAACGGAAATATGTAACCCTGCTTCTGGAAGTCCTGCTCACTTCTGGATGGTGATGGGAGCAGATAGGAGAGCTCTGGTGCACTAAGCCCCACCTACTTGGTCTGGGCTCTGGTGTGTGAAATGAGCCAGGGATTTCAGTATTTAGAACTTCTTCCGTTAGTATAGCTCGTGTGGTGGTGGTGGAGAATTACTCTGAAATGTTGTGTTCCTTGTTTCCAGATGTGCGGTGTGTGGTGAAGTGGCCCCACAATTGACTGGCATGCACATAGGAGGCAAGTGCAATAGCATCCTATTTACATTCAGAGATGTAAACAGACAATATGGCTTCTCCAAGCTGGCTGCAGGTCCGGTTGGGGGAAGGGGGAGACGTGGATGGGCAGAAGTGTGCCTGAGGTCTTCCTTTTGCCGTTGGTTCACCCTCTAATGGCCACCTCGGCCAGCGCGCTGCGGCCGGCCCACCGCGCTGATCTTTCCATATGTTCACCCCCGAGATGGCCAGGAGCCAGGTGCTTCCTCCTGGTCTCCCATGCGGGTGCAGGGCCCAAGCATTTGGGCCATCCTTCACTTCACTCCCGGGTCACAGCAGATAGCTGGACTGGAAGAGAGGCAACTGGGACAGATTCCGGTGCCCTGACCGGGACTAGAACCCGGTGTGCTGGCACCGCTAGGCGGAGGATTAGCCTACTGAGTCATGGCGCCGGCTAAATCCAAAAAGTACTTTGTACAGAAACAGAAAAAGGAATTCCTGAATTCATCTGGATCCAAAAAAGACCACAAAATCTCAAGTTTATCTAGAGAAATAGGAACAAATCTGAAGGCATGATGGGTTCTGATTTCAAAATCTATGGCAAAGCTACAGTAATCAAAACAGTAAGGTTAATTCTTGAGAAATGGATTGTTTTAGAATATTAATTTCATTGTGATGCAGGGACAATTAATGTTCTTAGAAAGTATGGTAAAAACTCAAAGAAAAAGTTGTCTTTTACTAATTAAAAGAATAAAATAACATGTAAAAAACAAAATGTATTTGAAAGTAAATAAAAATGCATATGCAAAAATCACAAAATATGACCCAGTCATACTATTTATAAAAATCAATCTGAGGGAGCAATCAGAAAAAATAAAGTTGTGTACAAATGGATATAGTTTAAGTCAATTTTTAAAATGGAGAACAAAAATAACCTTCCAAATATAAAAAATATTTAAGTAAAGTTTTAAATATCTACTTTATCGAAGAATTTGAGGCTATTAAAATCAATTTAAGGAGATATTTTAAGGTAAATAGCAATAAAATACATGACAAAATATCACCAGAGGAATGGCTACCCTTTTAAATGAACAAATAAGTCATGGTAAGATGCTTAAAAACTATTAACAATAGCCATTTTTGACATTGGGCATATTGTTAAGTTTTACTTTTTTTCTTTTTTTTTAAATTTGACATTTGACATTTACTATATCGAGATGGATCATTAATTAGAATATCACTAAGTTTCAAATAAAACCCAAAGAGAAAATTCCAGTTTAAAACTTAATAATTAAAATTCCTCTTCTCGAATTTTTGATCAATAAGCATAGAAAGACGATTCAATGAAAAAACTCCAGTGAGATAATAAGAGTTCAATTTCTAGTCAGTTATAATATTTTGCTTTGAGTAGACAGGGCAAAAATGAGTTTAAATCTGAAAAATTGAGAAAAATGCATTTTAAGTTTAATTAGCTTCATTTTGAAACTCAATTAAGTACTAGATGACAGCCATTAAAGCAGAGTTAGTGACTGACAGAACAGATATGTATGGGTGTGCATAAATTGTCTCTGAGCTGGATTAAACTTAAGATCTAATGACCAGAGGCAGTGCTGTGGTACAGTGGATTAAGGACCCAACCTGCAGCGCCGGCTTCCCATATGGGCACTGGTTTGAGTCCAGCTGCTCCACCTCTGATCCAGCTCCCTGTTAATGTGCCTGGAAAAGCCCAAGTCTTTGGGCCCCTGCACCCACGGGGGAGACCTGGAAGAAACTCCTGGCTCCTGACTTCAGATCAGCTTAGCTCTGGAAGTTGTGGACATCTGGGGAGTGAACCAGCAGATGCAAGACCTCTCTATCTTTCTACTTCTCCCCATAACTCTTTAAAAGAAGTAAAATTAATTTTAAAACAATGTATGTTATAATATGCTTGTCCTTTATTCTCTCAGCCAATGTAGAACCAATAGCTTTTACCTCTGATGATACTGACAGTGTTTCCTTAACTTTAATGGTGGTCTCATTGAATGACGCATTTCCCACAGGGTGAGGTATTGTAGTTGATTTTATAACATACAGATTTTTGTAATACTGTACATTGTTAAGTCCTTTGCTAAGTTTTAATTTTAGATCTCTTAATATGAATTAGAGCTAATATTTCTACAGATGATTTTTTTTTTTCTCATGATAAAAACCGAAATCCTTTTCAGCCAGCTCCGAATGCCTTTAGGGCTGATTCTGAGGCCAGAGTGCTATTTAGGACATCTGCCATTCTATGAGTCTGCTGAGTATCTCACTTCCCATGTTGGATCACTCTCCCCTTTATTTACTCCATCGGTTAGCGTTAGCAGGTACTAGACTTGTCTATGTGTTCCCTTTGACTCCCAGTCCCTTCACCATGACCAACTGTGAACTGAAACTGATCACCTGGAACAGTGAGATGGCATTGGTACATGCCACCTCGATGGGATTGAATTGGAATCCCCTGGTATGCTTCCAACTCAGAGTATTTCAGGCATGGAAAGCCAAGACACTCTGGCAAAAGATCTCTGCGAGTGAGATCCCAGTGGAAAGAACAGGTCATCAAAGAAGGAGGTACCTTTCTCTGAAGGGAGGAGAGAACCTCCACTTTGACTATGACCTTGTCTAAACAAGGGCTTCCATAGCCTTGGAAACTCATGACTGGAGCATAGGGAGATTACTGATGCCATAGACAGGAGTGTCAATTGGTAAAGTCAACAACAGGAGTCACTGTGCACTTACTCCTCATGTAGGATCTCTATCCTTAATGTGCTGTACATTGAGATTTAATGCTATAACGAGTACTCAAACAATATATTTCACTTTGTGTTTCTATGGGGGTGCAAACTGTTGAAATCCTTACTTAATGCATACTAAACTGATCCTCTGTAAAAAAAAAAAAAGAAAAAAAAAAGAAATTATCAATTCCCAACTTGACTCTCACTGGGATTAAACATGACAATAGGTCTGCTCTGATTTCATCATCATTTAAAAAAATCATCTATTATTTTTCACTTTATGTTTCTGTGTGGGAGCAAACTGTTGAAATCCATACTTAATGTATACTAAGCTGATCTTCTGTATATTAAGATAATCGAAAATGAATCATGATGTGAATGGAAGGGGAGAGGGAGTGGGAAAGGGGAGGGTTGTGGGTGGGAGGGACGGTATGGGGGGGAAGCCATTGTAATCCATAAGTCGTACTTTGGAAAATTATATGCATTAAATAAAAGTTTAAAAAAAAAAAAGAATATATTTTAAGATTTCCTTTCAATGGAAATATAATTGTAATTCCTTGAATAAAATATGGCTCTTGTTTCTGAACCCCCCAAAAGGTATTTCTAATAACTACTTTATATCCACTATGCATTTTAAGACATCAGTTTTAAGCATAATTTCTTTTGTACTGTTTCTTGACAGAATAGAATAACAAAAGTAGTTTAACATTCTTTATGCAGTCAAGTTGATTTGTTTTTATGAAATGAAAAAATCATAATTTCTGATTATAATTATAGTGGTGCCTTAAATTAATAAATTATTTTTTACTCTTAAAAAAAAAAAAAATTTTCTAATTCTGTTTCTGGCACATCCTCAATCTCCTCTTCTTATGCTTCTAGTATTGAAGAGGGGATATAGTGTTCCATTCTGGGGCTAATACTCTCCATCTTCCTTAGTCATTAAAATTTTTCTCCTTGTTTTTTTGGCATTTCCTTTTATCTTTAATATGTGTCCTAGTGTTTGCGGTGTGATTTCCTTGTGCTATGAGCTGCTATGTGTTTGTAGGTTGCCAACGGAAATATGTAACCCTGCTTCTGGAAGTCCTGCTCACTTCTGGATGGTGATGGGAGCAGATAGGAGAGCTCTGGTGCACTAAGCCCCACCTACTTGGTCTGGGCTCTGGTGTGTGAAATGAGCCAGGGATTTCAGTATTTAGAACTTCTTCCGTTAGTATAGCTCGTGTGGTGGTGGTGGAGAATTACTCTGAAATGTTGTGTTCCTTGTTTCCAGATGTGCGGTGTGTGGTGAAGTGGCCCCACAATTGACTGGCATGCACATAGGAGGCAAGTGCAATAGCATCCTATTTACATTCAGAGATGTAAACAGACAATATGGCTTCTCCAAGCTGGCTGCAGGTCCGGTTGGGGGAAGGGGGAGACGTGGATGGGCAGAAGTGTGCCTGAGGTCTTCCTTTTGCCGTTGGTTCACCCTCTAATGGCCACCTCGGCCAGCGCGCTGCGGCCGGCCCACCGCGCTGATCTTTCCATATGTTCACCCCCCAGATGGCCAGGAGCCAGGTGCTTCCTCCTGGTCTCCCATGCGGGTGCAGGGCCCAAGCATTTGGGCCATCCTTCACTTCACTCCCGGGTCACAGCAGATAGCTGGACTGGAAGAGAGGCAACTGGGACAGATTCCGGTGCCCTGACCGGGACTAGAACCCGGTGTGCTGGCACCGCTAGGCGGAGGATTAGCCTACTGAGTCATGGCGCCGGCTAAATCCAAAAAGTACTTTGTACAGAAACAGAAAAAGGAATTCCTGAATTCATCTGGATCCAAAAAAGACCACAAAATCTCAAGTTTATCTAGAGAAATAGGAACAAATCTGAAGGCATGATGGGTTCTGATTTCAAAATCTATGGCAAAGCTACAGTAATCAAAACAGTAAGGTTAATTCTTGAGAAATGGATTGTTTTAGAATATTAATTTCATTGTGATGCAGGGACAATTAATGTTCTTAGAAAGTATGGTAAAAACTCAAAGAAAAAGTTGTCTTTTACTAATTAAAAGAATAAAATAACATGTAAAAAACAAAATGTATTTGAAAGTAAATAAAAATGCATATGCAAAAATCACAAAATATGACCCAGTCATACTATTTATAAAAATCAATCTGAGGGAGCAATCAGAAAAAATAAAGTTGTGTACAAATGGATATAGTTTAAGTCAATTTTTAAAATGGAGAACAAAAATAACCTTCCAAATATAAAAAATATTTAAGTAAAGTTTTAAATATCTACTTTATCGAAGAATTTGAGGCTATTAAAATCAATTTAAGGAGATATTTTAAGGTAAATAGCAATAAAATACATGACAAAATATCACCAGAGGAATGGCTACCCTTTTAAATGAACAAATAAGTCATGGTAAGATGCTTAAAAACTATTAACAATAGCCATTTTTGACATTGGGCATATTGTTAAGTTTTACTTTTTTTCTTTTTTTTAAATTTGACATTTGACATTTACTATATCGAGATGGATCATTAATTAGAATATCACTAAGTTTCAAATAAAACCCAAAGAGAAAATTCCAGTTTAAAACTTAATAATTAAAATTCCTCTTCTCGAATTTTTGATCAATAAGCATAGAAAGACGATTCAATGAAAAAACTCCAGTGAGATAATAAGAGTTCAATTTCTAGTCAGTTATAATATTTTGCTTTGAGTAGACAGGGCAAAAATGAGTTTAAATCTGAAAAATTGAGAAAAATGCATTTTAAGTTTAATTAGCTTCATTTTGAAACTCAATTAAGTACTAGATGACAGCCATTAAAGCAGAGTTAGTGACTGACAGAACAGATATGTATGGGTGTGCATAAATTGTCTCTGAGCTGGATTAAACTTAAGATCTAATGACCAGAGGCAGTGCTGTGGTACAGTGGATTAAGGACCCAACCTGCAGCGCCGGCTTCCCATATGGGCACTGGTTTGAGTCCAGCTGCTCCACCTCTGATCCAGCTCCCTGTTAATGTGCCTGGAAAAGCCCAAGTCTTTGGGCCCCTGCACCCACGGGGGAGACCTGGAAGAAACTCCTGGCTCCTGACTTCAGATCAGCTTAGCTCTGGAAGTTGTGGACATCTGGGGAGTGAACCAGCAGATGCAAGACCTCTCTATCTTTCTACTTCTCCCCATAACTCTTTAAAAGAAGTAAAATTAATTTTAAAACAATGTATGTTATAATATGCTTGTCCTTTATTCTCTCAGCCAATGTAGAACCAATAGCTTTTACCTCTGATGATACTGACAGTGTTTCCTTAACTTTAATGGTGGTCTCATTGAATGACGCATTTCCCACAGGGTGAGGTATTGTAGTTGATTTTATAACATACAGATTTTTGTAATACTGTACATTGTTAAGTCCTTTGCTAAGTTTTAATTTTAGATCTCTTAATATGAATTAGAGCTAATATTTCTACAGATGATTTTTTTTTTTCTCATGATAAAAACCGAAATCCTTTTCAGCCAGCTCCGAATGCCTTTAGGGCTGATTCTGAGGCCAGAGTGCTATTTAGGACATCTGCCATTCTATGAGTCTGCTGAGTATCTCACTTCCCATGTTGGATCACTCTCCCCTTTATTTACTCCATCGGTTAGCGTTAGCAGGTACTAGACTTGTCTATGTGTTCCCTTTGACTCCCAGTCCCTTCACCATGACCAACTGTGAACTGAAACTGATCACCTGGAACAGTGAGATGGCATTGGTACATGCCACCTCGATGGGATTGAATTGGAATCCCCTGGTATGCTTCCAACTCAGAGTATTTCAGGCATGGAAAGCCAAGACACTCTGGCAAAAGATCTCTGCGAGTGAGATCCCAGTGGAAAGAACAGGTCATCAAAGAAGGAGGTACCTTTCTCTGAAGGGAGGAGAGAACCTCCACTTTGACTATGACCTTGTCTAAACAAGGGCTTCCATAGCCTTGGAAACTCATGACTGGAGCATAGGGAGATTACTGATGCCATAGACAGGAGTGTCAATTGGTAAAGTCAACAACAGGAGTCACTGTGCACTTACTCCTCATGTAGGATCTCTATCCTTAATGTGCTGTACATTGAGATTTAATGCTATAACGAGTACTCAAACAATATATTTCACTTTGTGTTTCTATGGGGGTGCAAACTGTTGAAATCCTTACTTAATGCATACTAAACTGATCCTCTGTAAAAAAAAAAAAAGAAAAAAAAAAGAAATTATCAATTCCCAACTTGACTCTCACTGGGATTAAACATGACAATAGGTCTGCTCTGATTTCATCATCATTTAAAAAAATCATCTATTATTTTTCACTTTATGTTTCTGTGTGGGAGCAAACTGTTGAAATCCATACTTAATGTATACTAAGCTGATCTTCTGTATATTAAGATAATCGAAAATGAATCATGATGTGAATGGAAGGGGAGAGGGAGTGGGAAAGGGGAGGGTTGTGGGTGGGAGGGACGGTATGGGGGGGAAGCCATTGTAATCCATAAGTCGTACTTTGGAAAATTATATGCATTAAATAAAAGTTTAAAAAAAAAAAAGAATATATTTTAAGATTTCCTTTCAATGGAAATATAATTGTAATTCCTTGAATAAAATATGGCTCTTGTTTCTGAACCCCCCAAAAGGTATTTCTAATAACTACTTTATATCCACTATGCATTTTAAGACATCAGTTTTAAGCATAATTTCTTTTGTACTGTTTCTTGACAGAATAGAATAACAAAAGTAGTTTAACATTCTTTATGCAGTCAAGTTGATTTGTTTTTATGAAATGAAAAAATCATAATTTCTGATTATAATTATAGTGGTGCCTTAAATTAATAAATTATTTTTTACTCTTAAAAAAAAAAAAATTTTCTAATTCTGTTTCTGGCACATCCTCAATCTCCTCTTCTTATGCTTCTAGTATTGAAGAGGGGATATAGTGTTCCATTCTGGGGCTAATACTCTCCATCTTCCTTAGTCATTAAAATTTTTCTCCTTGTTTTTTTGGCATTTCCTTTTATCTTTAATATGTGTCCTAGTGTTTGCGGTGTGATTTCCTTGTGCTATGAGCTGCTATGTGTTTGTAGGTTGCCAACGGAAATATGTAACCCTGCTTCTGGAAGTCCTGCTCACTTCTGGATGGTGATGGGAGCAGATAGGAGAGCTCTGGTGCACTAAGCCCCACCTACTTGGTCTGGGCTCTGGTGTGTGAAATGAGCCAGGGATTTCAGTATTTAGAACTTCTTCCGTTAGTATAGCTCGTGTGGTGGTGGTGGAGAATTACTCTGAAATGTTGTGTTCCTTGTTTCCAGATGTGCGGTGTGTGGTGAAGTGGCCCCACAATTGACTGGCATGCACATAGGAGGCAAGTGCAATAGCATCCTATTTACATTCAGAGATGTAAACAGACAATATGGCTTCTCCAAGCTGGCTGCAGGTCCGGTTGGGGGAAGGGGGAGACGTGGATGGGCAGAAGTGTGCCTGAGGTCTTCCTTTTGCCGTTGGTTCACCCTCTAATGGCCACCTCGGCCAGCGCGCTGCGGCCGGCCCACCGCGCTGATCTTTCCATATGTTCACCCCCCAGATGGCCAGGAGCCAGGTGCTTCCTCCTGGTCTCCCATGCGGGTGCAGGGCCCAAGCATTTGGGCCATCCTTCACTTCACTCCCGGGTCACAGCAGATAGCTGGACTGGAAGAGAGGCAACTGGGACAGATTCCGGTGCCCTGACCGGGACTAGAACCCGGTGTGCTGGCACCGCTAGGCGGAGGATTAGCCTACTGAGTCATGGCGCCGGCTAAATCCAAAAAGTACTTTGTACAGAAACAGAAAAAGGAATTCCTGAATTCATCTGGATCCAAAAAAGACCACAAAATCTCAAGTTTATCTAGAGAAATAGGAACAAATCTGAAGGCATGATGGGTTCTGATTTCAAAATCTATGGCAAAGCTACAGTAATCAAAACAGTAAGGTTAATTCTTGAGAAATGGATTGTTTTAGAATATTAATTTCATTGTGATGCAGGGACAATTAATGTTCTTAGAAAGTATGGTAAAAACTCAAAGAAAAAGTTGTCTTTTACTAATTAAAAGAATAAAATAACATGTAAAAAACAAAATGTATTTGAAAGTAAATAAAAATGCATATGCAAAAATCACAAAATATGACCCAGTCATACTATTTATAAAAATCAATCTGAGGGAGCAATCAGAAAAAATAAAGTTGTGTACAAATGGATATAGTTTAAGTCAATTTTTAAAATGGAGAACAAAAATAACCTTCCAAATATAAAAAATATTTAAGTAAAGTTTTAAATATCTACTTTATCGAAGAATTTGAGGCTATTAAAATCAATTTAAGGAGATATTTTAAGGTAAATAGCAATAAAATACATGACAAAATATCACCAGAGGAATGGCTACCCTTTTAAATGAACAAATAAGTCATGGTAAGATGCTTAAAAACTATTAACAATAGCCATTTTTGACATTGGGCATATTGTTAAGTTTTACTTTTTTTCTTTTTTTTAAATTTGACATTTGACATTTACTATATCGAGATGGATCATTAATTAGAATATCACTAAGTTTCAAATAAAACCCAAAGAGAAAATTCCAGTTTAAAACTTAATAATTAAAATTCCTCTTCTCGAATTTTTGATCAATAAGCATAGAAAGACGATTCAATGAAAAAACTCCAGTGAGATAATAAGAGTTCAATTTCTAGTCAGTTATAATATTTTGCTTTGAGTAGACAGGGCAAAAATGAGTTTAAATCTGAAAAATTGAGAAAAATGCATTTTAAGTTTAATTAGCTTCATTTTGAAACTCAATTAAGTACTAGATGACAGCCATTAAAGCAGAGTTAGTGACTGACAGAACAGATATGTATGGGTGTGCATAAATTGTCTCTGAGCTGGATTAAACTTAAGATCTAATGACCAGAGGCAGTGCTGTGGTACAGTGGATTAAGGACCCAACCTGCAGCGCCGGCTTCCCATATGGGCACTGGTTTGAGTCCAGCTGCTCCACCTCTGATCCAGCTCCCTGTTAATGTGCCTGGAAAAGCCCAAGTCTTTGGGCCCCTGCACCCACGGGGGAGACCTGGAAGAAACTCCTGGCTCCTGACTTCAGATCAGCTTAGCTCTGGAAGTTGTGGACATCTGGGGAGTGAACCAGCAGATGCAAGACCTCTCTATCTTTCTACTTCTCCCCATAACTCTTTAAAAGAAGTAAAATTAATTTTAAAACAATGTATGTTATAATATGCTTGTCCTTTATTCTCTCAGCCAATGTAGAACCAATAGCTTTTACCTCTGATGATACTGACAGTGTTTCCTTAACTTTAATGGTGGTCTCATTGAATGACGCATTTCCCACAGGGTGAGGTATTGTAGTTGATTTTATAACATACAGATTTTTGTAATACTGTACATTGTTAAGTCCTTTGCTAAGTTTTAATTTTAGATCTCTTAATATGAATTAGAGCTAATATTTCTACAGATGATTTTTTTTTTTCTCATGATAAAAACCGAAATCCTTTTCAGCCAGCTCCGAATGCCTTTAGGGCTGATTCTGAGGCCAGAGTGCTATTTAGGACATCTGCCATTCTATGAGTCTGCTGAGTATCTCACTTCCCATGTTGGATCACTCTCCCCTTTATTTACTCCATCGGTTAGCGTTAGCAGGTACTAGACTTGTCTATGTGTTCCCTTTGACTCCCAGTCCCTTCACCATGACCAACTGTGAACTGAAACTGATCACCTGGAACAGTGAGATGGCATTGGTACATGCCACCTCGATGGGATTGAATTGGAATCCCCTGGTATGCTTCCAACTCAGAGTATTTCAGGCATGGAAAGCCAAGACACTCTGGCAAAAGATCTCTGCGAGTGAGATCCCAGTGGAAAGAACAGGTCATCAAAGAAGGAGGTACCTTTCTCTGAAGGGAGGAGAGAACCTCCACTTTGACTATGACCTTGTCTAAACAAGGGCTTCCATAGCCTTGGAAACTCATGACTGGAGCATAGGGAGATTACTGATGCCATAGACAGGAGTGTCAATTGGTAAAGTCAACAACAGGAGTCACTGTGCACTTACTCCTCATGTAGGATCTCTATCCTTAATGTGCTGTACATTGAGATTTAATGCTATAACGAGTACTCAAACAATATATTTCACTTTGTGTTTCTATGGGGGTGCAAACTGTTGAAATCCTTACTTAATGCATACTAAACTGATCCTCTGTAAAAAAAAAAAAAGAAAAAAAAAAGAAATTATCAATTCCCAACTTGACTCTCACTGGGATTAAACATGACAATAGGTCTGCTCTGATTTCATCATCATTTAAAAAAATCATCTATTATTTTTCACTTTATGTTTCTGTGTGGGAGCAAACTGTTGAAATCCATACTTAATGTATACTAAGCTGATCTTCTGTATATTAAGATAATCGAAAATGAATCATGATGTGAATGGAAGGGGAGAGGGAGTGGGAAAGGGGAGGGTAGTGGGTGGGAGGGACGGTATGGGGGGGAAGCCATTGTAATCCATAAGTCGTACTTTGGAAAATTATATGCATTAAATAAAAGTTAAAAAGAAAAAAAAAAAAAAAAAAAAAAACCGAAATCCTACCATGAGTTAAAATCATAAAAACAGCCTGGTTTTATTCCAGTGATATTATCACTGTATCCTTCACTGCATACTGACTCCCGGATCAGGAAAGCATGATTTGACTCATTAGTGCAGAGCGTATTGGTTGCAGATACTTTGGTGCTTATCTGAGAATCACAATTCATTCATGGAATAGTTTTTTCTTCACTGATTGATTGACTAGAAGAAAGAGATAACAAATTCAATAAATTTTTGAACTACATTAACTTAGAATATGTTGGCAAAACTAGAGATAAAAGAAAATAAAATGAAAAATAGCTATGATAAAAATCTATATTTCACAAAAACATTAACATATGAATGAACTTACCAGGATTAATGTAGTATCCAAAACTGAAAGTTAACAATATTAAATTAAATGATAATAATATTAAAGCTGAATTGACTGTAAATAAGCCTAACAGATACTTATAAGCAGAAAATAGATACTTTGACCTTTAGAAATTTTAAAAACAGCTTTTATATTAATACGTAAATTGATAACAGAATTTTGATGCTGATAACATTCTACATCATCCCCATCACTACTCCCTTCACTTTAACCCTGATAACTGACATCATCCTTTAAAATTCAACACAAAAATCATCCCTGATGTTTCTGGATGTTGTAAACATTATATTTTCACACCTATGATTTGCATGCATGTGTCTGTTCATAAACTGATAATTCCTTGGGCGTAAACATCAGACTGTTTATGTGACTTCCAGGATTTACTAGTGGGCACCATAAGAATCATTAAATGGGACTGGCATTGTGGCACAGCTCATGGGGGCTTTGCCGGCATCCCATATGAGCACCCGTTTGAGTCACAGCTGTTGCATTTCTGATCCAGCTCCCTGCTACGAGGCTGGGAATAGCAGTGGAATATCACCCAAGTGTTTGTGCCACTGCCACCCACGTGGGAGAACTGGAGGAAGCTCCTGGCACCATGGCATTTCATTTCATATTTCATTTTGCATTACCAGGATACAGTTGAAATGGATTTTGAAATGAATTTTCATTCTTACCACCCTCCCTCGTTTCAACATTCCACCCTGTCTTCCCTTCTCTTCATGTCTTTATGTCTGTCGAACTACTTATCATCTATTTTGCCATTCCTTAGATTTAACTTTTGTTAAATTTAGTCCCATAAAATTATTTTAAATTTTGAGTAATAGTTCATTTTATATTCAATCATGGTCATAATAGAGTAAAATATACATCTCACTGGAATTTAAAAATGTGAAAAAATGATGGCCTTAAAAATCAGAGTAAATGTATAATTTTGCTGTAAAAGTGTAGTAATGCATTTTATGGACATATATTGGATATGGATCAAAATAAAATAGATGAGATAATTTGGAGGAAATAAATAAAACCATTAGGAGTTAAAAAATAAATCTTCCACTAGAAGAGGATTTTTACTGCACAAAATTAAATCATATTGGAGAAAAACTCTGAATTAGATATCTCATCAAACAAGTGAATTTATCATCCACTCCAAATATATAATTCTCATGGATGCAAATAAATCTTGCTTTGCAAAATATAGAGGTTTCTAATGGAAGTGCCCATGTAAAATTATTTAGCCTACAGGACATAAAACCATTAAAATAGTATAAAGTATGGAATATAGATAAGGTGGATCATTTGTCTCATCTCACATATTTGCTATATTTGTGGAGCCCTCTTCAGAAATGTCGCATAACCACTTAGATAATTCCCCTGCCAATGTTGGTGTAATATTAACTAAATTGTCATTTATGAATAACCATGATAAATAATTCAGAGAATTCACGATCAGATTTTAAGGTGTGAGACAGTGCTTAAAATGATAGTACATTTTAGTAATAAGATTTTGTGTCTGTGTGAATCATATAATTAGTTTATTGGAGACTTCTTGCTTCTTAGCCATTCAACTGATTACCAAATGATAGGTTCAATTATACAAAAATAGCAAATACAAAAAGCATTCTTAGGGCCTCTCAAGATTGCAATTTAACACGAATACTTGACAGATATTACAATCAGTTATCCACTGGAATATAAATATAGACCATATTGTCAGTGTTAATATCAGGTGTCTTTGAGGACAAATATAATGTCCATTTTCCAATAAATATTCCTGATTGTTGGCAGATTGTATAATGAGGATTTTTTAAACACAAAATGTTTTCAATGAGATATTTCCTTTAATTGTAACTTAGGGGACAACCTTTGGCTTAGTGGTTATTTTACCTGTGCCTTATAATGGAGTGCCTCATGTGGAGTCCCAGCTCCACTCCCTGTTCCAGCTTCCAGCCAATGTGCACACTGGCAGGCTGCAGGATGGCTTAAGTGTTAGGTCCCTGCAACCCCCGTGGAAGATCTGATTTGAGATTCCATCACCTGGCTTCAGTCTGGCCCACCCCTGGCTGCTGTGTGCATTTAAGGTGTGAAACAACAGATGGGGCTTTCTTTCTACTTGTCTCTCTGTCTCTCCAACAAATAGTTTTTAAAACTGAAATAAAATGGTTAAAAGTACCAAAAAAAGGTGACAAATACAAATTATGCACTTGACTCTAAACTACTTTTCTTTGAATTTTTGTATGTAATGTGAATGTGCACTTACTAGGCCGTTAACTAACTAACTTTATAAACACTAAGCACAAAATAGCCATTTTGTGATTCTTCTAATCAAAATCCAATTCTGGAGTAATCCTACACATGAATAAAGAGTAAATGAATTCGCTGCATACTGTAAGGTATTAGAACGGCTCACTGCGTGCATGCTGGTAGTGTAAGAAGTGACTAGAAGTCTAAAAACTGCAAATTGAGCTGTATTAGCGTTAACTGCAGGGAAGATGGCTTCTGCCAAGCCACTCTCAGTGAGGACACATCCTCCTGGACACAAGGTGTGGCCGCAGGTACTAATTAGGCAAGAAGAGCATTGTGTTTGCACGGGAATGTTGGCTCCCATAAGGACACGCAGCTACCATCCCAGACTTATTTATCTAGTAAGCAAGTCACAGGTCACCCCGTCAAATGACTTTATATCGTGTCCTGAAGATTTTCAGGTAATGTCACAAGTAATCTTAGAGTAATATGAGCATGCGCATATGCTGTACCAATGGCTGATGTAGTCCTTGTCAATAAGTGAGGCATGCTTCTGAGGAAGAGGTCCCCTGTCCTGCCTGCCCTTTCGTGGGCTACACCCCGACAGTTAACACATTATGAAAGCAGTGTAGGTTTTCCTACATGCATGGGACATGCATAAGTGTTCAGGAATGATTTATGAAAGATGAGACAAATATTTCCTAATTCTGTAAAATTTTAAAATAGTAACCTTCAAAAACTTAAGTTGTGATTTATGTTCATATCACAAATAGTTACTATATTTTATTTCCTTGAGTAGCAATGTTTTAATGACTAATTAAAATGTATCATTTGTTAATTAGGATTTTATAATTTAATGACACCATTTTCTTTCTTCATAATTTATTTGTAAAGAAAATAATATCAGAGATATAAATAAAATATATTGTTATTTTTAATTTATCTTTAAGTAGTATTTTAAATTTGCTACATGTAGGTTCTTACTCTAACTGCCTTTGCAAAATTATATTTTGTCTCATTTAAACACATCACAGTTTAATAAAATCTAAATTTATCCAGTCATTTCAATTCCAGTGATCTCTAGTAACTATGTGTATGTGTTATTAATTACAAGTGTTACATGCATTAAGTGTACTTCTTTACTTTATATAGATTATTTTATTCATTTCAATGTTAGAGTTACAGAGACAGAGAGAGACAGAGAGAGTGAGAGAGATCTTCCACCTATGGAGTCATTTCCAAAATGGCTGCAACAACTGGGGCTGAGCCAGAACAAAGCTAGGACTCCCACATGTGTGCAGGGGCCCAAGCATTTGGGCCATCTTCTGCTGCTTTCCCAGGCACATTAGCCAGGAAGTGGAGCAGCTGGGATGCTCCTGTTGCAGGAGGCAGCTTTACCTGTTACACCACAGTGTTGGGCCGCAAGTATATTCATTTCTAAATGTGAAAATTAAATAGCGTATTGCTTCAGAGCCACATAATAAGCCATGTAAAACTAAAAAACAAATAAAGCAAAGATTCAATATCACAAATGGTTGCTGAGAGGTAGGGGTCTGGTTCTGTATACACAATGTCTTTAATATATGCATGAAAGTTGCTTTATTGGTAATTTTATGTTTTGGAAAAAGAGCTCAAAGACTTTAGTCAGGTTAGGCTTATTTTGTTTTCAACAGAGGATCAAGTTATTATATGAAGTAACAGCATCATAAAAAAGACATAATTCATGGTAATAAAAAATGAGAATGAACTTAAACACGTCGCAAGAGAAAGAGAAAATTTGTTAGTGATACACTGGCTTATGTCATTAGAAGCAGAGAAGACAGTTATACTTTCTAGAATCTATTTAGGTAAATATTAGGCAGTAGTGTTATTTGTGCCTTAAAGACATAGTCATTGGTAAGGAAGTACAAAATTATATTTTGCAAATGATATGGATGTTTATATAAGAAATATTAAAGATCTAGATGACAACCAATAAATGAAGTAAACTTAGTCATCACAATATGCACTTTTAATTGTGATGATCCATGATTAAAATAACACAGTAAAACAGCAACACATGTAAATATTTGGAATAAACTGAACAGAAAACACGCTAGTCCTCTATACACAGCCTAAAAACAGAAGTTGTTGAAAGAAATATAGAAAGACAAATATGAATAGAAAAATAGTCCACATACATGAATTGGAAGCCTTAATATATTGATTTGTTCCAAATTGACTTTTAAATTCAACAAAATTCCAAGAACTTCTTTTGAAGATAATTTTTCTTCCTTTTCTAATAAATATAGATCCTGGAAAACAAGATATGACTCTTGTAGTGATTTTTGGCAAAATGTCAATGGGGATAGCATATTCTTTTCAATGAATGGTTCTGGGACACTGATAAATTTGGGCTGTGCTGTAAACTAAATGTTTGTGTCACCAACAAATGTGTATGGTATTATGTGGGAGGATTCTTGAAGAGTGATTAAGTTAGAAGGCTAGAACACTCATAAATAAGATTAAGTTGAAAGAACGGGCCATCAAAGAAGGAGGTGCCTTTCTCTGATGGGAGGAGAGAACTTCCACTTTGACTATGACCTTGTCTATATAAGAGCGGAGTTGGTGAACTCAAAAGGCTCTCATAGCCTTGGCAACTCATGACAAGAGCATTGGATGATTTCTGATGCCATAAACAAGAGTGTCAATTTTTAAGTCAACAACAGGAGTCACTGTGCACTTACTCCCCATGGAGGATCTCTGTCCTTAATGTGTTGTCCAATGTGAAGTAATGCTATAACTAGTACTGAAACAGTACTTTACACTTTGTGTTTCTGTGTGGGTGCAAACTGTTGAAAGCTTTACTTAATATATACTAAATTGATCTTCTGTATATAAAGATAATTGAAAATGAATCTTGATGTGAGTGGAATGGAAGAGGGAGTGGGAGATGGAATGGTTGCAGGTGGGAGGGAGGTTATGGGGGGAAAAAGCCACTGTAATCCAAAAGCTGTAGTTTGAAAATTTATATTTATTAAAGTTAAAAAAGCATACGCTTAAAAAAGAAATACTTGTAAGTTCTCAAATCATTATGCTATGTGTGGACATTGTAGGAAGATGGCTGTATGAACAAGAAAGCATCTCCACTCCAGATATATAAGGTTGGAAACAGGGAAATAAATACTTGGTGTTTATCCAGAAGTATTTATTATTGTTATAATACTCTGTATTTTTGTTATAGTAGCCTCAACAGAAAAAGGTAGAACTTTTCCTACATACCATGTAAAAAATCAGAAAATGGTGTTTAGCAGAATGAATAAGATGCCAGCTTCTTATATCAGAGTGACTGGGGTTCAATTTCCAGATCTAGTTTCTGACTGTGGTTTCCCACCAACAGAAATCCTGGGTGGCAGCAGCAATGCTCAAGTAATTGCATTCTTGCAATCCATGTGGGAGAGCTGGATTGTGTTCCCAGGTTCTGAATCTGGACTCAAGTTGTTGCTGGCATTTGGAATCAGGGTAATAGGAGTCTCTCTCTTTCTCTCTTTCTCTCTCTCTCCTTGTCTCTCTCACTCTCTCTGTTTCTCTTTGAAATAAAATTTATGAAAAAATTAAATGAAGCAAAGACTAAACGTTAGAGATAGAAATATAGCACTCTATGAAATATAGGTAAAAAATTTCATTCCCTAAGTGATAATTTTTATAAATGAGCTCAAATAAACAGTAAGCAAAAATAAAATAGAAATGTTGGACTTCTTAAAACTAGAAACTTTGTGTGTTAAAGGACATTATCAATAAAATGAAAGAAAATGCGTAAAAATGGAACAAAAATGGTCAAAATCACAAATGTGGCTTGAGTCTAATGATCCAGAACATATAAAGAACTACTCAAAATCAGATTAAAAATTCAATTAAAATTCAATATTTTTTTAGTAATTGAATGAATAAATAAAGATTTCCCTAAAGAAAATATATGGTAGTGAATGAGCATATAAATATGCTGCATAGGGAAATGCAATCAAACTTCAATGACATACCACTTCAACTGAATGAAGACTAGTGAGATAACAAGTGGCAGGGAATATATCACATCTAGGCACTCGAATGTGGAACGCAAGTATCTCAAGCAGTGTTTTTACCACCATGTAAAATGCCTGCTAAAAAAACAATGGTTGTTATTCTGCAGCTTGCTTTGTTTAAAATTAATGTAGCTACTCCATATTCCTGTTGATGTATGTTAGTGTCCTTCATCTTGCTCAATCCCCTTTTTTTAACAAATCCGAGTCTTTATTTATATAATGAGCTATTTCTCTTTAAAACAACTACTCAGACATGTCATCTCTTACATTTTCTTTTTTGTCTCTGATTTTATTAATTTGAGTCTTCTCCCTTTTTTTGTTGGTTAATTGGGCCTGTGGTGTATCAATTTTGTTTATTTTTTCCAAAAAAATAGCTCTTCATGTCCCTGATATTTTGTATTATTTTTGTGGTTTCAATTTTGTCTATTGCTTCTCTAATTTTAATCATTTCTTTCCTCATACTAATTTGGGGTTTAGTTTGTTGTTGTTTTTATGGGTCCTTGAGATGCATTTTTAGCACATTTATTTGGTGCCATTCCAATTTCTTGATGAAAGCACCAATTGCTATAAATTTCCCTCTGAACACTGCTTTTGCTGTACCCCATAAGCTTTGATATGTTATATTGTAATCTACATTCATTTCCTGAATTTTTTATTTCTCTTTTGATTCTTCTTATGACCCACTCTTCATTTGAGAGCATGTTGTTCAGTCTCCACATGTTTGCATATTTTTTAGAGATTCTTGAGTTGTTTATTTCCAGCTTCATTTCTTTGTGGTCAGAAAAAATGCATGGTATGATTTCCTTTTTTTTTTAATTTGCTGAGACATGCTTTCTGGCCTAGCTTATGGTCTATCCTAGAAAAAGTTCTATACACTGATGAAAAGAATGTGTATTCTGTAACTGTGGGAAGAAAAGTTCTGTAGGTATGTTAGGTCCATTTGGTCCATAGTGTTGATTAACTCTGTTGTTTCTTTGTTAATTTTCTGTTTGGTTGATCTATCCATTGATGCAAGTGGGGTTGCTGAAGTCTCTCGTTACTATTGCATTGAAGTCCACGTCTTCCTGTATATCTGTTAACATTTCTTTTAAATAGCCAGGCATCTTGGCATTGGGTGCATATATATCCATTATTATACTTGTTATGTCTTTTAGTGGGGTGTATTTATCCCATTTACTTAAAGTGAATAAACTTTTTAAATTGATAGCTAGTATGTCAGTGATTGCTTTTATCTATTTGCATTTTTTTCATTCCTTTAATCTTACTGCCTTGCTTTTGTGTTGTTTTGTTTAAACTTTTTTTTTTTAAGATTTATTTATTTATTTGAAAGTCAGACTTACACAGAAAAGGAGAGGCAGAGAGAAAGAGAGGTCTTCCATCCGCTGGTTCACTCCGCACTTGGTCACAACAGCTGGAGCTGTGCCGATCCAAAGCCAGGAACCAGGAGCTTCTTCTGGGTCTCACATGTGGGTGCAGGGGTCCAAGGACTTGGGCCATCTTTTACTGCTTTCCCAGGCTAAAGCACAGAGCTGGATTGGAAGTGGAGCAATCGGGTCTCTAAACGGTGCTCATATGGGATGTTGGCGCTGCAGGCAGTGGCTTTACCTACTATGCCACAGTGCGGGCCCCTTTTGATTTAACTTGTATTGAGTTCCTATTTTAATAAACACATTATTTTCTTATGATTATCTCATAAACATCTATACATATTTAATGTATGGGATTTGACAACTCTGAGGATTATTATATACTTCTGAAACTATCTCTACTAACATGGCCATAAACCTATCACCTCACTAAGTTTCCTTCTGCACCTTTTATTATTACTTTATTATTACTATTGCTATGCATAAGCTGTAGAAAGAACACTTAAAATAAGGTTTATCCACTTAGCCAATTTTAAGTGTGTATTAGACCTTTTCTAGTTATCATCATTATGTTGTGCAGTAGTTCTCCCAAAATTATTTATTGTGCATTACAGAAACTTAATGGTTTTGACAATCACTTCTGTATTTTCCTCTCCCATAATCCCCTGGCAGCCACAATTTAACTTTCTCCATTTGTGGGTTTAAGTATTTTAGATTCCATATATAAGCAAAAGCATGCATTATTTATCTTTCTGTATCTAGCTTATTTCACTCAGCATAATGTTCTGGAGCTTTATCACAGTTCTTCAAAATGGCAAACATTTCCTTCTTTTTAAGATTAAATAATTCAGCCATAAAAAAGAAGGAAATCCTGTTTCTGCAATAAAATAAATGCAACTGGAAGTTATTATGCTTATGAAATAAGTCAGTCCTAAAAAGAAAAATATCATGTTTCCTCTGAATTGTGATAATTAATATACAGAATACAAAATATGTAATGTATATTAGTGAAATTGCCTTTTTGAGATTTGATTATTGATCACAGTCCTTGTCTATAATCCTGAGGTACAATGACTTTTCTACTTACTACTGGTTGAATTCTTCACTTAGTGGAGGGTAAAACTTGTGACTAAAATAAACTGAAAGTATGTCATCATAAAAACTAAAAGAAAAAGTAAGAAAGGATGGAGGAAGAGCATGTGCAGGAAAGAGTGTAGGGTGGGGAGTATCGTTGTGCTCTTAGATCTGTACACATGAAATACATGGAATTTGTTCACCTTACATAGATAAAATACTATTAAAAATTTTAATCTAGGGGCATGGGAAGATATACACAAATCTCAACAACAGCCACGAATGTGTTGGTCAAAAGCAGGGAGACAGGAACTGGATCCAGATCTCCCATTTGGGTGGAAAGGACTCAAGTACTTGAGTGATCCCCTGCTGCTTTCCAGAGCCCGCATTAGCAAGAAGCAGAAATCCAGAGCCAGAGCTAGGATCAAGCCCAAGCCTTCAATGGGACATGGATTTTTTGACAGGCCTCATAACTGCTGGACCAAATGCCCACCAATCACATTGTCTTAATCCATTCATTAATCATTTGCCATATGTTTCTTACTATTGTGAATAGTAGTGCAATGAACATGGGACTTCAGATATCTCAAAGATCCTGATTTAAATTCCTTTGCATGTAAAACAAGCTTTATATATTTTTTCAAATTGTTAACAATGATATACTACTAGAATTTCAATGATTTTTGATTATTTAAATATTTACTGTAATTGAATGGATTGTCATGTTTATTTGATTGTTGTTTAAACCCTTGCCTATAGTCCTGATAAACTATAATCTTTTCACTTGCTGAACTTGTTTAGTGGAGGATTAAACCTTTGACTAAAATGTAAATTAAAAGTATGTTATCACAAAATTAAGAAAGGAAGGAAGAAAAAAAGAAGGGAGAGATGAAAGGAGTATCATTATAGTATTAAAATTTTACTTGTGAACTATATTGAATCTTGAAAATTTAAAACCTAAAAATAAACAAATAAATAGAAAATGCAAAAAAAGAAAATTAAGATGGCATCCCTCTAAGAAATTGCTTTGCATAAATACTTAGAAGTAGATTGGCAAGATCTTACAGTACTTCTATTTTTATTATTTTTTGAGTAAAAACCCTTAATGTATTGTATAATGATTATAATATTTTACATTTACACAATATTATACAAGACTCATTTTTTCCACATGCTTGCAGTCACTTAATATCCTTTTTTTAATAATAGCTATTTTAATAGACAAGAGATGCTATACCAGTGTGTTTTTTAAAAAATTTCTCTGGAGTTTAGAGATACTGAGTAACTTTTATTATGTTTTTGGCCTTTGTATGTCTCTTAGGAGAAGTCCATATTCATGTCTTTTGTTTATTTGTAAATCAGGTTTATTTTTGTATTATTTATTTCTTGGCTATTTAGCTAAAGAGTTCCTTATACACATATTAGGCATTAACTTCATATTGAGCATTTTGTTTTCAAATATTTTCTCTTTTACATATGTTGTCTTTTATCTTTGTTGACTGTTCCCTCGAATGTGCAGAGGATTTCAGTTTGATGGAATACCACTAACTTATTTCTGCTTTTGCAGCTTGTGTCATATCAAATAATTTATTGCCAGGACCAAAATCAGAGTTTTTTACTGTATATTTTATTCTAGGGAATTTGTGTTTTCCATACTTTAAGTCTCTAGTACATTTTGAATATATTTTTGTGAATGTTACAAAGAAAATGCAAAATTTTGTTCTTATGCACTTTGACAATCATTCTCCTATATCATTTACTGGTAAGCGTATGTCTGTCTTTCCACATTTTGTATTCTTTGCTCATTTCTCAAAATTTAGTTAATCATATGTGCAAGGATTTATTTTGGGGCATTCTATTTTGTGCATTGTTCTATGTGTTTATGCTTATCACAGTTAAATACAATTGTATTACTGTAGCTTTGTGATATAATTTGAAATCAGAAAGTGTGAAGACTCTCACATTTATTTATTTGTTTGTTTATTTATTTATTTATTATTTTTTCTTACTCAAGATTGCCTTGGGTATTTGGCATCTTGTGTTTTTCCACATGAATTGCAGAATTGTTTATTACACCTCTGTGGAAAATGCCATTCAACTTTAATGGCTATGACACTGAATATACATATCACTATTAATGTGAGAATTTTAATAACTTTCCTTTGAAGCCATGAATGTAGAGTATCAGATTTTTTGATTTTTAATTTTTTTTAATTTTTACTACCTTATATTGTCATTGTACAGACATTTCACTTTCTTTGACTGACTTATTCCTAAGAATTATATTCTTTTTTATACTATTGATGTTATTTTTCTAACTTTGTTTTCATATATTTCATACATTTTCATACAAGTTTTCCTAATTTTGTTTTCATAGATGCTACTCTATAAATATGCAACTTAATTTTATGTTGGATTTAAAACCTACAACTTCACGCATTTATTTTTTATTCTAAAATATTTTGTTTAATTTTCCATGTTTTCCAAATATAAGAGTTCTTGAAAAGTTTCATAGGAAATCAAATTATAAGATAATTTTATTTGCGTGCAAACATAATTTGAAACCCAAACATTCTAGGATTCTTCAAAAAATTAATGGAAAACATATACTATGAAATACTAAGGGTTTTAAAATTATTTTGCATCAGAAAGTTTTAAAAAGATTTATTGAAAGAGGAAGGGAGAGAGATTTTTGTCTGCTGTTCCCAAATAGTCACAAACAGGCTCAAGTCAGGTTCCAGGAACACCTTTCGAGTATCACGTATATTGTGGCAAGGCCTCGAATACTTGGGCCATTTTCTGCTGCCTTCAGAGTTGCATTAGCAGGGTGAGTATCGAGGGTGACATCCAAGATAGGTGTGGTAGATCTCTTTTTTATCAGAAGGGAGGGTTTGATCAGCTGTTGGCTTAGTCATATCCTCACCTCCTCTCTTCCAAGGTGATCAGTGCCCTGGTGTTAGCCTACAGTGGGTGCAATACTTATCTGCACTGCTGTAAGAACCACAGAAGCCGGCGCCATGGCTCACTTGGCTAATCCTCCGCCTGAGGCGGCACCCCAGGTTCTAGTCCTGGTTGGGGCACTGGGTACTAGACCCAGTTGCTCCCCTTACAGTCCGGCTCTCTGCCGTGGCCCAGGAGGGTAGCCGAGGATGGGCCAAGTGCTTGGGCCCTGCACCCGCATGGGAGACCAGGAGGAAGTACCCGGCTCCTGGCTTCGGATCAGTGTAGTGCCAGCTGTAGCGGCCATTAGGGGAGTGAACCAATGGAAGGAATTCATTTCTCTCTCTCTCTCTCTCTCTCTCTCTCTCTCACTGCCTAACTCTGCCTGACCAAAAAAAAAAAAAAAAAAAAAAAAAAAAAAAAAAAAAAAATCACACAAAGGATCTGTGCAGTCCTCAGTGTGAGTGAGGATCACGTTTCAAGGGTCCACTGCTGGCAATCAGGGTGCTCTGAGTGTGTGGAGCCTCTCCCATGATTGCTTACAGACCCAGCTACACCCTGCGCCCTCTCCTGCAGTCAGATTGTTCCCACAGTCTCAGCACACAAGGCTCCCCCAGCCATGGGGTGGTGAGGATCATCCCTAGAGAGGCAGAATTGCTCCCAGAGCCAGCTGTCTGTGGGTGCTTCACCTAGGCAGTTTGAGCCCAGCTCCTGTGATGTATTGGAGCCTGGGGACACTTCACAGTCCTACATGAGTGCCTAGTCCCGATCAATCCTCCCAGCCAGAATTAGGAATCCCCGCTAGGCTGGTTGCTGGGCGCGCATGCCTGAACTGTTGCCGCTGTCCAAAATGCCCTCTCTCAATTACTGGGCACCGGCCAGAGAGAGAAGCGTGTCCCTTCTTTTTCCTCTCAGTTGGCAGGTGCCCTGGCCCCTAGGGCTCCAGGCCAGACGCACACCAGGCTTTCCCCATAGCTACATGGCCAGTGGCATAAGCTGCTGCAGTCTGCTCTCACCTCAGTCTCCCAAATGCTCGGCTGCTGGGCCCTGTATTGTGTCTCTGCTCTTGCTGCGCATTCGCAGACCCACAGCATCCCTCTTCCTGCCATGGAATTTCTGCTGAGGTTTCTCCCTAACTCTTCCATGAGATCGCACTCTCTCCCATTAGCTTCCCCTAGCCTAGAGCAGTAAGCCCCATGCCTATGCAGCCATCTTGGAATCCCTGAACTCTACTATTAGGATTACTTGCTTCTGAGTCTTTTCAGTAGCAGACCTAAAAATAACTAGTAATACTAGTATATTTAGTAAAAATATACTACAGTATGTAGAGGATGCTGCCTAAGTGCTTCTCGGGGTTCTGGGGGCACACTCCTCTGAAATTAAGAGGCATGTAGGCGGTCGTATCTTCCACATAAGCAGGCCAGGGACAGACGGGCACACCTACCCCAAAAGGAATGTGCCCCAGAGGTGGGGGGGAGGGGTGCAGGTAATGTGCTTTAATTGGTACCTGGTGTTTTTCAGAACTTGTGAACTTGTGATAGCATTTAAATGGATCTTTAAAGATATACACCACCTTTCTGTTCTGTCATGGATCACCAGACCGGATTCCTTTGCTATATTCCCATCATAGAGTTGAAGTACAATTGTGCCTACATGCTCACTAGCTAGTAGACTTGCTTGTATTCTCTAATAAAAGTGCTGGCTGAGGGCTATCTGGCAGTACTCCTTGGATAAAAAAGTCCCTGTCCCATCTACACATTTGAAAAACCCCATAACACTATAAATTCTAACTGGTCTAATTCAGGAATTTATTTTTTTACTTAACTTCAGAGTTCATATTTTATGAGACAGAGAGAAGGTAATAGAAGTTAAAAGACAGGCCAGCACCACAGCTCAGTAGGCTAATCCTCCGCCTGTGGCGCCAGCACCCCGGGTTCTAGTCCTGGTTGGGGCACCGGTTCTGTCCTGGTTGCTCCTCTTCCAGTCCAGCTCTGTGCTGTGGCCTGGGAAGGCAGTGGAGGATGGCCCAAGTCCTTGGGCCCTGTGCCCGCATGGGAGACCAAGAGGAAGCACCTGGCTCCTGGCTTCAGATCTGTGCTGCGCACTGGCTGTGGCGGCCATTTGGAGGGTGGGCCAATGGAAGGAAGACCTTTCTCTCTGTCTCTCTCACTAACTCTACCTGTCAAAAAAAAAGAAAAAACAAACAAACAAACAAAAAAAAGAAGTTAAAAGACAAAAATATTTCAAGTCTTCATTTTACATTTATTATGTCATTACATTTGCAGATTCTATGTATTTATTCAGTTGAATTCAAGTTATCAACATCTTGTCTTTTATTTTGATATCCCAATGCAAGTCTATTATTGATATATTTTCTCAAGTTTATTAATCTGGAACAACACATATGTCTTAATTTTTGAAGGATATTATTGCTTGATATAAAAATTTTGGTTTATAATATTTCTTTTTGATTTATCATCAATTTTTGTATGTTTTTCCTGTGACTGATGGCCTCCATGATTTCTATTTTTTTTATTTTTTATTTTTTGACAGGCAGAGTGGACAGGGAGAAAGAGAGAGACAGAGAGAAAGGTCTTCCTTTGCCGTTGGTTCACCATCCAATGGCCGCCGCGGCCGGTGCACTGCGGCCGGTGCACGGCGCTGATCTGATGGCAGGAGCCAGGTACTTATCCTGGTCTCCCATGGGGTGCAGGGCCCAAGGACTTGGGCCATCCTCCACTGCACTCCCTGGCCACAGCAGAGAGCTGGCCTGGAAGAGGGGCAACCAGAACAGAATCTGGCGCCCCGACCGGGACTAGAACCCCGTGTGCCGGTGCCGCAAGGTGGAGAATTAGCCTAGTGAGCTGTGGCGCCAGCCTCCATGATTTCTGACAAGAAGCTGGCCATTGTACCTATTGAATATCTGATCTATATGATGAGTTACTTGACTCTACTGCTTTGGAGATTTTTGCATTTGAATGTCGACAATTTCATTATGTGTTTCAATGTGAATCTAAGTTTAATCTCTATATATTTCATTAAAGTTCATGTGTGTGATAATAATTATTTTGTTAGAAATTAAACTTGGGGAATTTTAAAGTAAGGTTGAACTATGTATTCATTCTTGTTCTTGTCTCTCTCTTACTGTTGGAATTTGTATAATTTGTATTTCATAAACATTGATTGATATATGTGGTTATGTACCAGAATCAATGAAACTGTGTCTTTTAAAAATGTTCTATTTTATTTTCTTCAAATGTTAACATCATAAAGTATGAGTCTTCTTTTCTGAAAGTTCAAATATCATTTCAGTCTCTCCGGTAAACTTTTATTTCAGTTATTACAATTTTTTAAACTTTTATTTAGTAAATATAATTTTCCAAAGTACAGTTTATGGATTACAATGGCTTTCCCCCCTATAACTTCCCTCCCACCCGCATCCCTCCCATCTCCCACTCCCTCTCCCATCCCATTCACATCAAGAGTCATTTTCAATTATCTTTATTTACAGAAGATCGATTTAGTATGTATTAAGTAAAGATTTCATTAGTTTGCACCCTCACAGAACATAAAGTGTAAAATACTGTTTCAGTACTAGTTACAGCATTAATTCTCATTGGACAACACATTAAGGACAGAGATCCCACATAAAGAGTAAGTACACAGTGACTCTTGTTGTTGACTTAACAATTTAACACTCTTGTTTATGGCGTCAGAAATCTCCCTAGGTTCTAGTCATGAGTTTCCAAGGCTATGGAAGCCTCTTGAGTTTGCTGTCTTCGATCTTATTTAGACAAGGTCATAGTCAAAGTGGAAGTTCTCTCCCCACTCAAAGAAAGGTACCTCCTTCTTTGATGTCCCATTCTTTCTACTGGGATCTCACTCACAGAGATCTTTCATTTAGGTGTTTTTTTTTTTGTTTGTTTGTTTTTTGTTTTTTTTTTTTGTTTGTTTGTTTGTTTTTTTGCCAGAGTGTCTTGGCTTTCCATGCCTAAAATACTCTCATGGGCTCTTCAGCCAGATCCGAGTGCCTTAAGGGCTGATTCTGAGAACATCTGCCATTCTAGGAGTCTGAGTTAGAAATGTGCCAGGGGATTCCAATACAATCCCATCAAGATTGCATGTACCAATGCCATCTCACTAGTCCAAGGGATCAATTTCAATTCACAATCGATCACACTGATAGGTCTAAGAGTCAAAGAGATCACACAAACAAGACTAGTGTCTGCAAATACTAACTGATAGAGTTATTATAATTTTTATTTTAAAATTATTATTTATTTTAAAATCATTATTTTAGTTAATGTAATTTTGAGTTTCAAATTCAAAATTCTATTTACTTCATTTATATTTATTTTTTCAATCTCTTCATTGCTATTTTTATTTGGTGATATATAATTATACTTTCCTTTAATTTTCAAATTTATTTTTGATAACATTTATTATCTGAAAGGAGTAAAGAGAGACAAATCTTCCATCCACTGGGACATTACCTAAATACCCACAACAGCCAGGTCTCTACCAGACCAAAACAATGAACCTGACAATCATTCTTCCATCTCCCATGTGGAAAGCAGAGACCCAAGTACCTGGGGCATGATCTGTTTTCTCCTGGGTTGCACATCAGCAGAAATTTGAATGGCAAGCAGAGCTTGGACTAGAACCAGGTACTCTATTAAGTGATACAAATATCCCAAGCAGTACTTTTACTGCTAAGTTAACCAGCACTGCAGCTTAATTTTTAAAATACAGTTTTCCTTTATTCGTTGACATCTTTATGGTTGCTGATTTTTAAAGTTCTTGCTTATAAAATAAATCCAGTACTAAGATCTTCCCTCAAGTTAATTTAAGAGGTTTGTCCTCGTGTATATGGGTCATGCTTTCCTGTCTCTTTGCATGTCTCAGCTTTTGTTCATATTGGATATTATAAAGTAATATTCTAACCCCTTTCAACAGTCTTTGTTACTAATTTTGTTCTGTTCATTTTGTTTAGCAATGTTATAGAAACAGTTGTGTATATTCTTCATTTTCTGCAACATCTGATCACTTAATTTTCTGCTTATTTCTTAAATAATCATTTTTCTTTTAAACCCAGCTTTCTTTTTTTAAAAGATTTCTTTCTTTCTTTATTTGACAGGTCGAGTTACAGACAGTGAAAAAGAGAGACAGAAAGGTCTTCCATCAGATGGCTCACCCTCCAAATGGCGGCAAAGGCTGGAGCTACACCGATCCGAATTCAGGAGCCAGGTGCTTCCTCCTGGTCTCCCATGAGGGTGCAGGGGCCCAAACATCCTCCACTGCTTTCCTGGGCCACAGCAGAGAGCTGGACTGGAAGAGGACCAACTGGGACTAGAACCCAGTGCCCATATGGGATGTCGGCGCCACAGGTAGAGGATTAACCTAGTATGCCACAGCGCTGGCCCCCTAAACTCAGCTTTCTAAGACCATCCTTGTCTGAACATATGTTAATAGTTAACCAATTATCAATTAGATGTCATCTTTAGATGTATTATTCCAGTGTCTTATTTGTTAAAACAATTTAAGATTCTTGCATGTGTGTGTTTGTGTGAATTGATGCTTTCAAATTTCACGCATTAGGTTAATTTTCTGTTTGTGCAGGTTCTCAAAGTCAACCATAATTATATACATGTGTACTTCCACATCTCTAGGATTTCAAAGTTCCCTCTGGTAATGTAGTTCTCCTGTCTTCCATGTAAGTTTTTGGCCAGGCACTAGTGTGCTCCCACTGATATCACAGCAGAACGGATATTAACTACATATGATGATAATTTTAACTTCAATAAGCCCATTGGAATGGAATTGTTTCCCATAGAGTTAGACTTATAATATGATTGAACAGTAACAAGACTGGAAATGGTTATTTCTTTTAAGATTTATTTATTTATTTGAAAGGCAGACTTACGGAGAGGCAAAGGCAAATAGAGAGGTAGGTCTTCCATTCTATGGTTCACACTCTATGTGGCCACAATGGCCAGAGCTGAGCCAATCTTAAGCCAGGAGTTAGAAGGTTCTTCCAGGTCTCCCACACAGGGGCCCAAGGACTTGGGCCATCTTCTACTGCTTTCCCAGGCCATAGCAGAGAGCTGGATCTCAAGTAGAGCGACTGGGACTCCAATTGGCATCCACATGGGATGCTGGCACTGCAGGCGGTGGCTTAACCGCATCACCACAGCACTAGTCACCAAATGGATGAAAAATCAGATCAAAATATTGCCTATCTTATATGGATTGGGCTTTTAACTAATCTCAAAAGGAGCTAAGTCTCTTTTGTTGACTGTTTTCATTTCTCTTTTATTCTACACAAAGTATGTTGGCAGAGGGAGTTATTCTCATGGCCACTCTAGACTCCAGCTAGAAGAGGCTGTATCTCAGGAAAGAATTCCAAATTCACAGAAGGGAGGTATTAGATAAACTACTTGGTCAGAAGTATACATCATGATTGTTTATGTTTCATTGCTAAAAACAAATCATATATATGTCAAATATACAAGACCAACTTCAAATGAGGCAGGAAATTGCAATCCTACCATATTCCCTGAGGGAATGAGAACATATAACTAAAATAATGGGAAAATTGCCCAGAACTCTAGCAATTCATATATTGAATCATTTATATCAGGAAGTGGATAGACCAGAAGATTTGAATCCTGATGTCATTTCTGAACATGTCTGTATCTGCATTGCTACTTCAGGGGATTAGGCAAGAGTATGAATTTTTAGCTCTAGGCTAGTAATGGAAATATATATTTCATTTCCAATATTAGCTTAGTAGATTGATAGCAAATTCCCAGGGTGGTGTATTGAGAAGCATTGTGAGGCCTCTTCAAGGCTCAGCGGAAATGATTGCCTTGATGGAGTAGTATGTTTTAGATAAGCAAAACTATTACAGACATCTGAAATAGGCAGTTCAATCACTCTACTCTCTAGAGCTCTAAGCATACAATGTGAACAGTCATGCACTGGTTCTAGAAAGATAGATGTATTTCCAACAAAATATCTTTACATGTGCTTAAAATATTTTTGTGAATATTATAGAAACCATATCTCTGGGCAGAAAAATTTATTATCTGAAGGAAAATAAGAAGTAATATAAATACTAAAGTCAAATATTTTATTCAGTTGTCCACATATGAATACATATTATTTTAAGGCATGGGCTTTGACTTGAGGGTCAGAGAACACTTACTGATATAAAGTTAATAATCATATGTTCTGTCAAAATATTATCTCCAACATAGTATGTCCCATTACTCAAATTTCTTATATTACATCTTGGGGCATCCAATGCATCTGTCTTAAGAGAAAATCAGGTTGAAGTCACGTCACATTTTTGATTGACATATACTGGGATCTCACTAAATGATAAGTCTGCTACATTTTATTTATTAATGTAATTACAGTCATATGTAAAACTTCAAATGAGGGTAACTACATCTCATCTCTTAGTGGAAGAGTATCAATATCACATAATATGATATAGAAAGTATTTTGGTATGGCCAGTTTTGGAAAAGAGTCTGAAAGGGTCTTCCTTCTCATGATAATAATTCAAACCACTTCACATCGAAAACATTCTCATTTTCTTCAACAATATCCTGAAGTCTTATCTGGTTGTTGCATCATCTGTATAGGTCTCCAGGTTCAGATAAATCTCCTCATTCGATGCTCCCTTGAGTACAGACTTTATCAATCTGGACAACTGTGATGGAAAAGTTTTGTGCTCCCATACATACTATATGTAGAGATGGAACTGACAAGTGATAACAATTTTAGACCCTCTTGTTCAAAAACTGAGAAAAAGGAAGGCATATAAGATTCATGGGTCTAACCTGACACATCTTCCCAGTTCCTTGAGAAGACTCTGACCTATAAGATGAGATAAAAGCATGTTTTGGCTTTGCTTCCTGGGCTCCCTACTCTACCAAATCATCCTTTTCCCATACAAATAATTCTATGTTCATACATGGGTAGTTTCTTTAGCAAGGTTTCTGCACATAGAAATTTGTGTACTCTTCTACTTTATGTCCTCTCTGAGCTATTCAGCCCAAGATGATACAATTCTTTCAAAATGCTGTGGGAGTTTATTAACTAATTTATGATATATTCTAATACTCAAGAATCAACCCACAAATCTCTTCCACAAGGAGTTTATATATTTCTATGAAATGTACCACTGATTCCCTAACCATATTGCTAAATGTAACATTATAATATATAAATAGTTACAGAGTTAGTGATGTCCTTGGGATTTCAAATAACATGACAGAATAGTTCTCTTTGCATTACTAATAACAGCTTTAATAGTACACCAATTTTAACTGTTCCATCGCTTCATTCTATCTCCCATATTTGTGTGGTTATTGTCATATAAATTAAATGCTTCTATATTGTAAAACCTATGAACACAATTTTACAATTATTGTTTTATGCAGTAGACTCTAAAATAGAACATGCAAAAGAATGAAAAATCAGAGTAATATTTTTTTTATAATTGCCTATGAAGACTCTTCAAAATGTTCATTAAAATGCATGCTATTAAAACTTATTCATGGGTTTAAAAATTCCTATAACCAATAGCATATCTTTGAATTCCTCACAGAAGAGTGAGGGCAGACCTCTTCCAAGAGCAGCTGATTCTGAGTGACAGCTGAAGGGGGAGAGTAAATGTCCTTCGTAATCAATTGTGGTAAAAGAAAAGAATGAGAAAATTCATAGAATTTATCAAAATCTTATTATAATAAGGATGTGCAAAATAGAATTTCTATATGTCAAAAATTAACAGAGCAAAAATGACAGGAAAATAGTCTCTCTTATTAGTATTAAAAATTATGTGAATAAAAATATCTAGGTTCAGATCTGAATGAATCTTTCATGTTCCTGCTTCATTGTTATCCAACACACGCACACATACACACACATATCATAGATACAAGCATCAAACACATACATTTACACACATACATTTGTGTGAGCACACATTTACACACACACAAGCTTGAAAACTGAGGTGAAAAACCACTAAATGTCAAAAAAAGTAAACATCTACTTATAGTCCTAATGTTGCTCCTTCTGATTTGTTTCCTAATCATAAAAGTAATAAAAAAGCATTTATTTTCCTTCAATTAGTTTATAAAAAAAGATTGCACTGACATGCTTAAATTTTGTGGACTCAATTAGTCAGATATACTAAATAGGTATTATTACCATTTGTAAAAGTTTCTTGAACTTTGTAGAATTTGTGCTAAGAAATAGTTTGCATTTTTTTTTCAAAGTTTTATTTATTTATCTGAAATGCTGAGTTACACAGAGAAAGGGAGTGACACAGAGAGAAGTTGCCTACCCTCTGATTCACTACCAAAATGGCTGCAAGGCCAGGGCTAGGCATGGTCAAAGTTAGGAGCCAGGTGTTTCTTCAGGGTCTCCCATGGTGTGCCGGGACCCAAGTACTTAGGCCATCTTCCACTGCTTTCACAGACATGTTAACAAAGAGCCGGAATGAGCCGGCGCCGTGGCTCAATAGGCTAATCCTCCACCTTGCGGCGCCGGCACACCGGGTTCTAGTCCCGGTTGGGGTGCCGGATTCTGTCCCTGTTGCCCCTCTTCCAGGCCAGCTCTCTGCTATGGCCAGGGAGTGCAGTGGAGGATGGCCCAGGTGCTTGGGCCCTGCACCCCATGGGAGACCAGGAAAAGCACCTGGCTCCTGGCTCCTGCCATCGGATCAGCGCAGTGCGCTGGCTGCAGCGGCGGCCATTGGAGGGTGAACCAACGGCAAAAGGAATACCTTTCTCTCTCTGTCTCTCTCTCTCACTGTCCACTCTGCCTGTCAAAAATAAAAAAAAAAATAAAATAAATAAAAATAAAACAAAGAGCCGGAATGGAAGTGGAGCAGCCGAGAGACTAATTGGTCCCCATACTGGGTGCTAAAGTTGCAACAGTGGCTTACCCTGCCACACCACAATGCTGGCCTTATATTTTTATTTTAACTTTTAGGTACACTTTCCACATATTTTTGAAGTTCCATCGAACAATTAGACATATTCATAAAGCTTATAAATTTATAATATTAATAAATCATATTTGTATTTTGTAAGATATTTCTTTGTGATGTTAAATACTTTTAAAGAGCAATTTTAATTTAATTTCAATATTAGTTAATAAAATACTTAGACAACAGTTATAATTTGAAATATAGCTGTCTTCTGCATATTAAAAATATTAATAATTATTCTTTATCTATGGCCATAGCACCTTGAACACACTCAATCTTCTTTGGCATTTTTTTGTAGATTAAGTTTTATAGATTGTTGAAATGAATATAAACACCTGCTCATGTGTTTCATCTCCTTTTTAAATAAATACAATAACAGAAAGAGTTGCAGTATGATAACTTCTTTAATATTTTGTATTCATGCTTAAGTACAGGTCATTTGATAATTGTTAAAATGATATTTTGGCATCCTCTAAGTATAAATTTCTGATTGTATTCAAAAATAGAGTATGATATTTTATACTTGCTAATAAGTATAGTGCTTTGTTAATTATCATAGTCCCTCATAGGATTGCGTGAATGATGGAGACATAGCAGGTTCCCAGACTAGTGGTCTGAACAGATCTAGGATTCTGATAAGTGCAGTATCAATAAATGTCTTTCAGGCTATCAACTGTGATGTAAAGTGCACCTGGGCACCATTAGAGAGCCTTTCTGAGACTCTCTTGTTGACAGGAAATAAGTGCCCTTCTACAGAAATAAAGAGAAGGCAGCAGTTGTGAAACTCCCATTGCAGACATAATGTCTAGGTTCCCTGTTCGTTTCCTCTTCCTGTGTGCAGAATGACATATTTAATCTTTAGGCTGCTCCAGGCAGTGTGTCAATTTGGTAACTCTGAAAGGTTTCGGTAAAGAAGCACTTAAAAAAGAGGTCCTTGATATATATTTCCCAATTAAGAGAAAAATGCTTATTAATGATTCATTAATCCATTACCCTACAGTTTCAGAAGCATTCTTAATATTAAGATTTATTTATTTGTATTGTCAAACTAATCATCTTTTGAAGGAATTTATATAGATCAAAACATATTGAAACTACACTTTTTGTACTTTGCAAATATCAGTAATAAATATTTTGATTTTTTTAAAGATTTATTTATTTATTTATTAGAAGCAGAGTGGGGGGAGGGATCTTCCATTCATTGGTTCACTCCCCAAATTACTGCAATAATTGTGGCTGGATCAAGCTGAAACCAGGAGCTGGGAAACACACTCAAGTCTCCCATGTGGATGGCGGGAGCTAATCTGCTTTCTTCCCAGGTGCATTAGCAGGGAGCAGGATCAGAAGAGCAGCTCGGACTCAAATTGACTATCCAATATGGAATGCTAGCATCGCAAGCAGTGGCTTAACCTGCTGTAGCACAACACCAGCTCCAGCATTTTAAAATTATAGTAAAAATGTATCATATTCATGTCTCTACTAAAGTAGCAATTGCAAACTATCCCATAGAAAATGCTGCATTCAAAATCATATGATTTAATCAATATTCAGGTAATCATTTTTTCTCAAGAAGTCTTAGTGGCTTTCATCAAAAACATATTTATATAAAATAATTAAATATCTATTAGCAGTACATTGATATTTGCCTATATATTACATATATAATATTTTACTGTTTGATAATTTATATAGCAGTAATTAGTAAGAAAAGAGGAAAAGTAAACTTTGGTACCTACTGAAGAAATTCTAACAGGCATACAGGCTAAAAGGAAAGGGATTAGCATTAAAATTCAGATTAAATGGCAGGCAGGCACTTGGCACAGTGGTTGGATGCTGTTTTGGATACCCTTTTCTGTTATCAGTGTGCCTGAGTTTGAGTCCCGGCTCTACTTCCAATTCCAACTTCTTGCAAATGCGGATCCTGGGAAGCAGCAAGTGACAGTTCAACTAGTTGTGTCTCTACAACCCACAGGCTACCCAGATTGAGTTCCAGGCTCTTGACTTCGGCCTGAACCAGTCCTCGCCGCCATGAGCATTTGAGAAGTAAAAAAAAAAAAAAAAAAATGAATGAAAGAAGGAAAGACTGATCTCTCTCTCAGTTTGTTAGCTTTTGCTACCTAGGCAGAGACTTGTCTTGGGTTCCTGGCCCCTGGCATCCATCTGGAGTCAAATATGCAATCATTAATGACGTTTGGGGACTGAGCCACAACACAAGAATTCTTTCTTTGCCTGTCCGTCTCTGTATGTGTGCTTCTCTGTCTCAGATAAATAATGAATACATGGAATTGTTAAAATATGATGGAGTAATTGTAACATTATCTTGAGCTATTAAGCGCTCACCAGAGCTCCCATAAAAATAGTTTTATTTCTTTGTAACTAATAAGAGTCTAAATTTTAAACACATTTTTAGATCAGTGGTTCATAGTCATCATCCTGTGGTTCATATCCAACTTTCATACCTGTCTCATTCCCAGTGGCTTTTCCATAACCAATACCTTCATCAGGAAACACTCGAAGAAAGAAGAGAGAGAGAGAGAGAAAGCACACAGTTGGGAGCTCAATACATGTCTCTGGAGAAGAATTTTAATCACTCGGCAAATTCCCGATGCCAAGGACATGTTTTTAAATCCCCCCGATAAATGCCAAGGTGTGTAAATTCTGAATTGGGTAGTAAGAAATATCAGCCTGTATTTCAAAGTGGCTGTGTAATTTTGCATTTCAACTAGCAATGAGTGAGGAGTTTTGTTTCTCCATATCTTGAGCAACAGGTAATGGTGTTGGTGTTCATAAATGTTTTCATTCTAATAGGTGTTAACAATAACTCATTTTTAAAATCATTTTTAAAATCACCCTAGGCTCTTGTCATGAGTTGCCAAGGCTATGGAAGCCCCCTGAGTTCACCGACTCTGATCATATTTAGACAAGGCCATGGTCAAAGTGGAAGTTCTCTCCTCCCTTCAGAGAAAGGTACCTCCTTCTTTGATGACCCATTCTTTCCACTGGGATCTCACTCGCAGAGATTTTTCGTTTAGTTCCCCCCCTCCCCCAGAGTGTCTTGGCTTTCCATGCCTGAAATACTCTCATGGGCTTTTTAGCCGGATCTGCATGCCTTAAGCGCTGATTCTGAGGCCAGAGTGCTATTTAGGACATCTGCCATTCTATGGGTCTGCTGTGTATCTCACTTCCCATGTTGGATCGTCCTTTCCCTTTTTTATTCTATCAGCTAGTATTTGCAGACACTATTCTTGTTTATGTGATCCCTTTGGTTCTTAGTCCTATCATTATGATCAATTGTGAACAGAAATTGATCACTGGGACTAGTGAGATGGCATTGGTACATGCCACCTTGATGGGATTGAATTCGAATCCCCTGGTATATTTCTAACTCTACCGTTTGAGGTAAGTCAGCTTGAGCATGTCCCGAATTGCACATCTCTTCCCTCTCTCATACCCACTCTTATATTTAACAGCGATCACTTTTCCGTTAAGTTTCAGCACTTAAGAAGAATTGTGTATTGATTACAGTATTCAACCAAAAGTATTAAGTAGAACAAACAAACAAAAATACTAAGAGGGATAACATATTAAGGTGCTTATCAACAGTCAGAGTGAGGGCTGATCAAGTCACCGTTTCTCCTAGTGTTCATTTCACTTTAACAGGTTTCCTTTTTGGTTCTCAGTTAGTTGTCACCTATCAGGGAGAACAAGTGGTATTTGTCCCTTTGGGATTGGCTTATTTCACTCAGCATAATGTTTTCCAAATTCCTAACAGGGATCACTTTTCAGTAAAATTTAAACACCTAAGAATAATTGTGTGTTAATCACAGAGTTCAAACAATGGTACTAGAACAAAAAAAATACTAAAATGGATAAAGTATTACATTGTACATCAACCGTCAGGACAAGAGCTGATCAAGTCACTCTTTCTCATAGTGTCCATTTCACTTCAATAAGTTTCCCCTTTGGTGCTCAGTTAGTTGTCGCCAATCAGGGAGAACATATGATATTTGTCCCTTTGGGACTGGCTTAATTCACTCAGCATGATGTTTTCCAAATTCCTCCATCTTGTTGCAAATGACCGGGTTTCATTATTTTTGACTGCTGTATAGTATTCTATAGAGTACATGTCCCATAATTTCTTTATCCAGTCTACTGTTGATGGGCATTTCGTTTGGTTCCAGGTCTTAGCTATTGTGAATTGAGCTGCAATAAAGATTAAAGTGCAGACAGCTTATTTGTTTGCCAATTTCATTTGCTTTGGCTAAATTCCAAGGGGTGGGATGGCTGGGTTGAATGGTAGGGTTATCTTCAGGTTTCTGAGGAATCTCCAGACTGACTTCCATAGTGGCTTAACCAGTTTGCATTCCCACCAACAGTGGGTTAGTGTCCCTTTTTCCCCACATCCTCTCCAGCATCTGTTGTTGGTATATATCTGAATGTGAGCCATTCTATCCGTGGTGAGGTGAAACCTCATTGTGGTTTTGATTTGCATTTCCCTGATTGCTAGAGATCTTGAACATTTTTTCATGTGTCTGTTGGCCATTTGGATTTCCCCTTTTGAAAAATGTCTATTGAGGTCCTTGGCCCATCTCTTAAGTGGGCTGTTTGTTTTGATGTTGTGGAGTTTCTTGATTTCTTCTTAGATTCTGGTTATCAACCCTTTATCAGTGGAATAGTTTGCAAATATTTTTTCCCATTCTGTCGGTTGTCTCTTCACTCTCCTGACTGTTTCTTTTGCAGTACAGAAACTTGTCAATTTGATGCAATCCCAAATGTTACTTTTGGCTTTGACTGCCTGTGCTTCTGGGGTGTTTTCCAAGAAGTCATTGCCGGTACCTATATCTTGCAGGGTTTTTCCAATACTCTCTAATAATTTGATGGTGTCAGGTCGTAGATTTAAGTCTTTAATCCATGTTGAGTGAATTTTTGTGTAAGGTGAAAGGTAGGGGTCTTGCTTCATGATTCTGCACGTGGAAATCCAATTTTCCCAGCACCATTTATTGAATAGACTGTCCTTGCTCCAGGGATTGGTTTTGGATCCTTGATCAAATATGAGTTGGTTGTAGATGTTTGGATTGATTTCTGATGTTTCAATTCTGTTCCATTGGTCTATCCATCTGTTTCTGTAGCAGTACCATGCTGTTTTGATTACAACTGCCCTATAGTATGTCCTGAAATCTGGTATTGTGATGCCTCCAGCTTCGTTTTTGTTGTACAAGATTGCTTTAGCTATTCGAGGTCTCCTGTGTCTCCATATGAAATTCAGCATCATTTTTTCCAGATCTGAGAAGAAGGTCTTTGGTATCTTGATTGGTATTTCATTGAATCTATAAATTGCTTTTGTGAGAATGGACATTTTGATGATATTGATTCTTCCAATCCATGAGCATGGAAGATTTTTCCATTTCTTGGTATCCTCTTCTTTTCTTTCTTTAAGGTTTTGTAATTTTCATCATAGAGATCCTTAACGTCCTTGGTTAAGTTTATTCCAAGGTATTTGATTGTTTTTGTAGCTATTGTGAATGGGATTGATCTTAGAAGTTCTTCCTCAGCTGTGGCATTGCCTGTGTATACAAAGGCTGTTGATTTTTGTGCATTGATTTTATATCCTGCTACTTTGCCAAAATCTTCTATGAGTTCCAATAATCTCTTAGTAGAGTTCTTTGGGTCCCCTAAATAAAGAATCATATCATCTGCAAAGAGGGATAGTTTGAGTTCTTCCTTCCCAATTTGTATCCCATTAATTTCTTTTTCTTGCCCAATGGCTCTGGCTAAAATTTCTAGAACTATATTGAATAGCAGTGGTGAGAATGGGCATCCCTGTCTGGTTCCAGATCGCAGTGGAAATGCTTCCAACTTTTCCCCATTCAATAGGATATTGGCTGTGGGTTTTTCATAAATTGCTTTAATTGTATTGATGAATGTTCCATCTATACCAAATTTGTTTAGATTTTTCTTCATGAAAGGGTGCTGTATTTTATCAGATGACTTCTCCGCACTTATTGAGATAATCATATGGTTTTTCTTCTGCAATTTGTTAATGTGGTGTATCACATTGATTTGCAAATATTGAACCTTCCCTGCATACCAGGGATAAATCCCACTTGGTCTGGGTGGATGATCTTTCTGATGTGTTGTTGCATTCTATTGGCGAGAATTTTATTGAGGATTTTTGCATCTATGTTCATCAGGGATATTGGTCTGTAATTCTCTTTCAGTGCTGCATCTTTTTCCGGCTTAGGAATTAAGGTGATGCTGGCTTCATAGAAAGAATTTGGGAGGACTCCCTGTTTTTCGATTGTTCTGAATAGTTTGAGAAGAATTGGAGTCAGTTCTTCTTTAAATGTCTGGTAGAATTCAGCAGAGAATCCATCTGGTCCTGGGAGGGCCTTTATTACTGTTTCAATTTCTGTCTCAGTTATGGGTCTGTTTAGGTTTTCGATGTCTTCCTGGTTCAATTTAGGCAGGTTGTATGTGTCCAGGAATCTATCCATTTCTGATAGATTTCCCTGTTTGCTGGCATACAAGTCCTTGTAGTAATTTCTGATGATTCTTTTTATTTCTGTGGTGTCTGTTGTTATGTTTCCTTTTTCATCTCTGATATTATTGATTTGGGTCTTTTCTCTTCTTTTTTGAGTTAGTTGGGCCAATGGTGTGTCAATTTTGTTTATTTTTTCAAACAACCAGCTGCTCGCTTTGCTGATTTTTTGTATTTTTTTTTTTTTTTTTGGCTTCAATCCTGTTGATTTCTTCTCTGATTTTAATTATTTCTCTTCTCCTACTAGATTTGGATCTGGTTTGCTGTAGATTTTCTAGATCCTTGAGGTGAATTGAAAGCTCATCTATTTGGTGCCTTTCCAATTTCTTGATGTAGGCACCTATTGACATAAACTTTCCTCTTAACACTGCTTTTGCTGCGTCCCATAAATTTTGGTCCGTTGTGCTGTTCTCCTCACATACTTCCAGAAAATTTTTGATTTCTCTTTTAATTTCTTCTATGACCCATTGTTCATTCAGGAGCATGTTGTTCAATCTCCATGTGTTTGCGTATGCTCTAGGGATTCCTGAGTTGTTAATTTCCAACTTCATTCCTTTATGGTCTGAGAAGCTGCATGGTATGATTCTAATTCTTTTGAGTTTGCTGAGACTTGCTTTATGGCCTAATATGTGGTCAATCCTAGAGAAGGTTCCATGTACTGCTGAGAAGAATGTAAAATCTTTAGCTGTAGGATTGAAAGTTCTGTATATATCTGTTAGATCCATTTGGGCTATAGTGTCGTTTAAATCTACTGTCTCCGTGTTGATCTGCTGTCCTGTTGATCTGTCTATTTCTGAGAGTGGAGTATTGAAGTCCCCCAGTACTATTGTATTGGGGTCTAAGTCTCCCTTTAAGTCCCTTAACAAATCTTTTAAATAAACCGGTGCCCTGTAATTAGGTGCACATATATTGATAATTGTTTTATCTTCCTGTTGAATTGATCTCTTAATCATTATATAGTGTCCCTCTTTGTCTCTCTTAACAGTTTTTGTGGTAAAGTTTATGTTGTCCGATATTAAGATGGCTACGCCCGCTCTTTTTTCATTTCTGTTGGCATGGTATATCTTTTTCCAGCCTTTCACTTTCAGTCTGTATGCATCTTTGTTGGAATGATGTGTTTCTTGTAAGCAGCAAATTGATGGGTTTTGTTCCTTAAGTCTTTTAATTGGACAGTTCAGGCCATTAATGCTCAATGTGACTAATGATAAGTGGTAACTTTGCCCTGCCATTTGCCAAAGATAAGTTCTAGTATATGCTTTGAATTCCCTGTGATCTTTTGCTGTGAGGTTTCCTTCCTTTCCCTTCTTTCATATTGATGACCGTGTTTCTGTGTTTCTGTGTGTAACACATCTTTAAGCATCTTTTGCAGGGCTGGACGAGTGGCAACAAATTCTTTCAATTTCTGTTTGCTATGAAAAGTCTTTATTTCACCTTCATTCACAAATGATAGCTTTGCAGGATATAATATTCTGGGCTGGCAGTTGTTCTCTCTTAGTACCTGGGCTATATCTCGCCATTCCCTCCTAGCTTGTAGGGTTTCTGATGAGAAGTCAGCTGTGAGTCTGATTGGAGATCCTCTGAGAGTAATCTGACGTTTCTCTCTTGCACATTTGAGGATCTTTTCTTTATGTTTCACTGTGGAGAGTTTAATTACAACATGTCGTGGTGAGGATCTCTTTTGGTCGTGTTTATTAGGGGTTGTATGAGCTTCCAGTACTAGGATTTCTCTGTCCTTCTCCAAACCTGGGAAATTTTCTGCAAATATCTCACTAAAAAGGCCTTCTAATCCTTTCTCCCTCTCCATTCCTTCAGGAACTCCTAGAACCCGAATGTTGGTTTTTTTTTAATAGTATCCTGAAGATTCCCGACAATATGTTTTAGATTTCTAATTTCCTCTTCTTTTCTTTGGTCTGACTGTATCCTTTCCTGTTCTCTCTCTTCTGCTTCACCCATTCTGCAGTTTCATTCTGGCAGGCAAGATGGTGGAATAGGAAGTGAGCACACTGATAGTCCGGGGAGAGACAGTTTAATAAAAGTGGAGATACTGCAGGTTCAAGGAAGAGTAGGGGAAGAAACAGCAGAAGAAACTCTTCTGGAACGCGTGATTCACAGTGGACCTGCGTGGAGAGCATGGGAGCCCACAGTTCGGGTCACCATCGGCAGACTCAACAAACCAGCACTGGAACGCGAGGTGAGCTGAACCTCAATAGCCCGAGACACCGGCAGGCAAGCGGAAAGAGGAGACTAGAGGGAACGACCCCCGGGGGAAAAGTTCAACAGGCTAACTAGAGGGGAGAGAGAAAAAAAGTGACTGATACGGACACGGGTTTCTCTCTCTCCGCTCACCTCCCAAAGGCGAGCAAGTCAAAGAGCAGGTGCCATCTTGGACATACGTCATAAGCAGAGGGACCTCAGGTCTGCACTGGCCCTGAGCCTAGCAGAAAAACCTGACTCTGGGCGGGGCTAATTAACAGGAGATTAGGACCTAGTGAATTTGTGGTGCTACTGAACTGAGACTGTGAAAAAAGAGCGGGTGAGGGAGAGAACTCACGGAATTCACGTGAGTACTCTCCAGAGACACTACAATTCCGTAACTTTGGCAACCCAGTGGGAGACTGAAGGAGAATTTGAGCCCACTCTGAGGGCAGAACAGATTCCCTGTGTGGTCCTTGGGAAAGAGCTTCCGATCTCTGGCTCCTGTGGGTATATCATTTGCCTGCTAACTACCTCCAACCTTGTTCAGCTGTGCGGAATTACTTCCCTTTTGAATCAAAGAAAGAAAGAAAGAAAGAAAGAAAGAAAGAAAGAGAGATCTACCACGCCTAACCTGGGAGTGTCACCTTTGGCACACCAAACAGAGCTCTCGGGCCACACCCATCTCAAGCCTCTAAGGCTCCATCAAAAACAGACAGTCCACTTAATCTAGAGTCATAGGATAACAAGAAAAAGCACCACAGTGAAGAAACCAAATATCTCCAATATGCCAAATAACAAACGCAAAAACTGAGGTAATAAGAACAAGGAAGTCACTATGACGCCCCCAAATGAAAAAGACACCCCAATTCAAGATTATGAAGATGATGAGATAGAAGAAATGCAAGAAGCAGATCTCAAAAAATTGATAAGAACATTAAGAAGTTCTCAAAAACAAATTCTTGAACTACAGAAATCCTTAATGGACAAGATAGAAAATCTCTCTCATGAAAATGAAAATGAAATATTAAGGAGGAATCAAAATGAAATGAAACAACTGGTAGAACAGGAAATTGTGATAGTGACGAGAAATCATAATGAAGTGAAGAATTCAATAGATCAAATGAAAAACACATTAGAGAGCCTTAAAAAATAAATAAAATTAATAAAGTTTTTAAAAAATAAATAATAAAAAACCCAAAACACAGAGAGACAAAAATGTTGGTTAGCATATGGAGAAAGAGGAACACTTATATACTATTTGTGGGAATGTAGGGTAGTGCAACCACTGTGAAACAGTGTGGAGATTTCATTAAAAAGTAGAAAGAGACTTGCCATATGATCCAGAAATCTGACTACCAGGTATATACCTAAAAGGCATGAACACATTATATCAGAAAGACACTAGCACTGTTCAATAACCAATAATTGTAATCAACCAAGGTATCCATCATCAGAAGAATTGATAAATAAAATAGTGTGTATAAAAAATAGAGTATTATTCAGTTATTAAAAAGAATGAAACTCTGCCATTAGCAACAAAATTGGTGCAACTGGATCTGTGATTACTTTAAAAATGTATTGTATATGTGTGAAATAATCATTAAATTATTGTTTATAGCCATTGTCTATATTCTCACTAAACTAGAATCTTTTTGCTTTTTACTTGTTACACTTCTTATTGGGCAAAGTATTAGGCCTTTTATACAGTAATGTAATTTTAAAATATGCTATTTCAAAAGCTAAAAAAAACAAAGAGAAAGGGAAATGGAAGGAGGGTGGGAAGGGAATATTATCATATTCTTAGAATCAGATCTATAAACTATATTGAATCTGTAAAAACTAATTAAAAGTAAAATTTATAAAAAAAGAGACACACACACACACACAAGGAAAAGCCACATCTAAGAAATTATCGCTATCCAAAAACACACAGAATTCTTAAAATTCAACAATTAAAAAAAACTGATTTTTTAAGAACGGGATTTTCTTTTTAAACCAATGGTCCTAGAAAGTCTAAGAACTCAATTACTGAGAGAAACGTCTGATGCTGAAACGGTCCTCACTGATTAATCTGTCAATCAAAAAAATGACCTTTGAGGTGGGTGCATATGTCAATAAATCCCTGATAGTTAGCATCTTACTTATGTCATTTTTTTCTCAGGTTGTATTCATTTGAGTTGGAAACATGGAGCAAGTCCCATTTTTCTACCACTCCAAAACTCCTTAGGGAAGAAATGTCAATATTTCTATTCTGATATTTGGAAGTATAGAGAAGATTCGCAATGGCACTTATTCAAATGAATAAAGATGTATTGAATGAAATATTGGGATATTTTTGATGGCTTCTACAAATGTTCAGTATCAGGGAGACTATAGAAGGATTCTGTTCTGCATACAAAAATTTGTAAATGTTAAATTCCTAGTGTAATAAAGAAGCTCTAATTATAGAATAATAATTCTAAATAAGTATTAACTTATTTAGCAGTGTAACCCATTAAATTAGACTAATCTTTCTGAGAATCAGAAGAAAATAATCCCAACACAACATATATTACAAAATGTTTGAAAAATATAAATGCCAGAAACATATTTTACACAATCTGTATCACTCCTCTGCACGTGAAATATTTTCCTTAAAAAATTCTGTATCCACTTTAGTCTTGTTTAATGCATAAGATTTTAAGGACAAAATATTTGAGACTAATAATGTTGGGCCTAATATATATATATATATTAACTATATTGTATCTCTCTGCTTTTTTTCCTCTCTGTCTCTATTTCACTCACACACACATACAAATAAGTACATCTAAACACAAGCATCACGAAAATAACATAACTACCCAACATGCAACAAATGTTGCTTAAGATTTATATACCAAGAAAACAGGAATGAATACAAAGACTTTCCTGATTCAACTGTGATTTCAATCTAATATACAATGCAAAATTAACTAAATTATAATGTGTACTAGGTGAAAAACAAAATAGAACCCTATAATGTAGTTTTTAGACTTATCATATTCATGAAGTTTTAGAAAGCATTTATGTATTTGAGAGGAAGATACAGTGGGAAACAGACATATATACGTAGTAAGACAGAGTTCCCATTTGTTGAGTCACTCCCAAATGAATGCAACCGCCAGGAGCTGGAAACTCAGTCCAGGTCTCCCATGTCAGTGACAGGGACCCACCGTCTGAGTCCTCAACTGCTGCCTCCCCAGGTACCCATCAGCAGGACGCTGACATCAGGAACAGAGGTGGTCTCAAAGCCAAGTGCTAGGATATGGAATGTGAGTGTATTAACCTCAAGCCAAAACCTGTCTCCAAGAGATCTTAGCATTGAGAAAATCCATTAAAATATAAAACACATATACTATGAGAATTAATGGTGAAACTACTACTCAAACAGTGTTCTGTACTTCGTGTGTCTTTGTGGGTGCAGTCTGTTGAAATCTTTACTTAGTATATACTAAGTTGATCTTCTGTATATAAAGATAATTGAAAATGAATCATGATGAAGAATGGGATGGGAGAGGGGGTGGGAGATGGGATGGTTGCAGGTGGGAGGGAGGTCATGGGGGGAAAGCCTCTAAAATTCAAAAGTTGTACTTTGGAAATGTATATTTATTAAATAAAAATTGAAAAGAAAAAAGAAAAACATACATTATAAAAGAAAAAATATAAAACACAAATAATGATGAATTTATATACACACGCAAGTGCATATAATGTTCATAAGAATTTTCACTTATAATTAGGGATTTTTACTTCTGTGATAAGGTCCCATGCGAAAATTCTATTCTAAGTCTTTTACTCTTTCACAACTTTCCAGTTGCAATTACATTATATCTAATGCAACACATGTATTCCTAATGATTTTTAAATGTTTATGATAAAGAGAATAATGAAATCCTGAAATATATTACTAAGACTATGAAATATTACAGTTAGAAAACAAGCATATTACAGTAAGTAATGATTCCTTTAAAAAATCTGTTACCATATTTACTCTGTGCTCATTTATGAGTTATAAACCAAAATGAAATGATATTTTAAAAAAATATTTATTATTTAGAGAGAGAGAGATTGCTTTCATGTGCTGGCTAATTCCTCAAGTGCCCACAATGTGCAAGAGCCAGGGCAGAAACTGGGAGCCAGAAAAGCAATTCAAGTCTCCTCCGTGGACAGAAGCTAAGTACTTAAGACACTACCAGTGCCTTTCAGTGTCCTCAACTTAGATTCCTGGAGTCAGGAGCCAGACCTGGGGATCGAACCCAGGTAAATGGGACAAGAGGGCACATTCTACCTTAGGCTCAACATCCACGCCCTGAAATGATGCTTTCTAGGGAAAAAGGGCCCTTGGGGCAGAGTTAGAAAAACGAGTGGATCTCGGGCAAATTACGGAAGATTCCACCACTCTGGAAAAAGCACACAACTTAAGAAAAGACACAATTTAAACAGACCAAAAAAGAAGAAGAGGGGCAGGATGGTAATAAGATAAGGGTGTGGAAAATATTAACCAATTACCTACCCTTTTCCCACTCGTGGACAGAGACAGACGAGCCAATCCAAATATGACCCCTGCTGCACACACTAGGTGAAGGGCCAGTAAGTTTCAGATCAAGAGGCAGGGAGAAGGAAATGACACAGAAGAACCAGTCTTGCTAGGGCTGTGGACGCCCAGCCCTCAGCAAGGGGAGCTTTTGTAGCTTAGCATGAGTAAACTCACTTTCAGTTTTGCATTCCCTTTCAGATTTTTCTCTTTATATCTATACTCAGCAACAAGTCCATGGACCAGGGGAAGCAGCTTCCCACACCCAGGGTGGACAGTTTTAAATTATACTTCCATGTAAGACAGAAATATAAAGATTCATCTTCATATAAAACTTCTGATTCCTCTTATTTATTTCAATCATTCCTTAGACTATATTTGATGATTCTACTATAGCTAAAAGTTCATATACTACTTTTTGTTGTGTAACACTCACAAAAATTTTAATGCAAATTCTGTTGAATTCTATATACATTCATTTTGTTGTCTTTATTAAAAATTTTAACTTACCAAGGGAAAAAATTATGAAGATTGAGAATCAAGATATAACTAATTAATGTAGCAGAATTAGTCTTATAACTCAATAAACATTACTTGTTTAGATGACCATTTGTTCAAAGTGGCATTTGCCAGATGACTTGCTTACAACTTAACTGAAATTTCAGTAATACTGAAATAGGCGCATACACAGCGATATACAGAAATTGTGCTGTGGGGCAAGTGTTGTGACCCAGTGGGTTAAGCTGATGTTTGGGACCCCTGCATTCCACATCAGAGCTCCAGTTTGTGTCCCAGTCCAATATACTTCTGATCCAGCTTTTGGCTAATGCATTTTGGGAGGCAGTATCTCTCTGCCTTTCAAAGAGATGAAAATAAATAAATGTTTTATAAAAAAAAAAAAAACAAGTAAAAATTGTATTGCCTACTTCAGGCTACCCAGATTTCTAAAAAGCATTGATTATGTAAAAGAAAAATATTTACATTATTTCAGATACAGTTCTTAAGTTTTTAGTTAAATAATTTGTAAAAAATTGTACAACACAAATAAAAAAGATGTATACTAGATGACCTTTCCCTTAGACAACTAATTATTAGTTTACTATATTTAATACATTGCAGACATATTTACCAGTGAATTATTAAAGCCTTATTAATTCATATTGCATGAGTTTTTACCCTGATATGCTTGTACTAATTTTTACTTTAAAACTTAAATTACATTGTTTACTTGTGCAATTTTCCACTTTATAAAAGTGTTTTGGCAAGAGATGATAAAATGTATATGGATAAGCATCTGTCCATATAGTTGTATTCCTTTTAGAATGCCAAAACCTTGACTTACAAAAAGATTCAATTATACACAACTTCCAACTGCTTTATTTTTCCATGGTAGATCACTATATCCAATGTAGTGATTAATGTAGAACTATATTTTTAAACAATGCATGGTAATAGCATTTGCATGTTTTATAACAAGGCAATGTAATGTGGAAAAGTAAATTAATACTATGTGACTTGTTAGGCTTCTTTTAGCTGCAAACATTATCATTCCATAAATTAAAACTAAGGTGTTCACAAAGTTTGACTAAAGTATGCAGAAAGTTTAGGGACATTTCCTATCAGTTTTCAGTAAATCAGTTGCATTTTTCAGCAATGCTCAGATATTTTAAGTTAGAGTAACACTCAACAATAATGGGAATCATCCACCATCTACTGCTGACCTTTATAATCATGTCACTCTCTTTTTCTCTTGGGAATTACATAATTATTTCCTAGAGAAGTGAGGGTCCAATACCTTAGGCAAAAGTCACCTACAAGGATTTTACCCAAAGAAACTGCATTCTCCAGGGAACAGCTGTCCTTATTACAACACTGCTCTCATATTCCCTCGAGGCATAACTAATTGGATGAACTCCCCAAAAATAGTATTCTGATAAGCGATTTTTTTTTTTTTAGGATTGATAAAACTGGGAGTGAAGTTTCTTCACAAACCAGAACATGTAATGAATGAAAATGTAATTTTGCCTCAAGGTATTCACCTATTTTTTCTTGTTTTTCTAAGCCATTTACATGAACATAACCAACATTTGCTTAATGATGTTTATACATTGAAGTACATACATAGATTGGGCAAAGGGCAGTTTTGATTCAGGTGGCCAATGCCAAAGCTTTTATAAAACAGCCTCATGTTTCAGTCCCAGGGGATGATGCTCACATAATTCATTCTCCTTATCAGAACTGTTAGAGGACATTGGTGTCACTAATTACTTTTTCAGGAACAGAGTCAACCATTATTTAGTAACATTATATGAAAAATGTAATTGTTACCTCTTTTGAAATGAGAAGCTTTTCATAGTAGCAGAAAAAGGGCATATCTTTTATGAAATGATATTTTATTAAATATTTAGGCTTCAGCTATACTTGTAGAACGAAAAGATAAAGATGATGTCTTAATATACAATAAAAAGCAATAAAATTATATTTCTGATGATTCTTTTTGTTTAATGTTGATTGATAAATTAGCTATCCTAAATATAAAAAGCCTTTTATATACCTTTTATAATGAAATGTCTGTCTGTTCTGAAGAATCTAAAATCATAAAGACCAAGATAAATATCTGTCAAAATTCACTTTGGGATCAAGAAAACCAGAGAAACCAATAGACAGAAAATTATTTCAATTAATCTAGAGAAGAGGGTTCACAACTGTTTCTGCTTATATTGCTGGGGCTAAGTCATTTAGAATAATACAATGAATGATTAAAACTAAAAATAAATTGTATAGCTGTCTCAAATTTTTCCAATTTGATATTGAAAGTTGCTATTGTCCCCAAAAGAATTTAGAAATTTTGGATGACAAAATTTCATTTGCTTTCTTACATGAAATCTGGATATATATAATTCAAATCTATGTATCAGTTCACTTGATACTTCCCATCCTCCTTAATTCTCTATACTTCCTTAATGATAATCAAGAATATTTTAGTCATTACTTAACTTACCTAACTACATAGGGCAAAATAATCTTTTTGTAGGGAAGCATTAAAATGTGTTGACTATTATGGGAAGTATTGAAATTGCTCAGCAACATTTATCTAATTTAAATTATTAAATTCTTGATGCAACTTTCATCCTTCTACAATTTGCACCAGCCAACTTCATACTTTTATCTTTTTTGTAGCAAATATACACTTTAGAGTCACATTCCATGGATCTATCTTTATATCTTTGTTTCAATTGTTCTTTTATTTAAGATGTTTACTTTATTTACATGTTTTCAAACCTACAAAGCCTAGAATAAATGTTATTTTTATTTATTACTTTTTCTTGTATTCAGGTAAGAAATCACCTGTTAAAACTCCATAGCATTGTTATGTTGCTGTTTATTACACTGATTTATGCTATCCTCTGATGAAACTTGTTAAGTAGGAATGTAACATATCAAGGTAGCTTCCGTCTTTTTTTTATTAATCTTCAAACTCTGTTTTGTTGCAAATATTTCTTTCATAAATAATTAGAAAAATAAAAAATAATAAAGACATCAGAATAAAAGCAGGATGAGAGGAGTTGCATTTCTGCACAGGCAGAATCATGCAGTGGTTACCTGACCATTTATAACCACATGTTTTCCTGAGTGTATTTGCTAAGCTTATTTACTTTCAGGAGGCATAAAATGTGGATTTACCAGGGCAGAGTAAAATTATCATAGGAGAGCAAACATATTCAGGGCTTTTGTTGCTCTCATGGGAGAGAGAAGTGGTGAAAAGTTTTGTCATCAAATACATCACTATTTCCTTCCTAATAAATGCTGAGGACATTTGGTTGAAAGATAATAAGATTTCACTGAAAAATTCTGAAGGTAGACTTGAGTTTTCTGAAATTGGATTGTATTGAACAGACAGGTTTGAATTTAGGAGTAGACAAAGGCTGGGAACTGAAAGGTCACATGGAGTTTCCAACTGAAATATTTGGGGGTCTACTAACTTGGAAGAAGATAAACTAGAAGGATGCCAAGTCTTGCCAAGACTAAAATTAAGAGTGACTGTTTGCATAACAGTTAAATTACCTGTTGGCATGACTATGTCCAGCCGAGACACTGCCTAGGTTTGATTTCCAACTCCAATGCCCAATTTCATGTCCCTATTCATTAAAACTTTCACAGGTAGTGTTGATGGTCACGTAATTGGGTTTCCTGTCACATGTGTGAGTTCCCAACTTCTGGATTTGGCCCCTGCCCAGCTACTGCAAACATTTGGAAAATGAGTTATGATAGGCATATGTACATAATTTGTTTCGTTCTCATTTTCTCAAATAAACAAATAAAAAAATTGTGGGTCAGCATCAATTCAGCTAAATTCTGGTGGAATTAAACTTAACTGACCCACTTCATTTTGTTGTTGATTTACAAAGGAAAAGCAAACTATTTTGGAAGTATAATAATACAAACTTTACTCTCTGTAATAGATAATAGTTTGATGGTATACACGTCTTAACAAACTGATATCCACTTATCTAGCTGCTGATGGGATTTTTTTGGTAATAGTTAACAGACATTTGACTATTCCAAACAAAGGTCCCTTGACTAATAACATGTTTGTATTTTGGGAAAAGTTGTCACCTTTCCGGAATATCAAAACATAGTTTGTGATTACAAAAGATAATCCTGTTACTTCAAGCAGGCCCAGTACTGTGTGGTATAATTTACCCTCTTGAGGCCTTCCTCTGCGGATCAAGACAAAGTTAGATATTATTAGAAGTCTCATATTTGCTGAGCTATCCCTTCCCCTATTCTATACATTGCTTCCCTTGTGAGAATTATTTTAACAAGCACTCTCTGTATTCAGCTTTATTTCAAAAGAACTCATCCTGATAGAGACTCCAACACTATTTTTATAGTGTCCTGGATTCATTGGGAAATCTCCAAACAAAGCACAGCAATGTTTAAACCAAAGAAAAAAAAAAAAAAAGAGAGAAAATCTATAGCAGTGATCACAATATTGAAGTTATGTTTTCTATAACTAAACATAGTTAAGTTTTAAAAATAGAAAAAATCAGAAAATAAACATATGTAATATATTTCAAGAATTATAATTTATTTTTGAAGGTCAAAAGTAACTTTCAAAACTATAATTAAGAGGTTTAAAGTGCAGAAGATAAAATTACCAAACTGGCAAACACTTGATAGTGAAAGCAGAAATTGAAATGATGCATCTACAAGTCAAGGATTAACAGCGGGTAATGGAGGCTAGAAGACTGATATAGAACAGAATCTTCCTCACAGCCTTCAGAAATAATTGACTGTGGTTATACCTTTGGTTTAGGCTTCTAGACTTTTGAATAATGTTCTATTGCTTTAAGCCACCTATTTTGTGGTAATTTGTTATAGTAATAATATGGAATGAAAAAAAATGAGCACTTAAAATTTGTTTTTATGGGGCTAGTGCTGTGGCGTTGCGAGTAAAGCTGCTGCCTGCAGAGCCGGCATCCCATATTGGTGCTGGTTCCAGTCCCAGCTGCTGCACTTCCAATCCAGCTCTCCGGTATGGCCTGGGAAAGCAGTATAAGATGCCCTGAGTTCTTGGGCTCCCGTTCCCACGTGGGAGACCTGGAAGAAGCTTCTGGCTCCTGGCTTTGGATTGGCGCAGCTCCAGCCATTGTGGCCATCTGGGGAGTGAACCAGCAGACAGAAGACCTCCATCTCTCTCTCTCTCTCTTTCTGTCTCTCTCTCTCTCTCTTTCTCTCCCTCTGCCTCTCTGTAACTCTGCCTTTCAAATAAATAAGTCAATCTTTAAAAATTGTTTTTATAATTTATTATTTATTTGAAAGGCAAAGACACAGAAGGAGAGATAAAGAGAGACAGAGAGCTTCCATTTGGTCGTTCACCCCGCAGAAGTCTGCAGTAGCCATGGCTGCATTGTGCTGAATCCAGGAGCCTGGAATTATACCCAGGACTCACATATGGACAACTACTTGAGCCATCACCTATTGCCTTCCAAGGTGTGTATTAACAGAGGTTAGAACTGAGAACAGAGCTGGGATTCAAACCCAGATGCTCTTATATGGGATGAAGGCAACCCAAGCAGCATCTAAGTGTTGAGCCAAACCCTACCACAAGAAATTTTTAAGAAAAGGAAAATAAATATGAGAATAAAAGGTCTTAGACATTGTAAATAATCTAACATACATATACCTGTAATCCTAAAAGAAATAAGGGATAAGACAACATTTACATAGGAAGAGATGGTGGTTAAGAATTTTCAGAAATGGGTGTTTGGAATTAACTAACATCTAACAGATTCAAATACTATGCAAACACTATGTATTATAAATTCAGAAAGTATCACTCCTTGGAATTTACCCAAAGGAAATGAAATTGGCAAACAAAAAAGCAGTCTGCACATTAATGTTTATTGCAGCTCAATTCACAATAGCTAAGACCTGGAACCAACCCAAATGCCTATCAACAGTAGACTGGATAAAGAAATTATGGGACATGTACTCTATAGAATACTATACAGCAGTCAAAAACAACGAAACCCAGTCATTTGCAACAAGATGGAGGATTTTGGAAAACATCATGCTGAGTGAATTAAGCCAGTCCCAAAGGGACAAATATCATATGTTCTCCCTGATTGGCGACAACTAACTGAGCACCAAAGGGGAAACTTGTTGAAGTGAAATGGACACTGTGAGAAACAGTGACTTGATCAGCTCTTGTCCTGACAGTTGATGTACAATGTAATACTTTATCCATTTTAGTATTTTTTTTTGTTCTAGTACCATTGGTTGAACTCTGTAATTAACACACAATTATTCTTAGGTGTTTAAATTTTAACTGAAAAGTGATCCCTGTTAGGAATTTGGAAAACATTATGCTGAGTGAAATAAGCCAATCCCAAAGGGACAAATACCACTTGTTCTCCTTGATAGGTGACAACTAACTGAGCACCAAAAAGGAAACCTGTTAAAGTGAAATGAACACTATGAGAAACGGTGACTTGATCAGCCCTCACCCTGACTGTTGATGAGCAGCTTAATATGTTATCCCTCTTAGTATTTTTTTTTGTTTGTTCTACTTAATACTTTTGGTTGAATACTGTAATCAATACACAATTCCTCTTAAGTGCTGAAACTTAATTGAAAAGTGATTGCTGTTAAATATAAGAGTGGGAATAAGAGAGGGAAGAGATGTGCAATTCGGGACATGCTCAAGCTGACTTACCTCAAACAGTAGAGGTAGAAACATACCAGGGGATTCGAATTCAATCCCATCAAGGTGGCATGTACCAATGCCATCTCACTAGTCCCAGTGATCAATTTCTGTTCACAATTGATCATAATGATAGGACTAAGAACCAAAGGGATCACATAAACAAGACTAGTGTCTGCAAATACTAGCTGATAGAATCAAAAAGGGAGAGAATGATCCAACATGGGAAGTGAGATACACAGCAGACCCATAGAACGGCAAATGTCCTAACAGCACTCTGGCCTCAGAATCAGCCCTTAAGGCATGCGGATCCGGCTGAAAAGCCCATGAGACTATTTCAGGCATGGAAAGCCAAGACACTCTGAGAAAAAAAAAAAAAAAAAAAAAAAAAAAAAAAAAACCTAAATGAAAGATCTCTGCGAGTTAGATCCCAGTGGAAAGAACGGGTCATCAAAGAAGGAGGTACCTTTTTCTGAAGGGAGGAGAGAACTTCCACTTTGACTATGGCCTCATCTAAAAATGATCAGAGTCAGTGAACTCAGGGGGCTTCCATAGCCTTGGCAGCTCATGACAAGAGCCTAGGGTGATTACTGATGCCATAAACAAGAGTGTCAATTTGTTAAGTCAACAACAGGAGTCACTGTGCACTTACTCCTCATGTAGGATTGCTGTCCTTAGTGTGCTGTACATTGAGATTTAATGCTATAACTAGTACTCAAACAGTATTTTTCACTTTATGTTTCTGTGTGGGAGCAAACTGTTGAAATCTTTACTTAATGTATGCTCAACTGATTTTCTGTATATAAAGAGAATTGAAAATGAATCTTGATGTGAATGGAAGGGGAAAGGCAGTGGATAAGGGGAGGGTTGCAGGTTGTAGGGACGTTATGGGGGGGGGAAGCCATTGTAATCCATAAGCTGTACTTTGGAAATTTATATTCATTAAATAAAAGTTAAAAAAATAAAATAAATTCAGAAAGTAAAATCATAGCAAAATTTCTGGAAACTAAAACCAACAAATCTCAAATGTGTTGAGAAACAACCAAACGAAAAGGTATGCATTAGAACAAATGATGTAATTCAGTAAACAATCACAGGGCAAAGTTAAGATTATGAAAACTAATAATTGTCAACTTAGTATTTTATACCCAGTGAAATAAAATTTTTGCTAATTGTTTGCTTTTAATGTTCGTCTTTTTTGTAAGATAATAGCATCAATTCATAGGGAGTAGACACATAGTATACATGTTTAAGTGATGGCTGAATTTAAAGGAAACATGATACTTGGTAAAATGTTTCAAATAGGGTATAAAATAAAACTAATAACAATGTAATTGAATCTACTGTTTTAATATGCTACCAGTGTAAGGCAACATTCATTTATAATTGCTATGAAATGACAAACTTATATATGATAAATATTTTGCATATAATTAATTTCTTCATGTTAATTCACTTTAAATTTTAAATATTTAAAATACAGTAATTAAATTGCACTGCCTCTTCCTTTTTAAATATATTATTTTATAAGGGGAATACAATTCATGTGTTTAATAAATACAGATTTAAGAGCATAATGATAGTTTAAAATCGCAGAAAAGAAACATCCATGTACATGTAAGACATAGTGGGCCATAGCTACCAAGGATCCTGATGTAACAAATCTGAAAAAGCTAATGCAAAAAATCACATACACCAATATCTTGTAAAGGAGTTACAAAAAAAAAAAAAAAGGACAGAAGCTTCAGAATTCCAGAGAGGAGTGAGCTGTTGGGAGGACTCAGTCGGTGATCAGTACACAGTTTTCCTGGGGGCATTTGCTCCTCCAGTGTGGAACACAAGTTTTGAACAGTCAGAGGGAATTCATCCTCTGGAAGCAATGAGAAGAAAACTGTGAGGTTAGAATTACAAACTAAAATGTTAAAGGGCCTCAAATACACGGTCAGGTTTCCTCAGTGGACTTTGCGGGATTCTGTGCTTGCATAGGAAACTCACCGAACACACCTTAAGAGTCACAGTAATATTTTATAAGTCTTTCAGTACTTTGGAAATGAAAAGAATGATGGCCTGACTGAAAGTCACGTCCAATCTTTGCCTTAAATCATGTACTGCAACTTGAAATTACACCGGGCAGAAATCTAAATGTCCAATGTATAAGGAGCTTGGAACTAATCCAAGAAAAATGCTGTAGGGGTTGGCATAGCACAGCAAGTTAAGCTGCCACTTCGTGTTACAGCATCCTATATCTGCTCCACTTCTTATCCAGCTCCCTTCTAATCACCTGAGAAAACAGTGGAAGATGTTCCAAGTACTTAGGACTTTGCTACCCATCTGGGAAACCCAGATGAGTTCCTGGAGCCTGGCCTACCCTGGTTGTAGCAGCCATCTGTGGAGTGAACCAGCAAATGGAACATATCTCTGTGTCTATCTTTTTGTCACTCTGCCTTTAAAAAAATAAAATAAGCCTTTAAAACAAGCTATTTAAACTAAACATACACAATGCTTGTGAGATTCATTAGAGAACTGAGCCCTTAGGATACTCCAACTCTGCCTCCAAATACAAGACACAGAACAGAAAATTCCAGTTTATTGAGAACAGAAATTTCATGAACATTGTAGGGACACTCACATGGAAATTAACTCAGGAAACAGACTGCTGAAGATTTAATATAGTTGAGTCTGAGAGATAAAAACTGCAGTCCAGCATTGGTAATGAGTGGGAAAATAAAATATGTTTGTGAATTTCACCTTTTAAAAAATTCATTGAAGGCATACAAATTTTATGTATTTCATATACACAGATTTAGGAACATAGTGCTACTTCTCGCCCATGCTCCCATACTTCCTTCTCCCTCTCCTGCTTCCACTCTTTTACAAAGATATATTTTTAGTTTACTTTATTCTCATAAGATTAACCCTATCTAAAGTAAAGAGCTCAACAAATAGTATGAAGAAAAAAAAAACACAATTCCTCAACAGTAGAGACAAAGAGCTATAAACGTTCATCGAATCTCAAGATGTCAATTTCACTCCAATACATTACATTTTACTCTATTAGTTACCACATATCAGGGAAACATATGGTATCTGTCTTTTTGGGACTTGCTTATTTCACTAAGTATAATGGCTTCCAGTTGTCTATCAACTGATAACTGGATAAAGAAATTACAGTACATATACACTATGGAATACTATTCAGTGATTAAAAAAATGAAATCCTGTCTTTTGCAACAAAATCGATGCAATAAGAAACCATTATACTTACTGAATTTCACCTTTAAGTGCCCACCAGGTGGGTGAAGATCAGAAAAAAATTATCATGTGCTTCCAGCAGGCTGAAGGGAAAATTAACCATTCAGAAATATACCCAGATCATTTTCCTCTCTACCAACAGCTTATTTCAAGAGAAACTATTTGCCAGAATCTAACTGACTTGAGTTGTACAAGAGCTTAAAGGATGCAAATGTGAAGCAGCAGAAGCTATCATTCTTTACTAAGAAAACTATGTTTTATTAATAATTACTGAAGCTTGGAAGTAATGAATAATACATCCTTCACTAGGTGAATAGATAGAAAAAGCTGGGATATCCAAGCAATGGATTATCATCCAGCAATAGAAATAAATGAGCTGTTAAGTCACAAAGAGATATGGAGCAACCTTAACTATGTTGCTAAGTGAAAGAAATCTAAGAAGTGTATATACTGTAGGCTTCTGATTGTATGAAATTCTGGAACAGGTGAAACTATAGAGAGAGTACAATAGTAGAGTTTGCCAGTGGTTTGTGTAGGGTAAGAGCAATGAAAAGATGAAACCTATGGGTCTTTTAGGGCAGCTGGCAATCTCTTTAACTATAATGGTGGATAGGTAACATTGCACATTTTTACAAGGCCCCTAAAACAATACAGCACACAGTGAACCCTAAAGTAAGTTAGTAATAATTTATCAATATTTATGCACTGATAGTAATTTATCCCTAAAGCAAGGTACTAATAATAAGGCATATAGTGCTTAGCAAGGAGAGGGGGGTATATGATAGTTTTTTACTTTCTACTCAACTTTTTCATAAACTTAAACTGCTCTAAAAATAAAGTCTACTAATTAAACAAAAAATGGGAAATTCTCTGAAGTGAAGAAATGAATTCCACTAAATCTTTCACTGATGAGACTAAAAGACTGATAGGTCTCTCAAGAACTCTTTGAAAGGGCTATGCCCAGAAAATGACTGTAACAGATATACACTAAAAGATAAACTACAACCCAGCTGGATATACCAGCAATTATCATTAAAACTATAATCTAGCCATGGTAGCTCTAAGCTTTTGGTTAATTTGGATTGCTTAACACAGGAATGGTGATACACTCTCTGAAGGAAGGTTAAATTACTTGGGGGCTTTACAATTCTTATATACACAATGTCCAGCCAGCATAAATTTATTTCACATAGTATAAACCAAAAAGATATGACTAATACTGAAAAGAAAAGACAGTTTATTACTGAAGTTATTCATTTCATGTATATATTGAAGATAATATTCTAATAAAAGAACAACTAATATATTTAATAAATTGAGAAATTATTACAAATCAGTAAGTGCTAAAAGTTTTTATGAGAATAGGAATCCATAAGTTGACATTATAAAACATAAAACATATCATTTAAAGACTGAATAAAATTGATAGATTAAATAGTCAGAGGGCCAGCACCGCGGCTCAATAGGCTAATCCTCCACTTGCGGCGCCGGGTTCTAGTCCCGGCCGGGGTGCCGGATTCCGTCCTGGTTGCTCCTCTTCCAGTCCAGCTCTCTTCTGTGGCCCAGGAGGCAGTGGAGGATGGCCCAAGTGCTTAGGCCCTGCACCCGCATGGGAGACCCAGAGAAGCACCTGACTCCTGGATTTGGATCTGCACAGTGCGTGGCCGTAGCGGCCATTTGGGGGAATGAACCAATGGAAGGAAGACCTTTCTCTCTGTTTCTCTCTCACTGTCTAACTCTGCCTGTCAAAAACAAACAAACAAACAAACAGTCAGAGAGTACTTTTTGTCTTTTTTGTTGTCAATTGGACTAGGCTAAATGACAGTACTAGAATACCATTTACAGTACATTTCCATTAGCACCATGGGATATAAGGGATCTTCTCTGCCTCTTGAGAGTTGGAAGACAGAAGATTGGCCGTGGTATTTCATTGTGTAAACGCACCCTATCTCATTTGTTCAAGCACATGCAAGCCTAGTGTCATAGGAAAGTATTTTGGCGAGGTAGCAAATTATGTAAATTATGCCTTCAGAAGATGACAGCACTGGTATTAACAGAAGTTAGTAACAGAGAAATTTAAAACTTGTCAAATATTTGGGATTAAACAAAACATTGCCAAATAATGCATGGAGCAATAAAGAAGACTCCACAGAAAATGAAAATAATGTTTTTTTTTTTTTTTTTTTGACAGGCAGAGCTAGACAGTGAGAGAGAGAGACAGAGAGAAAGGTCTTCCTTCCATTGGTTCACCCCCAAACAGCCGCTATGTCTGGAGCACTGTGCTGATCCAAAGCCAGGAGCCAGGTGCTTCCTCCTGGTCTCCCATGCGGGTGCAGGGCCCAAGCACTTGGGCCATCCTCCACTGCCTTCCCAGGGCCACAGCACAGAGCTGGACTGGAAGAGGAGCAACCGAGACAGAACCGGCACCCCAACTGGGACTAGAACCCAGAGTACTGTCGCCCAAACGGAGGATTAGCCTAGTGAGCTGCAGTGCTGGCCAAAATGAAAATAATGAAAATAAAAATGTAGTATAAAAATTTGGGTAATGAAGAGAAGAGGGTGTTCATAGGGAAACTTAGAGCCATAAATGAATTTACTGAGAAAGAAGAAACATATAAAAGTAAAATACCTAAGTTTCAATAATAGGAAAGAAGAGATCAATTAGCAATATGAGAATAACGAACCAGAAGAAAAGAAATATCAAAAAAACATAGAATAGATCTAGTAAAATGGAACACAGAAAACAGTAGAGAAAATCAATAAAACCAAAAGCTATGTTTAGTATAATTGATAAATTGATACATCTCTAGCCAGGCTAAAACAAACAAAAGAAACATGCCAACAATTGTCAGTATATAAACTAAAAGTAGACTTATCATAATGGATATCATGAACACTAAATATTATAACAGATTACTACAAATAACTCAATGTCCCAAACTTGAGATTATAGGCAAGGTTTACAATTCCTCAAAAGAAACAAATTGTCAAAGAAAAAAGGAAACCTGTTGAAGTGAAATGGACACTATGAGAAACAGTGACTTGATCAGCTCTTGTCCTGGCTGTTGATGTACAATTTAATAATTTATCCCTTTTAGTATTTTTTTGTTCTACTTAATATTATTGGTTGAACTCTGTAATTAACACACAATTATTCTTAGGTGTTTAAATTTAACTGAAAAGTGATACCTATTAAATATAAGAGTGGGAATAAGAGAGGGAGGAGGAGTACAATTTAGGACATGCTCAATCGGACTTGCCCCAAATGGCAGGGTTAGAAATGTGCCAGGGGATTCCAATACAATCCCATCAAGGTGGCATGTACCAATGCCATCTCACTAGTCCAAGTGATCAATCTCAGTTCACAATTGATCATAATGATAGGTCTAAGAGTCAAAGGGATCACATAAACAAGACTAGTGTCTGCTAATACTAAATGACAGAATAAAAAAGGGAGGGAATGATCCAACATAGGAAGTGGGATACACAGCAGACTCAGAGAATGGTAGATATCCTAAACAGCACTCTGGCCTCAGAATCAGCCCTTAAGGCATTCCAATCTGGCTGAAGAGCCCATAAGAGTATATCAGGCATGGAAAGCCAAGACACTCTGGCAAAAAAAAAAAAATAAATAAATAAATAAAAAAAATAAAAAAAGACCCTACATGAAAGATCTCTGCGAGACAGATCCCAGTGGAAAGAATGGGCCATCAATGAAGGAGGTACCTTTCTCTGAAGGGAGGAGAGAACTTTCACTTTGACTATGACCCTGTCTAAATAAGGTCGAAGTTGGTAAACTCAAGAGGCTTCCATAGCCTTGGCAACTCATGACTAGAGCCTAAGGAGATCCCTGATGCCATAAACAAGAGTGTCAATTTGTTAAGTCAGCAACGGGAGTCACTGTGTACTTACTCCTCATGTAGGGTCTCTGTCCTTAATGTGTTGTTCAATGTGAATTTATGCTGTAACTAGTACTGAAACAGTATTTTACACTTTATGTTCTGTGAGGGTGCAAACTGATGAAATCTTTACTTAATATATACTAAATCGATCTTCTGTATATAAAGATAATTGAAAATGACTCTTGATGTGAATGGGATGGGAGAGGGAGTGGGAGATGGGACGGGTGCGGGTGGGAGGGAAGTTATGGGGGGGGAACCCATTGTAATCCATAAACTGTACTTTGGAAAATTGTACTTACTAAATAAAAGTTTAAAAAAAGAATCTTAAAAAAGTATATAATCTGAATAGCATAGTATCATTCATATGAATGTTATTAATTCATATTATTCATATCAATAATATCATTCCAAAAGAAAATGAACTGGATACAGATGGTTTTGCCAGTTAATTTTGTGAAAACTTTGAAAAAATATTATTTTCATTCTCCAACATCCCCTTTAGAAATAGAGAAAGAGGAAGTATCGATTAACTCCTATTGTGGCAGCATTGCCTTTATGTGCAAATCACAAAGTACATTAAAAAGAAGTAAATCTAAAGAATGCATTCTTATTTATATAAAAATATACTTAAATGATATTATCAAACTGAATCATGGAATATTATAGTTCAATCAAACAGTATTGTTTTAGGTATAAATTTGTTTCAACTTCAGAAAAAATCATGCAACCACATTGTTTCTGGCAGGCAAAAATATTTGGCCAAATACAATACATTTTAGTGGTAAAGTTCTCAGCAAACATGGAGTAGGTGTGTATTTTATCCTCTTGATAAAGAAGAAATACAATAGACATATATCTAGTGCATTTATTGCTGAGACTGGATTCTTTCTCAGTTCAGAAACAAGGTATTTAATCACTTCAGCAACCACTTATGTATAATTATAAACTTGTGATCTGACTTCATGCTATTGAAATAGAATGGATAAAATGCATGCTGTTGGGAATTGAGGAAATAAAATTGCATTTATGTATCTATTTTTATTTATATAAAGGGAACAAATTTCATGTATTTCAAATATGCAGTGTTAAGGACATTTTAGAGGTGATCTTAAAAGCTCCACCAATCAAAATCCAAAAAGTAAAAACTCTGCTAGAACTAATAAGAAAGTATGATAAGAGTCTAAGGAGGCAAAGTTAACATATAAACATTGATTGACATCTTGTATACATATAGTAAATAACAGGACTTTGAAATGCAAAAATCTATATACAATATACATCTATCTATCTATAATCTATCTGTCAACTGTCATCTATATATGTATTTCTAAGATTAATGTATGGAGAATTTCAAACTTCTGATGAAATAAATTAAAGAATATTGAAATAAAACAGAAACAATTTGTATTTAATAAAGAAGCTAAAGACATTCACAATTAAGAATTAATAAGGTGCCGTGGCTCACTAGGCTAATCCTCCGCCTTGCGGCACCGGCACACTGGGTTCCAGTCCTGGTCGGGGCGCCGGATTCTGTCCCGGTTGTCCCTCTTCCAGGCCAGCTCTCTGCTCTGGCCAGGGAGTGCAGTGGAGGATGGCCCAAGTGCTTAGGCCCTGCACCCCATGGGAGACCAGGATAAGTACTTGGTTCCTGCCATCGGATCAGCGCGGTGCGCTGGTCGCAGCACGCCGGCCGCGGCGGCCATTGGAGGGTGAACCAACGGCAAAGGAAGACCTTTCTTTCTGTCACTCTCTCTCTCTGTCCACTCTGCCTGTCAAAAAAATAAAAAATAAATAAAGAAAAAAAGAAAAAAAAAAAGAATTAATAGTATTTTTAAAAATATGTTGGAACAATTGCATACCGAAAGAAAAAAATTAACCTAGAAGACAGAGGTTTTAAGTAACAAACTCAAAATATAATATTGACAAATAACTAAAAAGCAATCTGCATATATCAAGAAGAAAGCACAGGCAAGCATTCTGTGCCCGAGTGTTTGTTGATGAATTTTTATGTACTATACCAAAATGTGATTAATGAAAGAAAATTTAGTAAAGTGACTTTATTGAAACTAAAACTTTTATTCTGCAAATTACATCATTAACAGAATAAAAAGACATGTCACAGAATAGAAGAAAGTATTTGCAATACCTTATCTCATGTATAAAAGGCAGCTTAAATTAATCATTAAAGGAACTAGCACTGTGGCATGGCATGGCAGGTAAAGCCATGGACGCTGATTCTTGTCCAGGCTGCTCCACTTCTGTTCCATCTGCATGTTAATGTCCTGGGAAAACAATAAAAAATGGTGCAAGTTCTTAGGCCCCTGGCCACCCATGTGGGAGACCTAGGTGCAGCTCTTGACTCTTGGTTTCAGCCTGGCCCATCCCTGGAAGCTGCAGCCAACTGGAGAGTGAATCAGTAGGTGGAAAATGACTCTTCTCTCTCTGTCTCTCCTCTTTTGTCTGTAACTCTCAAGTAACTAAATAAATCTTAAGAAAAACTAACCATTAAGGGACCACAATCATCAGATGGAAGAACTAAATAAATCTTAAGAAAAACTACCCATTAAGGGACCACAATCATCAGATGGAAGATCACTCTGTCTCTCTCTTTCTTTGTAAATCTGACTTGCAAATAAAAAAAAAATTTAAAAAATTAATCATTAAGGGGTTGGAATTTGTCCTTGCGTTATTTGTTGTGGGTGATTGACTTATTTCACTTAGAATAATGACCTTCAAATCCATCCATGTTGACATGAGTGCAGTGCTCTCTTCTTTTTCCAAAATTCTTATCTCAATAAGGTGAAAATATATCAATAAAAGCATTTTAAACCAAATGACACAAATTGTTCTTTGTTGTGATTTATGAAAATATGTATATTACATTAGGGATTAAGTAATTTAAGTATTAACTAGAATATCCCAGGAGTCCATTGAACTCTATCTGGACTTTGCTCTGGTCTTTTTCTAATTTGTGTTTATTATGAATAGTGTAATTGTGCACATTTTGCTAAATGTCTTGATGAAAATGCATTTGTGTGTCTGTTTGATATATATGAACCAGTAGAAATGCATATTTATATATGTACTATGCATTACCTGGAAATATTTTCTAATGTCACTGAACCAATAAAGCAAGAGAGTGAAGTTTTTCCCACAATTTGTCAATTATTAGTAGAAAAATGCATTGTAATCCATGGATTTTCTAGTTACTCATTGATGGATACATTTTGATGAATATAACTTCCTAATACTAACAGAACCAATTAAGTTTGTATTTTAAGATATTGCTGTTTTGGTTCTATAAAATATTTTAAAGAATATTAAATATATTAAGAAGGTATTATTTCATAATTCTTTCTAAACTTTTGAATATTTCTGTAACTAATTAAATGGTAGAGTGACAGAAGGGAGAGACAGAGAGAGATCTTTCACCAATTGGTTTTCTCTTCAAAAGTCTGCAACAGTCCAGGCTGGACCAGGCTAAAGCCAGAAGTCAGGAACTCCATCCAGGTCACCAGAATGGAAGTAGGGGCATTAGCAGGAAACAAGCCTGGAATCAGAGATCTGGAAATTGAATAGCAATCTAACATGGGATGCAGGAATCCAAATTAGTGGTTTAGCCCACTGTGTCCTATATGTTGCTATATAATTTATTTTTGTGACCCCTGTGTTATATGAAAGGGTATTTAGTGATTTTCAACCTTTTAGGGACTTTCTAATTATAATTTTAATATTTTGCTTGATTTAACATCATAGCTAATGAACAGATTTTTGCTGTCTCAATATTTAAAGCACTTTTAGAGTTGTGCTATGGCTCAAAGTGTTCTGATTTTTTATTTTTATTTTTTTTCGACAGGCAGAGTGGACAGTGAGAGAGAGAGACAGAGAGAAAGGTCTTCCTTTGCCGTTGGTTCACCCTCCAATGGCCACCCCGGCTGGTGCGCTGCGGCCGGCGCTGATCTGATGGCAGGAGCCAGGTGCTTCTCCTGGTCTCCCATGGGGTGCAGGGCCCAAGGACTTGGGCCATCCTCCACTGCATTCCCTGGCCACAGTAGAGAGCTGGCCTGGAAGAGGGGCAACCAGGACAGAATCTGGCCCCCTGACCGGGACTAGAACCCGGTGTGCCGGTGCTGCAAGGCCGAGGATTAGCCTAGTGAGCCACGGCGCCTGCGTAAAGTGTTCCGATTTTAAAGTTTGAATATTGATTTATTTATCAATTTGTGTTTTATGAAATTTTCAAATGTCTATAAGGATATACAACATTATTATTTTTATATCTTCCTGATCAATTTATCATTTTGGTAACCCATAGTGTCTGATTTTATTCATCATAGTACATGTTATTTTTCTCATCACATGGTGTTGTATGCTTTAGTTATGGTTGGCAGGAAGAGCTGCTTTCCTGCTTTAGCTTTCACTCTTCCTTTGCCCTTACTTTAGAGTGTGCCTCCTCTAATGATTATGGAGATTGGTTTGTATAATTCAATCTACTCTCAAATATAATGCAAAAAGAAAGTGTTTTGTGACTATTTTTGTATCCAAGTATTATAAGAGCATTCTGGCCTCAGATTCAGCCCTTAAGGCATTCGCATCTGGCTAAAAAGCCCAGGGAGTTTTGGAGGCATGAAAAGCCAAGACAATGTGGAAAAAAAAAAAAAAAAAAAAAAAAAAAAAAAAAAAAAAAAAAAACTAAGCAAAAGATCTCTGTGAATGAGATCCCAGTGGAAAGAATGGGCCATCAAAGAAGGAGATACCTTTCTCTGAAGAGAGGAGAGAACTTCCACTTTGACTATGGCCTTGTCCAAAGAAGATCAGAGTTGGTAAACTCAAGAGGCTTCCATAGCCTTGGCAGCTCATGACAAGAACCTCAGGTGATTACTGATGTCATAAATAAGAGTGTCAATTGTTAAATCAACAATGGGAGTCACTGTGCACCTGCTCCTCATGTAGGACCTCTGTTCTTAATGTGTTGTACTATGTGAATTAACGGTAAAACTACTACCCAAACAGTACTCTGTACTTCATGTGTCTTTGTGGGTGCAGTCTGTTCAAATCTTTACTTAGTATATACTAAGTTGATCTTCTTTATATAAAGATAACTGAAAATGAATCATGATGAAGAATGGGATGGGAGAGGGAGTGGGTTAATCCTCTGCCTGTGCCGCCGGTATCCAATATGGGCACCGGGTTCTAGTCCCAGTTGCTCCTCTTCCAGTCCAGCTCTCTGCTGTGGCCCCGGAGGGCAATGGAGGATGGCCCAAGTCCTTGGGCCCCTGCACCCACATGGGAGACCAGGAAAAAGCACCTGGCTCCTGGCTTTGGATCGGCACAGCACAGGCCATGGCAGCCATTTGGGGAGTGAACCAACAGAAGGAAGACCTTTCTTTCTGTTTCTCTCTCTCTGTAACTCTACCTGTCAAATAAATAAATAAAAAGTTCAGGACACAATGATAAACTTATTTACATTTGGATTTCTGTAAAGTTGAAAGACATGGTAAGAATGATTATGGATCAAGATTTAGTCATATGTGTTTTTTCAAATGTCAGACTATCATCAGTTAGTATTTAATATCTGCCTACAGAAAATAGCTTCTGCCCGGTAAAGACTTTTACATCTTCTAAAGTCTATGGTCTGTCTACAGCTCAATTATACTCCCTGTTATGAGAACTATACCATGAGTAAGGTCATTTATGTGAAACTATGTTATAGATTATTGTTCTTCCTGTTATGATGCTTGATGTATGAAGAAAACATAATTTTCAAATCATTTGAAAAGTGTCCATATGGCTTTCAACTAAATCTTTGTCAAATATCCTTTTAAAAAAGCAGTTCTAAGCATGCTGGCTAAGATTTTTCTACATTATGCATTACATAAAAACTTCAGTTGGGGATTTATTTGGTAAGAGAAAAAATATTGCCTGCCTTTATTTAATATAGGTTATGTTTAGATCAGTACATAATTTCTAAATATTTTATTTAATGAAGTGTCGTGTTGTGACAGCTGTCATGTCTAGGGAGGATGCTTTCATTTAATTTAGTAAGCTTGTTCATCATAAACCTGTTTGTACTCCATTTATACAAATTAATATATAATTCAATGAATTAATATATATTTAAATGTAAAAGGTGAAAGATTTATACTATTTGAAGAGAAATTAGAGTATAATATATATTTAAATGTATATGTGATCTATGACAGAAATCTTTAATTTGTCATGCACATATTCTCCAATAATACATTTCCCTGTACTGAAATATTCACGAATAACTCAATGAAAATTCAGTCATTTAGTAATACAATTTAAACTCTTAATTATTGATATGATGACAAATGTTTATCTATTAATTTATTCTTTTTGAATATTTATAGTCATTTACTTAATTTGTCTGAATTTCTGAGAGGTATTGAGGGACAGAGGGAGAAAAGCAGAGAGACATACAGATACACGGAGATTTCCCATCAGCTGGTTAATTATCCAAATGCCAGCTCAAATTGTGGCTGGGCCAGAACAAAGTGAGGGGCCAGGAACCATTTGGGTCTTCCACAATGATGGTAGGGAACCCACCTAATTAAACCATTGCGTGTTGCTTCCCATACTATGCATTAACATAAAAATGGAACTGAGAGCATATCTGGGAATGAAACCTGGCACTCTCTTATGGGGTGCAAGCATCCCAAGCAATCTCTTAACTGCCACACCAAATGCCCATTCCTGTTAGTTTCTAGAATTAAAATATACTTTTACTTCAATTGTGGGAATTTACATCATTTGCTGAATTGAATCCAGAATACTGAGTATAAAATATGATGTCCAACACATTGTGGTATTTCTGGAAACTGGAGATAAAAAAACTCATAAAATATCAAGATAAGGAGGATGATTAACTTGCTCTCTTTCTCTGAACTGCACATACTATTTCTGTTTAAGTGCCAAAGTAAAATCTTCCTAGTTTCTTAAATTGTGTAAATCTACAAGTAGTTAAGAATCTTAATACAATTTTAAGCTGTGTTCTTTCAGCTGAGAATTGTCACAATGAACAGGTAGAAATAGTTTCCAGTATTATCAACATCATTAAACCATTTACAAAATGTGAAATAAAACATTATGTATGTATAAATTTATATACATATATACATTTGTGTTATGTTTCATCCAAATGATTTCTATAAGACCAATTGTAATATATAAATAAATATATGAGATTTTAAATAAAAAGATTGCCATGAAAACATATATCAGTGGTATTCCTCTCTGCCATTTTTTTTTGAGAGACTATTTTCCTCTACAACTCCTCCTTTCATAGATTGGGTGCATTGCAACACTTATCTTGTGCTGGAACCACCTGTGCCTTCTAGGTTCAAGCATGTAACATCTTAAGTGGTGTTTGTGTTTGGAAAGAGAGCAGTTTTTATTTTTTAATATTTATTCATTGTGAATCGACAGAGATATAGGATGATAGAAAGAAATACAGAGAGAGAGAGAGATTTCCATCTACTTGTTCATTCTGCAAATGGCTGCAAAAGCAAGACTGGACCAAACAGAAGCCAGAAAAATCTATCTGGGTCTCTCACGTGGGCGGCAGAGCCCAAGTACTTGGGCCATCATCCGCTACCTTCCCCAACACATAAACAAGGAGTTGTATCAGAAGTGAAACAACTGGGACTTGAAAGGGCAATAGAATATGGGATGCCAGTGTCAGAAGTGGCAGTTTAAACTGCTGTGTCACAATGCCAGCCCTGAAAGTAGTTTTCAAAGAGGGAAACCTCAAACCTAGAAAATTCATCTATTCAAGATGCCCAGAAAAGCATGCCATCTCAGGATGTGTGGGGAGAAAGCAGGTAGTTTTTCAACCAAAGACAGTTGTAAGAAAGTAACGTTTTGATCCAATATAGAATTCTGAGCAGGTTGGCAGGGGTGGGGCAGACAAGATTCTTAATAAGAAATGAATTCCAGACTCTATTTGTTATTGAAGAGAACAGAACTTGAAGTCAGAAATGTGGTGCTTGCATGTTCCCTCCACCCTACTGGTCTTTTGCTCCTGCTAAATGGGCGATTTTATGATCTTGAATTTCCTCACCTATGGAAAGGAATTATAAATGCCTTCTCTTCCTCTTTTAGAGATGACATGATCACAGAAAGAAGTTAGAAGCCACTGTACAGATTTCAAGCATTTTTTATTATCTATAATGGTCATGAGAGTTTCTCTGTATCCCCTTTTTAAATTTTTGAAAATTTATTTAAAAGGTAGTGTTGCAGAGAGAGAGGGAGACGAGGATGGGGGGAGATGGGGAAAAGAGAGAGAGAAAGAGAGAGAAGAGAGAAAGAAAGATCCTTTGTCTCACTCCCCAGATGGTTGCAATGGCCAGGGCTGATGTACTTAAAGCCACGAGTCAGTAGCTTCTTCTGGGTCTCCCACATGGCTGCAGGGGCCCAGCACTTGGGTTATCCTCTGCTGCTTTTCCCAGGCCAATTGCAGAGAGCTGGATAGGGAATGACACTGCTGGGACTCAAACTGCTGCCCATATGGGATGCCAGCGTTGCAGGCCACGGGTTTACCCACTATTTCATAGTGCTGGTCCTTAGACCCCTTTTAGTATTTGCATATTTTAATTTGTTTGGGAATCTCAAGATAGGATTATCCTAGATTTAGGGTGGGCCTTATATTCAATGATAGCTGTCATCATTAGAAAATGAATGCATATGGATATTTGACAAAGAGTGGCAGAAATTCACTTGAATAAGAAGGCAGAGATTGATTGTAGTTATTTGCCACAAACCGAGGAATTCCTAGAACATCCAGAGACAGGAAGAGGCCAGCAAAGATTCTCCCCCAGACCCTTCAGGAGTTTAGTCTCATTTAGTGATTTCAGATTCTTGGTTTCCAGAACCTTGAATATGTTTCTGTTGCTTTAGGCCATTCTATTTATAAGAATTTGTTACAACAGTTGTAGGAAACTAGTACATTGCGCTAGATCATAGCATGCATGAATCACTGACCAACAGAATTAATGGTGAGCTGAGTCACAGAATTACACTTTCTTGGAGCAAAGGCTTTGGGCGATTTTTAATAAATCTACTCATACTCAAGATTTGAACCCCAACAAAGCAGATTCAAAATAAATGCATAACGGATTTTTAAATCCAGACTTAACAAATAGTGCCAAAGAAAGCTTTGAACAACAAAAGTATTATTAAAGGCTATATATGACAGCTGGTGCTGTAGTGTAGCAGGTAAAGTCGCCGCCTGCAGTGCCAGCATCCCATATGGATCCTGGTTCTAATCCTGGCTGCTCCACTTCTGATCCAGCTCTCTGCCTGGGAAAGCAGTGGAAGGTGGCCCAACTCCTTGGGCCCCTGCACCTGTGTGGGAGACCTGGAAGAAGCTCCTGGCTCCTGGCTTTGGATTGGCTCAGCTCCAGCTGTTCCGGCCATTTGGGTAATCATCCAGAAGATGGAAGACCTCTCTCTCTGCTTCTGCCTCTCTGTAACTGTGCCTTTCAAATAAATAAATAAATCTTTTTTTTTTTTTATAAAAATATCGTGTGGGAGGATGGCATCATGACAACTTGGAGAAAGAAAGCAGAGACACTCATACTGCCAGGACAGGAGAGATTCAGTGGCCAAACCCATAGTTTCTCAGGAATGGTGAACTTGAAACGAATAGAAGTGAAGATAGCATGTGGTCTAGGATTCCATATTATTTTCATATGCAAAATAAGGATAAACCATAAAATATATATGAATAATGAAGACTACAATAACACTTTTCTAGTCCGTTTTTATTTCCTAATCAAAGTATCTTTCAAATACAGTGTTAACTAGCTCTCTAAACTATATGAACATCTGTTGAAAATTTCCCTTAGAGTTTTGGTATCTAAATACTGAGTCCTGACTAACCCACTCAGAATACTGTTTCCAAAGGTAAGGAATAGGAGCCAGTGTGGTGGCATAGCAGGTCAAGCCACGGCCTGCCATGCTGGCATCCCCTATGGACGTTGGTTCTTGTCCTGGTTGCTCCAATTCCAACCCTGCTAATATCCTAGGAAAAGCAGTGAAGATGTCCCAAGGACTTGGGTCCCTGCCACTCATGTGGGAGAACCAGATGAACCCGGCTGTTGTGGTCATATGGAGGGTGAACCAGCAGATGGAAGATCTCTGTGTCTATCTCTCTTTGTAATGCTGACTTTCAAATAAATAAATACTTAAAAAGATTTTTTAAAAGTGAGTAATAGGGACCAGCGCTGTGGCACAGCTATTTAAAGCTCTGGCCTGCCATACTGGTATCCCATATGGACACCAGTTCGAGTCTTGGCTGCTCCACTTCAGATCTAGCTCCCTGCTAATATACCTGGGAAAGCAGCAGAGATGGCCCAAGTCCTTGGGCCTCTGCATTCATGTGGGAGACCTGCTCAGCTCTGGCTATTGTGATCATTTGGGGAGTGAACAAGCATCTCTCTCTGTCTCTACCTCTCTCTGTAGCTCTATTTTTAGAATAAATAAAATAAATCTTTTTTTTAAAAAAGTGAGTAGTAAACATAAGGAGGAAAAAGGCAAGAAAAAAACAGGAATACATTTTTAAATTAGATGTTTTTTATTTCAATCTGTGTATGAAGGTGTATGAAGACTAATTAGAATCACCAGTACCTGGATAAGATTCGTGATCACCCTGTGCTGTAGGGCACAATAACTACATTCCATGTCACTCCAGAAAGTGCAACGTAGGGAAATTTCAAAACTGTATACATTAGATATTCTCATTTAAAGGTGAAAAGAGTCTACGAGGTAAATAATGCTCTCTGTGGTGATTTCTCTCTAAATCTTTACTTCATAGACTTGACAATATAATAATGGCACTCAATTCTTTAATTTTTATGTATTCACTTTATTATTTATTTGAGAAGCAGAGAGAAAGAGGGAGAGAGGGCCGGCGCCGCGGCTCACTAGGCTAATCCTCCGCCTAGCGGCGCCGGCACACCGGGTTCTAGTCCCGGTCAGGCCACCGGATTCTGTCCCGGTTGCCCCTCTTCCAGGCCAGCCCTCTGCTGTGGCCAGGGAGTGCAGTGGAGGATGGCCCAGGTGCTTGGGCCCTGCACCCCATGGGAGACCAGGAAAAGCACCTGGCTCCTGGCTCCTGCCATCGGATCAGCGCGGTGCGCTGGCCGCAGCGCGCCGGCCGGAGCGGCCATTGGAGGGTGAACCAACGGCAAAAGGAAGACCTTTCTCTCTGTCTCTCTCTCTCTCACTGTCCACTCTGCCTGTCAAAAAAAAAAAAAAAAATAAGAAAGAGGGGGAGAGACAGAGAGATATCCTTCAACTACTCCCCCCACATGCTGGCAATTGCCTGATCTGAGCCAGGTTGAATCCAGGAACTTGAAACTCAATCTGTGTCTCTCACATGGGTGGGTTGTACCTGTGCCATCACCTGCTGCCTCCAAGGGTTTCTATTAGCAGGAAGCTGGATGTGAGAGCAGTATTGGGACAGGAACCCATGCACTCCAATATTAGGTGCAACTCTGCCAAATGACGTCTTAATCAGTGAACCAAATGCCCGCACTTCTAGAAATACTGTGTAGATGAAAAAGTGGTCTTTTAAAGGCTGGCTGGGCTTTCCTGCAATGAAACAGGAACATAAGGTTCTACTGTGAAGAGAGTTTGCTGGAATGATCTGCTCTCAATTTTAAAGTTTGTCTTTTGGAGTTTTGATTGTGTTGAAATAAGCAGGAGCAGAGATCTGGAGATCTGAGAACAATAGAAATATGTTTCTTAAAATAATTCATCAATGAAGAATGTAGGTACACCTATCAGATTCATCCATCAATAAGAAGAATCAGATTAAAATCTGTGGTAACAGTGAATGGTACAAATCAAACACCCCGTTTAGGTTTCTTGATTCTGAGACTTTCAGTTCACTATCAGTGGCTTCTGATCCAAATATATACCTTTCCCAGACATGGCTGTGGTAGGGAGAGGGTGATGGGAACTCACTTGTGGGCTCCCTGGCTTCATTGCTGCGAGGCAGACTTTGACTGTGACGTATATCCTTACTTTAATACTATTATCATACTGAATCCTTCTCCTAACAATATATTTAAGAATTTTAAGCCCTGTCATTTTGCATCTGATGAGTCTTCTTTAGCAATTGAACCCTGTCTGATATCACTGAATGCAAGGATAAATATTTTTAAAATGTTCCCTTTTAAAATTTTTATAATTTGTACATATACGAATATTAGTTTCAGCTTCAGAATAAAAATCCACAATAAAATCTATACCAAAAGGAGATTTTAAATGTGTTCTCACTGGAAATCATTGGAAATTTGGCTTATGGCCAAGATGGATATTTCATCAGCATTTGCAACATAAGAATACAATGTTATTAAATGAATGCTTTTGTATTTATTCATTTGGAATGCATTCACATATTTTTGGAAATATTAACAAAGTCTTGTAACAACAATAGCAAGGAACTCTGAATGACTGCTCTCACACTCAATAATGGTAAAATGAAGCATTCCATGTATGCGAAGTAAAAACCTTCTCCAGGGAAACCTTTGGAAATCATGTAAAAACGTAGATGCTGGAAGTTGAAATATTGTTGTAATGGGTATTTCTCACAATGTTTATTTGACTGAAAAATGTGTCTCTTAATCCAGGTAGCTTTAAGGGGCATTTGATAAAGGATGTAAAAGTCAGTGTCATGAATAATAACAGGATTATCAATCCGGATGTGTTTTTTTCATATTTTCATCTGATGGCTACAGAAAGACATTATTTGGCTTAAACTTAAGCCTAATATATCCCATTAAGAAATCTATATTGCATTTTTACTTTATTTTTTTAAAGATTTATTTATTTGAAACAGTTGCAGATAAGGAGAGGTGGAGTAGAGTAGAGAGAAAGAGGTGTTTTGTTTGTTTGTTTGTTTGTTTGTTTGTTTTGACAGGCAGAGTTAGACAGAGAAAGAGAGAGAGACAAAGAGAAAGGCCTTCCTTCCATTGGTTCACCCACTAAATGGCTACTATGAGTGACGCGCTGTGCGGATCCGAAGCCAGGAGCCAGGTGCTTCCTTCTGGTTTCCCATGAGGGTGCAGGACCCAAGCACTTGAGCCATCCTTCACTGCCTTCCAGGGCCACAACAGAGAGCTGGCCTGGAAGAGGAGCAACCGGGTCAGAATCCGGCACCCCAACCGGGACTAGAACCTAGGGTGCTGGCGCCACAGGCGGAGGATTAGCCAAGTGAGCCGCGGCGCCGGCCTGCATTTTTATTTTTTACATTTGGATGTTGAATATTGAAAAAATAAGCTATATAGAATGTATAGAGTGAAAATTAGTTTGCATTACAGTATTTGAAATAGGGCATGTTTACAACTTATCTAAGTATTAAGAGAGGTTATGAAATGAGCAGTTCATGCTTTCACTGACCAAATTTTTATATTAATTATGGTGATATTGAGTCCTGTAACTAATGAACCACAAAATGTTAGGGAGTTTTATTTCCTACTTATGTAGGAATTTCATATGACAATTCATACACTAAGACAATGATCCTGGAGGGTTTTTCTTGCAGCTAGTAGATAGGTAAAGAAAATGTGGAGGAAAGATGTTCCTGCTTTTTCTTAGATGTGGTATACAGTATTTGTGCTCTCACAGCAACTGCAAGAATTTGCACTATGACTCTAAATGAAATGCACAGAATTCTAAAATGTAATAATATCTCTTTAGGTCAGGCATTCCTTCTTCACTTTGAGGGAGAGTTGGTCATCCTTTCATGTCCATCTTTGCAAAAACAGAAAAAATACAAAACCCTACATTGTAAAACTGACTAGCAATGTCTGACATCATTTAACATCATTAACATTTGGTGTTTGCCAAATGATTTTATAAATGTGTGAGTCTTCTGAAACATTTCATAAATAAAAATTATTTACAATTGAATTGCAAAATCAGTATATAGTAAACCTCTATATAAAGACTTGCTGTTCACATCTACATATGTGTGTATGTGTGTGATATACACTCTGAAAGACCTCAAACTGAAAATACGTTTTTTGTTTTTTTTTTTGTTTTTTTTTTTTTTTTTTTTTTTTTGACAGGCAGAGTGGACAGTGAGAGAGAGACAGAGAGAGAAAGGTCTTCCTTTGCCGTTGGTTCACCCTCCAATGGCCGCCGCTGCAGCCGGCGCACCGCGCTGATCCTGGCAGGAGCCAGGAGCCAGGTGCTTTTCCTGGTCTCCCATGGGGTGCAGGGCCCAAGCACCTGGGCCATCCTCCACTGCACTCCCTGGCCATAGCAGAGAGCTGGCCTGGAAGAGGGGCAACCGGGACAGAATCCGGCGCCCCAACCGGGACTAGAACCCGGTGTGCCGGCGCCGCAAGGTGGAGGATTAGCCTATTGAGCCACGGCGCCGGCTGTTTTCTTTTGATTTTGACAATATTTCCAAAACATATTTCATAAATCTGAGAATTCCAATCTTGAAAACAATTGATTAAATTTTAATTTCTACATATTTTGTATGTTTATTGATTATAGATGGCATAAAACAGAAATGCAAATGAATTGTTATTTGATTTAATCAACTACATATAGATGAGTGTTAATGAAATCATCACCATAATCAAAGTGGAAAACAAAACTTACTTCATGACCATTTGTAATTCTCTTTCTCTGAACAACCATTGCTGGCATTTTACAACTTTAATCCAAATGGAGCATATGAAAAATGCTCTTTTTGTGTGTGTGTCTTTTTGTATCATAATTACTTTAAGATTCATCCACATTGTGGCATTCTTTGTATTACCTAGATACATATTCCTTGTCAGATATTTGTTTTTTTTAATACTTGTATTACCTCTCATCTGTGATTTCTTCTTTCATTCCCTTACAAGGATTGCTTTCTCATTGGTGATATGCTGTCATGATACAATGCATTGAGACTCAGCATTAGTGTCCCAACTATCACGTTCATTTCCTTATTCATAATATCTTACACATTATAATTATAATACCTTCACTCCAATAACTTGTTCTTGGACTTGTACCCACAGAACATTTCTCAAAGTTATGGACAGAAAGTATGTTTTTTTTAAAAAAAAATTCTTTATTTAATTCAATACTCATTTGAACAGGTTTCAATGAAATTTATCAGGTATATGTCTTTAACAAGTTCATGAACAGATATATTATGAAAAATTATGCTGGGATTTTCAAATTTTTACACCAAGATTCCTTCACCTTTTAATTTAATTTTCTAAGAACTTTTTGAGTACTTACATAATATTGATATAAAATTGTTTAAATTAAATTTAGATAATGACTAATTAAAATTTGAACTGGTGAAGATCTTTGGACATAGAGGAAAATGAAAAGTTTTATTGCATTCCTATTTATTTGTACTATGCTATGTTTTGATAATGTGTACATTATCCAACGCCCAATAAGGGTAAAATATGTACATCCTCAAATGCTTAACATTTCTTTATGCAAAAAATATAAAAATATCTTGTAATCTAGTTGTGTAATTTCTTGTGAGAGAACTAAATAGCATACGCTTTTAGTTGCTAGTGTCTGGAGATAATTTTAAAATATTTTCTAAATATCCAATTTTAACATGCAAAGGAACAATGATGAGTTAAGGAAGTATAAATTAATGCCTTTAATATTACTTTATATTTTGAGATATACCTTGCTTTTTGTCTATTCATGCTAAATCATAGGAAAATCTTTATAAGAACTTTTTATTTTTATTTGGGTAAGTATCTATTTCTGAGAACTGAAGTACTGTTATAGATATCCATTTTCTAGTCATTGAATAAAGATGAAAATCAAATGTTGACTATTTGCCTTTATTATGTAATTTTTATTCATTTTGTTTCATTTAAGAATAAAAGTATGCTGGGATAGGAAACACATATTTTTAAACTTTCATTTATTTTTAGTTTGCAACATCAGTAATAGATGCACTATTTTTCCTATAAATATATTAAATTATATATTCTTGAACAAATCTAAAATACATAAGTATTTCCTCTATCAAGCTCAAATATTTGCTCTGTCATAGTTATATGTTATGGTCACATTCAAATTTCATGTCCAAAATCTCTATAAGTTTATGAATTATAGTAAATCTTTTTTTTTTTTTTTTTTTTTGACAGGCAGAGTGGACAGTGAGAGAGAGAGACAGAGAGAAAGGTCTTCCTTTGCCGTTGGTTCACCCTCCAATGGCCGCCGCGGCTGGCGCGCTGCGGCCGGCGCACCGCGCTGATCCGATGGCAGGAGCCAGGAGCCAGGTGCTTTTCCTGGTCTCCCATGGGGTGCAGGGCCCAAGCACCTGGGCCATCCTCCACTGCACTCCCTGGCCACAGCAGAGGGCTGGCCTGGAAGAGGGGCAACCGGGACAGAATCCGGCGCCCCGACCGGGACTAGAACCCGGTGTGCCAGCGCCGCTAGGCGGAGGATTAGCCTAGTGAGCCGCGGCGCCGGCTATAGTAAATCTTAATAAAATATCCATCTCTCTTCAATGGTATCTCAGAAAAAAATTAAATCTTTTGATATAGAGGATGAATTAATCACTTTTGAAAAAAGTTTTATATTTCCTTATTAAGGCAAGATAATTTTGAGCTTCAATTATAACTGGATTGAATGTGGCTCATAAAAAGAGTGATGGCATTAAAGAAATCTCTAAAGGCTTTGTATTTATTGCATATTTTAGACCATAATCCGTTTTCTATCATTAAAATATATTTATGATATTTGCAACACTACAAAGACTAACCAACATCTAATTAGGAAAGACAGACTCAAAGGAATTTGACTGGTAAAACTGCAGAAACACACTTGTTTCTTGGAAAATAATTTAGAAAACACTTAAAATGTGGTCTATCACTCAAGGGAATATTTATGGTAATAATTTTGCACCTGCTTACATCCCACTGTTTTCAAATAGGTTTGTCTCACTGCCACTTTAAAAAATATTTATTTATTTACTTACTAACTTATTTGATAGGCAGAGTGACACAGAGAGAAGGAGATAGAATCAGCTGGTTTTCTCCTCAAATGGTTGCAATAGCTGAAGCTGGAACAGGATGAAACTAGGAGAAAACTTTATCCTGGTTTCCTACGTGGGTGGCGATCTTCTGTCTTCCCTGGTACATTAGCAGGGATCTGGGTCAGAATCAGAGCGTGCGGGACTCACATGAGCACTCCAATATAGGATACCATTTCCTGGCTTACTCCACCGCACCATAACACTGCTGGTTCCACTATCAACATTTTAAATAATGTACTGCAAAATATTTCATGAAGGAAATTGAAGTAAATATTTATTCTGATTACTAAAATATGCTACAAAGCTATAATATCCAAAAAGCATGAGGCTGACATAAAAACAGACACGTGGATCAATGGAAACAAAGGCAGAACCAAGAAACAAATAAACATTTTTATAGACAATTACTTTAAAGCAAAGTTTCCATAAATATTTATTGGAGGAAGCACAGTTTTATAAGAATCAGATGCTTTTAAAGTTTTCTGAATTATATGTGGTACTTCGGAATTATTTACCTGTAAAAATATTTTTTGGCCACTGGAAATTCAGTAATGAAATATCAATAAAGTAAGATCTTCATAATTAAGGACACATTTATACTATAAAAAGTCACATGACCTCTATCTTTAAAGAAGACGATATCAATTGTATGGGTGGTGTTATGTGGGGACAGAAATGGAAATAAAATTGCGGGTTCCTTTTACAGGAAATAATTACTAGGCTGATTTTTAAATTTATTAATTATCTTACTTATTTATTTGAAAGGCAGAGTAAGAGAGAAAAAGGGAGAGAGAGAAAGAGAGAGGGAGAAAGAGAGAGAGAGAGAGAGAGAGAGATGCCGTCCCTTGATTCAATCTATTGGCTGCAATAGATGGGGATGGACCAGAACGAAGCTAGGAGCCAGGAGCTCTATCTGGTTCTCGCATGTGATTATCAGTGACCTAAGTTCCTGAAGCATTCTCTTTTGCTCCCCAGCTCTCTCTCTCTCTCTCCTTCTCTCTCTGTGTAACTCTGACTTTCAAGTAAATTAAATAAATCTTAAAACAACAACAACAACAACAACAACAAAAAAACGGAATTGAAGCTGCAGGATTCTATCTATCCAGCACTCCAATCTAACCAGCTGGGCCACAATGCCCATTCCAAGAGGTGCTGTAACTTTGTCTACAAATAACAACAGAAACAAAACAAAAAAGTGTCAACAATCTAAACTAATACTTGCATTAGATCAAAAGTGATTCCTTTTAGTTGCAGGTAACTTATTGAGATTCATAAAATACCAACACCATTTAAACATAATTTTCGTGTTTATTCACTTGGTGTTCCCATCTGCAAATGAGCTATGATCATTTTACCAGCATGTAGTTAGAAGTATGAACTTCTTCACCTTGGAAATTATTAATTAACATTACACTGGCCTCAATCAAGTTGAGTGTAATTGAAATGGCCTGGTTCTCTGTATAGGTGAACAGTTTATTGAATGCTTATTTTGTTACATCAAGATGCACAATATTAAATGATAATATAAGTACTTCCTGAATCAATATGGGGCATGTCTCAATGATCAATAATCAGTCTTTTCAGGTTACATTGCTTATGTTTTTGTGTGTATTGTTAACTATGCTGGGGTAATGAGTAACTAAAAAACAAAACTATTTGGCATTTAAAATCATTAAGGGGTAGTTGCAAGTGAAGTTGATTCTAATATCTTCAAAGACTGGTTGTGTGCTTAAAAATGAATTTAAATATGAACTACAGTATACTTAAACACGTGGTTTCCTATACAGATGTTAAATAGAATTCCATAATAAAAACCTTGATTGAGGGTCCTACAATTTTAATGAAAATGCAGTATGAGAGACCTCAGCTCTTAAAGGTGGCAAATGTGCAGAGTATGCCAGAATTTTTAATGCATTTATTTTATTTTAAGATTTATTTATTTATTTGAATGTTAGAGTCACAGAGCAAGTAGGAGAGATCTTCCATCTGCTGGTTCACCCCCAAAATATCATATTAGATCCAGTACTTAGAATGCTTCTCTAGGCAAGAATCTGGAATAGGGACCTTAGACCCCACCTAGTCCACAACATATTGCATAGGGCCAACCAGCAAAAAATTCACTCTAGAAACAGTAGTACAGTAAGTGGAATTCAATCAATTTCTGTCTCAGCATTACATGGTTTCTAAATCCTGAAAAATCTTTCTGTCCCCCAGTCTCTCTTCTCAGTGTTCACAGCTCAGAAAGGTCAGCTAAAATGCAAATGTTGATGTCATATTCTTTCTAATTTTCATGGTTGTGGAGGTTGCAGGGGAGGAGAGGCCAATACAGACTGTTAGCATTAATAGGATATGGGCAAAGCAGAGGGGAAAAAGTGGTCCAGTTTGTGAACATTTGCCAATTTGCAAGTGTATCCAGGTTGTTTGTAATGTATTTTAAGGATTAATTATTTTATTGGGCAAGCTGGAACTGAGGTCTTTAGTTCTACATAAGAATTCAAGTGGTGGACCACTTGTTTTGTCTTGGGCTTTTGATTTACTTCAGGTACATTAGTGTCACTTTTGATTTGCTAATTTCTGATATCACCTTGTAGGGCAGACCAGGGAAACAGATTATGTTGCCTAATAACTACAGCTAGATTCAGCAACCAGATTTGTTTGGTAATGCAAAAGAGCTAGGGAATTAAATTAAAAATGGAGTAATACTGCAACTTGTAGATGGTATTTTCATCTACAGTCCCTCCAAGGAGTCTCAGATGAAACTACCACCCAGGTCTGAAACTATTTAGCAAAATGAGAATACAGAGGTTCCCCAACAAAGCTCAGATTTCTTAACAAGAGGCAAATTACCTAGAATATATTCTGATGCCAGGAAAGTGTGCCATTTCAGTAAAGAGAAAGGACATTATCTCAGGTAGGGGGCCACCATAGAGGAAAAACCAGCTAAGGACATTTCTGCTCAAGTTATTGTTTATAGCAGAGAAATAAGGGTTAGCTCTAATGTCACTGATGCAAAAATTAGATCTACTTTCATGATTAGCAGCCTATTTTTCTTAATAGCTAGATTCAATAGCTGCAGAGTGTCTTGCATACTGAAGGGCCATCACTGATACAGCACTGTTGGTAGAGGAAGCCACCAAGCTGACTTTAGGCCAGCCACATGAAGTTCAAACTCCACACCATGTGCAAAAGCTTTTAGAAATTAAAGGAACTCAATGGCTAACGGGAGAGCATCTCATAAAATATCAGGTCCTATTGTTAGACTCACCTGAGATAACTCTTAAAGTGTGCCAAGTCCTCAACCCAGTGACTCTTGCCACCTGAGGATGCTGAAGAGTTAACTCAATCTTTTGTAGAAACTAGAACAAGTGTATTTCAATACATCTGACCTATGAGACAAACTTCTAGAGAATTCAAATGTTGAGGGGTTTACTGATGGCAGTAGGAGTTAAAAAGTCAGACTATAGGGCCGGCGCCGCAGTTCACTAGGCTAATCCTCTGCCTTGCAGCGCCGGCACACCGGGTTCTAGTCCCGGTCGGGGCGCCAGATTCTGTCCCGGTTGCCCCTCTTCCAGGCCAGCTCTCTGCTGTGGCCCAGGAGTACAGTGGAGGATGGCCCAAGTGCTTGGGCCCTGCACCCCATGGGAGACCAGGAGAAGTACCTGGCTCCTGCCATCGGATCAGCGCGGTGCGCCGGCCGCAGTGCGCCAGCCGCGGGGGCCGTTGGAGGGTGAACCAACGGCAAAGGAAGACCTTTCTCTCTTTCTCTTTCTCTCACTGTCCACTCTGCCTGTCAAAAAAAAAAAAAAAAAAAAGGGCAGACTATGACTTAGTGGAGTTTTTCCAGATAGTAGAAGATCAAGCATTGCCAAATAATACTTCAGCTCAAAATGCTGAACTTATTGTTTTAACTAGAGCCTTGCAGTTAGGAAAAGACCAACAAATTTATCTATGCACTGCTTCAAACTTTGCTGTCTTATATTACATTCATATTAAGCAATATGAAGAGAAAGAGGCCTGTTGACTGCAAATAATCTTCACATCAAATAAGGAAAAAGATATTAGCCCTAATTCAGTCAGTACTGAAATCTTTGGAAATGGCTATCAGACATTGTAAGGGACACCAAAAGGAAGACAGAAAGAAGAGCGTTAGTACAAATAGTCTTCTGAGTATTTGTAGGAAAAGAACTGCAAGCTGTCATTAGGGAAATAATTCATTGCTGTCCCCTTTGTTTATAAGATAACACAGTAGTCATGTTAGGCCACCTCCTTTGCTGACTCCTATGCAAAGAAGTGGAACATACCGAGGTGAAGGTTGGCAAGTTGATTTCACTAAAACGCCTCCAGCAAATGATTACGAATATCTCCTAATTTTTATTGACATTTTCACAGGATGGTTAGAAACTTGTCCATGCCAAACAGAAAAGGCACAAGAGGTATCCAGAGCCCTTTTAAAGGAAATAGTGCCAGGCTTTGGACTTGCGAGATAACTCCAGAGTGACAATGGACCTTCATTTTTGTCTAAAATAACTCCACAGGTAGCTGCTGCTCTAGAAGTTTCTTTCTTATTTATTTATTTGACAGGTAGAGTTACAGACAATGAGAGAGAGAGAGAGAGAGACAGAGAGAAAGGTCTTCCTTCTGTTGGTTCACTCCCCAAATGGCCCCAACAGCCGGAGCTATGCCGATCTGAAGCCAGGAGCTTCTTCCTGGTCTCCCATGTGGGTGCAGGGCCCAAGCACTTGGGCCATCCTCCACTGCCCTCCTGGTCCACAGCAGAGAGCTGGACTGGAAGAGGAGCAACTGGGACTAGAACCTAGCGCCCATATGGGATGCTGGTGCCACAGGTAGAGGATTAACCTGCCTCACCACCGCACCGGCCCCTCTAGGAGTTTCTTATCATCCACGTGCCTCTTGGAGACCTCAGTCCTCAGGTTAAGTCAGAAAGGCTAACCATAGTCTTAAGAAAATTCATTTCCCAAGAACCCTCCAAAACATGGCTTAAACTATTGCCTGTTTCCCCCCTCAGAATGAAAATAGCACCTAAGCCTGCCCTAAAGCTTGGTCCAGATGAGATGCTATATGGGAGGCCCTTCCTCAATCTCATATTCTCTTTGATTCAGAGACTCAAGATCAGATAAAATGTATTGTCAATTTAAGCCAGGTACAAAAGGATCTGATGGAGTATGGTAGTAAATTTCTTCCAGTGCCAGATCCCAAAATTCATGAGCAGCCAATCTCCCGAGGACACTTAGTCTTATTAAAGAACTCGAATGAAGGATCCCTCTCAGACCAGTTGCAAACGAAATGAAAGGGACCCTACCAGGTGATGCTATGCATGCCTGGCTCAGTGAAATTACAGGCATCCCAAACTGGGTACATTTGTCAAAGATTAAACTTGTACCTCTTGAGTCTTTACAGGCACACATGAAAGATATGTCTGTCTACTCTTGTGAACCAAAGGACTCCAATACCTCTTCAAAATGGAAAAAAAAAAGACAAGTAAAGCCTTTGCTCTTGACATATCAAGGCTGCTGCACTTTAAGGAAGATATGTCTTACCTCTCCTCTAGATCCTATGTAGAAGGTGCCCTTTGTAAGAAAACACCTAGTCAGTTCTTTTGTTGTAATATTTGAAGATCCTGGTATGCCACATGATTCTAATTTTAAAAACCTGACCATTGCTTTAGGTATCTTGGCCTGCATGTCAGGGCAGCTTTTACATCAAATCCTCAAGTCCATGGAAACTCTATCTAAAGTAGTTATGGATGACCGAAAGGCCTTAGAATATATACTGATAGAACAAGGAGCACGTGCAGTGATTAATGGAATCTGTCACCTCTATTCTAACAGCAGCATGTCACTGAAAGACACATTGAAAATCTTTCTCTCAGGCTTGATGGTTTTACAATCTGCACAGGAACAGTCTATCAACACTGACTATTTGGGAAACAATAAAATATATTCTTCCCTTCTTGAAGGGCACGCCACTTGCATTTATTTTTTCCAATTTTGCTTAATACTGATTGAGAAACCTGTCTGTTTCAGAATCTGATGACTTCTCAAAGTACTGAAGATCATGCCGGGGACATGGCCATTGGCAGTGACTAAAAATTTTCTGGCTCATGATATGGATTCATTATATGAGACAGGAAGAGATTTCTAAACTTGGGATAGGCTAGGTCTATGCTGCTGAAGAAGATAAGATGACTATGCATCCTTCAACATCCCCTTAAGATTAAGGATCTGAAATCCTAAGATGGGTAGCTAGATTAAGGCCACGAGCTGGAAGCCACATCTCCCCTGCTCTATGTAATATCCACCCACCTGTAAGTCAAATGAGTGTTCCCTGGGATGTTCCTCCCCTTACCTGGACCTGGTGGAAGTACCATATAACCACTCCCCTTTCTAATCTCATAAGAGGTCAAGGTGGGGAGGGGCTCTCTCTCTCTCTCTCTCTCTCTCTCTTTCTCTCTCTCTCTCCCCCCATGGTAAGCTGTAGTTATTCACAGGCTACACCATGAAGGTTCAGAAGCCCAGGGAAAAGCTTCAGTGCAATGGTTCTTCTAGACTGGATGAGTGAGACAGGGATGCCTGCCCAAGTTGTTGTGACCTTTTAATTTTTTGTTATTCAATTATGATTGTCTGAAAGTATGTGTGATTAATTTCACAAAGCCATGTCTTTTTTTAAAAGATTTATTTATTTATTTGAAAGAGTTACACAGAGAGAAGGAGAGACAGAGAGAGAGAGAGAGTCTTCCATCCGCTGGTTCTCTCCCCAGTTGGCCACAACAGCTGGAGCTGTGTGGATCTGAAGCCAGGACTTAGGAGCTTCTTCCAAGTCTCCCATGCGGATGCAGGAGCCCAAGGACTTGGGCCATCTTCTGCTTTCCCAGGCCATAGCCGAGAGCTGGATCAGAAGTGGAGCAGCTGGGACTTGAACTGGCACCCATACAGGATGTTGGCACTGCAGGCGGTCGCTTTACCTGCTACATCACAGTGCCGGCCCCAACTATGCCTTTTAATGAAACGTTTTTGGTTTTATATGTAATTTTTTTTGTATTCTAGGATAAAGATTTTCTGGAAATTTCTAGGGGTTGCAACACTTTGGCGAAAGCATAATTTTGTAAACAAAGATAGAGAACTCTTTACCTGTTTTCTATAAAATGCTTCACACATTTAAAAACTACTTTAATGTAATTATGGATTAAATTCGTATATTCTTTTAAAGACATTTTTTCTTTTAACTTAGAGGTGTTATAGAAACTGCTAAAGGATGTGATTCGAAGGAACTAGTAAGTAGGAAAGAAAGATGTGGAGGAAGCTGTAATCATGAGAATGTTTTCTTAGTGATAAAGGTTAAGAAAGGTAATTTTTTGATAGAGGAAATAAGTATGTTGCAGCTTTTCATGTTTTTGTAACTAACATAGGTCATGAGAATTTTATGCATCTTGGGGGAAGGATTCTTTTGTTTTCTGTTGTTTGTATTAAGTCTTCATTCCTTGGGAGAACTGAGCCTCATTTTAAAGGTTTATTTATTTATTTATTTGAGAAGAAAAACAGAGAGAGTGGGAGACAGAAAAAAAATGAGTGATAAAGAGAGAAATCTTACATCTACCAATTCACTCCCCAAATGGCCATAACACCGGGCTGGACCTGACCAAATCCAGGAGTCTGGAATTCCATCTGAGTCTCCCACATGCATGTCAGAGGCCCCAGCACTTGGGTCATCTTGCAGTGCTTTCTCATATGCATTAGCAGAGAGCTGAATCAGAAATGGAGCATCTGGGACTTGAACTGGTGCCTGTATTGGATGCTGGTGTTGCAGGTGGCAGCTTAAGCTTTCGCAGCACAATTCCAGCCCCAAGAACTGAGCCTTAAAAGAATTAGTATTATCTGCCTATGTTTAGATGTTGGGGTGATCACCTTAACTTTAATTAGATATGGCCCACAGTTTTGTTTGAAAGCACTCAGATTTAATGGCTTATTACATTTATTTTGACCAAATGGCTTAAACTTCTGATAATTGTTTAGTTTTTAAGATCTGAACAGATACTTTTGATTTTGAAACTTCCGGGATGGGTCTCTAAACATGGAAAGACAACAGGTGTTTGTGTTTATTTAGATGTACAAATTCACTGCAATGTTGTGGAAAGGCGGGCCTGTGCTGTGGTGAGGTGGGTAAAACCACTGCATGCAACACTGACATCTCCTATGGGTGCCTGTTCAAGTCCTGGATGCTCCACGTCTGATCCAGCTCCCTGGTAATGAACATGGAAAAGCAGAGGAGGATGACCCAAGTCCTTGGGCCCTTGAAACAATGTGGGAGACCTGAAAGAAGTTCCTTGCTCCTGGCTTCAGCCTGGCTCAGGCCATTTGTGGAGCGAGTTAGTGGGTGTAGGATCTCCCTCTCTTTCTGCCTTTGCCTCTCCCTCTCTGTAATGCTGACTTTCAAAAACATAAAATCCTACAGTTGTTTAAGAAAAGTTATAGAATGGCATAAAATTTATTTTGCTTATATAAAGGTTTTCTATTTATGTGGTTATAGAGCAGGCCCATCCCCCACAGCTGTGTTCTAAGATATTCCTTGTCCTGCTAGTGATGTTGCCTGTGTTACGGTGTGGAGGGGGTGATGTATGTTGGTTCTATCATCCTCAGCATGTGACCAGACTAGTTGGTGCTGAGACAAGCAGCAGCCTGCCTTCCTCAACTGTACTGCTACCCTTACTCACAGCCTCCTCATCTCCTTCCTTCCAGATATCCACCAAGTCCTGACACTAAGGATCAATTCCCCTGGGATGGAATATCACCCATCACAGAAGAGTTGACGTGATGTACCCTTGGGGAATCTCCACCCGTGGGCAGGACACCCATTGGCTACCCAGCAGGTATTTGGGAATGGTGCCACACACTATCTTTCCAGCCACAGCCATGTAAAGACAAAAAAAAAAAAAAAAAAAAAAAAAAAAAGGAATATTTTGCTTTGCCCTATCAGCAGCCTCCATAAGCAGGTTGGATTTTTTTTTTTGACAGGTAGAGTTATAGACAGTGAGAGAGACAGAGGGAAAGGTCCTGCTTCCGTTGGTTCACTACCCCAATGGCCGAAGCCAGGAGCAGGGCGCTTTCCCCCAGTCTCCCATGCAGCTGCAGGGATCCAAGCACCTGGGCCATACTCCACTTTCTTCCTGGGCCACAACAGAGAGCTGGACTGGAAGAGGAGCAACCTGGACTAGAACCTGGGGTGCAGGCGCCGCAGGCGGGGGATTAGCCAAGAGAGCCATGGCACCGGCCAGCAAGTTGGATTATTTAAAGGGGGACTGACTAAGGCTCAGGCGAACCAAACTTTGACTAGCCAGGTACTGTTAGACCCAAATGATAATTAAAAGGGGGAGTTCATCCAGAAAAGAAAGAAGGTTCCAAAAGTAGACATAGGAACTGTCAAAGCTGGGTAATGCAGTGAGTATGAACACTAGGTAAGTTTGAAGATCTAGATATATGGGTTACATGGTAAGCTATAGTTATTCACAGGCTACACCGTGAAGGTTCCGAAGCCCAGGGAAGAGCTTCTACAATGATTCTTCTATATTGGATAGGTAAAACAGGGATGCCTGTTCTCTTTGAATGGCAGGATTGCCTGCCACAATTTCTTTTCTATTCCCTTTCCAATGAGGAATTGAGTCTCATTACCACATGATATATTCTCAGAAAAGAACAAAAAGAGGCCATAGCTTGACCCCAGACTTGAAAGATGCATCACTTCACTATCAACTACTGATTTTGGAACCAGGTTTTTTTTTTTTTTTTTTTTTTTTTTTTTTTTTTTGACAGGCAGAGTTAGACAGTGAGAGAGAGAGAGAGAGAGAGAGAGAGAAAGGTCCTCCCTCTGTTGGTTCACTCCCCAAATGGCCACTATGGCCAGTGCGCTGTGCCGATCCAAAGCCAGGAGCCAGGTGCTTCCTCCCGGTCTCCCATGTGGGTGCAGGGCCCAAGCACTTGGGCCATCCTCCACTGCACTCCCGGGCTACAGCAGAGAACTGGACTGGAAGAGGGGCAATCAGGACAGAATCCGGTCCCCATTGGGACTAGAACCCGGGGTGCCGGTGCCGCAGGCAGAGGATTAACCAAGTGAGCCGTGGCACCTACCTTGGAACCAGTTTTTAGAGCTGACCTTAATCCAACCCTCACCACACATGGGGAAGGTGCATAGGCAGTGACTTAGAGATGGCTGAATTTGGGTTTTATAACACCAATTAAGTCCAAAGACTCAGGAAGTAGTTTTACATGATGAAGTTCACAAACCCAAAGGGTGTGTTTTCCTGTTGGTAATCACTCAAATAGAAATAGCATTTTTTAATAAGGTAGAAGTGAATATCTCCTGTCCTTTTTCTGGTTTGTTCCCTAACCTTCTGATCTTTCTTTATTTTCTTGAGAATTATGGACACTTTCCAATATCAGTTAATGTATTACTGTTGCTGAAACTGTAGCTGGATTTTATCCTCATGTAAGTTACAATGCAAGTTGTTGAACTTGAAGATATACAACTCTTTTCTCATAGCTTATGATAATACTGTCCTAAGCTTATTTCCTGATTTGACAATTCTGTACTATTTGCTACATATACCAGCGGGTCTTCATATTCCCAAAATATGTTTTTACTGCAAAAATAAGTTCAAAAATATGGTGAACTTAATCTGAAAAGCAGGTAAAGATTAGAAAATTTCAAATCAAGTTTTAAAAAGACCTGTCTGGAATACTGGCTTTTCCAGGGATGGAGAATTGCATAATTAATGTGGATTAATCCCTGGAGATAATGTGACATGGCTGATTATTTGATTGAATTAAATATCGGCTGTCATACTTCAGCAGCAGATAGGGATTTCATAGTGGCTAAAGCAGATCTACCTCTAGGAAACAAAGAGAACTTTTCCAATTTGCACGTTACCTCAGTCCCAACTTTCCTACTTACATTTTGACATTTGGGCTTTTTTAGATGAACACCTGTTTCCTAGGAAATACTTCTCAGAATTTCTATGGTCAAAAGTTCCAAGGTAACTAATACATTTTTAGATATAAGTAAAAATATGAATAAACATATATATAACGTATATTACTCAGATTATTTAATAGCACTCATTAGCATATGAAGCTTGTGGATCCGTCAGTAATGAACACTGAAAGAAAATTTAATGTGGACTTGGGCTGTTGGTACTTTAAACAAGTAAAACAATTTTAAAAATTACACACCATTAATAAGTCTCAAGTTCTATAAAGCTGATATCAAAACTGGACAGCAGATCAACTTTGTCTCTGGTTCCTTTCCACCTCTCAGAATCACTAGCCCCAGGGCACTTAATTAACCTGTCTTCTCATGACACCTGTAATGGATTTCAGTTATTTGTTGGTCTCATTCCTGTAGAGTACTAGCTGGTAATTCTTACATTGTTTCATTTCTGGCATGCTATTAGGGGATATATAAAACTGAAATTCTTTAGACCCAGAGGGACAGATTTTCAGTGGTAAAATTCCAATAAATGTCATAGTAGTGGTCATGTCTCACTACACATCCTTCACCAGGCACTCATGTACTCCATCTGTTTATAAGGTGAAAGCTATTTTAATTTATTTTTCAAAAAGATCTATAATAATATTAATATAAAACACCCAACATTTCTTTGAACAATGAGCTTGCATTATTATATAAACTTTATGCTATGAATTGTTTACTCCTTTAAACAACTCTAGGATGTGGGCATTGTTACCACCACTTCCCCACTCCCCCTTTTTGATCAGAGAAAATCCTGAGGAACATAGTGGTTATGCTTTGTGTCTATATTAAGGATCAGGTTCCTGATTCAAATACAGTCATTGTGCTGATTCAAACTGAATGCCTACAGCTTTTAAAATAAAGCTTGTAGCAACAATGAGGATACTCAGATTCTGAATCCTATGATCTTAATTTCTATGTTATATGGCCTCCAAATAGGCATCTCAAATGTATTTGTGTACCATGAATTTATACATTTCTTAAAAGATGAGTAAAACATTTTAAAGATGTTTTCTAAGTAGCATTTTAAATCTTCTAGGTTCTTCACATATTTAAACATCCTTCAGAATATATAATAGTATTTGTCTTGTTTTGTTTAAATTAAAGTGTGACAATTAGAGATCTTTCTGTTATGGGTAATAATTAGTAAATTTGAGTCATTATTGATTTAGTGTTTTCAATGGAAATCAATAAACCCATACCCTTTTTCATCATCTCTGGATCATTGAGACTCAACAAATAAATTAGTGGCAGGAGAGTTCAGTTTTCTCTTTTATCAATACAAAAGTAAAGTGGAATTTAAAGTAACTGTGAAATATGAAATGCAATTGAATGATAAGGAATCAATGTAAGGTTATTTGAAGAACAAAGATTCATCGCAAGTAATGGTAGAGAACCTTTGGCTTACCAAAGTTCGGTTCACTCAAAAGTGCTTCTTAATGTTTGCATCAGAAATATGTATCATATTCAACTAAAGTTTTTTTAAAATTTTCTGATTACTTTATTTAAATTTATGAATGCTACAAAAATATGATGTGGAACAAATCAAGACACAAGTGATTGTATTCCTAACAAGTCAAAGGAAAAGAAAATATTACATCAGCTTAGTGAATCTTGACCATCCTTAGTATTTCTTAAGGAGACCACATCAACATCTTGCACACATAGACATCAAAACTGAATTTCTCACTGTGAAATGATAGTACTAGTTTATGCAACACCATCCTACTAGCTGAAAAATGATCACAGTATCAACTAAATTATGTGCTAGTAAAATAAAATCTTTTCCTCTTACATTTGTTTTTGTGTAGTGATACACAATAATTTAAAAAATAAATGTATAAGTAATCTGAGAGTTTCTATTAGAAACCTCATCTTTTAATAATTCTTTTATCTATCAAGATGTCTGCTTTACTTGGTGATGATACTGTGAAAACTATAAATGGTAGTATAGCTGAAATTCCAAAGCTAAATTAATCACTTGCTGTGCAAGTTTTAACCATTTAAGTTTTTGTTTGTTTGTTTAGTGAAAGGCAGATGGAGTGCCAGAGAACAGGGAGAGAGAAAGATGAATAGAAAGAGATCTCCTACCTGGTGTTTCATTCCCCAAATGCCCACAACAACCTGTGCTGTGCCAAGGCAAAGCCAGGAGCTAGGAACTCAGTCCACATCTCCCATATATATGGCAGGGACCCAAGCACCTAAGCAGTATCTCAGGGAACTGGTATCAGGAGTGTAACTGTGCCTACAACCTAGATTTTCTGGTATGGATGTTGCTATCCCAAAGCACATATTAAGGGTTTGACAAAACACTTTGTGGTGGAATGAGAGGGCCATGCCAAGATGGCTGCTGGCAAGTGAGTGTCAGTTACTCAGAAATAGCTTTGAAACCCACCTGGCAACAGAGCCTGCCTGGCAACAGGCTGTGATTGGTTAGAGCATAAACTGCCCCTTGACTGGATTGGCTGCCTTGGCTATTTAAGCTGCTGTACCAACTGAAATAAACGAGTCTGCGGGCTGCTCGCCTCTGGCCCGCTTTCACCTGACTCCCAGACTCCCGGGGACTGTGTGGTGACTCTGTGCCTCTTGCCCCCACCACGTTCCTCCTCTCAGAACGAATCCACAGCACTTCCCCTGTTGTACTATTTTTAAAAACAAAATAAAAACATACTAATCATTTATTTTTGATTTTTTAATTCTTTGAGATTGAGAGAGACAGATGGAGAGAGGTCTTCTGTCTATGGGTTCATCCCCCCAAATGCTTGCATCATCCATGACTGGGCCAGGCAGAAGCCAGGAGCCTAGAACTTAATCTGGTTCTCACACATGGGTGGCAGGAACCCAGGTACTTGATCCGTTACTTACTAGCTCCCAGGGTGTGCACTAGCAGGATGAGGTGGCCAGAACTCAAACCAGGCACTGTGATATCAGATATTAGCCCTTCAGTGACTTAACTGACAAATGAGTGAAATCGTTCATTCTTATGATGTTCACTGGCAGCATGTATGGCATACAGCGATGGAGTGGATTGACGGCCATCATTTAGTAGTAACAATGTTGAACTGGCCAAGTATTTGTAGTGCTTTATATCATTTAAATAGTTTAAACATAGCATTTTTAAAATTTTTTATTTGACAGATAAAGTTATTGACAGTGAGAGAGAGAGAGAGAGAGAGAGAGACAGACAGACAGAAAGAAAGGTCTTCCTTCCATTGGTTCACTTGCCAAATGGCCACTATGGCCAGTGCTGCGCCGATCTGAAGCCAGGAGCCAGGTGCTTCCTCCTGGTCTCCCATGAGGGTACAGGGCCCAAGCACTTGGGTAATCCTCCACTGCCTTCCCAGGCCACAGCAGAGAGCTGGATTGAAAGAGGAGCATCCGGGGCCAGAACCCAGTGCCCATATGGGATGCCGGCACCGCAGGTGGAGGATTAACCAAGTGAGCCACGGCGCCGGCCCAAACATAGCATTTCTTCATGAGCATCTTTTTAAATTATAAATTATTATAAAAGATAAGCATTTTAAAACACAAATGATAGGGTAGAAAATAAAATATCAGATGGTACCAATTTTCACTAAGGTCACAGTTAATTGCATTTCTTTGTGTTTGTGCATGTTGTTTTATATTACTGAGATATTACATATTAAATGCTGTTGCCAACTGATTTCTAAACAGTCACATTTAATCTCCACAGTAAGTTTCTTCAGAACATCTATTAGTTATCTAATGGATTTAGTTATGTGTCTGCATGGATCCCATTCTGTCTCATTATTATATTTCTGGAATTTCTGAAAATATCTGCAGATTTTAACATGACTTTTTCCAATAAAAAACACTTTGATTTAATATTTCATTAAAATAGTGTTTAGAGAGCTGTGACTAATCCTATTTTCTTCAGCCTTCATGTTTTCATAACCATAGCTATAAATACGGGGAAATATATATAAGTGAATGTGTTTGTATTCATTAGTAATATTACAGGACGTATTTCTCTGGTAAACCTTGTTTAAAATGCATTTATTCAACAATTACTGAGTACATATGATGGACTAGTCTGTAATGTTTTAATAGAGAAGTAAAAATACTTTCTCTGCCTAAATAACTACATGTACTCTAGAGGAGGGAGATGGACAGTGAGTGAAGGAAGCACATAGATGACCAAGATCATTTAAAATAATAGAAGCACTTGAAGTCCATCAGGCAATAAGGAACTAACTCCTGCAAATGCCTCAACACATGAAGAATAGGTGTACACGTCACTTGAGTTGTAAATGAATGACTGGAACCAGAATTCTCAGGATACAGAAAAATGAAGACTGCAGACTGAGGATGCCACGCCCAGAGAATGTTCAGTGGAAATGTACCAAGGTGGGTTTTGCCTTGGCTGTTTCAACACAATAATGAAAAGAATTTAAGGAGCCCTAATGAGTGAAATGGTATTGGTTTGGTTGTATACAATGTATTTAATATTTTATTTCTAAATCTAAGTGTAAATTTATTGTGTATAATATGGAAGCATAGTGACTAGTATTATATTTTTCATACAATTAATACTATATTAACTTACAGGTTGAAATTTAGTTGATAATGATTACTTAATGTATTAAGTATATAATTATTAAGCTCTAAGCTCATTTTTTTGCTGTTTAAAACCATTCATACAATAACATTTTTGAAGAAAACCATTCCTTAATGTAAGGTAATTTTTCCCTAAATTGTTACAGACATTTTATGTTTTGGGGGTTAATATCATACATATGGCTAACAATTCAAATTATGTTTTCTCTAGAACACTTGCATCATATATCCATTTACATCTCTTTATCATGTTCTTTCCATTCAAAGCTTACTTTATGAAGTTTTTATCTTATAGACATAGGATTAGGAAAGTTTGCAACTAGATGGCAATTGCATACTTGCTAAATTAGTTGCCATGATTGTTTTGCACAGGAAATCGTGTGTGCAAATACCTTGATTAGATTCACATTCTTCTGGCTAAGTTCTCAAAATCTATCATTGAAAAAATAAATTTACATTTAAATGTACTCCTGCTACAGCTACAAGTTAAATCCCAATTTAGCCCTGTCAACAGAAATTAAGCTTATATATATACAAAAGACTAGTCTGACGGAATGACAATCAGGTATGATGTATATGACTTTGAATTTGATGTTAGTTAATGCTTTCTGAATAGGCAGATAATTGTAAGTTACAGATTGAAGGCTTAGGAACTTGAATGCTGTTATATAAAAAGTTCTAAATTGAGTTTCCCAAGTTTGTGATGAAAAGCTGCATTTGATTAGTATGTGAACAAAGTGAAAAAGTTGATGAGAGAAAGGAAATGATGGGGAATGAAGAAAAAGGATAGTGAACATGATGGGACTGAGTTATACGACTTCACATTAGATACACCCAATGATTTGGTTTCTGTTCAGAAAGTATTATGTAACCATTTTAAAATATTTTACAAATATATGCTTTTTTGAATATACATAAGTAAAGGCCTTTGTTTATTATTTATACAATGAATGATTACCAATAAAAGATATATTCAGTATAGTGCTTTTTGTACACAAGAGAAGATTATAAAAATAAATAAACCACTGTAACTAGAGAAAAGCTGTTTTTAAAATTCAGTCAAAAAATAGGTCATTAGTGTGACTGATCATTTGACGTAACTGGCTTTATAAAATATTTAGCCAATGGATTGTCTAGGTAAACGAGAATGAAAGTCAAAAAATGACAAAGAAATTACACTAAAACAGACAATATGGAAGCAATTTTCAAAATTTGACTTATTTCTTATTTCATTTGGGCTCTTATAACCAAATATAAAAATAATAGTTTATAAACAAGAGAAGTTTCTAATGGCTCTAGAAGCTGGGAGTACACATCAAGGTGAAGGCACATTCCAAATGTAGCAGGATTCTCCTCTGTGGAAAGTTGTCTTCTCAGGATACCCTGAAGGGAAGGAAGCATATAACCTTCCCCACATCTTTCATAAGGACACTGATCTCATTCACCAGGGATCCACACTCAAGGCCCTCTCACCTCTCAAGGACCTCATTTCCTAATTCCTTGAGGTGAAGGTTTAAATTGCAACTATTTTTGGGGGGGAGGAGGGCACATACATTCTGATTAAAGAAGATTAAATTCTTAAAATATATTTTAGATGCTAGAACTTCTTTTATTCACCATCTTCCTGCTTAGATTCCATGTCATTTTGTATCACTGATTATACCTTCTGAATACTCATGTTTCATTAATGTGAGCTATATAAAGGAAATGATACTGACTTGGGAAGGACTGATAAATGTGACAAAGTCCATGAAAGCATTGGCTTAATTTTTTTTTCCTTGTGATAACTGTGGTTACCCAAGTTAAGGTTAAGGAAACTTGACTAACATAAGCATTTGGGATGTTAAAATGTGGATAGTAAATTAAAGAGTTACAACCTATAATGTCAAAAGATTAGGAGAGTATTTGAGCAGTTACCTTACATCTTAACTCCAGATGGCTCCATTTACAGCCAATTGGGTACTTATGTCGATATGTTAGGGAGTTAGTCTTCAATCTTATAGAATTACAAATATGCACATGTATGTGTCAGTTTTTATGATAGGAATGCAAATGTTCCCTAACCTCAGCATTCCACACGCAATTCATTTGGATAAGAATGTTCTAGTGTTGTTTAAGCTGGTCATTCTCCTTGCCTTTGTAATTCTCTTGCACTTTTATGTGATTTTTTTTAAATCTATTAAAAACTTTGTCAGAATTGGTGTCTGGCACAGAAATAAGACAGCAGTTGGGATGTCTTCATCCCGTATCAGAGTGTCTGGGTTCAAGTCCTGCTGTGCTTCCTGTTAATGCATGTCCTGGGAGGCAGCAAGTAATGGCTCGAGCAGTTGTGTGTCTGCTACCTTTGTGGGAGATCCATGTTGAACGCCTGGCTCCTGGCACTGCGGTGCTCCCGCACCAGTTGTGGCATCTATGTAGTGAATCTGAGGGTGGAAGATCTTTGTCTTTCCTCTTTGCCTCTGTTTCTCTCTGACTCTCTGCCTTTCAAACAAAAACAAATAATAAAATAATGCTTTAAAGGTTTGTGTTACTTTTTTGTACATACAATGCTTCTAAAATATTCTAAACCTGGGTAGAATTAGTTTTACTCCTATCTTATTTTAAAATTCAGAGAAAATCTATTTCAACCCTTAAGTTTACTGAATCAAACTACAAAGTTAGATGATGAAAATATGTATGTATTTAATAAGGCAAAGATAATGAACATCTACATAAAGGCAAACATTCATAGTGTATTTGTGAAAATGCAGCCTAAGATTGAGGACATAAAACAGGAAAAGAGAATAGAGTCATCCTCAGTGTGCACAGGGGATTAGTCCCTGGTCTCTGGTGGATTACAGAATCCACAGCCACTTTAGTCCCTTGTATAAAGTAGCATAATATTTAATTATAACCTCCACACATCTTCCTCTGGACTTAAAATCACCTTGAGATTGCTTATAATACCTATGTAAAGACGTAATGAGAAGGTATCATCTAATTAATCAAAAAGCATTCCTTCAATAGACACTGAAATTGTCAGTTGCATTATTGTGAATTTACTAACCTCCAGAATGGTTAGAAATAAATGCCTCTTGTTTACAAACTACCAAGTTTATTGTGTAATATGACCCAAGATAAGTATCAGAAGGAGACATGGCAGGGATATTTCAATTATCAGTCAAGGAATTTAAATAAATTATTATTAATATTCTAACAACTCCAAAGAGTAAAATAGATAGCAAGAGAGTATGTAAGAATTAAAAGGAAATTTAATAAGAGCCATGAAAATCTTAACTAAAGTTTTCAGCCTCACCCTTCCCTGATCATTGAATGTATTTGGAAGTGAATAAATTAACAGGAGCTTTCTCTCTGTCTCTATTTCTGTCTCTCACAAAATGAATAATATTTTTTAAAAAAATCAAATAGATTGACCTTGGTAGATCGATCGATCTGTCTGTCTATCTATCTATCTATCTATCTATCGTGCATATCCTAGAAATACAAGGAAAAGGACAGAAACAGCAAAAAATTTGAAACAGTAATGACTGACAATTTCCTCACATCAGTGTCAGATACCATCTCACAGGTGCAAATTCTTCAGAGAATACCAAGCAGGACAAATGCAAAATAATAACAGCAAAATAATACCTAAGCATATGATTTTCAACCTTGATCAAAAATAAAGAACATATTCTGAAAGTAGCCAGTGGGGAGTGGATGGTGAATCATATGTAGGAGAATAAAATGACAATTATATCTAATTTCTTCTGAGAAATCGTAAAGAGAGCAAGAAGATAGTAGAGTGAAACATTTAGTATCAGCAACCTAGAATTCTGTAGCATGTGAAACTTTTTAAATATGAAAAAGAAATAACACTTTCTAAAGTTAAACCAAAGAATTGAGAAATTTTTTTCAGTAGATCAGAAATGCAGGAAATGTTAAAAGATATCTTTATAAAGAAGGAATATAATAGAGATCAGAAACTCAAGTCTACATAAAGAAGAGAAGATCAATAAGAATGAATAAATGAAGTTAACAGATATGTTTATTTTTCTTATTTTAATTTATCTAGCAAGAGTTTTTCAAAATAGTAGTCACAATTTGTTTTTGTGTATGCTTATGTATATTTGATACATGTGATTACATATAAGTGAAATCAAGAACAGAAATGACACAAGGAATGAGAAAGGAGTTGTGACTGCTTTGTTAATTCTATATATTGAAAGCATCTGTGTAATGACATACTATTAATTAAATTTGGACATGGATTAGTTGTATATATATATATATATATGAGAGGGAGAGAAAGAGTAAACTCTAGTGTTACCAACAAATAGAGTAAATTAATCTGATATGTTAATAAATGATAAAATGGAATTATATAATTTGCTCAATAAAAACCACAAAAGACAGACAACTGGAAATAAAAAATGGAATGAATATCAGGACAATAAAAAGCTAGCAACACATTATATAATTACCCCAATCGTATATATATAACAACTCTGAACATCAGTGGTCTAAATGTAGCATATGATAGACAGAGTTTAAAAAGATCACAAAACCAGACCCAACTCTATGTTGGTTTTAGATTTAAAGACAGAAATGTGTTCGAACTAAGTAGATGGACAGGGCCAGCATTGTGGAGCATCAGGATGAAGCCCTGGCCTGAGGCGCTGGCATCCCATATCGGCGTTGGTTCTGGTCCCGGCTGCTCCTCTTCTGGTCCAGCTCTCTGCCGTGGTCTGGGAAAGCAGTAGAAGATGGCCCAAGTCCTTGGGCCCCTGTACCATGTGGGAAACCCAGAAGAAGCTCCTGGCTCCTGGCTTTAGATTGGTGCAGCTCCAGCTATTAGGCCCTCTGGGGAGTGAACCAGTGGATGGAAGACCTCTCTCTCTGTCTCCACCTCTCTATGTAACTCTGTCTTTAAAATAAATAAAATAAATCTTTAAAAAAACTAAGTAGATGGAGAAAGAAAAAGTTTACTCCACCAATTACAAGAAAGCAAAGTAGTTATATCAGATCCAGATATTCTACAAAACAAATGCAAGGACAATTATCTTGGAGTAAAGAGAGGCATTGCCTGATGATAAAGTGCTTAATTTCCAAAAAAAATTTAAAAAAATAACAATCCTCAATGTGTGTGTATATCCTATGCAGGAGAAAAAAATGATAGAAAAATAAGGAGAAACAGATGGGTCAAAATGATTACGTTTAGAGTGCTATATACCTTTATATCAGAAATGAGCGGATTCAATACAGAGAAAACTAGTAAGAACAGAGTTTATACAAAATCATCAATCAACTATATATGCAAAGCATACACATACTACTTAATTCAACAAACAGAGTTTACACATTGTTTTTATTCTCCTATGGAATATTCATCAAGCTAGACATTTTTGGGTGGACACTTGGCACAGCAATTAAAATGATGCTTGGGATAGCCATATTCCTTATTGGAGTGCTGAGTTCAAGTCAGCTCCATTTCTGATCCAGCTTCCTGCTGATGTGCGAATTTGGAAGCAACAGATGATGACTCAAGTAATTGAATCAGTGCCTTCCCATTGGGGAATTCCAGATTGGTGTTCAGGTTGTTCCATTTGTCCTTGTCTATCCCAAAATGTTATGGGCACTTGCAGAGTAAAACCTTGGATGAAAGATCTATTTCCATCTGTCTCTGTCTCTCTGCCTTTCAAAATAAATCATAAATAAATAGAATTGTTTTTTTAAAAATGGGAAATTGAGGGTTTCAAGACAGCCACTTAAAGATGTCCAGTATTTGCATCCTCCTACATTGAGATGTTCCAAAGCAGCTGTGACTGCAGGTCTGCGCCTGATAAGAAGGAGCAATGTGAGAACATAGTGGGACATCTTTAACAGGCATGGGACTTAGAGAGAGGAGAAAGAGGAGCAAGAACTTGTTTGAGGTCTCAGCTGCAGGCTATTCGAAGTCGCAGGGGAAAGGGTAAACAGTAGAGCATCCATGGAGACCTCCCACGTGGGTGAATCTTCCTTTAGAGGAATCCTACTGTCATAGAGCAGCATCACAGTGAGCAGTGCTCCCTCAAACACAGGGCTCTAGACTTCACAGAGGGAGCTCACATGGTTGTTTCCCCAGTCCTCATAGCAGGGGTAGTAGCAAGGAGGTGCTATCTTACAGGGGAGCTGCTGAGGAGACATTTTAGTCTTTCTTTTCTCAAGGGGCCCCAAGACCTTTTGTGCATTCTAACAGGGCAGATAAAGGCCCAGAGATTCATCTGGGCTTGACAGGACTGCAGCAGCCACCTTACTCAGGCCCACACAGGGCTTTGCATTGAGGCAGACAGAGGGGGTTGGGCAACTGGGGTAACTCCAAGTACTCTGTAAATAAGGAGCCAAGTTCATAAAAATCAATAGGCATCCTCTTTTTCCACTGCCTTCCCCTCCCTTGACCACTTCAAAAATCACAGGTTTGTGGCAGGGTTTCCATAAATCAGCCCAGTCTGACTTTGGAGACTCAGGTCTCCCTGCAAATGCAGGACAGCTCTCACAGTGGAACTGGGGGACACATTATAAAGTGAGTCAGTGCTCTGGATAATTCGCCGGGCTGGGTGGTTGGAGTATACAGGCACCATGAGCTCACTGTAAGCTGTGAATCAGCAAGTTTATCTTGGGACAGAAAAAAGCTGGGATGTTGAACAAACCAGTCAGTTCCAACATCCCCTGTCCCTACTGACTGTAGCCAGAGATACTGAACCATGCCCAGCTCAGGTACATTCTGAACCCTTTCCGCACCCACAAACCTAGAATATGCACTCTGGCCCCACCCAGCACATAAACATGGAGCTCAAGCATAAGGCTCAGATGCTCCACTGAGCCCCAGGGGCACATCTACAAGAATAAAGCTTTCAATCAAAAAGAAAAATTCTCCAGAAGTGATAAAAATAAGAGATACCCCAGATGCACAAAAATCAACATAGAACAATAAGAAACATGAGCAAAGAAGGCAATTTGGCTCCTCAGAAAAGTACAGTAATATATTAATACTGAACTGTGAAGAAAGAGAGATTGAAAAAAGTACTTGAATAAAAATTCAAAATAATTTATAAATACAGAGAAATAGTTAAATGAAATTAGGAATCAGTACATGATGACATGAGCAAGAAATTCAACAAAGAGGTAAAATGAACCAAATATTAGAAATGAATTGTTGAGTAAGTCAAATAAAAACCTCAATGGAAAGGCTTAACAGCAGACTTGATGAGGCAGAAAATAGACTATATGACCTGGATGAGAGGTCCTTTGAAATAAAACAGTCAGACAAAAAATAAAAGAAGAAAAATTAGAAACAATAAAAACAGGAACTATGGGGTACCATCAAACAACCAAATGTACAAATATTAGGAGTTCCTGAAAGAATGGAAAAAATAATGGCTCAGGAAATATATTCAATGAAATACCTGAAAATTTCTCTAATTTGGAGAAAGATATAAACATCAACATATAGGATGCAGGTAGAACTGCAAATAGGCCTGATCAGAAGAGCATCGTCAAGACATCATAGTCAAGCTTTAACAAGTAAACATAAAAAAGTCCCGAAAATTTGTGAGAAACATCAGCTCAAATTTAAATAAGCTCCCATCAGTTTGACAGCAGATTTTTCAAGAGAAACCCTACTGACTAGAAGAAAATGGAGAGATATAGATGAAGTTCTAAAAGAAAAAAAAAGGCCAGAATACTTTAACAGCAAAGATTACATTCATAAATAAGGGAGAAATAAAGACCTTATAAGACAAGCAAAAATTGGAGGAATTTGTTCTACCCAGCCATTCTTAAAAAGGTAAAGATGTACAACATATTAAAATAGAGAATTGTCTACTTGCTGATTGTCTTATCAGCACCACAAAAGAGTATGAATGCAGAAAACCACTTAGTAAAAGAACAAATGCTATCCAAAACAAATAATATAAACAGTTATGGGAAAATTGCTGGATGAAGTCACTGATTTAATTCTAAGTCCAATCAAAGTCCAAGCCCAAAGACCTGAGAATGAAGGGGGACACTGGTGTTATTCCTGGGGCCCCATAATGTGACTATCTGATGTCAAAGGGCAGGAGAAAGTGAGGGTGTCACCTCTAGCAGAGAGAATGAGGAAACCTTTTTCTCTTTTTTTCTATCTGGGCCACCAGCTGATTAGATTATTCACACCTATATTTAAGGTGGATCTTCTTTATTCAGACAGACACACATAGAAGTAATGCTTTTGTAACTTTCTAGATATTTCTCAATCCTGTCAAGTTGTGACCTAAAATTAAATATCACTAACAGATGCATCCAGACAATAGAATATTGTTTCTCACTAAAAAAGAATGAATTGCCATGCAATGAAAATACATGAACAAAACTTATTTGTATATTATTTAGTGTAAGAAATCAATATTAAAACTCCACATATTGTATGACTTCAGGTAAATGACACTCTGGAAAACACAAAACTGTGATGCTCATAAAAACAGTTCAGTTATTGCTGTAAGTGAGGAGGAAGGTTGAATACAGACAGAAGTCAGAAGATTTGTATGGCAATGAAACTACTCTGTGTAGGTGGCATAATTATCAGTGTATAACCTGATACATATGTCCAAATGCATGTACAGTACAACACTAAGAAATGAACTCTAAAATAAGCAGTGGATTTTGGGTGGTAATGGTATGTCAGTGTAAGTTCATCTACTGTAACAATTGTATAATTCTGTTGGTGATGTTGATAATGGAGAGTCTATGCAAGTACTGGGAAGCAATGGGAATATTGGAAATATCCATATCTTTTTATTTTTCTAGACACCTAAAATTGCTCTAAATAAAGTTTAATGATAATCTATGAGTACTGAAATCATTGGAAATTCACATAATACTTGTTTATTATTCCTGAATTATGTGAGGAAAAAATCTCAAAAAATTTTATTCTTTGTATATATTTTGTATTGTATATTTGTAACATATTTATATATAAATACTTTTGTGTATAAGGGAATTCATTGTTCAACAGCCTTAGTGTACATAAACTTAAGCAATACTGAATATTTTTAAACATACCATTATTTATTATAATCTTTTCAGGACACTTTAATGTGTTAAATAAATTGGTTTCCCAAAATATTTGGGTCAATGCTTTTGGCATTGTCTCTTTTCCTCATCATTTCTCTTACCTTTGAAATTAATGTTTTCTTACATAGTTGTAGTATATAAAGTTCTAGACACAATTGATTAAGCCCAACTATATAAATCATCCAGGACCCTAACAGTGTGTTTTACATAAATGTGTGCTCCAAAGTAACTATCTCCTATGTTTCACATAGTAGGTGCTCAATAACTATTGATTAAATGAAGATAATTTGGGATCTATAAATTATGTGTAAATCTATTTCAGGCTTCCCACTTGAATAGAACAGATTAGGATATATTTCAAACAAGGCAGGTCAATTCCTTTTGTTCATTTGTAATCTAGCTGAAGTTAATAGACCTAATAAGTCACTCTCTGGGAGTAAGTTTCCAAGTTATGAAGACATCTTAACTCTTTCAGTACAAAATAGAACCATTCTGTGTTTTGAGATTAAGTCCCTTAGGCCCTCGTGATCATCAGATTTTTTAAGGAAGTTTAGGACACTGAATAACAATTGACTGCATAAAATTTCATGCTAATATATCACATAAAGAAAAAAATGCCAATATTTTTATTAATAGTGCAATATTATTAACTGAGAAAAATCTGTCAATCATAAAAGGATTTATATGTCAAATAATTTTTCATTCTACTTTGGGGAATGTGTGAGTTGGCTTAATGAAAATTGAAAAATATGCAAAACTGGTTTTATTATTGTTCATGAAAAATATATAGATTTTTGATGCAGTAAGACACAAACCTAGGATAATTTCACGTCTTCAATCATTTCTTACACACTCACAGAAGGGAAGTGCATGTAAGTACATAGCTGATAAAATACTACTGGGACTCGTGTTTTTAAAAATATTAAAACAACAGTAATAATTTATTCTCCTGACTCCAAAATCCATCCATTTTATTTTTTTCCTCAAGAAAATGTTATTAGATTATACAATAGTGCTAATAAAAAGTAAAGTATGTATACATAATATTTTATTAATTAAGTAAGAAATAGGAAATAAAAAGAACACAACTAGTCTGTATGTGACTTTAGCACTGTACTCCTAGTCTTGAGATCTAAAATAAATTAACAAATTGAACATTCTTTTTTTTAAAGATTTATTTATTTATTTGAAAGAGTTACACAGAGAGAGAAAGAGGGGCAAAGAGAGAACACTCGTACGTGAGACAGAGGTCTTCCATCTGATGGTTCACTCCCCAGATGGCTGCAAAGGCCACAGTTGTGCCGATCCAAAGCCAGAAGCCAGGAGCTTCTTCCAGGTCTCCCACATGGGTGCAGGGGCCCAAGCACGTGGGCCATTTCCCACTGTTTTCTCAGGCCATAGCAGGGAGCTAGACCAGAAGCGGAACAGCCAGGACTCGAATCAGCGTCCACAGGGGATGACAGCACTGTAGGTGGCAGCTTTACCCACTACACTGCAGCACCAGCAAGATCATTATTTTTTTTAAGATTTTATTTATTTGTTTGAGAGATACAGTTACAGAAAGAGAAAGAGAGAGACAGTGAGAAATGTCTTCCATCTGCTGGTTCACTCCCCAAATGGCCACAATGGCTGGAACTGGGCTGATCTGAGACCAGGAGCCAGGAGCTTCTTCCAGGTCTCCCACACTGGTGCAGGGGCCCAAGGAGTTGGGCCATCTTCCGCTGTTTTCTCAGGCCATAGCAGAGAGCTAGACCAGAAGAGGAGCAGCCTGAACAAAAACTGGTTCCCATATGGGATGCCAGAGAGGTAGGCAGAGCCTTAGCCAACTATGCCACAGCGTTGGCCTCATGAGCATTCTTGCTAACCCAGAGGGCTTGATTCTGACATAAAAGCTAATATTTATCTTTTTTTTTACTATTTTAAATCCACATGATAGCAATAGATTTTTTTTGAACTTTTAAGAGTAAACTGCATTGGTTCTTTTCTCATTTTTTCTCTCTCTCTCTTTCTCTCTCTAAGTTTCAGTCTATATTTCCATAGGCAAGCAAGCATGGAAAAATATGTTTGCTTTAAATTTCAGTCAAAGAAGTTAGGATATAAAAACTAGTTTCCGTTTTTTTCCCTAGTTATGCGTACACACTTTAAAAAGGTAATGAAATTTTTGACTTTCGATTTCCTCATATACAAAATTTGTAGATTTCTCAAGTCTTGATATTCAACATATCAATATGCATTTTCTAATCTATACATCAAAATTTTCATACATTTTTCTTTTTATTACAGATTTCATGATTCCTCATGTTAACAGTTTTAATATAACAATTTCATCCAATATATTTCCTTGTTTTTGTCAAAATTTCCTGTAAAAATCACCAACTGTGTAAGCAACACTATATAATCTAATTAATATTTCTGATTAATTCCAATGTATCAGGAATTTTTCAAGTCTGGGTACATAGCACATAACAAAAGAGACAAATATGTTTGACCTTTTGAAACTTAATATTCTAACAAATGAGATACATAATGAATGAGTTAAATTAGAAAAAATTACAGTAATTAAATAGCTATAAGTGCTAAGAAAAAATAAAGCAGAGACAGGAGTTTGGAAATATATCCAAATACATTGGTGAGAAGACATTATTTGTGTAATACTTGGTGGAAGTGAGGATGTGAGCAATACAGGTTAATGCAAATGAGCAGAACACATACAGAAAACAACTGCAAAATCAGCAAAGGAAGAGCAGGCCTGGCGTGTTTTGATGTTGCAAAGGTTCAAGTTTATGTAGAACAATGAGATTTTGAAATTACTATGTGATTAAAGTCAACAGCAGTAAACATGACCTAAGAACTCTGTTTTGCACTGCTGTAAGAGAATATCTAAGTTTGGGTAATTCATAAACAGTAGAAATGTATTTCTCATGGTTGTGAAAGATGAGAAATCTGAGATTAAGATAATAGCAGGTTCGTTATCCAGTGATGCTCTGGTATTCTTCAAAGATGGATACTTGAGTTCCAAATTAACCAGAGGACAGGAATGCTGTGTCAGACGATGAAAGGGGAAAACAGCATCAAAGTTACTACAGTCAACTCCTTTCCTCAGGACATGTATTCCCACTCATGAGCAGAGGTGCCCTCATAATTTGTCTCTTAAAGGCCCCAGCTCTTGAAATTTCCACATGGGCTAATAAGTTTCAACATCTGAGTTTTGGAGAGGACACATTCAAAACCAGTGTGTGTGTGTGTGTGTGTGTGTGTGTATGCATTGTGTGTGAAAGTTTGTGATTGACTTATGACATCACTATATGGTTTGATTCCTGTACAGCAAACAAAAAGGTTGTAAAATCAGGCAGGAGTTTTTAAATAAATGAGCTAAAGATGGCCCTATAAATTCCTTGAGCTCATTTTCTTCTCTACAGGAGGTTAGGAATGTTATCCCACAGCTCTGAGATTTCAATAGGCTGTTCCACTCTCCTACCAAAACATCTACTCTAGGACAGTGCGCAATATGGTGCATTCTATGATCACAATCCTATTGCCACACTTCATTTGTTGTGAAGTGAGTTCTTTATGAGAAATAATTTTGTGTAGCATTCCATTGCAGTGGAATAATGAAATTCTGTGTGTGAATAAATGATAGTTTTGACAGCAGAATTGCATACAGGGAGGTCAAATTCATTTTGAAAGCATCTGTTCCAATAAGAACAAAACACTGTCCCTCTGTGATTCAAATAATCATCCTGCAGAACAGGTAGCTGGCTGATCACCCAGGAAATGGTGCTGTATTGGTGATTTAGTGTTCAAATCACTGTTACTGGCAGACTGACCACTTAGCAGTAACTGATAGTTTTGGTGAGTAGAACTCTGTTGCTCGGTTTATATATAACCTCCATCCTCACATTCATATTCAGTGTAATAATAAAATATGAATACTTTAATTTTAAGTACCATTTGAAAGTATGTAATACTATTAGAATATCAATATAAATGCCTAATATAATTGGAAATTTTCTATTTGGAGAATACTTAGTTATGACAATACTAACTACTTTCATGCCCTTTAAGCCAGTTATCACAATAACTAAATAAAGCAAATAATTATATTATTGAGTAATTTTTATAGTACATTATATTTAAGATTAGTTAACTAAAAGAAACCCTTTACATAATTGATACAAGTTCACAGTGAGTTGTTTTTATTTATTCTACTGAAAACACCTTATATCTTTGAAGTATGTACACTTTTAATAAATAAATGCCCATTTTAACATATATATGATGAAGGTTGCTTTTGTGTTATCAGCAAGCTTCTTTCTCATGGAATATTTTTAAAATTAATTACTTATTTGAAAGGTAAAGTGATAGAGGAAGAGATAGAGAGAGAAAGAGATCTTCTATTCACTGATACACTCCCCAAATTTCAGCAAGAGTTGGAGAGAGGCCAGGCTGAAGCTAGATGACAAAACATCTATCCAGGATTCTCATATAAAGGCCAGGGACCCAAGCACTCGAGCCATCATCTCTGACTCCCCAGTGCACTAACAGGAAGCTGGGTGGATAAATGGAGTAGCTGGGACTTGAATCACTTCTTGAATATGGGATGCAATTTTCCCAAGCGTGGCTTAACTGGTTGTGCCCCAGTGTCTGTCTCCTCACGGAATGTCATTTCCTAATTTCAGAATGTTTTCAGTATTGGGCAAACTGTTCATGTTTATATTTAACATGAGTTTCCATGATTTTCCACCAAATGGAAGAGTGCCTGCATTCTGCTGTGGATATAAAGATTGTATAATTTTATCTATGAAATTGAGATCTGTGTATGGGTTTTTAAAATTCTTAGTATTATTCTAAATAATATAGCAAATATTTTTGATAACCATATATGCACAACAAGGATATGGTAAATTAGTCTTATCTAGTGGATTTTCATATGAGTGTGAGAAACTATGGGAATCACAGTGTCTGCTATGTTTTTATTGGAGAGGCACAGGTGGAGAGGTAAAAATTTCTATGAAGGTGAAGACCGAGGAAACAGCTGGTGTGTGTGTGTATGTGTGTGTGTGTGTGTGTTTATGGGTATAGAGGCAGTGGGTAGGAATCACATTTGGCCTATTAAGAATGAAAGTTATGGCCGGAGCCGCGGCTCACTAGGCTAATCCTCCGCCTTGCGGTGCCAGCACACCAGGTTCTAGTCCCGGTCGGGGTGCCGGATTCTGTCCCGGTTGCCCCTCTTCAAGGCCAGCTCTCTGCTGTGGCCAGGGAAGTGCAGTGGAGGATGGCCCAAGTGCTTGGGCCCTGCACCCCTTGGGAGACCAGGAGAAGCACCTGGCTCCTGCCATCGGATCTGCGCGGTGCGCCGGCTGCAGCACACCAGCCGTGGCAACCATTGGAGGGTGAACCAATGGCAAAGGAAGCCCTTTCTCTCTGTCTCTCTCTCTCACAGTCCACTCTGCCTGTTAAAAAAAAAAAAAAAAGTTGTTTGCCTGGCACCGGGGCTCACTAGGCTAATCCTCCTCCGGTGGCGCCGGCACCCTGGGTTCTAGTCCTGGTTGGGGCGCTGGATTCTGTCCCGGTTACTCCTCTTCTACCCAGCTCTCTGCTATGGCCCGGGAAGGCAGTGGAGGATGGCCAAGGTCTTTGGGCCCTGCACTCTCATGGGAGACCAGCAGGTAGCACCTGGCTCTTGGCTTCAGATTGGCGCAGCGCCGGCTGTAGTGGCCACTTGCGGGGTGAACCAACTGAAGGAAGACCTTTCTCTCTGTCTCTCTCTCTCTCTTACTGTCTAACTCTGCCTGTCAAAAAAAAAAAAAAAGAATGAAGTTGCATATGTAAATGTATATGTATACATATATACATCGAGAGAGAGAGAGAGAAGCGAGAAGGTATTTGGGCAAATATTTGTACTTATAGCATTGCATATAGTGTCTTACTCCATGAAACCAGATAAGACCAGATATGACTTATTAAAAATAAATTTATATAATAAATTACAGTGGTCTCAGACAAGCACTTTCAGAGGTTGTAGAAGAGAGGGGCAGTCATGAAGAACAGGCAGTGGCAGTGTTGTTGAGTAAGACACAGGGATGTCCCAAATACTAAAGACGGTATATATTTTTATGAAACTATGAAGCTGTTTCCTAAGCAGTTTTACCAGTTATATTTTCACTCACAGTAGGTAAGACTTACAATTCCTTTACTTTCTTCAATTTCTAACCACATAGTCTAACCATGTAGTACAGTTTCTTTTGTTTTTAAGTTTTTTGTTTGTTTGTTTGTTTGTTTAAGAGGTAGAGTTATAGCAGAGAGAGCAAGAGACAGACAGAAAGTGCTTTCATTCACTGGTTCATTCTCCAAATGGCCTTAAGGGCCAGAGTTGAGCTGATCTGAAGCCAGGAGCCAGGAGCTTCTTCTGGGTCTCCCACATGGGTACGGGGGCCCAAGTGGGGCCCAAGCATCTCCCACTGCTTTCCCAGGCTATTAGCAGGGAGATAGATCAGAAGAAGAGGAGCAGAATCAGGTGCCCGCTGCCATACGGCATGCTGGCACAGCAGGAGGAGTCTTAGACTACTAAGCCACAGTGCTGGCACCTATGCAGTAGTTTCATGGGTTTATTTTCCATTTGCTAAATGACAAATGATATCCAACATCTTTCCACATACTTCATTAGCCATTCATATATCTTTTTTGATGGAGTGTCTATAATATTTTTGTCTGCTTTTTATTTGTGTGGTTTGTTTTCCAATTGTTGACAAAAATACATTCTTTTTAATTCAGCAATCTGGTTGTTTTAATAATAAGGGTTATTTAGGACATATAAGCAAGCCCATGACCTATTTCTATGTGTAAACTTTTATTGGGACACAGCTAAGTACATTCCTTTAACAATTTTCAAAGCCAGCTTTCTTCCTCCAGAAGTAGAGTTGAGAAGATGCAGTAGAGACTTAAATCCAAAAAAACTAAAATATTTCTGAGATGATGTTTAATATTTTGCCAATTTTTGATCAGCTTATACAATTCCTGTAGATCACTGCTCCTTTTACTTTATCCCTTTTGTTCATATACTAAATACATTTCTTTATAAACAAATGTCACTTAATTAGCATCATTTATTATCCAATAGAAGAAAAATTTGCTTTTCACTAGGTAACTTATTTGATTTACATAGTTGAGGAGTGTGCTTATGTTTGAACAGAAGTCTACCAATAATTTGCACATTTCCTCGTCCTGCATTTACTTCCCCCTTATTCATCATCTTCATTTAATGGAATACATTCTTGGTAATCCATTGTTTTTCTGTGCCTGGTTGGAAAGATAATTTATTTTTATTCTTTTGTTGCACATTCTCATCATGGTAGCATATAATTTTCAGTTAACGAAGTCAAAATTCATTAATATCTTTATTAACATGCCTCCACAAATATAAAGGCTTCAGAATACTTTAATTTCTGTTTTACCTTCCCTTACTTACATTCAATTTCTTTCCAATATTTTAGGTATTATTTTATGGTCCAATATAATAGGTTATTACCAAAATCAAGACATTGAACTTTCAATGAAGTTTCATTGAATTTTTATGTAAAGCTTATTATAAAAATTCCCCCTGTGAATTCAATTTGTGTATCAACAAATATTTTAAATTAATATCACAAGTGAGCACATATTTAATTTACTCAATCTTTAAAACTGTTAAAATGCATTTAATGGCATAATGTGTAGTGTACTTGAAATATCTGCAAGACTCATTATAGTGAATTCTTAGTTTCCTTTTTTTAAAAAGATTTTATTTATTTTGAGAGGTAGAGTTACAGACAGTGAGAGGGAGAGACAGAGAGAAAAGGTCTTCCTTCCGTTGGTTCACTACCCAAATGGCTGCAAGGGCCGGAGCTGTGCTGATCTGAAGCCAGGAGCCAGGTGCTTCCTCCTGGTCACCCATGTGGGTGCAGGGGCCCCAGGACTCGGGCCATCTTCTACTGCTTTCCCAGGCCATAGCAGAGATCTGGACTGAAAGTAGAGCAGCCGGGACTAGAACCAATGCTCATAAAGGATGCCGGCGCTGCAGGCGGAGGATTAACCTACTGCGGCATGGCGCTGGTCCCTAGTTTCTAATGTATGGAAATCCTTTGAAATAAATCTGATGGTAATTCATATTTCAGTTGCACCATTCTATTGTATCTGATTGATTGTACAAACTTACATATAAGGTAGTAGCTATATAGACAAAATCAAAAAAGTGTACCGTTATAACAATTTTCCACTTTTTAATACATCTGTATTATGCAACAAAGACCTAGATCCAAATAGTATATTATCAAAAATAACATTTCCTTCCTCTAGATTTCTGAAGATAAAAATTTATAACAGGTTTTGAAATCACATACAATAAAATACATGGACCTCCAAACAACTCCTTATATTCTGCCCTTAACAGCCTCCCTGAACTACAGGTTATTGATTTTCAATGTCAAACTGTAGTCACTAGCAGTAGTGTGTAATACAATAAATACACAGATGAAGACACACATAACAGATAAAATCACTATCATATGTCTTTGAGGAATAGGAAAAGAGGAGAAGCTTAAAATCATGAAGCAAAGAATGCTATGGTCAGTTTCTTTTGAGTTTATGGACTTGTATCACCTCTAATAGTTTTTCTTGAGAACTAGAAAATTCCAATCAAAAGTTCCATGGAAAGAAGATGAAAAGAAAATTATCAAGTGCTGAACAAAGAAATGTGAATAAATTTAAACAGCTTATCAATAGAATTACTAATGATAAAATCATTTTGTAGCATCCAGGAAATTTGTTTTATGAAGTGATTTTTTTAACTATTTTATTTGCTTGAAAATCAGAGTGACAGAGGGACAGAGAGACAGAGAAAGAGATCTTCCTTTGGCTAATTCACTGTGCAAATGACCACATCAACAGGAGTCGGACCCAGCTGAAGCCAAGAGCAGGGAACTCCATCTGAGTCTCCAACGTTGGGGGCAGGCCCAACTACTTGGGTCCTTTTCTGCTGCATTCCCAGGCACAGTAGCAGGGAACTGGGTTGAAGTTAGAGCAGCCAAGACTTATATCGGTGCTATGATAGAGAATGCTCATGTCTTAAGCAGTCCCTTAACCCACTGTGCCACAATATTGATCCCTATATGTTACGTATTGGATTAATATTGTAGGGGTCAGGACTGTGGTGTAAAAGGTTAAGCCTATGCCTGCAGCACAGGCATCCATGTGAGCACCAGTTTAAGTCCCAGCTGCTCCACTACCAGTGTGCCTGGGAAGGCGGTGGAAGATGGCCCAAATACCTGGGCCCCTGAACCCATGGGGGAGACCTGGAAGAAGCTCCTGGCTCCTGGTTTCAAATCAGCATAGCCCATTTGGGGAGTGAATCAGCAGATGGAAGCTCTCTTTGTCTCTTCTCCTTATCTGTCTGTATCTCTGGCTTTCAAATAAACAAATATTTTAAAAAAACTGTAAAAAGAAAAATAGTTTATTTGAAAAGCCTAATAAAAAAGACATGAAACTAAAGTATATTTATTAAATTTATACTTAAATATTAAATACTAATATGACATTAAAAAGTATGATACTGCATAAAATTATTGAGTATCTCTTTTTTATTTGAAAGCTAGTAAGACATGCAAGAAAAAGACAGACAGACAAATATAGCTCACACATTCCCCCAAATACCTGCACAAGCTGGGGCTGGTCCAGGTCAAACAGCAGGTGCATGGAACTCAATTCAGTCATACGGGTCGTAGGGACTCAGCCACTTTTAAAATTTAGAGAAAAGAAATGATCGCTAAGTGAAATATGTCACTAAACTCTCAAAGAAGTAGAAGCTTCAACAATTAAAAAACACAAAGGAGACTAGATAGTTTAAAATATATATTCAAACAAAGATGTCAGGACTACACTGCTTTAAAACTGAGAAAAGATTAATTTATGAAGAACTTTTCCCAAACTATTTAAACTATATCGACACATATCAAAATGAAATGATTGCCCAATTAATTGCATGCATTGACATAATATTAATTTCAAAACCATAAAAAAAGTGATAAATATTTAATCTCCACACTCCCAAAAATTTATATTAGCCACTTTTCATATTATATATTCTATAATGCTACTTTTACTATATTTGAATAATAGCCATTATAATGGGTAAATTATTACATAGCAAAAGTCAGTATACCATCCTAAATACAACATAAAGAACAAAGATAGTTAATCCTACAACAATAATTTATGACATAAATGCCCTGTTAAAATTTCACTAGATGGCAAAGTTAGTTATAGGTGTTCAGTTTCATGTCTGTGCCTAAATGAAGAAACATCATGAATACATAAATACAAATATAGAGACATAGAGTTGGGTTAGATAATTTTCAGAATTGTGTTTCTGTTAGTGAAGAGATCTTGGGAAATTATTGAAAACATTTAGTTTCAACTGAAATTGTAATATTTCCTTAATTCTTTGTAAAATAGATTTATTTGATAATTTCCCCACTGAGAAAAACTATTACAGAAGACTCTCAAGGACAATTCGATATGCACAATATCTGAGTAAAATGTAGTATCATGGATTAGAAATACATTACACGGTAATTAAGTAATATTTGGAAATAATACAAAAACAGAATAAAGTTTCAATACCAGGATGTATGAACATATACTTCAAATGCGAATTGATTTTATTAAGCACTAAAATATAATTTGAACAATTTCAACAATAATTTCTAATTAATGTTCTAAAATAAAAACAAAATTGGTTATCAGATACTAAGGACTATTTGTAATATCAGCAGCAACCATGACCATAAATAGTGAAATCCAAAAATCATTATTAGTATTTTTTGAAGGTTTATTTATTTATTTGAAAGTCAGAGTTACATAAAGAATGAGAGGCAGAGAGAGAGAGAGAGAAAGAGGCTTCCATCTGCTGGTTCACTCCCCAAATGGCCACGATGTCCAGAGCGAGGCCAATCCAAAGCAGGAGACAGGAGCTTCTTCTAGGTCTTCCACATGGGTGCAGGGGCCCAAGGACTTGGGCCAACTTCTACAGCTTTCCCAGTCCATAGCAGAGAGCTGGATTGGAGGTGAAGCAGCTAGGACTCGCTCTGGCACCCATATGGGATATTGGCACTGCAGGTGGCGGCTTTACCTGTTACGGCACAGCACTGGCCCCCATTATTAATATTATAGAGAATAGATCTTCATGTGAACTCTGGTAATTGTTTTTTTTTTAATGTTTTAGTTATTAATTGGAGAGGCAGAGTTACAGGCAGAGAGAAGGAGAGATAGAAAGCAAGGTCTTCCATCTGCTTTTTCACTTCCCAAATGGCCGCAACAACAGAGTTGGGAAAATCTAAAGTCAAAGTAAAGACCCAGGAGCTTCCTCCGGGTCTTCCCTGTGGGTTCAGGGGCCAAACATTTGGGTCTCCCTCACTGATACTTGTTTTTAATGTTGAAATGAAGATCAGTTAATTAAGTGAATTCTGTACAATGAATTCTAGAGTACTTGGGAGGACAGGTAGGTTATACAATAATACATAAGAATATCTATACATGCAATAATAAAAATAGATATATAAAGATCTTTTAAAAACACTACTAGAATTGGTAAATGAACTGGATAAATGTGTAAATGGTTCTATATTTATCATCTTAAGTAAAAATTATCTATTGACCAAAGACCACATCTACTGTTTTTATTATAAAATACTTTTTAAAATGATTCCATAATCATGTGGATGATGAGACCCATGAGTATAAGCTCTTTATTAGAAAAGAAAACACTACTTTAGAACCCTGAATTCTAAAAATATAGATTCCCCAGGTTTATTAATTTTAAAATTAATGAATTTGATGGGAATAAAATAGAGGAGTCATTTTGCAGCAAAATGGATGAAACTGGAAGACATTATGTTAAGTGAATTAAGTCAAACATAGAAAGACAAATACTGCACATTCTCCTTCTCATAGGAAAGCTAGTAAAACTCAACCTGAACACTGAATAGTGCTTACCAGAGACTATAAGGTATGGAGAGGAATAAAGAGAAAGTTGGATAACAGATATGTAATCAGAGTTAAGTAGAAAGAATAAGTTCCTAGTGTTACACAGCACAGTGAGATGACTATAGTTAACAATATGTTCTACTTGGTGAAGAAGCAGAAACAGGGAGATTCAAGGTTCCAATTATAAACTAATGTCAAAGTGACAGAAATTTTGATTACCTTGAATAGATCAATACATGTTTTTTACATGTATTGAAATATCACACTGAAATCCAAAAACATGCATGATTACTATTAAATATTTTTTTTTTTTTTTGACAGGCAGAGTGGACAGTGAGAGAGAGAGACAGAGAGAAAGGTCTTCCTTTTCCGTTGGTTCACCCCCCAGTGGCCGCTGCGGCCGCGATGATCTGAAGCCAGGAGCCAGGTGCTTCTTCCTGCTCTCCCTTGCCGGTGCAGGGCCCAAGGACTTGGACCATCCTCCACTGCACTCCCGGGCCACAGCAGAGAGCTGGACTGGAAGAGGAGCAACCGGGACAGGACCGGCGCCTAGACCAGTACTAGTACCTGGGGTGCTGGCGCCGCAGGCAGAGGATTAGCCTATTGAGCTGCGGCGCTGGCTGATTACTATTAAATATTAAAAATAATATACATGAGTAATAACTTTTAAAGAAAAAAGCTTCTAATACTGTAACTTCCTGTTACCATTTAACAGCTAAAAAATTAAAGAATTTTAGAAGCTGCAAGAAAATATTCTTCAAGTGTTGTCAATATGAATTCAAAACATGTCTAAGAGACTGGAAGGAATTTAGTGCCAGGCTAAGATGATATACATTTGCCTTTGTGAGAGATACAAAATTTGAGACTTGCAAAAGTATTTACATATAATCCTTTTCTAACCCAGAAACCGTTTACTTAAGGTATATAAACTTCATACATTTAATATATTCAAATTTTTGAACATAGTAATTTTCCCACTCTGCCCTCCATCACAGCCACACTTCAACACTTCCTCTTCTTCCCTTCCTATTTTCATTTTTATTTTTTATTAAGTTCTATTTTCAGAAAATTTTATATACATAAGAATAATCCTACACTAAGTAAAGAGTTCAATAAATAATATGATAAAAAAAAGCTCTTACTCAAGAGTTGAGACAAGGGCTGTTCAAAATCATCAAATTTCAAAGTGTCAATTTCAGATCTATAAATTACCTTTTGGGTAGTCTATTAGTTACCACAGATCAGGGAGAACAGATGGTATTTGTCTTTTTGGGACTCGCTTATTTCACTGAGTATAATGATCTCCAGTTGCATCTATTTTGTTGCAAAAGACAAGATTTCATTTTTTTAACCTCTGTGTAGTATTTCATAGTGTACATATATCATAATTTCTTTTTATTCAGTCCTCAGGTGATAGATATCTTGATTGATTCCATATTTTAGCTATTGTGAATTGAGCTGCAAAAAACATGGGGATACAGATAATTCTTTAATATGCTGATTTCATTTCCTTTAGGTAAATTCCCTAGAGTGGGATGGCTGGACTCTATGATAGGTCTATATTCAGATTTCTGCGGTATTTCAATATTGTCTTCCCCAGTGGCTGTACCAGTTTGCATTCCCACCAACAGTGGATTAGGGCACCTTTTTCCCCACATCCACTCCAGTATTTGTTTGTGATTTCTGTGAGAAAGCCATTTTAACTATGTGAGGTGAAACCTCATTGTGGTTTTGATTTGCATTTCCTTGATGGATAATGGTTCTGAGTATTTTTCATGTGTCTATCAGTCATTTGAATTTCCTTTCTTGAAAAATGCCTGTTCAGGTCCTTTGCACATTTTTTTCATGGATTGTTTGTTTTATTGTTATTGAGTTTCATGAGTTCTATATATTCTGGAAATTAATCCTTTCTCAGTTGCATAGTTCACAAATAATTTCTCCCCTTCTGTAGAATACCTCTTCACATTGTTGAATGTTTCTTTTGTAGTTTGAAGCTTAGCTGTTGATGTAATCCAATTTGTAAATTTTGGCTTTGATTGCCTGTGTCTGGCCAATAAGTCATTGCCTATGCCAGTGTTTTTCAGGGATTCCCTAATGTTCTCTAATAATTTGATCCATTTTGAGTGGGTTTTTGTGTAAGGTATAAGGTAGGGGTGTTTCTTCATATTTTTGCATGCAAAGATACTGTTTTTCTAGCTCCATTTGTTGAAGATACTATCCTTGTTCCTGGTGTTGATTTTAGCTTATAGTAAAAGATGAGTTGGTTGTACATACATTGATTGATTTCAGGAATTTCAATTCTGTTCTGTTGGTCTATCCATCAGTTCTGTGCCAGTAACAGACTTTTTGATTATAACTTCTCTATAGTAGGTCTTTAAATCTGGTATTGAGATAGCTCTGGCTTTGTTTTGTTCTATAAGAGTGCTTTAGTTATTTAGGTCTCCTGTGTTTTCATATGAATTTCAGGAGTAGGATCCTTTTTTCTTGATCTTAGAAGAATGCTGTTGGTATTTTGATTGGTATCACATTGAATCTGTAAATTGCTTTTGGTAGTATGGACATTTTGATATTGATGATTCCAATCTATGATCGTGGAAGTTTTTTCCATTTTTGTGCAGATTCTTGTATTTGTTTTTTATTATTTTATAATTTTCATTGTATTAATCTTTGATGTCCTCAGTTAAATTTATCCCAACATAGTAAATTTTTTGTAGATACTGTGACTGGGGTTGATCTTAGAAGTTCTTTCTCAGTCATTAAATTTTTTGTGAATACAAAGGATATTGATTTTTGTGTGTGAGTGTTATTTCCTGCCACTTTACTTAACTTTTATGAGTTCCAGTAGTCTGCTATTGGAGTATTTTGGAACCCCTACTTATAGAATCATGCCATTTGCAAATAGAGATAGTTTGACTTCCTCCTTCCCAATTTGTATTCCTTTGATTTCTTTTTCTTGCCCAATGACTCTGGCTAAAATTACCAGGAATAGATGGGGTAGTAAAGGTGAGAATGGTAATCCTTATCTAGTTCCACATCATATTGGGGATGTTTCCAACTTTTCCCCATTCTATAAGATGCTGGCCATTGGTTTGTCATAAATTGCCTTGATTGTGTTGAGTAATGTGTATCTTCCATACCCAATTTGCTTAAAGTTTTCATAGTTAAAGGATTTTGTATTTTATCAAATGCTTTCTCTGCATCTATTGAGATAATCATATGCTTTTTGTCCTTTAGTTTGTTAATGTGATGTGTCACATTGATTGAATAGTGAGTGTTGAACCATCCCTACATATATGGGACAAATCCCAGTTGGTCCTGGTGAATGATCTTTCTGATGTGTTATTGTATTAGATTGGCTAATATTTTGTTGAGGAATTTTGCATCCATGTTAATTAGGGAAATTGTCCTTAGTTCTTAATCTCTTTTGAGTCTTTTTTGAGGTATAGGAATTAAGGCAATGTTGGCATCATAGAAGGGGTTTGGGAAGAATCCCTCCCTTTAAATTGTTTGGAATAGCTTAAAAATTGCAGTGTTCTTCTTTAAATTTCTTGTAGAATTCAGCAATGAAGCCATCTCATCTTGGGACTTTTTGCAATTTATTAAATCTCTATTTTGTTTATTGGTCTTTTTAGTTTTTCTGTGTCTTCATGGCTCAATTTTGGTAGGTTGTATGTGTCCAATAATCTATCCATTTTTTTCTAGATTTTTTTCTAGTTTTGACATGAAACTATTTGTAATGATCCCTGATTATTCTTTTTATTCCTGTGGCATCTGTTGTTTCATTTCCTTTTTCATCTCTGGTTTTATTAGGTCTTCTCCCTCCTTTTTTTTTTTTTTTTTTTTGTTTAGTTGGACCAATGGTATATCAATTTTGTTTATATTTTTTCAAAAAAGGAGCTCTTCATTTTACTGATATTTTATATTATTTTTGTAGTTTCAATTTTGTTTATTTTCTCTCTAATTTTAATTATTTATTTCATCCTACTAATTTTGGGTTTGGTTTGTGGTTGGTTTTCTAGGTCCTTGAGATGCATTGATAGCTCAAGTATTTGTTACTTTTCCAATTCTTTCGTGTAGGAACCAGTTCATAAAAACTTCCCTCACTGATTTTCTGTATCTCATAAGTTTTGACATATTGTATTTTCATTTTCATTCATTTCCAGAAATTTTTGTTTTCTCTTTTGATTTCTTCTATGACACACTGTTCATTTAGGAGCATGTTGTTTAGTCTCTATGTGTTTGCATATGTTCTAGAGATTCTTGAGTTGTTGATTCCCACTTTCATTCCATTTTGGTCAGAGAAGATGCATGGTATGATTTCAATTTTTTTCAATTTGCTGAGACTGCATGTACATGGAGAGCAAATTTTAGGCTATCTGATAAAAGATAATTTTGGTTAGAAAGATAAGCTAGTTCAAAGGTCTTGGACCAAGGGCACCACTGAAGATCTGTTGAAGAATCTGCAAGGACAGAAAGCTGAGAGCAGAATGATGGAGGGCAGGGTAGTAAAGGACAAAATCAGAGAGGTAATGGAATGGCATAATCTGATTTTCATGATAAAACAACCACTTGGGTTGCTATGTTGAGAATAGACTAGAAGGAAATAAATGGAAGATGTATTACAATCTTAGTGTAATATACAAGGGTGATTTAGGCTAGAATATTAGCTGTGGAGCTCAGAAAAATGGTTGGAACCTTGATACATTTTAATGTTGAGTCAACAAGATATGCATATTAGAGAGTGTGTGAGAAAAAAAAATCAGTAACTCCAGATTGTGTAGCCTGAGCACCTAAGAGAATGGGATTCTTAATAAATGTAATGTGCATCATCTCAATCAGAAATTAGGAAAGAAAGATCACAGATTCTGTGCTTATTAAAATAAATAATATAATCATCAAATAATAAAAATTAAATTTTATAAACATGTTTGAATAAAAATAATACATTTATTGTATATGCAGTAGAAATGTCAAGTCTTCAATAATAGAACAAAGTTTTTTTTTTTTTTTTAAGTTATACTGATGTAATTTTCTGGAAAATCTTGATTCTTTATTTCTGAGGTTATGTGGTTGTCCTCGAAGTCAGATTCATATCAACATTATTTAGCAGATGGTGTGAAGTGCCATTTCCAGGAAATCACAAATGTGGGGCTCACTCATTTAGATAAAGGTCCTTTTTGTCCCTCTCTTCATTTTTCTTCTCTCTACCTGGAACATAAGCATGATGATTAAAACAATGATGGCTATATTTCAATGCCATCCCTCATGGAGGCAGCTTTGGAGTGAAAAGCCACACACAAATGTTGGTGCAGCAGATCATCCAAGGGAAATTGGACTTCCGTTAACATCATGAAAATTCCATGCTAACTCCATATTGCTTACCTCCTGATTTCATTTTATGTGAGAGAAAAGTGTACTCCCAACTTACCTAAATATCTGTTTTGGCTTTTTTTACTACCAGGTTGGGGGGTGGGGTAGAGAAAGCTTAACTAATGTACAAAATTTAAACTATTCAACTCCTATATAAACTTTATTCTTCCTACCAACTAATTAGAATGAGCTATAAAACTTGATTTTCTGTTATATTTCCTTCTCTGTTGATTACTCACAAATAAAATCATAACCATCCTCAACAAAATATCTTCAAAATAAAAATCAATGACTGATATCCAAAAATCAAAAATAATAAATCCTATAAACTTGCACAACCATTATGGAAGACAGTGTAGAGATTCTTTAGATATCTGAAAATAAATCTATCACATAACCTAGCTATCCCACTCCTGGGAATTTACCCAAAGGAAAGGAAATCAGCATGTGAAAGAGTTATCTGTAGCCCCATTTTTATTGCATCTCAATTCACAATAGCTAATATATGGAATAAACTCAGATGTCCATCAACTAATGACTGGATCAAGAAATGTCATATATATACATAGTGGAATATTACTCATCCATAAAAAAATGACATCCTGTCTTTAGTACCAAAAAGGATGCAAGTGGAGACCATTATGTTTAGTGAAATAAACGAGTCCCCAAAAAGACAAATATATGTTTTCTCTGATATCTGGTAGATAACACAGAATACAAAAATGTATAAGAATGAAGCGGACATGATTTGATCACTGTATGTAACCATTGTCTATACTCCTGTGGAACAGCATTCCTTCTACTTTTTACTTGTTGAACATTACAGGTACTGTTGCATTCAGCCCGTGATTATATAGCAAATTGAAGTTATGTTAGTGCAAAAATTAAAGGAGCAAATAGAAAGGAAGGGAGAGGGATTGAGGGAGGGATGGGTGAGGGAAGTATGATTATCTTTTTATAATTATATCTATGACATACTTGAAATCTGTTTTATTTATATTAATAAAAAAGAGTAAATATTGAGATATAAACACACAAATGAATAAATAAATAAATGCTTCCTAACATAAAAACAAGGGGACAGTATAATGGTGCAGCAGGTAGAACAGCAGTCAAACCCCAGCTGCTCTGCTTCAGGTACAGCTCTGTGCTAATCCTCCTTCAAAATCAGCGGAAGTTGCACCAAGTGTTTAGACCCTGGGTTCCCATGTGGGAGACCCAGACTGATTTCTAGGCACCTGGCTTTGGCCTGATCCAGCCCTAGCTAGTGTGGCCATTTGGGGAATGGCTCTCTCTCTCTCTCTCTCTCTCTCTCTCTCTTCCTTTATCTGTCACTCTGCCTTTCAATAAACTTCTAAAGAAATTCACATTATCAAGTAAATATTAAGTAATGTAAATAAAAGTCCTAATTTTCTTCTACAACGAGCCTATTACTTCTCTTTCACTTTTTCCAGTCTCAATAATTCATCGTTACAATTGTTACAAAATACAAAAATTATATCGAATTTCTTTCTTATTACATCCTTTTAAAAGTTTTTATTTATTTTCATCTCTCTGAAAGAGTTGAGAGAAAGATCTTCCATCCACTGATTCATTCCCCAAAGTCAGGAGCCAGAAGTCCATCTGGCTGTTCCACAGGTGGCAGGGATTCAAACACTGGAACCATCACCTCCTGCCTCTCATGAGGCCAGCACCTGGATCAAAAGTGGAGTAACAAGGATTTGAACTGGCAGTCTGATGTAGGATGCTACCTCCTACATAGTGACTCTACCCCAAAACCTGCCCTTCACATTATGTTTTGTCGGTAAACTCATCCTATTGTATTTATCTTCCAAGTTGGACCCACCATTTTTCTTTTTATTGAGAGCACTTAGAAAATTATCTGAATTTGTCTTATTCATCTGTTTGCATGAGTCTGTCTCCTTTCACAAATAATATGCCTTATGAAATTAAGGTTTGTGACTGTCTTCTTAGAAACCTTATCTCTTGTTGTCTTTCATGGTCAAAATCCATTTGATTATAAGAAAAGAAGTAGATTTATGTCTGTATAACCTGATTGGATTTTATACCTGATTATGGCCCGGCTATAAGCATAAGTAAATAAATAAATACACACAAAAATAAATATTTTCTAGACACTGACAGACAAATGTTAGAGCTTAATCTTTTGAATGCATTTGTAAAATTGTGTGAGTTTGTGTGAAATGAGATTCAAATATTAAGGACAGGGGAATTCTAGTAATCAGGGGTCCCTATAGGATTTTGAGGGTGGTGTGTCCTTGACTTTCTGTAATTTCATCATGCCACAAATACGCTGATACAGAGTAGCTAGTTCCCGAATGGAGCAAAATGTATTTCTCACTGGTATGATCTCACTGTAATTTTATTTTTTCTATGATATTAACTGTGTTATTAGAAGGCCTGAATGGCTAGGTTATTTATATTAAACAATATTATAACAATCTATTTTTGGATACATTTTAGCTGCAATCCTATTCATTCCAATTTAGTTCTGTCACTGGAAATTAGTTGATACACAAAAAGAGGTAGTTCAGACAAAAAACAAAATGGTATATTTTTTGTGATAACAACATACAAGGTGCTTCTGTAATCTAATCTTTTCCCAATCTACTCCATCTGAGCTTTTCCCCTTGATTTTCAAATATGTCAAATACAGTTCTGCTCCTGGCTTTGCTATTGTCCTGCTGCTCCAAACTCTGCTGTAGAAGAAAAAATTCATGTCTATCTCAAATTTCTAGCTGAATGTGACCTTTTCTGAAATGTCATTTTCTGACCACCTAACCTACAGTATCACAAACCTTTGGTTTACTCTGACTCTGTAACAGCTATTAACTTCTTTATAATATAAATCAGTATAATACTGTATTATATATAAATGCATTATGAAGTTTTGTTAAACGTTATATGATAAATTAATGAATTAAAAAGAAAATGTTGAAAATTTCTGTCACAGACACAGATAGCTTTCTGTTTGTATTCTCCTCAATGAGGGAAGGTTGTATAAGTTTGACTTAGGTCAAATAAAGACAAAACACATCAATCAAACATGAAATCACCTTTCTTTACATTCTAGACATTTTTTTTCCACATTGGGTGTGCCCCATGGCTGTTAATTAATAGATGTGCCCTAATCTGGAAACAAAACACTTTAGAAACTAACCTTAATAACCTGCTTTGCCTATCAAAGCTGAAATTCTACTGATATCTGAAGGAGGAACAGCTATTGAAATGTAGATTAATTTTAGCATGGTAAATTATATTAAATATTCACCATAGTTTTTTTGCAGAAGTGTTTTACTCTTTTATAAGCTAATGAGTAACATAGAAACTTTCACTCTTATACTATATTATGAAATAAATTGAAGGAGATGTGCTGTTTTCACATTCCTGATGAACCTCAAATATGATAGATGAAATGTCAGAACACTATAATAAATGCAAAGGCTAATAGCCTATTAATCCTCCCTGATATGTGACGTACCAAATTAAGAAAGATTATTTCATTCACTTTCAATCTTTAGCACCTTTCCCAGTTAGAAACAGTAGACGTCATGGTTTATTATTCATCAATTATTTATTATAAGAAACTGATGCACAGGAGTTGGGGGTAGGGAAATGAAACATTTTAGTTCAATCCACCAATATACATTAATATTTAGGGAATAATTCTGTGTAACATATGCATATATTTGTTATAGATGTATTTCTGTTACATATATTCACTAATATATCACTGTATCTTGTTATATATGTATATACAAACATAGATATGAAATATATGTATATATGCAAACATGCTGGTAAAGAGATTGTTTGAATTATTGTTCTGAGAATTTTAAAATGTCAGCTACATGTTTACATTTGGCCTCATGGCTAGGAAACCAGTTAAGATGCCCACATTTCATATCTGAGTATCTAGGTTAAATACCAAGCTTTACTACTTTTTTTAAAAAGGATTTATTTATTTTGAAAGAATTACAGAGGAAGAGGGGAGAGAGACAGAAAAAGAAATAGATCGATCTTCCATCCTCTGGTCCTCTCCCCATATGGCTGTAACTGCCAGGGCTGGATCAGACCAAAGCCCGGAGCCACGAGTTTCTTCTGGGTTTCCTACACATTTGCAGGGGCCCAAGGACATGTGCCATCCTCTGCTGTTTTCCCAGGCCATTAGCAGGGAGCTGGATTGGAAGTGGAGGAGCTGGGACTCAAACTGGTGCTCATTATGGGTTGCTGTACACCATGAAGCCGACCCCTATTGCCTTTTTTTTAATCTTTTTTTTTTTTTTTTGACAGGCAGAGTGGACAGTGAGAGAGAGAGACAGAGAGAAAGGTCTTCCTTTTGCCGTTGGTTCACTCTCCAATGGCCACCGCGGCCGGCGCGCTGCGGCCGGCGCACCACGCTGATCCGATGGCAGGAGCCAGGTGCTTCTCCTGGTCTCCCATGGGGTACAGGGCCCAAGCTGAGAGGCAGCAAGGATTGTTCCAGTAACTGAATTTCTGCCACCTACATGGACTATCTGGATTTAGGGGCTACTCCTGGCTTTGGTCCACTAGGGACCCTTTTGGATATTTGGAGAGTGAACTACTGGAAAGACACTCTGCCTGTGTCTCTGTCTCCCAAATAAAACCATAAAACTAAATGAAAAAAGAAAATTGAACTTTCACACTTATCACTATTATAAACTATCAAATACACTACATAAAAAGATATTTCCCTTGCTTTTCTACGAAGTAGAATTCTCACTGTATTATATTAAGTATAATTATACTTTAAAATATACACCTGTTTTATTTCATATTCACACCAGCAAGCACCTGTGATATCTATTGTAATGTAGTATGTCTTTAATTTTAAAGATGCATATTTGTACACTCACATTAGCATGAGCATGTGATATTTAATATAACACATGCAATGATGTTAAAATTAACCATTTGAGACTATTTAGATGTTCATATTTCATTTTAATAAACTACATGAATTGTTTATAGTTTTTCCTAGAAATTAAGGATGTGTTCAAAGAATAATGAAGACGGTTTTCATTTAAAATGTTTACACTGTTGCTTCATTGCATGTGGTGAGGATTTATGTTTATTAATATTTACTAATGACTATGGCAAAGTTGTAACACAAAAATTAATTATATGAAATTCTAAAGAAGCCTATTCATATTCGTATGTTTATATATATTTTCTCAGTGTCCTCTTTCTTTCTAATCCAACAAGTATTGAATAGATTTCCATTTTGAATTGAATTCAAAAGTTATGCTTATGTTAATTTAATTGGTTATTCATTGTAAACTGCTGGGTATCTTAGATATCAACATCATGGCAGTTATGTTACCTTGCAGTATAAGAAGATTTTTCTTAATATCCATTAGGTTTAATATTTTGAATTCTAATATATGTTTGTTCTCAATCTAGAGCCCAGTAGAGAAGTATTTTCATCATTATAGAAGCAATGGATGATTTTTGAGGTTTAAGCTTTTAAAATCCACATACAAATTCAGTTATCCATCAGATGGGCTAAATAAAGGAAATTTTGAAGTCTTGGGTTTTCAAAATTCTAATCAAGGTAATGTACTTTTAATTTCAGCAAAATGCAATTACACTGTGGTTATAATGTCACATGGGAAATTTAATTTATCCTATCACACTGACTCAAAAACTAAGATGTGATTAAAAGAGATTATCAAAATGAGTCACAGAAAATAGAAGAGTGTAAAGTTACAACTAAACAATTCGTTCACTGAAATCCAAGGTGGACATTGCTCAGGAAAAGGCAGGAGCACTTTGACAAGACTCATCATCACCGGCATAGGATATTTCTCCCAAGGAGTCTGGCCTCATTGCTCTAGACTGATACCTCATAAGCATTGTTCTAATTATTTGGTTTTCCATTAAGAGTGATGTTAAACAGAGTTGTAAGTTTGGACAAAACAAGTACTACAGTTAGTAAATAAAAATGTATATGTTCAATTTTAAACAATGAAATGCTAATTTTGAAAATGGAGTTTAGATGCTAAACAAGTTAGTGCTGTTTACTCCCAAAGTTTAATGAACTCTAGAATAAGGCTACAGATTACAGTGCATGCACATAGCCAGTGTGATAGTTGGGGTAAACTCTGTGTTCTTCTTCACAAGACAGCAACCTTATTACTGTGCTTTTTCCAGCTTTAAAGAGATGCCCCAGGAAGAACTTTTTCAAGGAATTTGACCTTAGCATTGTAAGAAACTACAATATGAAGGCTATGTGTAAAATAATAGAAAAGAAATGGATTTTTAGTTAAGAGGCTTACTACATACTAGTAGGTTGTTGGAAAACAATGAATATTTAGAGTGACCTTGGTGTTCATAAAAAAAATAAAATTTCACAGAGTGGCACACACTGTCACTTTTTAACTCAAATCAAATACCTGGTCTAATGAATGGCCACCATGCCTATAATATAGTTTCTTTGAATTGCTTATGTTGATGATGTGAAGCACATCATTTATGTTCTATCATAAATAATAAAACATCTCTAGTGGCAAAGCACTTCCATTATGCTTTCTATTATATTCTGTGACCATGCTGAAATTGAATTTCAAACTTGAAGTCGACCCCGGCCAATTTTATAATTGGACTTGAATTACTAAACTACTTTCCATGTCAGTTTAAAAAACACAGGTCACAGTTTAATTGATACTAATTAGATAATGTATATGAGTAAAAGAAAAAAATACACAGGATGAAAAATTATAATATTCTGTTCCGATGAAGAATTGACAGTTAACCAAATCTTTACTTCTAGTATATATTAAGCATCCTTCCAAAATATCACTTAAATTGGTTTAAACTTCATGTTGAGTACCACATTGAAATTTGTTCTTTGATGCATAGAAAGTTATTTTTCCTTTTCATTTTCAGTAATATTTCATCCTTTATTCAAGTATACTCAGGAATTTGTGATCAAAATAAACCCACTGCATGTGAGCAGGGGTATTTCAAGGGGAATATGCCTCAGTGACTTATCAGAAAACCTTGTTAACTTGTAAGCATGATTCATAAGTTTCTGTGCTTTAAAGCAAAGCAGGACATGTGAAACAAATGAAGTAGAGAGACTGGAGAGTAGATTTGTACAGGTTTTACTGACTATTAACGAAATTAATTCCCTAACTTCCATAACTATTTCTCAAAAATGCCCCTGCATCCTGCTCACTTACAGTGTTTCCAACATCTGAATCATGATACTCATATATTTTCACTTCACACTAATAATTATTATTAATATATTGTTTATCATGATAAATATTTATTAAATGTTTTACCCCATGCATATTATTATGATCTTCAATAATTTTAATTTTAAAACTTACATCTTTTGTTTTTCACAGCAAGAAAATAAGCCAGTACTCTCATCATCTTTATTTTATCCCTAAGAAAACATGAGTTTATGGAAGCTAAAATTAGGCAGAAAGAGGGGGATGGAATTGCAACTACACCTTCCCCCCAATTACATTTCTCTAATTTTAAGTCACCATGTATTAGTTAATTTTTCATTTCATACGCAGGTAGTATTTGCCTATAAACTTAGATTATAAACATGATAAATGATAAGGCCATATTTTGAAATTTTTACCTTTGTCTGCAGTTTTGTAACAGTGCTCATCATTTACTGAATAGTCACTTTGAATGTTATGGATTGTAGCATATATCACAAAAATATTTGGAGATCCTAACCCAAAATTATGACTGTGACCATACTATAAAATCACATTTTTGCAGAGGATGGAATTAAGATGAGTCCATTAATATACACCACAATCCATTTGACTGTCTTCATAACATTAGACATAGGGATCCATGCACACAAGAATGCCATGTAACATAATGGCAGATAACTAAGAATGTCAAAAGTGTCCAGCATAACACCAGAAACTAGAAGAGATTTAGAGAAGATTCTTCTCGCAGCTCTGATAAAGAACAAATTCATTTGGGGCTGGAGCTGTGGCTCACTTGGTTAATCCTCCACCTGCGGCACTGGCATCCTATATAGTCACCAGGTTCTAGTCCCAGTTGCTCCTCTTCCAGTCCAGCTCTCTGCTGTGGACCAGGAGGGCAGTGGAGGATGTCCCAGGTGCTTGGGCCCCTGTTCCCACATGGGAAACCAAGAGGAAGCACCTGGGTCCTGGCTTCGGATCGGCGCAGCTGCAGCACCGACCATAGCCATCATTTGGGGGGTGAACCAACGGAAGGAAGAACTTTCTCTCTGTCTCTCTCTCTCACTGTCAATAACTCTACCTGTCAAATAAATAAAAATAAATAAAAAGAACAAATTCTTTCTTTCTTTTCTCTCTCTCTCTTTTTTTTTTTTTTTTTTTTTTTTTGACAGGCAGAGTTAGACAGTGAGAGAGAGAGAGAGAGAGAGATACAGAGAGAAAGGTCTTCCTTCCGTTGGTTCATTCCCCAAAATGGCCGCTAAAGCCAGCACGATGTGCCAATCCGAAGCCAGGAGCCAGGTGCTTCTCCTGGTCTCCCATGTGGGTGCAGGGCCCAAGCACTTGGGCCATCCTCCACTGCACTCCCGGGCCTCAACAGTGAGCTGGACTGGAAGAGGAGCAACCGAGAGAACCGGCGTCCCAAACGGGACTAGAACCTGGAGTGCCAGTGCCGCAGGCAGAGGATTAGCCTAGTGAGCCGCTGCGCAAGCCTCTTTCTTTTTTTTAACCTATATACATTTTATTTAAGGAATACCAACTTGATGAATTCCATACATACAAATTTAGGATCATAGTGGTTCTTCCCACCCTACCTTCCCTCCCACCCACAATCCCATCTTTCTACCTCCTCCTTCTCCAATTCCCATTATATAAGATCTATTTTCAATTAACTTTATACACAAAAGAATAACCCTACACTAAGTAAAGGGTTCAATAAAGGGCATGAAAAACTTCCTGAACAATTGAAACAAGGAAGAGCTGTTCAAAATTATCAAATCTCAAAGTGTTGATTTCACTTTTATAAATTACCTTTTATGTGCTCTATTAGTTGTCACAGATCAGGGAGAATAGATGGTCATTTTGGGTCTGGCTTATTTTATTTCACTAAGTATGGTGTTTTCCAGTTGCATCTATTTTATTGCAAAAGATAACCTCTGTGTTGTATTCTATGGTATACATATACCATAATTTTTTTATCTGGTCTACAGGTGATGGACATCTGTGTTGATTCCATATCTTAGCCATCGTGAATTAAGCTGAAATAAACATGAGGGTACAGCTAACTCTTTCATTTGCTGATTTCATTTCATTAAGTAAATTCCATGGAGTGGAATGGCTGGGTCGTGTGGTAGGTCTATATTCAGATCTCCATATTATCATCCCCGGTGGCTGTACAAGTTTACATTCTCACTAACAGTGGATTAGGGCACCTAACCCACATCCTCTCCAATATTTGTTATTTGTTGATTTATGTGAGAAAGCCATTCTAACTAAGGTGAGGTGAAACTTCATTGTAGTTTTGATTTACATTTCCCTGATGGCTAGTGTTCCTGAGAATTGTTTTTTTTTTTAATTTCCTTTCTTGAAAAATGCCTATTCAAGTCCTTTGCCCATTTCTTAACTGGCTTTTTTGTCTTGTTGTTGTTGAATTTCTTGAGTTCTTTATACATCCTGGATATTAATCCTTTTCCAGTTGCATAGTTTGCAAATATTTTCTCCCATTGTGTTGATTGCCTCTTCACTTTGCTGATTGTTTCTTTTGCAGTGCAGAAGCTTCTCAATTTATTGCAATCCCATTTATAATTTTTGGCTTTGATTGCCTGTGCTTCTGGGGTCTCGTCCAAGAACTCTTTGCCTATACCATTGTCTTGCAGGGTTTACCCAGTGTTTTCTAATAAGTTGATGATATTGCATCATAGATTTAAGTCTTATGTCCATTTTAAGTGGATTTTTGTGTAAAGTATAAGGTAGGAGTCTTGCTTCATACTTCTGCATGCAGAGATCCAGTTTTCCCAGCACCATTTGTTGAAGAGATTGTCCTTGCTCCATGAATTGATCTTAGCTTCTTTGTCAAAGAAAGGAACCAATTCTATCAACATGTTTTTTTTTTCCAATTAATAAATTTGAGAGACAGATACAAAGAGATCAAGCTTCCAACTGCTGCTTCACTCCCAAAATTCCCATGACATTCCAGGCTAGGTCCAGGTTTGGTCCAAGTTGAGTATGAAGCCGGGGACTAGGAACTCAATGCATTTCTTTCAATTGGAGGGGTTTTGGGGTTGGAATTGGGGGTTGAGTTGCAGGGAGGAACCCAATTACTTAAATCATAATCTTTGAAACCAATTCTGCATTAGGAGGAAGCTGGGTTTAGGAGTTGGAGACCAGTATTGAATCTAGGCACCCTGATGTGGGCTATGAGTGTGGTGATTAGTGGTATAACAATTAGATCAAATGCCTACCACCACAAATATCTTTTGTTTGTTTGTTTGTTTTTACACTTGATCTTAGCCAAAAGGCTGAGAAGTGATTTGTTTATTTTTAAATATTTCATTTATTTATTTATAAGTCAGAATTACAGAGAGAGAGAGAGAGAGAGAGAGAGAGAGAGATGTCCCCATCCACTGGTTCACTCCCTAGATGGCCAAAACAGCCAGAGCTGTGCTGATCTCAAGCCAGGAGCCAGGAGCCTTCTATGGATCTCCCATGCAGGAGCAAGGGCCCAAGGACTTGGACCATCATCTACTGCTTTCCCAGGTCAAGCAGAGAGATGGTTTGGGAAAGGAGTATCTCAGGCTAGAACTGGTACCCAGGTGGGATGCTGGCACCACAGGTAGTGGCTTTACCCATTACATAACAGCACTGCCACCCCCACCCCCCGCCTAAATATCTTGAACAAGGACTTCTAGCCTCTGGAAGTGTGAGACAGCATATTTCTTTTATTTAAGCCACTACATTTGTCATACTTTATTATGGTAACCTACACAATCTAATAGAAGATGCTATGATCTTTTGCTTGAAATAAGCAGAATACTACTTGTAAATCTGTCTCATGAAAAATATGAAATTCGTTATTGCATTTTGTTCAAAATGATAATGAGCTTTTGATCTTGGCATCTAAAAATTTTAGAAGTGTAAAACAGTTGGGGCTGGAGTTTTGTTGTAGTGGGTAAGGCTGTTCCTATGATGATGACGTCCCTAGAAGCACTAGTTCATGTATCCACTGCTCCCATTTCTGATCTAGCTTCCTGTTACTGGTATGGGAAAGCAAGAAAAGATGGCCCTAGTGTTTGGACCCCTGCCACCCATGTTTGATACATGAATGAAGCTTCTTGGTTCTGGTTTCACCCTGACCTAGCCTGGGTTGTTGCAGTCATCTGTGTTGAACCAGCAGATGGAAGATATATCTCTTTCTCTCTCTCTGATTTTCAAATAAATAATTAAATCTGAAAAAAGTATATGAAAGTGAAAATACATGTTTCTAAAATCAAGCTACCTCAAGTGTAAGTACAAGTTTTATATTAAAATTATTTTTCCATATTTTTATTTTGGAAATTAAACATAGTTTCACCTTTAATATAAATATTTTAACTTGTGAAATTGTAGTAAAGAATTAATTTGCAAAATTTCCCAACTATAATATCTTAAAATTAAATTTGGTTCTCTCCAAGAATCTAATTTCAGTAATTTTAAAATAACTACTTTATATACAGACATAAGCACATTTTTTAAAACTATTAAATACAATTTATAATTATGCTTCTAGAAAAATCATTTATAAAAAAGGGGAAACTTGTTGAAGTGAAATGGACAATATGAGAAACAGTGACTTGATCAGCTCTTGTCCTGACTGTTGATGTACAATGTAAAACTTTATCCATTTTAGTATTTTTTTTTGTTCTAGTACCATTGGTTGAACTCTGTAATTAACACACAATTATTCTTAGTTGTTTAAATTTAACTGAAAAGTGACCCCTGTTAGGAATTTGGAAAACATTATGCTGAGTGAAATAAGCCAATCCCAAAGGGACAAATACCACATGTTCTCCCTGATAGGTGACAACTAACTGAGAACCAAAAAGGAAACCTGTTAAAGTGAAATGAACACTATGAGAAACGGTGACTTGATCAGTCCTTGCCCTGACTGTTGATGAACGACTTAATATGTTATCCCTCTTAGTATTTTGTTTTGTTTGTTCTACTTAATACTTTTGGTTGAATACTGTAATCAATACACAATTATTCTTAAGTGCTGAAACTTAACTGAAAAGTGATCGCTGCTAAATATAAGAGTGGGAATAAGAGAGGGAAGAGATGTGCAATTTGGGACATGCTCAAGCTGACTTACCTCAAACAGTAGAGTTAGAAACATACCAGGGGATTCCAATGCAATCCCATCAAGGTGGCATGTACCAATGCCATCTCACTAGTCCCAGTGATCAATTTCTGTTCACAATTGATTGTAATGATAGGACTAATAACCAAAGGGATCACATAAACAAGACTAGTGTCTGCAAATACTAGCTGATAGAATCAAAAAGGGAGAGAATGATCCAACATGGGAAGTGAGATACACAGCAGACCCATAGAATGGCAGATGTCCTAAACAGCAGTCTGGCCTCAGAATCAGCCCTTAAGGCATGCGGATCCGGCTGAAAAGCCCATGAGACTATTTCAGGCATGAAAAGTCAAGACACTCTGGAAAAAAAAAAAAAAAAAAAAAAAACCTAGATGAAAGATCTCCGTGAGTGGATCCCAGTGGAAAGAACCGGTCATCAAAGAAGGAGGTACCTTTCTCTGAAGGGAGGAGAGAACTTCCACTTTGACCATGGCCTTGTCTAAATATGATCAGAGTCCGTGAACTCAGGGGGCTTCCATAGCCTTGGCAGCTCATGACAAGAGCCTAGGGTGATTACTGAGTCCATAAACAAGAGTGTCAATTCGTTAAGTCAACAACAGGAGTCACTGTGCACTTAGTCCTCATGTAGGATCTTTGTCCTTAGTGTGTTGTACATTGAGATTTAATGCTATAACTAGCACTCAAACAGTATTTTTCACTTTATGTTTCTGTGTGGGAGCAAACTGTTGAAATCTTTACTTAATGTATGCTAAACTGATCTTCTGTATATAAAGAGAATCAAAAATAAATCTTGATGTGAATGGAAGGGGAGAGGGAGTGGGAAAGGGGAGGGTTGCGGGTGGGAGGGATGTTATGGGGGGGGGAAGCCTTTGTAATCCATAAACTGTACTTCAGAAATTTATATTCATTAAATAAAAGTTTAAAAAAATAAATAAAACAAAATTTTACCAGTTTTACCATCCCTTTGACACAGGATAACTTTTGCTTTAAAAATGAGTCAATTCCATTCATGTGGCATTCAAAGATTATACAAAGCTTATTTCCATATCTAAATTAAACTTGAAGAAATCCAAGGAAGCAGTTTCTTTCCTGCTCTAGGGTTTCTTAAGAGGATATTCTTGGCTGGTGCTGTGGCTCACTAGGCTAATCCTCCACCTGCGGTGCCAGTACCCCCTGGTTCTAATCCCGATTCGGGCACCGGAATTTGTCCCAGTTGCTCCTCATCCAGTCCAGCTCTCTACTGTGGCCGGGAAGGTGGTGGAGGATGGCCCAAGTGCTTGGGCCCTGCACCCGCATGGGAGACCAGGAGAAGCACCTGGCTCCTGGCTTCGGGTCAGCGCGGTGCACCGGCTGCAGCGCGCCAGCTGTAGCAGCCATTGGAGGGTGAAACAATGGAAAAGGAAGACCTTTCTCTCTCTCTCTCTCACTGTCTAACTCTGCCTGTCGAAAAAAAGAGGATGTTCTTGTAGCTTTTTATTTTATATGGGTTAGTATTACCTGTTTTTGATCAGCCCTATAATACATTAATGATTTTTATATGTATATACAATTTTTATTAATAAAGAAAACAGATTTTATGTGTTGCATATATATATTTCTAAGAATATAGCCATACTTCCCTCTCTCCATGTCTCAATCCACCCCTCTTTCTTTTCCTTTTTTTCTTTTATCTTTTACAATAACATTTTTCAATTTACTCTATAATCACAGGCTTAATGCACCACTTACCATAGAAAGACCATGGTCCCAAGGAGTATAGAAAAAGGCTAAATGACAGTAATATATTATTTGTATTAATATAGAATATAAAAAAGGAAGAATGAAACTGACATCTTATGATATGATTACTGTTTTAAAAACTTTTAAAGACATTTATTTATTAATTTATTCATTTATTTGGAGAAAGAGAGAGTGAAAGAAAGAGAGTGAGAAATATTTTCCAACCACTGTTTCACTCCTCAAATGGCCACTGCACCCAGATCTGGGCCAGGCAGAAGCCAGGGGCCAGAAACCATCCAAGTCACCCAAATGCAGGCAGGGACCTAAGTGCCTGAGCCATCTTCTGCTGCTTTCTCAGGTGCATCAGTAGGAAGTTGGCTCGGAAGTGATCAGTGTAACTTGCACAGGAATTTGGACGGCCATGTGGCAAGTGGCAGCTTCCACCACTGTGTCACTACTCCAGTACCTAAAAGTCATTGAAGACTTTTGTGAGAATAATATTAAACAAAGTTTACAATATGAAAATCACTTGGAAAAGGTCAATAATACAGCTGGTAATTCAATATCTTCATATCATGGACATACTTGTCTAAATTCATTTTATAATGTTAACTAAATTTAATTCTGGTGAACATTTTTAATTTTTCATACCCTTTCTTGACATTAAACCAAATATTTTATAGATAATCTCACTTATTTTAATTTCAAATGCCCTTTTTCTTTGTGAAATGTCAGACTTGCATCCAATTTATTTTAATTTCATAGAAAACATATATATAATACATAATAATATGTCGTTCAGAAGAGGTCTCAGAGCTTTTATTCCTAGTCAAAGTGAATAAATTCAAACTAAGTCAAGGGCAATAATAATAGTACATTCACTTCTGTTTCGAAGCAGTCTGATTTCTTGATTTTAAGATCTGATTTTTAAAATATGCTTAAAAAGTTTTAAATATCTTCTAATTGTTTTTGAATTTATATTTTAATAAACATTCCAACAGGTCACTTTGACAGCTTGAAATTCTTATATATATATATATAGTTAATTTTCTTTTTAACAACAAAGATAGATTGCACTGATATTAGAGTCCTAATATTTTGTACTGAATATTGGTTAATATGCTTTCAAAAACACATATGACATAAGCCAGACGTTCCTTTAATCCATATAATGATTCTAAAATCCCTCTTTTATTATTAAAATTAAAAGTAATTCATACCTAATCCTATCATGAAAATTAATCTTCATACTAGTGACTTTACATTTTCTGGATGTTCATAGAATATTTCTCTTATTTATAATGAAAATTCATTTTGTTTTCATATATATTATACAAATTTTTTTTGCTTTTTTCTTTCTACATCATTCAATCAATTATGGAACTCAAAGATGAACTTATAATAAAATTTCTGTCTGTACTTAAAATCTGGAGCTACAATATTTATCTTAGACTGTGATTTGCATATTTTGCAAAATTGCAAAAAATCTCTTATTTATTCATCCACCAGTTTTCTTGTTTATGGAGTAAACAAGTTTGTTCTAAATACTAATTAAAATGTTCAAATTTGTACTCATAATGTTTAATGATTCTATTTTTATATTAGAAAATGTTTCATTAGAATCCAAGAAAAGATAAGAAAGTATTTACTGTACTTACATAATGCAACTTTTATAAAATAAGACACATTTTTAGCAATATAGACTAATTTGTGGAATGGTAAGAAAATATAATCTCAGGGACTCCACAAATATTTATTTTCTATTCATATAAAATCAGGCACATGTCCAAGTGACTGTATAGAGTCACTGTGCTCCGTGACCCTAGTTGCTTTGATCTTCAGCTCTAAAATCTTAACATGAGTCATTTTCCCTGGTGCCACAGCACAATAGAACATTGTAGTGATTTACACCAGCTAGGGTACTCTGACCTCATGCTCATCATCTAGGAGCCAGTTATGCAGCCCCTACTAAATCACACAGCATCAGCTGGCAGTAGAGATTGTGTTTGAGCAAGAGAAATCTCCACAATAAATCATATTAGTTCAAGTTCACAGGAGAATGAAAGTGGGGTCTGAAAAACTAGTAACTTGGATAAGGTAGGACAAAGTGTTCGTAAAATAAAATTTTGAATTATTTTTAAAATATCAATATTTCCTGTGGTTTGTTTGATATAAAGGCTAAATCTAAACTGATCGTTACACACTAATAGAAATGGATAGTGTCATGATGGAGGACAGGTGGTTTTATGTTAAAGATGCTATTCAGAGAAAATATCTGTTAACAGATGATTGTAAAATATGTAACCATTACAGGGAACAAGTGTTACATGTTTGGTGTATCTCTAAATCATTTGTTCATTTAAATCATATGGTTTTGTTCACGAGTTATGAATTTAGGTTTAGAGATTTCCAAATTTTTATACACAAATAAATGTGGAGGAAATGTTAATTGTTAAATAGCACCATTGATGTATTTCGGAATATAAACCCACATCTCACTGAAGAAAAAAAGTCCACTGCATCATGTCAATAAATCAGCCATTTATCCTGAGAATTATTCTGAGAATTTAAGAAAACTGACACTTTCTGGTGCTATCCCGGAGTCACTCCTTTGTCTGAATCAAATGGAACAATGGAAGATTTCATGTCAGACATGACCCTTAAGGTAATGACTCTGCATTTCACAATACCATGACAAATAGGAAAATACAAAAGTTCCAAAGATATGGAAATTCATTAATTTTTACATTTTATTGACACAGAATATTTGCACATGTTTATGAGGTACAACTTGATATTTTGATTTATACATACATTAAGTAATGACTAAGTGAGAGAAATTAGCATCTATGACACTTAAAGTTATCATTTCTATATGGCAGGTACATTCAAAATCCTCTCCTCACTATTTCAAGATATACAATGCATTATTTTTAACTATTTTCACTTCATTGGACCGTACAGCATCAAAATGTAATAGTTTTTGTTGATGCAATCTCTGTTCTGAGTTTTTTAGAATTCCTGTTTTACTGATAATAATTTTTGTTTGCTTTGATGGGTACCTTTATTTACTCTCTGCCCCCTTCCCAGTCATTAGCTGTCAGCTAAAATGCATTTACATATAAGCACAGAATTCATAAGTGATATGTGGACAGATAGAAAGATTAAAATTTTGGTACGTTGGGTTGTGTTTCTGGTATAGTGTTAAGTTACCATTTGGGATACCACATCTCAAGAGGACTGGTTTTGAATCCAAGTTCTGTTGCAAATTCCAGCCTCCTGCTAATGTGAACCCTGGGAGTCATCAGGTGGCAGCAAATATACTTGCTTCCTTGCCAGCTGTGTGGAAGTCTAGATGAAGTTTCAGCCTCTTGGCTTCTGCCTGGCCCCGTCCTGGCTGTTGTGGGTTTTGGTGGAAAGAGCTACTGAACGGAGGAGGTCTCTCTGTTTCTTCTTTTCAAAATAAATGAAAATAAATAATTTTAACATTGTGCTCTATCTATTGATGTAGATTTTTCCTCTTAAGTTCTGTCACCTTTGTTGCAAGTCCTGTCACCTTGTTCTAATGATAGGCAGAGTTACAGTAATCAAGCAAGGAGAAATCCAGTCATTTAGGTGTAGGAAGGGCAGAGAGCTTTGATAAGCCCAAGAACCAATGCACACAAAAAGAGAGCAGTTACTAGGACCTGAAGAATTGGCTGAGTGGAAAATGTACACCCTTTGGTGGTCAATGAACAATTAGTCACTCGTTAGAAGGGAGGGGTCACAGGGATGGGCACTCCCAAGCATTTTCGATACATTTCTCTTCTGAGACCAGCTATGCTTGTTGCTTTAAGTTCATGCCCTGTGTGGATTAATATTTTCATAGGGGACTCCTCAAATTTTATCTGTGGAGTGAAAAGAAATGTTAAGAGTACAGTGTCCAAAAAGGGAATTTGAGTATATAATTATTCATTAAGTAGAATTTCAATGAATCCATTGCTTTCTAAGAGGCCCGCACCCAGGCCTTGCCCATCTATGCCTTCACCATTTCTTTCAGAAGTATTCTTCTGATATCTATAAAGGAGCAATAAAACAATTGTATCAATGAATTTACTTTCTGAAAATGTTTTTATTTATGTAAAATTTCATGTATATACTTATTTTTCCAAGTAGATGAGAACCTGTTTTTAAATACTTAAAGAAGTCTCCAAAAATTCTGTTCAGTGTTGTAAGTAGATAAATACTAGAATTATGTTCCATGATAAAGAACACGTAGAGTTAAAGTTAGATTATCTAGTTTAAAACTCCACTCCTCTTGAATATAAGTTGTGACTGTTACTCCTTAAATTCCTTATTCCTCAATATTTCTCACCTGATAATGAAACTAATGGGCAGTTAATTGAGATTTCCATGTTATACTCTGTACAGTATTAGGAAGATTAATTTAGCTATTACTAAACTCATAGATTTATTTTATTATGTTTTATTTTATATTAGATTATCTGCAGAGAAAAGATCACTGGTTATAAGGAATGAATTCAAGTATGAAGGCAGATTCTTAAAATGTTAATACAAGTTTATTGTTGATATTACAATAAATTACCAAAAATTTGATAGCTTTAGATAACATAAATTCATTATTTTCCAGTTCTGAAGGTCAGATTTAGAACTGGAGTTCACTGGGCCAAAATGAACATGCTGGCAAGGCTTGGCATCCATTTTAGAAATTTTAGGAGAGAATTTTCACCTTTCTTTTTCCCACTGGCATTCATTGGATCATGGTACCTTCAGAGCTAACAGTGCCACAGCTTCAGCTTTCTCTCCCAGGCTCTCAATCCGCATTCTTTTTTCAATTAGGAGGACTCCTGATATTTGACTGGGCCCGCGAAGGTAACCCATCATAAGCTCCATTTCTCAACATCTTTATCCTGAGTAAATCAGCTGTTTCCTTTGCCATTCAAGGCAATACACACATGCACACACACACACACACACACACATTCTCTGGTGATTACATTGTGCCTAAAAAATGTTCCTCATTTAGACACTTACATACCTATTACAATAAGGGAAAGTTACAGACGTATTGAAGGCTAATAATCACGTGGTTAAAAATATAATGGAGACATAGTACAAGCAGTACCAGAGTAATCACAAGACACCTTAACAACACAACAGGAAAGCAGAACAGTAAGAGACAATAGAAGAAGATGGAAGAGATTTCAAGCATGATAGGAATTTAGCACAAATTTGCTGGTTTTGAACAAAAAAATGAGGTGATTCATATAGCAATTAGTGATAGCATCATCAGTGTCTAGAGTTTATGAAAATGTTGGAAAGAAAAATTTAAAAGATTCCTCGGGATTAATCTTTATTGAAAATACCTATGGTTGTGGTGTGAGTGTGTCTTAGATTTTAAATTGTAGCTCAGGATTACTGTTTCCCACATACAGTGCTTGAGTCAAGTCTTGGCGACACTTTTTCCGTTATAGCTTCCTATTAATGAGCTCCTTGGAAGACAGTATATCATGACTCAAGTACACTGTGTCCTAGTACCTTTGGGAAACCTCAATTGTGTTCTAGGTTCTTTAATTTTAGACTTGTCTAGTAAGTAAAACCATAACATTTTGTTTTTTAAAATATTTGTTCTTAATATAATCTACATAATATAATAAAATAATATAAACACATTAAATGGCAATGTGTTTGCACATTGTATAAAATTTGTATTGCTTATTGTATATTGGTAGTATAGTAGCACATTGACAAAATAAAAGGTTTGATTACTAAATGACTTTCCATATGATGACTATATGCATTGGTATTCTGAAATTTCTTCTTGATTATTTGCTTTTGTATTGTATTGGGTAAACAAAATATTCATAATTAATCTTTGTTATCTTTTAAGACTTAACTGTACTTTTACATATTAATTTGTATCTAGCATATTGATGCTTCATTAATAACCCTAGAATTAATTTCTTACATAATTCAATTAGTGTTTTATACCTCCTTTTAGATAATATCTGTTAAGGCTATCTGTTTCTTGATTGGCTGATGATCTCATTTGAACAAAAATAAACATTTATATCAATTTTCTTAACCTAGCTAATATTCTATAAATGCTGTATAACTATTTTATTTAAAAACATAACACCTGGATTCTTAAGAATTTTATTAACATGGATTTAACTTCCAAATCATTAATAGCAGTCATCTATGAATTGTGATTTTTTTGCATTAAAAAACCCAAGGGGTACGTAAGTGATTTAATTATCATTATGTAATCAGATTTTCTCCCTGATTGCCAATGACTGTGACTAGGTGTTTCTATTAGACAGTTTCAGGCCTCTGATATAGCTCATCTGAGAAGAAAGAAATTTTCTCTATGGGCATGTTAGGAAGCTCCTGAAGACAAGGATGTTTTTTACCCTGGGCCCAGTTATTTGTAATTCATTTACAATTCTGTCTATGTAAACCTTCAGCAATTGATATATTGCATCTACTTAACAAGAATTTATTAATGTAAAAGTTACTAACTTGACTCTTGAATTTTTAAGCGTTATCTTAATTAAATTGGTGTTCTTGTACTACATGTGCCTGGAGACCCGGGAAATAGATGAGTTCTATAAATCAAAGTATTAATAATGCACATGAATTTTGGTTTATTAAATGTCTCTGGATCCCCAGATATAGAAAGAACAATTATAGTAGAGTCTGCATTGTTCAGTGGAGTGCGCTTTTCTGCTGGGTGCCAACTTTACGGACGTTGCTCACACCTGCACTAAACTTTCATTGTGGTAACTCATAGTAACTGTGATCAAGTGTTTCTAGTGAGGTGGAGGTTATAGGAAATACACTTTACTGCAAAGGAAATAAATATATGATATATTTTGTATATGTACATATGTAACATAATTCCTTCTTCCATAATTGGAATATTTCAAATGTAATATTTTTAAATATTTCAACTCCCTAAAAGTATGTGGTATTAATTTTATTTGAGTTTTTATTCAAAATAATACTTGAAAGTAATTGCTTCAAATGAGATATGAGTATGGATAATTATTTATTATCAGGATTTTCCTCTTTTCATTTACTAAAGGTCTTGTCTAAGCTTGCATTTCTTGACCCATGATGTTATATTACATGCATTACAATCCTAGGGAAATTTTGATTTTAGACTGTAGATTAAAATAAAATAATTTCAAGATATAAGTGCTTTTTACTATTTTTTTTTGACAAGCAGAGTGGACAGTGCAAGAGAGAGACAGAGAGTAACGTCTTGCTTTTCCGTTGGTTCACCCTCCAATGGCTGCTGCAGCTGGTGTGCCACGCTGATCCAAAGCCAGGAGCAGGTGCTTCTCCTGGTCTCCCATGAGGGTGCAGGGCCCAGGGACCTGGGCCATCCTCCACAGCACTCCCAGGCCACAGCAGAGAGCTGGACTGGAAGAGGAGCAATGGGGACAGGACTGGCGCCCCGACTGGGACTAGAACCCAGGGTGCTGGCGCCACAGGCAGAAGATTAGCCTATTGAGCTGCGGCGCAAGCCAGCTTTTTACTATTTTTGTACAAGGTCTTAACTGGGTTGTAGATATTTGTACTTTATTAATTGAATTACTGAAAATTAAAACAAGAATACCTTAAGAAGTCATTACTGTATATATGTTGATTGTACATCCAACATGCTTGAACAGAGATGCACATACAGGGGTATCAAAAAGTTTGTAGTAAAATGAAATTATAAATTTATTTTGGTGTAAAAATTGATATCTTTGCACACAGGATTGTTCAAAAAGTTCATGAAAATATATGTTATGAAATTAACCATGCATGAATTCCAAACTCATTTTGCATCACAGCAAACTTATCTTTAATTCAATTTTTCTGCAAACTCTGAAGTGTTCTGTATTAGATCTTTCACTTCTATGAAATCTAATGTTAAGTTAATTTACATAAGATGTTATCTAAGACTATATGTCAGTGAAAATGAGTTTAAATTTTATGTCATATAATAACTATTCAATGTGGGTGTTAAACATTCTTCAATCAATTATGCATTAATGATGTGCAATAAGTGTTTTCGCATGTCTATGTAGAGGACACAATTAATAAACTTATATTAGGATTATATAAGAAATTTGGAAATTTATATTCTGCTAAGAAAAGTGGCTTATTCAATAAAAATAGATACTATAAGCATACAAGTGGGTTGGATGATTTGTTAGAAGATAATACTGTTGGACAAGGGAACAGGAAATAATAAAAAAGGCAGACATATGAACAGTATCTGTCATGAACAGAAATTAAATAGGCCAAAAAAGAGAGAAAGGTAAGAATCCACTGAGTATAATTCAGAGGAAAATAAAATATTCAGTTGAAGGTATATGTACCAAGTAATTATAAATTAAATTTTTAATTTTTTTTCAAAAGGCAGATTTACAGAAAGAGATGGAGGGGAAAGACAGAGAGGGAGAGAGAGAGGGAGAAGTCTTCGATCCACTGATTTACTTCCCAGATGGCTGCAATGGCCAGGGCTGGGCAGTGCTGAAGCCAAAAACTGGCAGTTCAGTGGAGTCTCCTTCATGGCTGCAGCCGCCAAACAATTAGGCCATCCTCTGCTGCTTTCCCAGGAGTGTTAGCAGGGAGCTGGATTGGAAGTGGAGCAGTTGTGTCTTGAATTGGCGCCATATGGGATACTGGCGCTGCAGATGGCGGCATAATCCACTACACCACAGCACTGGCCTCAATTTTCAATTTCTTTTTTGTATAGCAGTAAGCATTTTAGCCAAATTTAATGAGGAGAAGTACACCTGATTTACTAGGGGGGAATGTCCGGAAAGAACTGAGATCCCATCTGTATTCAGACAGGGGTTTCCATGGATATGCATATGGACCCAGTGTTTCTCTTCCATCTTCTCTCTCCTGGGACAGTGTTGGGTGGAGGGCTTCCTGGATGTGGAGTTCCTACAATTTGTCCCAGAATTCATAATGAACCTAATAGCTAGCTTTGTGTAGGGTGGGGAAGATTCCCCAAAATTTTTCTTGGGAGATGGTTGGGGCTCACCTAACAAGGTTATCAAATAAAAGTATTTAATTGCTGGTCAGGCTTACATCTAGATTTCTCCCCTCAGTCAAGCACAGAAAAATTCCCATTGTCTTAAAAATATCCCCATTTTCTTTGGCTCTTTGTATACTCATGGGCTTAGGTCTTATCTGACTATCATATCATTACTCCCTCAAGAGAAATAATCCATGATCTTATGGGGCAGCATGCTTGAAGTCACATCTTCTATATTTTCCTTGAACTGGTATATGGATGCAGAGGTGGTTATGGGTATTATTGTCTTGCTGTCTGTCCTGTCCTGTTTGATGATGGCCTTAGAAAAGACAGTCTTGTAGTGGTCACATCACAGCCAGGATAGGCTCAAAAAGACAGAGAGCTGGTGACAGCATCCAGCAGGGAGGCTAGAAGCCCCATCTTAAAACCATATAGGGCTGGATGACTTTTATTCTGTTAGAGACACAATGAAATACTGTTTTAAAGACACATTATATAGAGAAAGCAGTAGGAGTGTGGGAGCTAATTTAAAAAAATTCATATAAATTAGGCAGCCGAAATTTCATTTTATACTGCTTAATACCATATTGAATGCATTTACTTGAGTCATATATTTTGATCCGCATTTAATGAAGGTTAATATGATAGACAATGATTTATATACATAGTAGGGTGATGAAAAATTGAATAAAACCTTTGTATATTTTGTCACTGCCATCTTTGACAGACTAGATTATAAAATACTCAAAGATTTTATGATCACTCTCTTTCTCACACCATCTGGTTAATAAAAATCAATAATACCTTTCACAGTATATTCCAAACTATAGTTTAAATAATATTTCATATCAATGACCAGAAGATCATAGTATATTTTTTACTAGAATCTTCTACTTAAACCTTATAAAAATAAGTAAACTGGAATAGATTTAATCAAGAATATGAAGAAAACTCTACAATGAAAATCACAAAACAGTAATAAAAATTGAAGAAGATGCACAAAACTGTACAACTCCTTTCTTGTCCATAGATTGGAAAAATAAATATTATCAAATAATCAATACTCCCCAACGTGATTTAGATTCAATGCTATCCCCACAATAGACCACTGAGATTCTTTACAGAATTAGGAAAAACAATCCTAAAATTCATATGAAAACATTAAAATCCCTGATGTCAAAAACATCATAATTAAAACAAGTATATCAGAATTCAAAACATACTACAGGCTATTATAATAAAAAAGATAATGCTTTCATAAAAATAAACTTACTGACCACCAGAGTGGAAACTCCAAAAAATAAATCTAGACATCTACTACCAATTCATACTTATAAAAATACTTAAAACACTCCTTGGAGAAAGGAGAGTCTATTCAATAAATGGTGTTGTGAGAGTTCTATTTCCACATATAGAAGTTTTAAAGAAGAGTGCTACCTTACATCTAATACAAAATTGAAGTCAAAATGGATCAAAGTTGTAACCTTAAAACCTGAAACTGTGATACCACTAGAGAAAAACACAGGGGAAACACTCCATGACATTGGCATGGATAGCAATCTTTTTGATAAGACCTCAAAAGCATAGGTGATAAAAGCAAAAATAGATAAATGTGACTAAAGCAAACTAAAAATCTTTTGCAAAACAAAGGAAATCATCAACATAATGAACAGACAACCAACAGAATGGGAGAAAATATTTGCAAAACATGTAATTGATGATATCCTAAATATTTAAGGGGTTTAAAAATTCTATACCAGTTTAAGAAATGGAAAGAATCTGAATGGACATTTTTTCCTTTTTTTTATAACATACAATTAAATTTTATATTTATAAAAAGAGCTTTTTAAAATTAATTTAGAGGTTCCATAGATTTTTATGGCATAATTTATGTGCATACATAAAGAAATTAAAAGTGAAGCTAATTAGTTAAGATACCACCAAGAGTTCACATTTATTATTTGACTCCTTTGAAACAGATTATTGACCCATCAGCCTATATTATCCCAGGCAATATTGTTTGTTCTACTTGGAAGAGGGAAGACAGTTTCTATTCAATAATTTTGCCTGGGATTTTCTTCAAGCTACTGAGACTCATTTTGCAAGCCATGATGCTCCCTGATCTTCACCACATGATGAAAATAGGGAAGTTTTCAAAGTCGTATTCTTTTCTCAAACCATTTAAGAATGGTTTGACATAACCATTCTTAAATGGTTTGTTGACTGAAAAATTAAGGGCTGACAGTTGTCTAAACATGACCTCCAGAACAACACCAAGTTGTGTGACTTTAGGCAACCTATTCTTAAAGTGTTCAGAAACACTTATCAGAGTTCAACAAGAACTAGGCTGACATCTACTAGACATTTCTCAAAAGAAACAGTACAATCAATGATCAACAAACAACTGATAAAATACTAAGTATCACTAACCACCAAGGAAATGGGGGGGGGGGGAGGCAATGAAGTGTCATTCCAGTTGGAAAGGGTATCCTCAGAAAGTTAAAAAATAGCAAATGCTGGTTAGGACATGTAGAAAAGGGTACCTTAATACACTGTTTGTGGGAATGCAATTTGGTACAGCTACTGTGGAAAGCAATCTATTGATATGTCCAAAACTAAAAATAAATCTATCATGTGCTCCAGCTATCTCAATTCTGGGAATATATTAAAAGGAAATAAATTCAGCATTTGAAAGAATTATGTACTTCTGTGATTATTACAGCCCTATTAAGAATATCAGATATGGAATCAACCTTTATCCTCATCGATAGATGCATGAATAAAGAAAATGTATTACACACACACACACAATGGAATATTACCTTGAAAAGAATGAAATCCTGACATTAGCAACAAAATAGATTGGTTGGAGATATGCTTAGTGAAATAAGCTAAACACAGAAAAGCAAATATCACATTTTTTCTTTCATATGTGCAAGTTTATATATCTATACATATACACACTATACACTATACAATATGTGGCTGTTATATTATTTTGTATAGAGACATTTATAAATGTCGTCTTCACTGAGTTATATCCCTGACATAATAATACTCCCTTCTTCCTTCACTATACAATCTTTGTCATGAATCATTCATTATTTGATATCAATACACTCACCTCTGGTCTCAAGAACAGTATGTATGCTTACCTATATAGCATTTACATATTATTTGAATATGACAAGATGTTAAAATTGTTAAATATATGTGTGCTCATTGCAAAAAGTAAACATCATTGTAAATTAGAGAAAAATTACAGGCGATGTAGCATAGAGTGTAAAGCTGCAACCTACAGTGCTGGCATCGCATCCCTTATGGGCTCCAGTTAGAGTTTCGGCTGCTCTGCTTCTGATCCAGCTCTCTTCCAGGGCCTGGAAAAGCAGTGGAAGTGGCCCAAGTCCTTTGGCCCCTGCACCTGCGTGGGAGATCTGGAAGAAGCTCCTGTCACCTAGCTTCGGATGGGCCCAGCTCTGGCAATTGTGGCCATTTGAGGAGTGATCCAGCAGATGGAAGACCTCTGTCTTTCTCTCTTTGCCTCTGCCTCTCTAAAACGCTGCCTTTCAAATAAACAAATAACTTTTTTTAAATAGTAAGAATAATAAAATGAAAAAAATATAAAATTCCGCATCTAATAAATATTTACTATGAGAATCCAGAATTATTTAGTTAAATCTGACATTATGGTTGACTATCAGTCCATTTTTACTCATCCTGTCAATCAAATAATATTTCAAATAGATAACATGTAGCAGTTTCAGAACTGACCAATGAAATAAATGCTAGCCACTATGCCACACCAGTTTCTAGTGGCTGAATATCAGTGGTTATATTGCATCGCTCTTCGATTCATTATCATTAATTACACTTCATTTGTGGCATGTGAATAACTAAAAACTTAAAAGTTAAAATTTAATTTTTCAAAAAATGTAAGTATTTCTGTTTGTAACTATACTATTTACCTGTGTCTCAGTGATCACCTTGAAAATTTTATTAGTAATCTATTAGAACTTGCCTTGTATCTGAAGTGTTGGATTTCCTAATTCGTACTCTTTTCATTCTTAAATGTCATCAATGTTCATTGTTCCTTTTTTTAAAAAAAGTAATTATTAAATTGGTATAGTTACACAATCTTGTGAAATAGTAGTATTTTTCAACTGACAATAGAAAAGCACATTAGTTTGTCTAATGTATCTGATTCTCTATGTGGAAATTATCTGACATCTGCTGCTATACATATTCATTAAAATCTCTGATATTATAAAACAAAAGATTACTTACCAACAATCTCTAAAGTTCTGGGGAAGAAAGGAATGTTACTAGGTAATTATTATATTTTTCGTTGCAATTGCCATTTTTATTTTTTGTATTCTGTTTGTACTTTCATAAAAATTTAAAGAATCAGTAATAAATAGTGCTCATCATTCTGCTATTTTTTTTCTTAGAAGAAAATAAATGTTGAAGCTTAAGAAAGCTATTTTACCCTGTTAATACATAATTGAAGACAAGTGGCTCTAAATATCACATCTTTCATGTGCAATGAATAAGTAATTGTAGTAAATATTTTTGTTTCAAAACACAGAGGTTTACTTGACACATGGAAATTTATTATACAAGATTTGTGTATTTCTCACTTTAGAAATCTTGCAGAAAAGAATTGTTCCATCAGATTTCCTTCAACAAGCAGTTCCCTCATGGTTTGCTTCAACCACTGAAAACCTTGTTACTAGATGGCAGGAACTTCTCAGAGTGCTCCATATAAAAATCTCTCACTGTTTTGTCTCAAATTATCTATTTAAATAAAATATTTTCAAACAGCCATCAAAATTCCACTTCTACTCCTAAAAACGAACTCTTCTCTGCTCTTTCTTGTTTCTTGATTTCTAAAAAATACCTGGCACTCAAATGACAACTCAGCAACTCCTCTGAGAACCCCTAACTTACAAGAGTATTTGCAGAACAGAAAAAAATCAGATGTGACATTGTCAATGTCGTTATTCTATCTCGTAGACATAAAAGTCTGATTAGACTAGTCCTAAATGCTACAGATATGTTTGCAGTAAAAAGAAATGTTGAAAAAGGAAAAATATGTGGAAGCTGATTGACAAAGCTATGGACATGAGCTATTGCCTGGATGGAAGCTGGTAGTTTCTTTCCTGTCTGTGCTTATAGAAACTTCCTGAGATTCTCTGATTATATTGAACTGTATAAAGGTAAGTAAAACATTTGGGGGACCAGAATTGTGACTGAGAGGATTTAAGCCTTGGCTTTTATCACCTGCATCCCATGTCATAGTGCCAGTTTGATTCCCAGATACTCCAATACCCCTCAAGCTTCCCGCTAAAGCACTTTGGAAGGCAGCTGAAGACAGTGTAAGTGCTTGGGACCCTGCCACCAATTTACAATAGCCAGATAGAGTTCTTTCCTGGCTTGTGACTTCAACACTGCCCAGCCCTGGCTGTTATAGCATTGAACTAATGAATGGAAGAGTTCTTGCTCTCTCTTTTTGATCTCTCTCTCATTCCCTCTCTGTAGATCTGCCTTTCAAATAAACAAGAAAACATTGTTTTAAGAGCAGGAAAAGTAAAATTATAAAAGCTAAGTTTAGCGGCCAGACCTGTGGCATAGTAGGTAAGTCTGCCACCTGCAGTCCCAGTATCCCATAGAGGCACCAGTTCAAATCCTGGCTGCTCCACTTCCAATCCAACTCTCTGTTGTGGCCTGGGAAAGCAGTAGAAGATGGCAAAAGTCCTTGGGTCCTGCACCCATGTAGGAGACCTAGAAGAAGCTCCTGTCTCCTGCTTTGGATTGGCCTAGTCTGGCCATCCTGGCCAGTTAGGGAGTGAATCAGCTGATGGAAGACCTTTCTCTCTCCCTTCCTCTGCCTCTCTGTTCAATCTGCCTTTCAAATATATAAAAAAAAATCTTGAAAAAAAAAGTTTATTTAGGTACAAAAATTTTGAAATCTGCATGTTTATAATAAGAAGGATTTTGCACATAGCTTTCAAAATGCTTTTGTAACACCACCAGACCCATTTGTCAGTGGCTTCTGTGAGAGAGCTCTCAGTAAGTCCTATGAATCAGCTCCTCTCTGAGTAGATAATTTACATGCTTACAACCAGTAGCCAGCTTTATACACACACAGTGACAGAAAATGACTTAATACGCCAGTCTTAAGCATGCACATAAACAAGAATTTCATATGATTTTATATCTAGCTATTATAACCATTATAATGTAAAACCCTTTAAAGTGTTCTTGGTACTTTATTACATTTTTGTTGTAGATTATTTTTCAGTTGACAATTAGCTTTTCAAATTTACTTGTTACTTAAAACCTATATAAGGAGAATATATTTAGCTTCATTTGGCAGCATCCACTCAAAAATTTGCTATGAAATTAGTAAAATATGGAGACAGAGTTTTGATATAATAGATCAAGCAGCTGCCTGAAACTTCAGTGTATATACACACACACACACACACACACAGGAGCACAGGTTCATGTCCCCACTTCTACATTTGTGATCTAACTGTCTGCTAATACTGCTGGGCAAGCTACATAGGATAGCCCAAGTGCATTGGATCCTGCCACCCACTTAGGAGATGTGGATGGAATTTCAGGCTCCTGGCTCACCCTGGCCCAGGCTTGACTGTTATGGACATTTGGGGCATGAATGAGCAGATAGAAGATTTCTCTGTCTCTGTCTTCATCTCTCCCCCCACCCCTGTAACTCTACTTTGAAATAAGCAAATAAATATTTAAAAAATGATAAAAATGGGTAAAACCTGCTTTTATTCTCAAGAAACCCATATGTATAGGATAAACTAGTAGGCAAATAGGATAACTGTTGTAAAAGAAATAATTATAAGGTGCAGCACAAACATGAAGTGACTGGGACCCAAATACTTGGGTCATTACCCACTGCTTCTTAGTGTACACATTAACAGGAAGTTGGAATGGGGCCAGATCTGGGACTTGAAACCAAGAACTCTGACATGGGATGTGACACCTTAAATTCTGCCTTAGCTGCTAGGCCAAAAAAGGACACCCTTTCATAAAATTTTGGAGGTAACCTTGCAATCCATTAGATTTTGACAGAGGAAAAACTTGTATTGTCTATAGTATTGATGATTAAGCTCAGTTATTTAAGAAAATAAGCTAGTGGAGGCAATATTTCTGCAGACTATTCTGGTTTCTCATTTTTATTGAATTTTTCTATTTTTATTATCTAAATTCACACATACAAGTGATCTTCAAAAAGTTTATGTAATGTATATTATAAAGAACTGCATGGATTTCAAAATGTTTACATCAAAATAAACGTATTCTTTTTTTAACTTTTATTTAGTAAATATAAATTTCCAAAGTACAGTTTATGGATTACAATGGCTTTCCCCCCATAATTTCCCTCCCACTCACACCCCTCCCATCTCCCGCTCCCTCTCCCATTCCATTCTCCATCAAGATTCATTTTCAATTATCTTTATATACAGAAGATCGATTTAGTATATATTAAGTAAAGATTTCTCAGTTTGCACCCACACAGAAACACAAAGTGTAAAATACTATTTCAGTACTAGTTATAGCATTACTTCACATTGGACAACACATTAAGGACAGATCCCACCTGAGAAGTAAGTACACAGTGACTCCTGTTGTTGATTTAACAATTTGACACTCTTGTTTATGGCGTCAGTAATCTCCCTAGGCTCTAGTCATGAATTGCCAAGGCTATGGAAGGCTCTTGAGTTCGCTGACTTCGATCTTATTTAGACAAGGTCATAGTCAAAGTGGAAGTTCTCTCCTCCCTTCAGAGAAAGGTACCTTCTTCTTTGATGGCCCATTCTTTCAACTGGAATCTCACTCGCAGAGATCTTTCATTTAGGTCTTCTTTTTTTTTCTTTCCAGGGTGTCTTGGCTTTCCATGCCTGAAATACTCTCATGGGCTCTTCAGCCAGATTGGAATGCCTTAATGGCTGATTCTGAGGCCAGAGTGCTGTTTAGGACATCCAACATTCTGTAAGTCTGCTGTGTATCCTGCTTCCATGTTGGATCATTCTTTCCCTTTTTGATTCTATCAGTTAGTATTAGCAGACACTAGTCTTGTTTTTGTGATCCCTTGGACTCTTAGACCTATCATTATGATCAATTGTGAACTGAAACTGATCACTTGGACTAGTGAGATGGCATTGGTAAATGCCACCTTGATGAGATTGAATTGGAATCCCCTGGCACGTTTCTAATTCCACCATTTGGGGCAAGTCCAATTGAGCATGTCCCAAATTGTAAATCTCCTCCCTCTCTTACACCAAAATAAACTTATTCTAATTCCATTTTTCCACAAACTTATTTTTAGAGCTTTTGTTTAATATATATAAATTTCATAGCTACAGTTTTTTGTATTATAGTGGTTCTGGTTTCTCTTAAGGGTAATTTTTCTGTGATCAGTCATGAGATTTTGCCTATTTCTTCTCATAGATGTGGCTTGAATTGTCCTAATAATTTGTCATGCCACTTTATCCCATCTTTTCCCCCTTTTTCCCTTTTGAGATGTGACTCACCTAAGAAAACTTTAATTCATTGAACAAATATTTATTTAATACCTGATGCTAATGACTGGGAACATTAAAGCCAGTAAATGCAACAAGCATCCTTTCTCTCATTGAACTTAATTGTAGAAGAGTTAGAAAGCTAGTAACAAAATAAACACCTAAAATGTGAGATATATCAGATGGTGACAAATGGAATCAAGGGAGCAAGTCATATGTTGAGTGCATGGGAAAATTATTCCGGACAAGAAAAGACTCACCAGGGCCTTAGTATGGAATCCTAATGTCAAAATCCAAAGGAAAAGCAGGAGACTCCGTAAAACTTTTGTTGTATTTTCTTCATGTCATTATGTTCTAAGAATTGGTCTTGCACATATGGAACAAAGAGGGAGCAGTAGCTTAAGTGATCTGTTTTGTCATTAGAACAATACAAGGCATATTCAATTCTCTGAGTTCCATGATTTTTTTCATTGAGATCACATTATTAATTTTTGTCATTGAGATCATGTTATTAGTATTAATTAATAACTATCAATATTATTGTTTTAATCTCATTTTTAAAAATATCGATATTATACACCTTATTTATTCAAAATATTCTTTGAACTTTAATTAATACTATAATATTATCATCTTCCTAGTGAGATCATGTTATATTAGTAATCAGGGAAATGTTTAGATCCATCTGCTGATTCACTTCTCAAGTGACAGCAACGGCCAGAGCTGATGTGATCTGAAGCCAGGAGCCAAGAGCTTCTTCTGGGTCTCCCACACAGGTACAGGGGCCCAAGGAGTTGAGCCATTGTCCACTGCTTTCCCAGTCCATAGCAGAGAACTGGATAGAAAGTGAAGCAGCTGGGACTCGAACCGGCTCCCATATTAGATGCCGGTGCTGCAGGCTGAGGCTTTAACCTACCGTGCTATGGTGCCAGCCCCTCAAGTGCTATTTCAATGGTAGGAGATGTTCTAGGATGAAGCCAGGAATCAGCAATTCAATCTGGTTCTTTCACATAGATGACAGGACCCAATTACTTGAGCTATCATGTGTTGTTTCTTTGGGTTCACATTGGCAAAAATCTATAGCAGTTGGATTTGAGAAATAGATATTAGATGTTCAGTTACATATTAACCATTGTGTTAAATGCCATCACCTTCAATAATTTTTGTTCTATAACTTTATTACTCTGTCTTTTACTTGTTCACCCCTCCTGTTTGCTCTGTTTCCTTTCTTCTTTCTTGTTCTTTTATCCCTTCTTCCTAAGAACTGCCATCTGTGACTTTATATAAAATCTGTAGTGTTGGTATAGGAATTAAGACACTATACCTAGAATGTGATAAAACTCATGCAGTCAGTTCTTTATGATTTTGATTTTTAAATTTTGTGAGACTATATTTTATTTAAGCATTTAAAGATGATGGGGGGCCTGTACTGTGATGTAGTGGATAAAGCAGCCACCTGCAGTTCCATCATCCCACATGGGCACCAGTTTGAGTCCCAGCTGCTCCACTTCCAATCCAGCTCTCTCTATTGCCTGGGAAAGCAGTAGAAGATGTCCCAAGCCTTGGGCCCTGCACCCGTGTGTGAGATCTGGAAGAAGCTCTTGGATCCTGGCTTCAGATTGGCTCAGTTCTGGTCACTGCAACCATCTGGAGAGTGAACCAGAAGCTGGAAGAAAAGTCTCTCTTTCTCTCTGCTTCTGTCTCTCTGTAACTCTGCTTTTCAAATAAATAAATCTTTTTAAAAAAAGATGATGAATGAGGTAGGCATTTGGCATATTGATAAAGAGGTCCCTGCGACATCCACATTCATTTTGAAATATCAAGGCTTGAATTCTACATCTGCTTCTGATTCTAGTTTCTGATAACATGCATCCTGGGGGGCAGCAGGTGATGAATCAAGTAGTTACATCCCTGCCACACATATTAGAGACCTATATTGAATTTCAGACTCCTGGTTATGTTGTGGCCCAACCCTGGATGTTGCTGGCATTTGGGGAGTAAACCAGCAGAGGGAAGATCTCTGTTTATCTTTCTATCTCTAAATGTCTTTCTGCCTTTCAAATAAATGCAAATGAATAAATTGAAAACTAAGGATCATAGATAATTATATGGTATTCTGTATATGATTCAGGAAAGTATAACTACATTCTTTTAAAACAACTAAAGAATTAAAGGATGAATGAGCCATTCCGATACATTCTGTTGGGATATAGGATCAAAGGGGTATAAGGAAACATGGATTTCCTAATCTTTTATGGAAGCCACTAAGCATGACCCACACAATTATGTCTCTGGGTAACTAGCTTGACAAACAATGTTTGCGTAAGGATGGAATTCTTCCCCACATTTCTGGCAATTCCTAACATGCAAAAACTCATGATAGTATGAGAAACAAGGAGTTGGGTAACTCAGAAATATAATATACTGGACTTGATATTTCCATATTGTGTGCCTAATTAAATGTATTTATCTTAAAACTAAAAACTTTTAACATGGCTCTAAGTAGAAATTGGCTTAAAAGATCTTTGTCTGTATTCAATTTTTCCATTAACTATTCTGACTTTTCCCCAGGTTGGGATAAAATGAATTCAAAAACTGTGGCATACACCTAAATTTAAGATTTACATATTGCTCTGGTGTAAGCCAAAAATAAATTTGCTTTCCTTGGTGCTCCCTCACATTACTAAGCTTACCAGCTTACCCTATAATAGGTGCTTCTTGTTCTTTTATCCTTATATATTAAGTGTTGAGGCAATTCAAGTAGACATTTAGGAACTTAGTCCATAATCTGACTTTATCCCTTCAATCTCAGGGTCACATTTTGCAATGGAGGAAGCACAAACCCTGTTCGAGTAAAGGGCAGGAATGATGAGCCCACACCAGTTTTTGGCCTCAGAAAACACTCACCATGTATCATTGTCCTCAGGCTCTTGACAGGGCAGCTTCCAGAATGTCAGCAATGTCTCTCACACTCTAAGTTTTTTCCACTTGGTTAAAATAAGACCATTTAAAATAGACTCAATGGATATTCTTTATTTGTTAAAAATTGACCTTCATTCCACACTAGTCTACTCTGTTTAAAATCGTTGTATGCTGACCTAGCCATGTGTCAAACCACTGTAACCTTCAGCAATCTCAGAACACCTCTTCAAAATAAGCTAACACTAGGTGTTACTACACTCAATACCCCCATTAACTTACTGCTTTTAATGTTGTGCATTCTGTGAATTAAAATTGGCAGATTTAGGTCTGAATTAAACTCACTCTGTCTTCTTTGCATATTTTTAATCCAAATATATTCATAGCTGCTCATCTTCTTTTTCCTATTGTGTTAGCACCAATTTCATCACACATCCTTGATTTGCAACAGATAGGGAAGGATATTTTGTTTGAATACCATATGTTTGATTTTTACTTTAGCTAATTCATTTAAAAGTTCACAGGAAGCAATACAAAAATTTATCAACCTTTTTAAAAGTTAATTATTTTTTATTTATTTAAAGGGAAGAGTAACAGAGAGAGGGAGAGAGAGAGAGAGCGAGCGAACACTTTCATGTGCTGGTTTACTTCCCAAACGTTCACCAAAACGTTGGGCCTGTTGATACAGAAGAAATTTGAAACCCATGCAGAGCATTTTCATAATATATGCTTTTCATGAGCTCTTTGAACATCCCTCACACATCTTTATAAGTTCAAGCATGGAAGTGGACATATCACAAGAGCAGTTTAAACACGTGTATGGTTTCACTTTTTTCCTTCTCCATCCATCTAACAACTACCAGTTAATCATGTTTTAGAATATAGGTCAAGATTCATACTTTTACATAAAACTCTTCTGACCTAAGAATAACTACACATTACACTGTTCATGAGATGACTGCTGTCTTTATATCCATCTACCATGAAGATGATGATATTATAGATTATTTACACAAGAATTAACTTTCTATGCTACCTTAAACCTATGTGTGCAAGGAATCCCATTTTCTTATTGTCTAGCATAGGGCACAGTCAAAAGTAAACACTTATATATTGTTGATGAAAAAATGGATTATTAAATGAATGAATGACTTTCCCATCATGGTAAAGTACAACTACAGTATTATTTGAAGATAACAGTATTGAATATTGTTGATGGAAATATAGTCCTATAAATTCATAGAAATTTGCATATTTGAGCTACGCATTAGCACATAGCTTTTGTTTTTACACTGAATGTCATGAACTATAGAAATGATCCCTGAAAGTATAGTCTTTACACTGAATATAAATGGAGTTTTCCTGAGAAGAAGAGGCCATGAAACAGCTAAAGGAGAGTGGGAATATAAACACCAAAATGAACTTACCTTTTAATTCCGTTTTCAATTAACTTTTGAATCATCCATTGTATTTGTTCACTTGCATATCTATACCCATGATAGAGGCTGAAAGTTTATTTTTTTAATCCCTGTGTCTAGCAAAATATGTGACATAATAGGCATAGAGTAAATGCTTACAAGGAACAAAAGACTTTTGATAGTTTATGCAAGATATAATGAAAGAGCTGGCACTAGAATGAGATGTTGTTACTTCAGTTGAGTTTTTAAAAATTTATGTTGTCCTCTTTACATATACAAGATACTGATTTTAAAAATTACGACATTAGGGGCCGACTTGCAGTGCTGACATCCCATATGAGAGCCTGTTCGAGTTTTGGCTGCTCCACTTCTGATTCAGCTCTCTGCTATGGCCTGGGAAAGCAGTGAACATGGACCTAGTCCTTGGGCCCCTGCACTCACATGGGAGAGGTGGAAGAAGCTCCTGGCTGCCGGCTACTGATGGGTCCAGCTTTGACTGTTGCAGCCATTTGGGGAGTGAACCAACAGATGGAAGACCTCTCTCTTTCTGCCTCTGCCTCTCTGTAATTCTGCCTTTCAAATAAATAAATAAACCTTTTTTAAAAAGTATGACATTAAGTATGAACTGTGTTATTTGGTCATTAATTTGAGGTTTAGTAATTTAGACTGGGAGATGAGGACCAAAGAGTTTATATTTGTCAATTTTAACATATTCTTTGCTATCCCTCAGGATTATTTATGAAATGCCTAAAACACAGAAAAGATGGAAATTGGACCCCCAAACAGTTTTATCATGGGCTAGAGATCCTTATCCATTAATGAAAATCTTTAAATGTAAAACATGACATTACCTGAGCTGTTTTCCGATCACATTTTTAGATGCATTTATAAACACTTAGGAATACAATGCTCTCCAGTTTTTGGAATCAGTTTCTTTATTTGAATCCTGCTTTCATAAATGGCTTTCATTTATTCTCAGCCATGTACCCTTGGCTTGTGGTGATATTTATAATGAGTCAATCAGCAAAGGTGACTGACTGAATTGATTTATGCCAGATGGACCTATCTCCTTCACATAAAAATTGCATGAACTCCATAAATCTAAGTTCTAAAGGTGTTAGCCAGCTTTGATGAAAGCAGAGATGTTCACCTACAAGGAGTGTGCAATGCCGTTCTCCTGTTATTTTTATTCTGTAAAGAGCAAGAAGACTTCTAAAATGTGGCTAATAATGCTTTCTATCCCATCCTGGTGTTCATTTGTTTTATATGGTTTCCACATTTTAAACATTATATTTTTAAATGTGTCGTGTGATTGTTAATGTAAAGGGAGTCTCAGAACTGAATAAATCAGCAGGTGCGCATAAGATGACTGTTATCAAGCATTCGCTATAAACTTGTATTGAAGTGGGTGATTTGCAATTTCATTTATTTTCATAAAAATTTCCTATAAATATTAAAATGGTTAATGTCATTTAATATTTGAAGAAACTGAGACAGTAGACAAACATAGCAAACTGTTTACAATCATACGACAGGCGATGACTGGGACAAATATTTACACCTTTATTTAAAGTCTAATTCCAGAGTCAAAGTATTTGACCACTAGACTTCAGCACCTCTTACCTTATGAAGTCAAAACACTGTAGTGGTTAAAGGTGATGTAACATACCTGTTACTAAATTTTTTAAAAAAATTATTTATTTATTTGGAAGTCAGAGTTACACAGAGAGAGAAGGAGAGTCAGAGAGAGAGAGAGGTCTTCCATCCACTGGTTCACTGCCCAGTTGGCCACACTGGCCTCTGCTGCACCGATCCAAAGTCAGGAGCCAGGAGCCCCTTCCAGATCTCCCACACAGGAGAGCTGGAATGGAAGTGGTGCAGTCGGGATTCAAACCAGCAACCATATGGGATGCTGGCACTGCAGGCGATGGCTTTACCCATTATGCCGCAGAGCAGGTCCCCATGTTAATAAAATTTTAAGAGATCATTTAAATAGTCAGTGAGATAAAGCATGTATATATGAGAAGTGAAGAAAATAGGAAAATACTGAAACAATGTAGGCAAAACATAAAAAGGAAGTGCACTATGACAGTGGAGTTATGCGGAAGTTTCTAACTAGAATTTTCTTACTAATGATAAAGAAGTATTACTTCTATGTTTAAATTTTGTTTTCTGTCAGAGCCATGTAATAATCATGAATAATTAAAGGAGTATTTAATTGCAGCTGTCAATACTAGGAACTTCTTCCATGTAGCCATAGCACATAATGCAGACATAAAAGATAAAATACAATCTATTCTGACTCATGAAATCTCAGGGAATATTACTTGTAGCAGTTTACAAAATATTCAATCTCAAAAATATTATATATGAGTTTTGGTAATTATTAAAATATTTTGTCTTCCAATATTAGTCATTAATATCTTACTACAACTAATTAGTCTTAAGATTCTGTAGCAATTAAGTTAAAATATATACGGACATAGACATAAAAATAAGTACACACACGTACACACATACACAAACATATATGGTTCCCTTATGACCCATTTTCTGCTAGATCTTAATTACATAAAATCCTAAAATAGCATTTAAAGGCCCTGAAATGTTGTCCTGTATTTATTTTCCAGATAGCTAAATAGGGTATTTTAAGGCCATACTTGTTTTCCCTAATTTTAGCAGGTATCATAAAAATGCCTCTATGAAATTATTGTTTAAATATAAGAACAGTTTTAGGGGCCTGAACCGTGGCTCACTTGGTTAATCCTCTGCCTACGGCGCAGGCATCCCATATAGATGCCGGGTTCTAGTTCCAGTTGCTCCTTTTCTAGGCCAGCTCTCTGCTGTGGCCCGGGAGGGCAGTGGAGGATGGCCCAGGTGCTTGGGCCCTGCACCTGCATGGCAGACCAGGAGGAAGCACCTGGCTCCTGGCTTCAGATCGGCGCAGTGCTGGCCATAGAGGCCATTTAGGGGGTGAACCAATGGAAGGAAGACCTTTCTCTCTGTCTCTCTCTCTCTCACTGTCTATAACTCCACCTGTCAAAAAAAAAAAAAAAAAGAACAGTTTAAAATCTTTGATCTTTGTCTTGCAATAGTGAATGTAACAAATGTTAAAGTAGAAAACAAGCATGTTTCAGGCCAGCACTGCTGCCTATGATGATTAAGGTTGTGCATGGCATAACTTTAAGCAATGTCAATCACAGCATTGTACATGCAATATCCCTATGCTAAACCCAATCTCCATTAACACTGGTATGGGATGTTATGAAAAAAAGAAAATCAGAAAAAATTCTGAGATGCAAAATATACAAAAAAGGGTATAGATGACATGTTTTCATCTATCAGACTTAAACTTTCTTTTAAAGTTGCTTTTTACATAGGGAAACATTGTTCTGCTTAATATTATTGCAGATTTTGTAAAATTGAAAACTCATCTCTGTACATAGATCCAGTGTGCAAAATATCTACTCATGTTAAGAGAATCAAGAAGAGATAAAATATTTTATGTTTCAAAGGAATACTGATATTGAATGCATTTTATTTCTACAATTTAAGCAACATGTAGTATTTCCCTTTCATTATTCATGCCATTAATATAGCTGTAATGAGAAATTAAAGGTGTTTTTACATTTGATTAGGAAAATATTAGACACTCTAATAATTATCTCTCAATTTAAATTCCCTAATAGAGATACGTTAGTTAAAAAAACTCAGTTTTACAAGACAGGTACCTTAAATTATTTGAGAAAAAGTTTTAATGCTTAGAGCTATATTCAAGAATAGCAAGAGTTTAATAGAGAAGAAAGTCACATATCTTACAGATCAAGCAGGATATAAACCACAAACATCATTTTATTGTAGTCATTCTGACAAAATTATAAGACAATCTATGGGCAAGTTAGAGGAGACAACATGAGTACATTATACCTCAATTTACACTACTCAACCACACATTTATGCCCTTTACATAATGTCTATGTATTGCATTGGTTGTTGATTGTTATCATTTTACTCGAGAACATGAAAGATTTATTTTAGACTAATATAAAAAGTATTTTATAATGTGCAGGAAGTAATTTATTATTTTTAATTCAATAGATGCAATTTTGAGATAACAAAATATTTTGACAAATTCTATATAGTTTTTCTTTTTTTGTTGTTTTGTTTACATTATTTCATTAAAAAAAATTGAAGCTCCCATACACATTAAATTTAAAATTAAGGAAATTTTGGTTTTTAAATATATTTGTTAAAAAATTTATTGCAGTGATTTTTTATAAGACGTATTTGCTGTTCATACAATCTAGTTTCAGTGTCCTGAGTACGTTCACTGGGATTCTACAAAGAGAAGAGTTAGTGATGTATGAGGGAAAATAAAATGTGATCTTATTTTACTGTGTTAAATAATTCCTGACAAAACAATGTGTTAAATCAACTCCACCTCCCTCCCTACAAAATAAATGTGACATGCTAGATAGTATTTCACTTTTTTTTCTTTCTTTTTTTTTTCTTTCTTTTTTTTTTTTTTTTTTTTTTTGCTTGGATGGCCTTCTTTCTAGTGTTTGGAGAAGTTAATTCATGGAATTATTCTCTTACAAATTCAAAATATATCATACTCCAAAATTATATTACAAGCAGGGAATCTTAATACAGCCTGACTAATTTACAACATTCTGTGGGTACCTTTTCTAAAATTTTATTAGTTTTACAGTTTTCATGTATTTCATATAAACAGATTTAAGAACATAGTGACACTTCTGCCCCAGGTTCCCTCTGGCCTATGCTCCAACACTTCCTCTTCTTCCCTCTCACATTCCCACTCCTAATTTCTACAAAGATCTATTTTCTGTTTACTTAATGATCATATAGTTAGCCCTACACTGAGTGAGTTCAACACATACTATGAAGAGAAAAACATAAAAAACAAAGAGCACTGTTCCTCAACAGAAGAGACAGGGCTGTAAAGAATCATTGAATTTCAAAATGTCCATTTCACTCCCATGCATTATATCTCAGCTGCTTGCTATCAGTTACCTCAGATCAGGGAAGATACATGATATTTGTTTTTTGGGGACTGGCTTATTTCACTAAGTACAATGGTTTCCAGTTGAGACCATCTTGGATTTCATTTTTTTTAACAGATCAGTAGTACTGAGAAATTGCATACCATAATTTCTTTATCCAGTCAATAGTTGATGGGCATCTGGGTTGATTCCATATCTTAGCTATTGTGAATTGTGCTGCAATTAACATGGGTGTACAATGAACTCTTTCATATAGTGATTACTTTCGGTTTGAGTAAATCCCCAGCAATGGGATGGCTGGACATTTTGGTAGGTCTATATTCAGATGTCTGAGGTATCTCCATACTGTCTTCTACAGTGGGTGCACACCAGATTACACTCCCACCAACAGTGGACTGGGGTACTGTTTCATTCTTGTTACACATTTACATATATATTTATTTTAATGGGGAAAATTTTAAAAATTGAAGGTAAATTTAAATTTGCTTGAGTTATTCCTACTCTCCATCCTTTAAAAAGAAAAACTACATTTAGAAGCAAGTGTTTAACCTAGTGACTAATACCCATGCCGCATATAAAAATGCCTGAGTTTGATTCCTGGCTGTTGCTCCTGACTCTAGCTTCCTGTCAATGCAGACCATGGAAGGAAACGGTAATGGCTACCTGCAACCCTTGCAGGAGATATCAGTTGCGTTTCTGGCTCCTGCTTCCAGTTCCTGGCTCTGCCACGGTCTGGCACTGACAAGCGTTCAAAGAATAAACCAGGGAATGGCATGGTGGCTTTCTTTGTCTTCTTCCTTCTCTCTTTCTCTCTCTCCCTCTCTATTCTCCCAGATTCTCACAATCTTTATACCTCTCAATAAATAAAAACTACTTAGTGGGTACTTTTAAAAATATAAATCAAATATTAATGTAAATGTACTATTGTAATATAGGCTATCCAAGACTTTGCTTAAATAACAGTGCCTTTCTTGTTACTTGGGTCTTTTCTTCATCTCTATGTGTTATTATAATTCCCAGCTCTACCACACCACACCTAAAACTTAGAAAAAATGGTGAATTCCTAAGATTTATGTACTAACCATGGAGAAAACAACTGTAATTGAAGTATTACATTCCATGATATTTACTTCATTCAAAGATAGTTGTAGCACTGTCCATACACTGGATATACAAAGACATTTCCTTTACTGATGCACTCAAAGTAAAAATAAGGACATGTTAAATATCAAGTACAAATTTGGCAAAGGCTTTGATATAAATATTCATATGACATGGAGAGAATTAGGAGATGGTATTAAAATCGAAATATAGAGTCAAGGTACAATTGGAAAGGTGTTGCAAATTCATTAGCTGAATTTATAAGGATGGATTGACTTTTTGCAAGACAATAATGTGTGGAGTAGTAGAGATGGAGGATGTCAGTGCCAAGGCACTACAGTAAAAAGAAATCATGTCAGACATCATTTTATTGAACTTGGAATTGTGGGTCTATAGAGCAGAAATACACACTTTGAATTGTGTCTATGAAGCTATAAAGATAGGATTATTTGGCTTAGAATTTTGAATTTTACCCACACTGATATGGAAAGTATTTTTGCTTAGTGAAATAAGCTATTCCCCAAAAGGTAGATATCATATGTTTTCCCTGATTCATAGTAACGAATATACAGAGCACAAAATAAATTCAACATATAGGAGTGAAACTGACATTCTAAGATTTGATTATTGTGATTAGCCTTGATATATACTCTTGAAGAACAGAGGTTTTTCTACTTAGTAATTGTTGAATTATTTTATTTAGTGGAGGGTTAAACTTGTGAATACAAAGTAAATTGAAAGTATGCCATGTAGGCCGGTGCCGCGGATCATTAGGCTAATCCTCCGCCTTGCAGTGCCGGCACACCGGGTTCTAGTCCCGGTTGGGGCGCCGGATTCTGTCCCGGTTGCCCCTCTTCCAGGCCAGCTCTCTGCTGTGGCCGAGGAGTGCAGTGGAGGATGGCCCAAGTACTTGGGCCCTGCACCCCATGGGAGACCAGGATAAGTAGCTGGCTCCTGCCATCAGATCAGCGCAGTGTGCTGGCCACAGTGCACCATCCACGGTGGCCACTGGAGGGTGAACCAACGGCAAAGGAAGACCTTTCTCTCTGTCTCTCTCTCTCACTGTCCACTCTGCCTGTCAAAAAAAAAAAAGTATGCCATGTAAAAATTAAAAGAAAAATAAAAAAGGAAGCAGGAGGGAGCATGGGGGTGAGAGAGGGAGGGATGGTAGGGTAAGAAATATACTCTAAAAATCATATATATGAAATACTGAAATTTACATAAGTATTAATAAAAATAAAAATAAAGAATTATGGAGAAAAGAGAAAGATAATTACATTTTCTGATTTTTTTGGAGGGGAACAATTGCTCTAGGAGCAGTGACATGAATTGGGTACCGGGTGATTTTAGGATGCTCTGAGATGTAGGTTCAGTGAGACATTAAGTATCTCAGATAAGAAACAATGAGGATCTGAATTAAGATACTGACTTTTGTGGTAATAGGGCCAAGAACTAATTTGAAAGGTTGGATCAATACTCTTCTTTTCTCAACAAAGAATGAAGCAAGAGAAAAGGTGTCTAGTGAAATTGGTTAATAGTCAGAAACCACTGTACAGGAGGAAAGATTCCTTTATGAATTAGTTGACACAAAGCAGGAGAAAGCATATTTGATGGGATAAATTAGGAGTGGTGTCTCAAGAATTGTGAGAGATGTCATTAATTTCATTCATTTTCTCTTAACAAAATCATTTATTGCAGTTGATAAGGGGTGAAGATGGGGATTACAGGATATTGGTAGCTTCTTTAAATGATCAATAAAATAATGACAAAAATGATATATTTGGGGATTGGTGAACACCTCTGAGGCCTCACTTCAATTAATTATTTTGTATGCTTTACTTTTTGTTTGCTTTTAAGTAAATGTAGTGCTGTGTAAATACTAACATATTCTAAAGGTTGGCCTACTATTATAGATTGTAAAATGTACATGGTGGTTACTGAATTGGAAGAAGTACAGAAATTATGAAGATAGAATTTTGGATAAATCATTCAGCATGCATTCATTCAATCTTATCGGCTCAGAATTACAGTATTCTATGCATTATATAGCAGAGGAAAATATGAACTTCAAGTACTGTAACTTCTTCTGGGGTGGATTCTTTGTGCTTATCAGAGAATTAGATAACTCTTGAAGTTATAATAATCATTTTCATCATCACAATTATTTCTAAAGTATTTGAGAATTCACTTTTATATTTTAGGCAATTACTTTACTTATTAGACCTATACTTACATTGCTATATATATAAAGTTCACTTTTATATTTTAGGCAATTACTTTACTTATTAGACCTATACTTAAATTGTTATATATATAAAGTACATGTTTACATATATGTGCATATATATATCATATATGAGAAACATTTTTATTTGCTAAATCATTATAAATTAACTGAAATATTATTGATTATATTGTATTAAAGCTAGAATATGACTTTCAGTAACTGCTTCTGTGATTGAACATAAATAGTTCTAAATGTTGCACTCTGCTCTCCATAGGTAGAAAGAATTACTATGCCAGCGCCGCGGCTCACTAGGCTAATCCTCCGCCTTGCGGCGCCGGCATACCGGGTTCTGGTCCTGGTTGGGGCGCCGGATTCTGTCCCGGTTGCCCCTCTTCCAGGCCAGCTCTCTGCTGTGGCCCGGGAGTGCAGTGGAGGATGGCCCAAGTGCTTGGGCCCTGCACCCCATGGGAGACCAGGAGAAGTACCTGGTTCCTGCCTTTGGATCAGCGCGGTGCGCCGGCCGCAGCGCGCCGGCCATGGCGGCCATTGGAGGGTGAACCAACAGCAAAGGCAGACTTTTCTCTCTGTCTCTCTCTCACTGTCCACTCTGCCTGTCAAAAAAATAATAATATTAAAAAAAGAATTACTACTTGGGGCCAGCATTGTGACATAATAAGTTAAGCATCTACCTGAAGTGCCAGCATCCCATATGGGAGCCAGTTCAAGTCCTAGCTGCTCCACTTCCAGTCCAGTTCCCTGCTGATGCCTGGGAAAGCGATAAAGCATGGTCCAAGTGCTTGGGACCTTGTGTCCATGTAGGAGAGCTGGAAGAAAATATTGGCTCCTGGCTTTGGATTGGCTCAGCTCCAGCCACTGTGGCCATTTGGAGAGTGAACCAGTGGGTGGAAAACCTCTCTTTCTGTCTCTCACACTTTCTCTCTATAGCTCTGCCTCTCAGTAAATGAATAAAATATTTAAAAAATAAAGAAAGAATTATCACTAAGTCATAAATTGTTATGGCTGCCTTGCACCAGATAGATTATTCGTTAATTTTCATTAGAAAAAATATTTATTGAAAACACAATTATTCTATTTTTCTTAAAATGTACCATGATATTCTCAAATTCATCACAATTAATACTTTAAACTTGAAATAGTTTAAAAGAAGTCATAATCTGACTGCAAATTCTGAATATAATTTTACATTTAATTATACTGTCAGTTTACATTTTAAAAAGATTTTTATTTATTTACTTGAAAATTAGAGTTACAATGAGAGATGCAGGAACAGAGGGTCTATATGTTGAGCTCAAATCTCTAGACATTATTTAGTAGAATGATTTCCAATCTGAGAATGTGTTTAAATTTTCTGTAACATTACAAGTATATATATGTGTGTGTGTGTGTGTGTGTGTGTGTATGCATGTGGGGGTTTGTGTTTAGTTCTAGTTACATAATTATATTTAATTTAAAATATATTGGGATCTTAGAACAATGTAATTTATCATGCAATTAATTTTTATAATAATAAGCATGAGGCTTTAGGAACTGACGTCATTTTATCAACATCAGACATATCAAAAAATAAAACAAGCATTCACCTTAGATCCTGTGATTACAGATAGATTTTGAAATATCTGAGTCTTTAAATGTATATTTAAATGACTAGATTTTTATTCCAAAATTCTATAATTGTGATACCAAATATTTCCTTTGTGGAAATTAAATTAACAATAGCATCTGTTTTCTAAAATAAAACAAATAATATACTCTTGGATCTAAAATATACTTTTATATAAAACTTTTTGTGAAAATCTACATTAATCATATTACGCTGGTGTGTCAAAGCATTTCTAAAGCCAGATTATATAATTATATAGTTATAATTGCTGTATTATAGTAATTTGCTAAAAATTCAATTAAAAAGCAAAAAAAAAATATGGTCCAGAAGGAAAATAGGCAAGGGATATAAAATAATTAAATTAAAAGATGTTCGAATTCATTCATATAAACAAAGATCTTACATAATATAAATGGTTTTTCACTCGTCTTTCATTTGGTGTCGGTTTTTCTTTAAAGCATATGCTCTTGGAATCTAACAAATGGCAAATTAATTAACAAGCATACTAAAATATGTTTATGCTGAACCAAAAGAAAAAATATTTAGTATGCACACGCATCCCAAGTGATCACTTTAAAATACGGGTTGACAATATAACCAAATTTCAGTCAGATTGCATTGAATAACTACAAAAGTCATTGGTACAAATGATTTGTAACTAGTACTTCTAATGTCAGAAACTTTTCTTTATGTTAACATAATTATACTGTTATTGCTGTCAATGGTGGCTGATCATTTAAAACAATCTTGTTCAAAAGTGTGAAGGCATCATTGATACTGAAATAATACAAATCTTCTAAGGGGGACTCAGTGCCAGGACATGTCACCTCTGAAGAAATGGAAACAGGAGCAAATTTAAAGGGACATCTCTGAAGAGCAGAGTGATAAATTATAAATTTATCTGAACAGAGTGTTGGTTTTTAAAGATCTTAAATATCCATTCTGGCTTTTCGTAACATTCCTAAACTATATATTCAGATTTCTTAGAATGAGTTAAGTCTTTCACCAGCCCCAGGCCACAATCATAATATGACACTGTATTTGATGTTAATTTAATTCTGAGAATGAAAAATTATCATTTTGAGGTGTATTGTTAACAAAAATCTCCAAAAACAAACTGTAAAAACAGAACAAATGTTCAGCTGTCTTTGTTTAAGGATTATAAATTACTTCTTGCTCAAATTATTACAGCAATTTTCTATAAAGCTTCCAAATTTTCCCTATTGCACTTCACTTTCTTTGCATGTGAACTCTTTGGAAGTAAAATTCTGATCATGTTACTTCCTTCTGTAGAAATCCCTACTTGTCTCACAGTTGCGCACAGGACATTTAATCAAAGTCATGGCATGACATTCAAGGTTCATTAAAGATGGTTTCCCCAATTCTATACCTTTGCAATCTCTTTTTTCTTAGTCTTTTTCAATTAGTCAATAAATCTGTTTGAGAAACATGTCAAATACACTATTTTTATGCTTACTCAACGTTCTCAAAATGCTTTGAAGTACTACATTGCTGTGGCCTCCTGCTGAGACGGCTTAATCCTGAGAGACCCTATAACTTGCTTCAGGTCTCTGAGACAGACTCATAGTTGTGTAAAAAGGTCCATCTTGTAATTTATCACACTAACTCGTGTAAGAACAAAATCTTTTTTATTTTGTAACAACAGGTTACACACTAAACCTTTACTCCTTGTCATGAATTTGGTCTCCATTACTGATTTTTTGCAACTTTGTCACATGGAAAGGCTAAGACTTTTTTAAAGGAATCAGTTATGGTTTAGGTTTTAAAAGGTCTTCTAACGCTTAATCTCTCTTCTTATATTTGAGTATAAAAAACAAGGAGCAGCCTAATGGCACATTCAGCACATTGCTGGGAAATCTCCTTTGCTATATATGAAAACTCTTGGTTTATGAATTCTGTTTTCAACAAAAGTGTGGTGTGAGTTTGCTAGTTTCCCTCTTCTACATAATTAGTGTCTCCCTTTCTTCAGTTTCTGATAGCATATTCGTCACTTCCTTCACTGTCGGCACCCTTAAGGTCCGTATTGTCTACCAACTGCCTGTCCAAAGCTTTTGTTGAAATGCTTTCTGCTGTCACTGTCAGGCTATGCAGTGTTCACCCAGCCTCCCACACAAGCTCCCCGCCCTATGCTGCAATTCCAAAGCCATTCCTAAATTTTAAAATATTTTGAAGGCAATTTCCCACTCTCACTACTAAAATGTGTATGTACTTCCTGTTAGTCCAAGCAAAATACCACAAACATTGTGATTTGAAACCATACAGATTGGCCCAAGCTGTGGCTCACTAGGCTAATCCTCCGCCTGCGGCGCCAGCACCCCGGGGTTCTAGTCCCGGTTGGGGCGCCAGATTCTGTCCCAGTTGCTCCTCTTCTAGTCCAGCTCTCTGCTGTGGCCTGGGAAGGCAGTGGAGGATGGCCCAAGTACTTGGACCCTGTACCTGCTTGAGAGACCAGGAGAAGCACCTGGCTCCTGGCTTCAGACTGGCACAGTGCACTGCCCTTAACAGCTATTTGGGGGGTGAACCAACGGAAGGAAGACCTTTTTCTCTCTCTCTCTCCCTCACTGTCTAACTCTGCCTATCAAAAAACAAAAACAAACAAACAAAAAAGCTCCAGGCCCAGGGTTGCCCTTCAGGAAAAAAAAAAAAAAAAAAAAAAAAAAAAAAGCCATACAGATTTATTATTCCACAATTCCTTGCTTCAACAGCCCAAAGCCAATTAACTGTATTGTCTGCTCATGGTCTCATAAGGCTGAAATTGCCTGCCAGTTGTGTTTTTAGCTGGATACTGGGCTATGATAGCATGACAGTTATTAGCAGATTCATTTTCTTACGGCTTTATGCTCTCCCTCTTTTTTTCTAGGGCCATTTTCAACAGATGAAGACCACTCTAGACTTCTTACCTCTTAGCCCTCTCTCCAACATGGAAGTCTGCCCCTTTCAGGCCAGCACAAGTGTATCGGCTGCTCTTCAAAATCTCTGATTCCTTCTAACTCTGATTTATAGAACTATTTGTACTCTAATTTTCCCTCAAGTAATGTTATTGATGTCTGATTTATGTATACAAATACATGAAATTTGTTGTGTTTGGGAATGAGTGAACATCTATGACACAGTCACTACCATCAAGGATATAAACAAATCCATCACCTTCTCAAGTTTTCTCCCATCTCCTTTACTATTATTATCAATGCCACAGCTCTTTATGGTAAGAATTCTTAAGGTAGACCTACCTTCTCAGAAAATTTCAAAGGAGTGTTGTCAGCTATTCCACTATAGCAGATCACCAGAAATTATTTATCATAGACCCAGCACCTGGTCTCAGTGGGTCCTCTGCCACATATTCATTCTGCGTGCACACCAGCAGTTGGTCATCTCTGCAATTTATTTTTCTTGAATAAATTCTTTTTGGCTGTGTGTGCCCATCCTGTCTCTTCTCTGTTCTCCCCTCCTCCTTACAAGGATAACAACTTAACCATGCACAAAAAATATCTCACTTTTATACCTCTTCTACACTTTATATTGTCATGTTACATTTTATTTTTATAATATGTATTCATTAACAAATTATGTTAAGTGCAATTATTTGTAATGCTTTTGTCTTTTACTTTTATTCTAAAGTTAAAAGTGATTTATTCATCATTATAATATTATAGTAATCTAGGCTTGACTATCCACAAATTTACCAGTGAATATTATATCTTGATTAGTTTTCCTGCTATCATCTTTTTGTTTCAACTTGAAGAAATCCCTTTAGTACTCTTTGGAAAGCAAGTTATGTAATTACATCAAAAGATGCACCTGATTATGCTTGTTTCACTTAGAATAATTATTGTTCAGGATTTACTCAAAGTTAACTGATTTTAGACCTTAATTGCATGTAAAAATCCCATCTAGCTATATAACAATATAAATCCATGGTATAATATTCCATGTTATTCATTATTCACAACCAACTCAGGGGGAGTGGTTTAGAGAGAATATGCACATCAGGGTAGGAGCTTTAAGGCCCAGATTAGAATTTTGCCTACCACACAGAATTTTGCACTTTTAATGAAAGAGCAGAACCAGCACAGTTCAAATCTAGGATGGATGTCTGGTTCCTGATATCCTGATCTTAACTACTGTTTAGTTTTGCCAATGTCAAACACAAATAAACTTACCCAAAAATGTGTTCTGTCTCCTTTAGATTCTCTAGGTTTTCCAACATTCATTTTTTCTCTTTCTATTATTACGCTTCTAAATCATTTTTTACCTTCTCAAAATATACAAATGGTATTGTCTCATTGTATTTCCAGAGTGACTCAAATGCCATTTTTCCTCTTAATATTTTTATCTCTCTCTTATATGAGAAAAAATCTCCTGAGGGCCACTGTTATGGAATAGTGTTTAAAGCCACGGCCTACAACGCTGGCATTCCATATTAGAGCACAGGTTCAAGACTCGATGCTCCAATTCCAGTCCATCTCCCTGTTAATGTGCTTGGGAAAGCAGTGAGGGATGGCCCAAGTGCTTGAGTTCCCACATTGGAGACCCAGAGGAAGCTCCTGGCTCCTGGCTTCAGCCTGGCCTGCCCCAGCCACTGTGACCATTTGGAGAGTGAATCAGTGGATGGAAGACCTCTCTGTGTGTGTGTCTTTCTGTCTCACTCCCTGTAACTCTGCCTTTATGTCTCAGATCTGGAACCTAAGGAATCCAAAATCAATATCCCGACACATTTAATGTCAGTGGGACCCCTCTTCTTGGCCTATACATGGCTGCCTTCCAGCTGTATCCTCACCCAATGGAGAAAGAGAAAGGGATCTGATTTCTGTTCTTCTATAAGGGGACTAATCCTTTATGAGGCCTTCACTCTTATATTATCTAAGAGGGTTATTGTTCTCTGTTTTTATAATATGTGTTCTACCTGATTCACAAGATGGAGAAACTTTCTATTTACAGAGATCAAATAAAAATGTTGGCTTCCTAGTTATTTCATTTCTAGCCACATCAAGATTAATGAACTTTTACCATACATCTGTACTCATGAAGCTAGTCCACTATCTACTTTGAGTCTGTTATCCCTATGTTAACTTTGAGTCTGTCATGCCCACCTTGCTGTTGTTGGTTAACTACTTAGCCCTTACTACTCTAGTATCTAATTATTCCTGTTACATTTAGATTTTCTAAGTGAGAGGCCTCTGTTCCCACTGTAAGTTCTAGTCTACAGGAAAAATAATTACAAAGCTCTTCAAGGACCCTCAGCCTCCCCTCAAAAATTTATTTCTAAAGCTTTAATAAAAGATGTCTTCTGGATCCATCTAGTGTGATGAGTAGGTTTTAAAAGAGAAGCCTCTGTCTACATGATAATTTCCACAAACTTTTGAATCCTTTCTTTTATGTTAAACCAGTTCATTGATGGTGGGCAATCTTTTGATCCATGTTTCAGTTTATCAACCAAACTGCTAGAGTTTCAACTTCCTGAGTTTCAGTATTAAATGCAGAATCTGCACTTAGTGAGCCTATATCAATACATCTGACCCACTGTAACTTTATAATTCCTTCACCATTACTCAGTCTACCAACTCAGATGCTGATCTTTTAGAAACACTATCAACAGATGCAAGCAAGAAAATGGTTTTTTCTCCTGTCCGGCCATCCCTTAGCCAGGTCAACCTGATATAAAATTGATTAAAAAATGAGAAAATAGCTTTTTTTTCCCAGCTAATTTGTCTATCCATTACTTCTTTACCAGTTATAGCCTTAACTCATTCCCATTTCTCCTATACACTAGAATGAAATCAAGCTATGTGTTCATGGCCTCATTCTCACTTTTTGATTGTACCCAATACAGAAAACAAACAAATAAAGCAAGTAAACAAAACCTGTTCCCTTGAATTCACTCCTAAATGACGTACCAAAGACTAAGTCCTTTCAAAAGAAGCATTGACGAATTTCTCACTGAGATTCCTTCAACTGTTAATGTCTCTCAAGAATTTATTGAACTCTTCTTATTGCAGAAAGTAACAAAATCAAATGGTCCTGGTCATTTTAATAGAGTGTATTGACACTGAAGTATAAATACCTTATTATAAATAACACCTGATTACATAAAATTTTGGCTAATATAGAAATAATTAAGTCATTTCTAAATTCCCCAATTAATAATGTTATATAATGAAATAATTAACTATTTAAAAGGATGTCATGTGGGCCGGCCCTGTAGCTCACTAAGTTAATCCTCCACCTGTCGCGCCAGCATCCCATATGGGTGCCGGGTACTAGTCTCGGTTGTTCCTCTTCTAGTCTAGCTCTCTGCTGTGGCCCAGGGGGCAGTGGAGGATGGCCCAGGTGCTTGGGCCCCTATACCCACATGGGAGACCAGGAAGAAGCACCTGGCTCCTGGCTTTGCATTAGTGCAGCGCAGCCTTAGTGGCCATTTGGGGAGTGAACCAAAAGAAGGAAGACCCTTCTCTCTGTCTCTCTCTCTCACTGTCTGTAACGCTGTCAAATAATAATAATAAAAAAAAGAATGTCATGTGACATTGAAAAATTTCACAACATAAATAAAACATCTGGATAAAGCAAACCTGTTTTTCTTTTTATTCTTTTTTGAAGTTTACCCTAAAAATGATTTATCAATGTTCATTTAAAAATAATGAATATTCTCTTCCATTTTAATCTAAGTCCTTGAAGATTATACCTAAGCTCCTTTTGAAGAAGCTATAAAATAAAACAAGCCAATTCAAAAAAAAAATATTGCAGTAGAGGCTATTGGAAAACATATTGTCCTGTGAAAAATATTTTCTTTAAAAAATTCTAGTAGCTAAGACATTAAACTGACACAAACAAATACTTTATTTGTCTCAAGTGTCCAAATAAACTATAGAAAAAATCAATTTTGGCTAAACAAAGAACAGATGGTAAATAATGTGATTACATTAAAATGACTATGATAGTAGTAACCACATAAAAATAAGCATTGGGTTGCATTTTGTCAAGTCTGAATGTTGCAGGCTAGAGAAAAGAATGATCATGAGGGAATGAGAGTAAGTCTCACATAATTTCTTTTTATTACCCTCAGAGAAACCAGCATTATTATTATTACAAGCAGATGAATAAAATAGAACTCTACGATAAGTCATAATGAAAGATCATTTTGAGAAAACATTAACATTGTCATTTTCTTTGAAAAGCTTGAATGTAAATGAAAACAAAGAATGCCTAATAAATATTTTAAATGAACAGGTTATTTAGTTACCTGTACACAAAAGATCTATTATCCAATGGCTTAATTGACTCTGTGTGTGTGTTTTTAACAGCCTAGTGTATTGCTGCAAGTGTTCTTTTTGAGAATTTAAATTGTATTCCTTATTGTCTTGTGTTTTGATCCAAACTCACCAATGTCTCACAAATCTAAGGAGAAAAAAACGCTATTTCTCAGTGGAGTGAAATGAATACAGGACAGAATACTGTCTCAATATTTATAAAAATATGCTTTTTATATTCTCATGATTGAAAGATTATTGGGGCTGAAAATTTTATGAAATTTTTAGTTATCTTAGGTAGTCAAAACTTTCACATTTTACATACTTTATATCAAACTGGTACTATATTGCTATGCTTCTGAGATTCTTATAACTTTGAAGAAGATCAACATTTTCTATTTTGCTTTACAGTAAAAGAAGAAGTAGAAAAAGAAGAAGGTAGGATGAGGCAGAAGAAACATATAATACAGAGAATAGAGACTAATGAAGTATTTTCCTTTATTAAAGCATAAAAATAAACCCATTAGTAATCCTTGTGTAAGTGCAACCATTTATGTCTTGTATTAAATGCTAAATTTATGTCTTTGTTAAATAAGAACCTAATAACCAGCAAAAGAAACATAAGAATGAACATCTTCAATGCATTTACAATATAAAATATTTGATACTTGCAACTTAAAACTTACAGTATCAATAGAACATTAAATACCTCATACCAGTCCAAGGCATTATATATCTGATTATAGTGATGAAGAAAATGTAAGAAAAGAAGTTAGCTACCTTAACAAACTTAAGTGAGAAAACAAAAGTTATACCTTTTTTTCACAATTTGGTCACAGAAATCAACTCTTTTCTTATTTATTTCTTTTCCTGTTTAAAGTAAGAACCATTTATTTGTTTTTGCTTTCCTTTCTATAATGTATACTTTCCAATTGCTGTTTCTAAAAGTAATTTCCTTAGTTATTTTTTGAAAAAAACTTTATTTCCAATAATTTAGATTAACAATTTCTCTTTAGTGCTTTGTAAAAATCTCTCTATATATATACATTTTCATTTTTCTTTTGAAAAACAGAGTGACAAGCCGGCGCCGTGGCTCAATAGGCTAATCCTCCACCTTGCGGCGCCGGCACACCGGGTTCTAGTCCCGGTCGGGGCGCCGGATTCTGTCCCGGTTGCCCCTCTTCCAGGCCAGCCCTCTGCTATGGCCAGGGAGTGCAGTGGAGGATGGCCCAGGTGCTTGGGCCCTGCACCCCATGGGAGACCAGGAAAAAGCACCTGGATCCTGGCTCCTGCCATCGGATCAGCGCGGTGCGCCGGCTGCAGCGGCGGCCATTGGAGGGTGAACCAACGGCAAAGGAAGACCTTTCTCTCTCTGTCTCTCTCTCTGTCCACTCTGCCTATCAAAAAAATAAAAAAAAAAAAAAAAAAAAAAAAAAAAAAGAAAAACAGAGTGACAGAGAAAGGGAGGCAGGGAGGGAGAGGGAGGGAAAGAGACAAGGATATCCTTTATCTGTACTTCACCAAAAGTGTACAACAGCCAGGACTGGGCCAGGCTGAAGCCAAGAGCCTGGAACTCCATACAGGTTTCCTATATCAGCGACAAAGACCCAAGGTCTTCAACCATCATCACTTCCAGGATCTGCATTAGCAGAAGGCATTTGGCAAATGGAGTAGCCAGGACTAGAACCAGGCACAAGGATATGGGGTAAGGACACCCAAATCTGTGCCGTAAGCCTCTGTACTACATGGGCTATCTGTATACATCTGTTACTTTTATTTCTACTTTTTTGCATCTCACTAATTTATTTCTGGAAATTTTTATCTCCAGAAATAATGCCTTTATTTTATGACTTTCCACATAATTCCAATTATCACTGCAAAGCTTTTTTGTACCTTTTATTTGAAATGTCTATTTCTTTGACTTTTCTTGTTCATTCAGAATGATCATAATGACAAAAATTAGCTATTTCACTCAACAACAAAGGCAGAATAAAAAAAACCTGTTTATTAATCTTTACTTCAATACAATGAAACACTCTTCAGATATAAATATCCCAAGTTTCAAATTAACCTACTGAGAGATGTTTAATTTTAATATATTAAAGTCTTTGTGATCCATATTAAAATAATCAATTAAGGCACAGATACCTAGCATAGTATGCAATTGCTGTGATAGGGACATCTCTCCTGGCATTACATTTATTTAATTGGAGGAAGAAGATATGAGAAACCATAAAGTGTTATTTCTTACTGACTGAATATCTTTTACAGTTTGGCTAGGAAGCTTGCTCTGTGGCCTTCTATCTCCATGTTATGGGCTGAATGAACAGCTATAAGCAGGAACTTTGCAGAGAGAAAATACACACTCACACAAACTGGCAATTCAATCTGATTTCTAGAACTTTCACAAGAAGAGTCACACTTTTGTGAGAAATCACATTTTATTATCTAAAACAAGTTGTAGGCCTTTGTAATTTCAATAGGCAGAGGAATATAATTCCAAGACTGCCAAAAAGATATTTTGAAATACATGTTACATAGAAACTACTTTTAGCTTTGAATTACATCTTCCATTATTAAAAATTCCTTGACATGAAGCAATTATTATGTCTAATTTTTTTCTGTACAAACCTAAGTAATAATGTTTAAGGCATTTCATATGAAAATATTCCCTAAAACATGCTCTTTCCTTTTTAAGTTATAATACATGGTGGGGCTTGTTCTGTGGCTCAGTGGGTTAATGCCCTGGCCTGAAGCACCAGCATCCCATAAGGGCGCCGGTTCAAAACCCAGCTGCTCCACTTCCCACCCAGCTCTCTGCTGTGGCCTGGGAAAGCAGTGGAGATGGCCCAAGTCCTTGACCCCTGTACCTACATGGGAGACCCGGAAGAAGCTCCTGGCTCCTGGCTTAGGATCAGCGCAGCTCTGGCTGTTGCGGCCAATTGAGGAGTGAACCATCTGATGGAAGAGGTCTCTATCTCTCTGCTTCTCCTCTCTCTATGTAACTCTGTCTTTCAAATAAATAAATAAATCTAAACAAAATTAAAAATAAAGTTTAATACATGATTACTTTAAAAATATTTTCAGAGATACCAATAATATAAATGGGAACAAAGGTTGCTCACAATCACAAAACAAATTAAAGATGTTTTCTCTGATATTTCACAGCTAATACAGAATATCAAAAAATATATAGGAGTTAAATGGACACCTTGTGATATGGTTGTCATTTTTAGCTCTTGTTTATATTCTTGTGAAACTGTGATCTTCCTGCTTTTTACTTATATATTATTGTTAGTGGTAAATTAAGACTGTGATTATAAAGTGAATTAAAATTATATATTTCCAAAAGCAAAAAGAAGAAAAGAAAAAAAAAAAGGTTCTAGCCTAAGTCCCTGTGCCAGTTTTCATGACCTGGGGCCACCAGCAAGTAAATGATTAACCCAAGCAGGCTCAACCTTTCCCAGGCCCTGAGCTGAGGCCAGAAGTCTTAGCATAACCCATGCAGGTGAGTGGGTGTCAGAGCAGGGCATACAGGGGGCCCTGACCTTGGCTCTTAATGACTGTGATTTCTTTTTTTTTTTTTTTTTTTTTTTTTGACAGGCAGAGTGGACAGTGAGAGAGAGAGACAGAGAGAAAGGTCTCCCTTTTGCCGTTGGTTCACCCTCCAGTGGCTGCCGCGGCTGGCGTGCTGCAGCCGGCACACTGCGCTGATCTGATGGCAGGAGCCAGGTGCTTCTCCTGGTCTCCCATGGGGTGCAGAGCCCAAGCACCTGGGCCATCCTCCACTGCACTCCCTGGCCACAGCAGAGAGCTGGCCTGGAAGAGGGGCAACCGGGACAGAATCCGTTGCCCCGACCGGGACTAGAACCCGGTGTGCCGGTGCCGCAAGGCAGAGGATTAGCCTAGTGAGCCGTGGCGCCGGCCCATGACTTTGATTTCTACAGCTAAAGCCAAGTGTTTTCAGATAACCCATGCATTGTGTCTTCTGGTTTAAGACTTTCAAAATATTTTGTGTTTGTGAAGAATTTGTGTGAAAATCAACTTCCTTTTCACCAAAAAAAGTTATTATTTATTTGAAAAGTAGTTACATAGACAGAGAGAGAGGGGGGCAGGGGTGGGGGAAAGAGAGAGAGAGAGAGAGAGAGAATCTTCCAGCTGCTGGTTCACTCCCTAAATGGCCAAAATGATCAGGACTGGGCCAGAGCAAAGCCAGGAGCCTTGAGCTTCCTCTGGGTCTCCCATGTGAGTGCTGGGGCCCAGGCACTTGGGCCATCTTCCACTGGTTTCCAGGAGCATTAGCAGGGAGCTGGATGAGATTTGGAGCAGCCAGGACTTGAACCAGTGGCCATATTGGATGCCAGTGCTGCAGATAGCAGCTTTAACTGGTATACCACAGTACCAGCCCCTTCTTTCTTTTTGAGTAATGTAGTATGAAAAACATACAGACCATTAAATGTCAAAATCAATAAGATAGGCACCAGGATTTAGAGGTCAAATACAATATGTGTTTATTGAAATATACAAGTGTAACTGTGTACATACTTTTATAAAGTGCTCTGAATAAATCTTTCCATGCCTGAATACACACACACACACACACACACACACACAAAGACTGATGTTAAAAATTTGGTACATAGAGGCCAGCGCTGTGGCATAGTAGGCTGTCTCTACTGTGGCGTCGGCATTCCATCTGGGTGGCAATTCGTGTCCCAGTGGTGGCTCCTCTTCTGAGATAACTCTCTGCCTATGACCTGGGAAAGCACTGGAAGATGACCCAAGTGCTTGGGCTCCTGCACCAACATGGGAAACTCTCAAGAAACTCCTGGTTTTGATTAGGCCCAGCTCCCCCAGCCCTTGCGGCCATTTGGGAAGTGAACCAGGGGATGGAGGACCTTTCACTCTCTCTCTCTCACTCAAATAAATAAATAAAATCTGTAAAAAACAATTTGGCACATAACCATGAAAGTTTTATGACAAATGTATTTTTTCATATATGTTTTCTTTATGAGTCCAGACTCTGCAGAATTTTTATGTGCTATATTTATATGACATCTATCCACACTGCATAGGATTCTCTTAATAGCATATAATAGCTAAGCTTTGCCATATAGATTTTTCATAATGACAAATTAGACAGTAATGAAAAATCTAAAATCTCATATTTTAATATTAATAGTTTGAATAACTTGAAGTAAAATTGATGATAGAATGTATGCATCACTTTAATGTAAGTTATATATCTAAATTATTCTTCTATAAGCTTATGGTAATTTACTGTCTAAAGGCAGTGGGAACATTGCCCAATGCCCAATACCCTGCAACTACTAGCCATTTTCACTTTTTTAAGACAATTTGGGAAACTCGTGTAGTTTTTAAAAATATGCTGGATATAATCTTCTGTTATATTGAACATGACTTTAAATTCATAAAATTTCCAAAATCATGTTTCACTAACTGGTAATATTTTATCTAGCATTCATCTGTGTTGGTTACCTATAACTTTGTAAAAACACAATGCAGGTTTTATATCTATTGTTAGCATTGAATTCTTACAAAATTAAAACTGTGAGTATTGGCTCATTCATCTTTATATCTCTAGCACCCAGCACACTGACAAGTATATTATAGGTAAGTAATAAATTATTGTGACTGAATATAAATAGTTTGAAGAATTCTAGTTTAAAAAATGGATTATAGATTCATCACAATGCATCTGAAGAGACATGTTATATATCCATATATAACTCAACAATTTAATGCTACTGAATTATGGAAGCTTAGCAGCAATAAACCATTTGGAAAGATGAATACATTCTGTATCACTAATTAAATGCAATATAAGGAATCTATTTATTAACTGTTGTATCATGCAAAAACCTTAAAAGAAAACCAAAATGAAAGGTTTTTTAGATCTCAGTTGAATGAGATTCAAAAATAGCTAGGATTTTCTTAGAATTGTATCTATGATATGACCATATTGAATCTGTTCTCTTTGTAGTAATATCACATTAACATGAAAAAAGATATTTGATGGCTTATAAAAGTAGATAGGACAAACAACTAAAGTCCCAATGAAAGTAAAAAAAAAAAAATGGCTATTTTAGGAATATTGGTAATGATTGCTAAATACTCAACAAACCTTTAATTTTACTTGTCCAAAGCCTATGATTATGTATTATCACTTGGACCTTCTTCAATACTGTGTCTACTATCTAGAAAAGCAACTGTGAATAGCTGATCACGTGAGTATGCTTTTTAAAAGGCAGGGGAATCACACAATGAATAAAATTCTCAGACTTGTGTCTTCAGACTCAAATAATCAGATTAACCAAAATTTATTTATTTAGTGAGTTATTCATTTGCTCATTTATTTATTTATTTATTTTAATGTAGAATTGTTCTGAGTGGCTGATTCCATAACTATGCGATGATTCCATAACTATGCATACTTGAAAATTTTCCCCCATGATTGATCCAGATTCACTGAAAACTTTTGAGTTAATTGTTTACCTGGAGACATTTAATTCTTCAAACATCACATTGAAAAAATAATAAACATCCTATCTCAGTCTTCTCTCACTGGAGCTGGACATGAGGTTGTGGCTAATGAGGAGGCTGGAAGACAGCAGTGGTTGCAGGACATTGTTGATACTTGGACATCTTTATTACTGGAATCCAGAGGTCCTCTGTAGATTAAGAAATTCCACTAGGAAAAATATGATAGGAAGAGGTAATATGTTCCCCCACCACCCACACCAGGTTAAGGGGCCAGTCTATTATACAGGGAGTGCCTGCACACCTGTGCAGGGCTGCTTCCCAGAACGGGCATCCGTGAGTCCACTTCTGTGTGATCCTATGTGATTTCTATGAGCAGCTTTCTCCGAATCTCACCTGTTCTTCTTGGGCTTAGACCTTCCAGCCTGGGAGCCATCATCCACCCTCTCTCTTCTCTTTCAAGAAAGCCATTACCGATTTTCTTGCTGACATTTTTTGCTCCTCAAGTGGTGCCAAGTTTTGCTGCATCCTAGCCTTTGGAGACCAAACACATTCCCACCATCTTTTTGCTAACTTTGATGCCTTTGGCAATAGTCCCAGATATTCCACATTTGGAAGATTTCTTTTTATTTGCCAAGCCCCAGTTCAGAGGTAGCCAATACCCACATGCTACAGCAAGGTTACTCCACTGTCGCCAACAGGACAGTTCCACAAGTAGCTTTGGACCAACTCAGTTATCCACTCTTTGTTACTTGCTGTCTAAAGAATAACTGCAAAATAGGCTTTGTATTCATCACCCTGAGATTCAGAGGAACTGACTCGAACAGACCCAGCTCTGTTTCAGCCCCCAAAAAATAAGATGTCCATGCTTTATGTGACTCCCAGGTATAACATCTAGGAGGGTAACGTTTCAGGGTCACTCAGCTGCAGTGCAAGTATAGAACTAACAGCCAAGACGCCATCATTCCAAGCAGCTTTCCTGAGCTTTGGGGAACTGGCTTGAGATGAATGCTAGGTCTCTGCCCCTTTCATCCTTTTTGAAAGTATCTTATACAACTTTTCTCAGAAGTGTGTGTTTTGTCTTATCAGACTCAAGCAAGTTGGTAACTGGTAACACTCATTCACTGTCCATAATGGAGCTCCTCTTAAACCTGCCAAACCATCAGTTAGGCTCTCAGCTTCCCAGTCCTTGGCACTGGAATGGCAGCTGGAGATATCTCTTTCAGCATCTTTAGGATGGCTTGCCAGGTTCCCACACTCCAATATCGTGTAAGTGGAGGCAGCAACAGTACAGAGCTTGCCTTTGGAACCATTACCAACCCTTTTCATAGAACCTGATGCTCAGTTTTGGCTGCCTTCCATCAACCTGCTCAGACTAATAGTGGTTTGGCCACAGGGCCCAGTTATGGGATGGGTAGTGGCTGGGCCTGACTTCCTCAGGCTGTGCCAATAAAGAGGCTTTTGGTGGCTCTATCCCACCACTGGAGCTTGTGCCTCAGCAACAGAGTGGTCCTTACTATAGGGACTTATGATCAGCCTAGCTGGGGCAGAGACCAGTGAGCTGGTCAACCAAGTCCCTACCAGCTCCTTCATAACTGTATTCTAAAGCCATTTTCCTTCAATCCCCTAATTGCAAAGTTATTCTTACAGTCCTGTGCCCTGAGCGACACCTTCTCTGTTCTCTGGGTCTCCACAGGTCCCTAGAGCTGTACTAACCGCTTGCCTGTTTGCAGTTCTGTGGATGTGAGACAACAGGCCTTGTGCTGCAGGACAGGAATCTTGAGGATGATGTAGATGCTAATGCTTTGGTTGGTGTTTACAAATACAATGTCAGCTTCCTGGTTTCCTCTGCACCCTCCTCCCCCAGACCTCATCCACACAGGAAACCCAGGAGGAGTGAAGGTAGGACCTGGCTTGGAAGAAAGAAGGTGCTGTATTCTTTTAAAATTATTAGGATGAAAATAATCCCCTCCCTCTTCTGTCCTTAGCATACACAGGACTCTCCTCACTGCAAGCTTCTAGGGCAGAAGAAGCTGTGGGTACAAACTAACCAGCATTCCCGTGACGGATCATCTCTTACACCACACACCTTTTCTTCCCTCTTCCACCAGGGGAAGGAGACCTTCTACTGTGTGCTTCCTAAGCTCTCTCTTTCATCGTGGTTACTCAGGATAATAAGTTTTATCTAAATACTTACACATTACCAATTTCTGCCATGAACTTTAGTTAGCTGGTAATGTCATGACTGAATACCACTGTTGTATATTTAAACAGAGAATTTTCTTTAATATAGCCTATTAAACACGTACATACAAGCAGATACAAAGATCATTCCATTGATCTTTCAATTTATTTTTCTTTGTTTCTATTTCATTTATTTCTCTTCTGATTCTTTTTCTTCTTTCCTTCAATAGCAGCTTTGTTTGAGGTAAGCACTAACTACTATAAACTTCCCTCGTAATGTTTGTTCTTCTCGCCCTTTGGCTAAATTCAAGTGTTGGTTCTTCTGTGTCTCATAAATTTCTATTTCATTAGCTTCATGAATATGTTAATTTCCTTATTGATTTCTTCAATGTCTCATTGTTCATTCAAGAGCAAGTTGTTTAGTCATTGCATATTGTGTAATTTCTTTTTTCTTTTGTTATTAATTTCTGGTTTTAATCCATTACAAATATAGAAGACACATAATCTGATTTTAAGGTTTTTGAAATTGTTGGGGATTGTTTTGTGGCTTAGCAGGTGGTCTAGCCTAAAGAATGTTTCATATGCTGAAGAAAAGAATGCATAGTCTACAGCTGTTTGATGGAATGTTTTGTAAATATCTTCCAGATCCATTTGGCCAAAAATGTAATTTAACTCTGATATTTCTTGTTTTTTTTTTTTTTCTTTTTGATCTGGATAATCTGTTGATTGATCAAACAAGGGTGTTGAATTTCCTTACTGCCATAGTATTGGAGATTATCTCTCACTTTGTAGGTCATAATATATATTCCAAAAAAATTTGGTGTACTGGCAAATACCCTGGAATTAGAATTTTTGTATCTTCTTGTTGACTGATTTCTTTTTTTTTAAATAGATCTTTTTTATTTATTTATTTGACAGATAGAGCTAGACAGTGAGAGAGAGAGACAGAGAGAAAGATCTTCCTTCCATTGGTTCACCCCCAAAATGGCCGACACGATCAGTGCTGCACTGATCCAAGTCAGGAGCCAGGTGCTTCCTCCTGGTCACCCATGCGGGTGCAGGGCCCAAGCACTTGGGTCATCCTCCACTGCCTTCCAAGGCCACAGCAGAGAGCTGGACTGGAAGAGGAGCAACCGGGACTAGAACCCATTGCCCATATGAGATGCCGGCACTGCAGGCAAAGGATTAACCAAGTGAGCCATGGCGCCAGCCTGACTGATTTCTTGATCACTATTTAGAGTCTATCTTCTTTTCTTACTGTTTTAGTCTGTTGTATGTATAGATACTTCTGTTTGCTTTTCATTTCTGTGTGAAATATCTTCCTTTCATATTCAATCTATGTGTCTTTTTAATAGTGAAATGTATTTTTATAGTCAGCATATCAATCATTTTTAAAATCAGTTCTTCCAGACCATATCTTTTAAATGTAACCCATTTACACTAAATATTATCTTTGATAAGCAATGCTTTAATCTTGTCATTAAATTTTTTATCCATTTGTTTTGAACATGCTTTGTTCTATTTGTAGTGATTTTTTATTGTTTCACATATTTTCATTCTAACTCTTTTTTTTTTTTTTTTTTGACAGGCAGAGTTAGATAGAGAGAGAGAGACAGAGAGAAAGGTCTTCCTTTGCCGTTGGTTCACCCACCAAATGGCCACCACTGCCGGCGTTGCACCGATCCGAAGCCAGGAGCCAGGTGCTTCTCCTGGTCTCCCATGCGGGTGCAGGGCCCAAGCACTTGGACCATCCTCCACTGCCTTCCTGGGGCCACAGCAGAGAGCTGGACTAGAAGAGGAGCAACCGGGGCCAACTGGGACTAGAACCTATGGTGCGGGCACCACAGGCGGAGGATTAGCCAAGTGAGCCGCGGCACCGGTCCTAACTCTTTCTTTTACTTATGTATATAGAACTCACAAACATATATTTTTCTAAGCCTTGTCTGGTATTCACAAATTCCATCAGCCTTTGCTTATCTTGGAAAGTCTTACTTTCTCATTAATTTATGAATAGTTCACTGAGTAAAGTATTCTTAGTTGGCAGTTATTTTCTTCTGGAACTTTAAATATATAATTCTATTCCCTCCTGGCCTTTAAGGTTTCCATTGAAAAATCTATTAAGCTAATGTTGGTTCACTTAATAGTCACCTGACACTTTCCTCTCATAAATTTTAGAATTTTCTCTTTGGGTTGAACTTTTTTGAGCTTAACTATAATGTTTTGCTATGAGAATCTTTTTCTGGTCATATGTACTTCTATCTGATGGGCCTCTTTATAGTTTGATGTTCACATCATTCTCCAAATTGCAGATATTTTCTTTTTTTAAGGTTTTTTTTTTTTAATTTACTTGAAAGGCAAAGTTACAGAGAGAGAGGAGGAGAGAGGTCTTCCATCCAATGGTTTACACCCCAAATGGCCACAACAGCTGTGGCTGGGCCAGGATGAAGCCAGGAACCAGGAGCCCCTTCTGGGTCTGCCACATGAGTACAGGAGCCCAAGTACTTGGGTTATTTTCCACTGCTTTCTCAGGTGCATTAGGAGGAAGATGGATTGGAAATGGAGCAGACAGGACTCGACCCAGTGCCCTTATGGGATGCTAGCCCTGCAGGCAGTGGCCCAAACATCTACCCCAGAGCACCAGCCCCATTTTCAGCTAATATATCATTGAATAGATTTCCTATATCTCCATTAATCTATTTATCCCCAGGAATCCCCATAATCTGAGTATTTCCTCATTTAATGGTGCATTCAGGTATTAGGGGCCATCTCCATACTTTTGTGTCTTTGTGTGTGTGTGTGTGTGTGTGTGTAACTTGAATATTTCAAATGATCTGTCTTCAAATTCAGAGTTTCTTTCTTCTGCTTGATCTAGTCTGTTATTGAGGCTTTCAACTGTATTATTTGACTCATTGTGTTCTCCATTTCCCAGATTTCTATTTGGTTGCTTTCTGAACCACTTTGCTGAATTTCTTATTCATATCATGTATTGTTTTCCTAATTATTTCAACTGTCTCCATACTATTGTATGTCTGAACTTTACAAATATTATTTTGGATACTTTGTCAGATGTTTAATCAATCTCTCTTCTTTGGGGAGTTTATTTTTAAAGCACTATTGTATTGCTTTGTGGATGTCATATTGCCTTGCTTTTTCATGCACCCCAAGTCTCTAATTGGGTATTTGCATGTTTGGTGCATTATTTGCTTCTATCCCTTATAACAAGTGGATATCCTGGTAAAGGATTCTTCCCCTGAAGATATGTTTTCTGGTACTATTTTTGGCTTTACTTGTGGTTGGAGACTATAGGCTAGTCTCTTCATATATTCTTCCACTTACATTAGTAGCTTCAACGAGGAGAGTATGGGATGTTCCTCTCAGTCCCCATAGCCTCATGAGTCTTTGAAGCAGCCCTTGGGCATAGTCCAGTGTCATTGCAGTACCCCCCCCCCCCAGTCCACTATGTCTGGAGTTGGAAGATTGCTAGCCTGAAGGCCTGGAGGTAGTTCTTTCAGGTACCCACATTGATAGCAGTGTGGTCAGGGCCATGATACCACAATTTCCATATCCAGTGTTAACCATTGGTTTGTATACAATGTCTTGACATCCACTATCTTTTCGTTTCCCCAAGCATAAAATTACCCTCTCTAGGTTACACTGCTTGATTTGTGGGAAGGGATTGAGTGAACAGTCTTGTGACCACCTAATGCCACAATGCCAGATCATATCCAGAGCTCACATTCCCCAAAGACCAGTATAGCATGGAGTGTGACAAACCACACTTCACTGTTGGATGCCTACTAATCAAGTGGGTTGGTAGCTTGAGTTTGCTACAGACAACCACAGGTGATGTTGACCAAGAAATAATTTCAATTGACTGGGGCCATAGTTCTCCACTTAAGACCAGGACAGGCTTCATCCACAAACAGTGACAAGAAGACTATGCAGTGATGACTTTAGAAGACTGCAAAATGGTCTTGTACTCACTTTAGTGCCCTACTTCCTGGAGTCTTATTCTTTGCTGTCTACCTCCAGTGGAGGAAGGATGGTAAAGGTATTTGCTAGGCTACCCAGGCTGACACAAATTTAGGTTGCACCTGATTCTCACAGCTATAGGGTTGTGCACTGTCCTCTAGATGCACACCTAGCCTGAGAGAGTCTGGGGTTAATGGAAGCCGAAACACTTATGCACCCTGTCAGGGATCATTCTGGATTAGATCTGCAGACTGTGTCTGTGAGCATAGGGATAGAGGCCTTTGGGCTTTTTCTGATGCTACCTCTCACCATAGTAGCACCAAGTCTGAATTTCAAGACACAATCTTAACCTCACTTTCTTTCCCTACTCTCCTGAAACAGGAGTCTTACTCTGCTTGCTACTGGAGGTTGGAGGAGGAGTGTGGCTGGTACGATTCTTTGGCCACCTAGAATGACTAATCTAGGTTATACCTGGTCTCTCATTCAGTCCTGCATGATCTTTGTGGCACATGCCTGGCCTGCCTGAAGCAGACTGAATGAAAAAATCCAAAATAAATTTCCCCTACCTATTGCTGGGGCCAATTTACAGGATGTATCTATGAGCACTGTCCTAAGGATAGAGGCCTTCGAGCTTTTTCTCTGCAAATCTAGCTCTGAGAAGAAATTCCCAAGATCATGTTCCCACCCTACTCATGAATGGCTTGCTCTGCTGTCTGCTGGAGGTTGGAAGAGAGGTGGTAGAAACGGTCATTTTTCTTCCAAGATTGTACCAAGTTGGGTTGGCCCTGGGCCTTGCAGTCACTGAGTGATACACAGTCCCAAGGTATATACCAAGCCTGCACAATCCAAGCAGTGATGTAGGCTAAAATGAATCTGTCCCATAGGGCACCTGTCTCTGACACTGGCACTGAGCTTCAAGGCAAAGCAGAAGTTTATTTTCTTACCCTAATTTTCAGTGACTAGAGACTTGTTCTGTTATATGCCAGTGAATGGGAGGGGTGTGGTGATGAATCCTTTACCATAATCTCTGCAGGTACTGGCCTGGAAACTGAGGCCATGGGGACCTGACCAATTTTATGTTTCACCATAGCAAGCCTGTTATTAAGTTTCAGATTTAAGGTCTGGCCTTTATTCTCTTTCCCTTCCCCAAGTGAGAAGCTTCTTGTTCCATACTGTACTACCTGGGGTTAGGGGTGTGATAACATGAAAGCTTTTTTCCTCCTGACTTACTCAATACCCCTTTTTATTATTATTTCAAAACTAGGCATGGTGCTCTTCCACCTGGCTTCCTCTGTTCCTGTGAAGGTGACTTGGCTTCAAGTTGGTTTCCCTGTAAAGAGATTGTTGGAGGATTTTACTCAGCTGCCATATCTCCTCAACTCCTTCATTTTCAGGGATATATTCTTATACTATTTGTGTACTGATTTTCCATCTACTTGTCTAATTCTACATCACATTTGTTCAAATCTTTTATGTGTGTGCATATGTGCTTGTAATTAATGATTTCTGCTTGCACTTTTATCCACCTAATAGTACGTACTGGAAAGCATTTAAAAAACTTGGATGAGATTGTATTTGTAAACTTTTCTTACATGGAAGGGATTTTGAGATCATTTTTTGAAATGAATCTTTGCCTAACAACATAAAATAAAATAAAATATTTATCATTTTTCCCAAAAAGTTTAATGGCTTTAGAATTCAACTTTGAGTCCAAGATCCATTTTGAGTTAATTTTTTACATAGTATGAAGTTGATCTTTTAAATAAAGGTATCCAAAGGTATCTAAAGGAATCTAAAGTTATCTTTTTAAATAAAGGTACCTAAGTATCAGACCCATTTATTAAAAAGACTTCTTTTTCTACTGAGTTCCCTCTGCAAAATTCAAAGAAGAATCAGTTTTCCCAATATATGTAGGTATATATCTACATTTTCTTTTCTTTTTTCTTGATTTGTCAAACCGTATTTCTTGGTTACCATAGCTTTATAGTGAGTTTCAAAATCAGTGTGAATTCTCCAATTTATTTCTTCTTTTCCAATATTGATTTACGTATTGGCTTACCTTTCCCTTTAACATATATTTGGAAGGAATTTGCTGGAAAATACCTTATGGAATTATGATTGGGATTATATTGACTTTTCAGGCTCATCGGTAAGATAGACTGATCTTGGAGAATACTTGCCAGTCTGGCAGAGGCTTTTGATCTTAATCATCAGCATAAGGTAATGCTAATGCTAATCAAAAGGAGACAGAGAAGAATGTGTTTGGAATGTGTGGCCCAAAGAGTACCTCCCAGTGTATCACTGCTAGAGTTTGGGAGTGCAGGAATCAAAACCTGAGATGCTTATTGTGACCAGGCCCTCTTATCCCTGGGGAGTAAGGAGCTGGGCCTCCTCAAAACATAAGCCTCCCGAGCCATCCAAAGTGCCAGCTGACAGTGGGCAGAATCTGGAATGGATAATACAACAGAGAGATGATAAACACCATTACATTTAACTGCCAGCTACTGGAAATGAGTTTGTAGTTTGTCTCAACATTCTTCCTCATGTAAACTTCCACCGATACAAGACAAAACAGAATATTCCTGAACTCAATTTACTCTATGAAGTATAGCTATACAGACATTAGAGTAGTAGTTCCTATAGTATATTACATATATCCCCCTTTAAATATTGAATGAGTATCCCTTTTGCTAATGATTTGCCACCTGGATTTTCACAGTTGTAATTTTCCCTGGGAATTGCTCTCAGTCACAAGATGTGCCTGCATGATAGTCTCCTCCCCAGAGGTGGCCTCCATTGAAAGATAAAAGGCGGCCCCCTTGCCTCACTTTTGAGTATAGCTGAATGGGTCAGATGGAAGACTTGGCTATGAATACATGACAGTTTTACCTCTTTTCTTTGTTTTTGCATGTACCTCTGTTGCATATATTCACACACAGTTCTTATTCCTTCATGCATCTTCCAATAACGCTTCCCACATTTCTTGATTTGAGAGGCTGTTTTCCAGGAAATTAAGCCTGAAATAGTCTTTGCCTCACAGGTGTTTTAAGGAGTAATTCAGAGAAGTGATAGCACATCCTCTAGCACAGGAACCATGAAAGACGTAGTAACTAATATCACTATGCATCATATGCAAGGATTTAAATTGTTTGCTGCAAAATAAACTTTTTAGATTTCATTTCCATAAACTTTTTGAATCCCTTTAATATTATTTCTCTCATTATTCCAATGATGAAACTGGCACTTAGAGAATTTTAAACAGTGTATCCAATGGCTTAGAATTAATTCACTAGATACGGTGTCAACAAAGTTTTTCTATAAAAGATCATTCATAAATATTTTAGGTTTTGTGGTCCACAGCATCTGTCACACCAGCATTTCAAATAGTTTATTGTCTTCTAAAATAGTAAAACCAGGAGTAGGCATTTATTCTAGTGTTTAAAATATATTCCTCCAATATCAGAATATCTGACTCCAGTTTCTTGTCTCTATAGACCCTGGGAGAGAGCAGTGATGGTTCAAGTTTCTGCCTAACATGTAACAGGCTTCCACTGAATTTCTGGCTCCTAGTTTTTCCCTATGCCAGCTTTAACCATTATGAGAATATGAAGAGTGAATCAGGTGATGGGAACTGTCTTACCTGAATCTCTCTCTCCCTCTCAAGACTCTCAAATAAATAATTGAAAAACTCAAAATCATTCTAAATTCTCAGACCAGACACAAATAAGTAGCAGGCTGAAGTTGTCCTATGGACCATATAAATGACCCTTGTCACAGATTGATTTTTTGTGTGTGTCTGTGTCTACTTGTTATGGTAGTGAACCTAAGTCTCATGCCCTAATGCTTTTGACATAGATTTTATCAAGTACTAGAATATCACCTTCAATTTGAAGTTCCTTTGGAAATATTAGATCATTAATTTGAGAGAGTCACATATAGGTAAAGCCAGAGTCAAAATCCTGAGTTAAAAAAAACCTCAGATTGCCATTATAGCTAATATCTGAATGCCAACCTCAATTCCAAGATCTTCACAGGAACCAACAGGCCTTTATCAAATACAGTAAAATCCAATCTATCATTGACCCTAGAAAAACTGCAGCACAAGTTTGCCATTACAAGAAAATTGGAAGGCCACAAGCACTGTGAACCCTTGTGAAGCCACAACACTGATCAAGCACCACTTTAATTTAGAAGATTCACAGCCTCTACTCCCTTGAGGAGCCCCGGCAATGAGTGATAGCTGCCTAACTTCATGCTCTGTGCATTTCAGATGAACTTCCACTTTCTTCAACCACCTGTGTCAATGACTGGCACACTATACATCCACACAGTGAACCCAATTTGGTGGGTTCTATAGTAAGTCCTCCAACCAGGTTTGAGGGTGTTCTACAGCAACAGACCATAGAAGAGAAATTTCTAACCTAATATTCAGTTCTTTGTACAGAAACTCTTGCTGTCTCCAAAAATTAAAACTAAGAATCCTGTTGTGTTGCCTTTTACTTATTATTTTAAAGATAAAATATTCAAGTTGAAATGATGTAATGTAAAATTTTAGTTCTTAAGGTTAATATTAAAACATCAAACATTAAAGTAGGGAAGTAATTTTCTTTAAAAAAGAGGAGATGTAAATCTTTTCAAAAAGCATTTATTTGTATCTGAAAAGTAGAGAGACAGAGAGAGGCAGACAGATAGGCACACAAGCAAAGTTCTACCACCCGCTGGCTGACTCCCCAGGCATCTCCAGCAGCCACAGTTAGGCAAGGCCAGAGAAAAGAGCTGAGAGCTCAGTCCAGGTCTCCTATGTAGATGGTAGGGGTCCTACTATTTAAGCCATCCCTGGTCTCCCAAGGTATGCCTTAATGGGAAACCAGACTAGAGAGCCAGAGTTGGGACCCAAACCTAGACTCTGAAATGTGATTCGGGCATCCCAGAATCATCATAACTGCTATGCCAAATGTCTGCCCCAGAAGCATAAATCTTCATTCTGGTGTTTTTTTTTTTTTTTGACAGGCAGAGTGGACAGTGAGAGAGAGAGACAGAGAGAAATGCCGCTGCGGCCAGCGCATTGTGCTGACTCGAAAGCAGGAGTCAGGTGCTTCTCCTGGTCTCCCATGCGGGTGCAGGGCCCAAGCACTTGGGCCATCCTCCACTGTATTTCCTGGCCACAGCAGAGGGCTGGCCTGGAAGAGGGGCAACCGGGACAGAATCCGTTGCCCAGACCGGGACTAGAACCTGGTGTGCCGGTGCCGCAAGGCAGAGGATTAGCCTATTGAGCCACGGCGCCGGCCCGAAGCATAAATCTTAATATGGACTGTTCTGGGTATTAAGATGTTTTCATTTAACTGAGAAATATCTTGATACTGAAAAATATAATTTTATGTCTACACAGAGATAGGCTTTTCATCAGAAAAATCAGTAGTTCTTCAAATTAAATGTCTCTAGTAGCATTTTCAATTAGCAATAACATTCTGTAAGTGTCCCATTAGATCTCAGTTAAATCTTTATTTGAAACACTAAGCATGATGGAATGTCAGGTAGGTAAGATGTAATATTCACAGTTTAAAGATTCCTACTTGACACAAAGGAGTAATTTTATGTTCAGAAAACCAAATTTTATTTTATGGGTCTACTCTGTGCCACTCTGTATTTATTGCTAATTGATACATAGTAAACCAAAAGTATGATGAAGTGGATATCACCAATGAGAAAGGCAAATACACAGACAATTTTTTTCTTAAGTAACACATTTAACATATATAGAATGAAACCCAATTTTTCCGTTATATTGTAGTTTATATGTATTTATCTTTTTAAGTATACATTGATTTAATGATACTATATATTTCATATAGACAATTTTCCAGATTTCATATTTGCAGTGTCTATGGGGTTAGTTTTTGGGTTACTCATCCTTACATATGACTTCTAGATAACCCCACTCTTTTATTAAAAGTTTAATTTATGCATTTTTATTTATTTTAACACCAGAGAGAGAGAGAGAGATGTGAGGGATATCTTCCATTCATTTTGCTACCAGATACTATCTTGTGACTGAAATGACAATAAGAATTCACTGTTGAGTTAGTTGATATAGGAAAAAAAGAAAAGAGAGCAAGAGACAAAAGATAAAGAGTAACCAAAGGTACATATTTGCAGAACAGCTAACAAGTGTGGTTACTGTGGTTAATTGGCAGACGAAAATTAGTTCCCAATGAGTTAGTTGATCTGATTCCAGAGATGTCTAGAGGAATTGCCTAAAGAATGAGAGGTATAGTTCACTAACAGAAGTAACAGGTTGAAGGATGGACCAGGATGGGCTGTGTTGAAAAATAAAATCGCTTCACATTTTCTGTTTATCCATTTGCAGATTTTTATTAAAAATTCATTAATATAAAGGGAACAGGTTTTATGCATTCCATGTCAGCTTTTTAAATAAACAGATGTTTTAGAGAAGAATAAAAACACAATATAGCAATCTAAATCGCTAGTAAAAACTCAAAAAATTTAAGGTGGTATCTGAAAGAAGGTATTCTAAGAATATTAATGAGTTTGTATCACAGCAATGCAAACCAAGCCAAAAATAACGTGAGGGTCATCTTGAAAAAAATGGTCACTGGACAATGTGGAGTGAATCTTGATTATATTCATGAGAAACAACACAGTTTTAAATAGATTTATCCTTGTGAAAAAAAGTGCCATCCCATAGTCAAAGGGTAGATGAAAGATCAAGAAGATGGAGCAAGATGGTGGCTGAAGAAGATACGAAAGATCACCTCACATGCACTTATTTGAACAGCTGTCTGTGCACAAATAACCTTTACAAGAGCTAAGGAGGTCAAGTGTGAGATCAGTTTCAGTATCACAATAAGAAACAATACATTGAAGAAGGCAGAAAAAAGCGTTGCTGCATCACCCTTCCCCAAGCTTCAGGAACGGTAGCTCCAAAGTTCCACCTGGGGAAGACAGCCGGAATCATTTGCAGATCTTCCCCTTGAAAGTTAGTGCCTCGATACAAGCAGTCCTGCACTCCGAGCCTTTGTACCTTCCTTAGCCAACTGACCAAGAAACTTATTCCACCACCCTTTTCTTATCTCCATCAATCAGTAAATAAAGACTCTAGGTACTGAAGAATGTGGTGGGAGAGTCAGTACATGACTTTGCTTTATACTGCCACAAGGAGGACCAGCACTGATAAGACCCAAAGACCTATATCCCTAGACCAGAGCTCACTGACAGTTTTTAGTAGCTCATTCAGAACACACCGACTGTGGATTTATGACAAACCTGGGTAGAGATACCTCTAGTGCTGATACAGCAGCAACACAGTAACAGCAGAGTTGTGGCAGACCTCCATGGGCATTACATAGTGCTGAAATAAGACATATGTCCACAGACTCAGAGCAGCTAAGAAGTCTGCGTAGAATTTCTGGAAAGTAGGTAGTAGGTACAAACAAATCCACACTACAGAAACTGGAATTAGTTCCCAGTCCATCAATGTGCACACGGCACTGCAGTCCAACAGGCATCAGAAACTTTCAGGGAACCTGACCTCTTCTAATGAACAAAAGAAAGTGTCAGGAAACTAGACAGCAACTGAACATGCAAATTTCAAGATACAGAATTTAAAATAGTTGTTTTAAGGAAACAATGATATTTGGAAAAAAAAACAGAGAAAAGATTCATAATTCTAATAGAGAAAATTAACAGAGATGGAAGATACTGAAAAAATCAAATACAAATTCTTATGTTGAGAAATACATGAAGTCAAATTAAAAATTCAATACAAGGCACCAGAAACAGAATTGGTCAAATAGGAGAAATAATTATTGAGGTTAAGTAGAAGCTATCTGAAAATTTGCGGAGAATTAAAAAAGTAAAAGAATGAAGGCGAATGATCAAGGTTTAAACAAGCAAATATCTGAGTTACTGGAGTTCCAGAAGAGCTGGAGAAGGCCAAAGGCAAAGAAAGTGTGCTCAAAGAAATGGCAACAAATGATTTCAAAATGCCCGGATACCAAAAGGTGAAAGATCACCGGTTGGATTCAACACAACAAGTCTACCTAAAGGCATCAATAAAGCTTTCCAAGGTGAGGAGAGGATTCTCAAAGCTGCAGGACTAAAACACCAAGTAAAAAAAAGACTGACCCCACTCACCTGATGCCAGACTTCTCAGCAGGAACAGTGCAAGCCAGGGAAGAATGGGATGAGACTTCCACAGCACTGAAGGGGATAGAGAAAAACAAATAATACCCCTTCAGCCACTAATACTGTACTCAGAAAAGTTATCCTTTAGATGTGAAGAGACAAAGATGCTCCCAGATGAACCAATGCTGAATAAATTTAACACCTGCAGACCAATGCTACAAGATATACTAAAAATGGGTTTCTTCAAACTAAAACACTACAAAATAAAAAGAAATTATCAGAAGATACAAAACTTATTGAATAAAAAGCCTAGAAATAAAGCCATGAAAGTTTAACTGACTGATCATTGGAAAATTTGCTAACAATATGAGTTGGATAAAGGACCATCTTTCTAATAGATGGAACTCAGGAAATTGGATACTGTCATATAGAAAAATGAAATTAGACTCTCATTTTCCATCATGTATGAAAATGAACTCAAAATGGAATAAGCATCTAAAGTAAGACCGGAAACAATAAAATTATTATAAGAAAAATAAGGGAAATGGTTAACAGTTAAGGGACATTGTAAATCATAAGCATTTTATGGATAAAATCTCCAAAGCACAGTAAATAAAAGCAACAACAGACATCGAGTTTTGTCAAACTCAAAAAGTCCTGTATAACAAATGAAGCAAACCATAACAAAAAATGAAAATAAACCCACAGAATAGAAGAATATATTTGCAAACTATATGTCTAACAATGAATTAATAACAAGCAATATAAGGAATTCAACTGAATATCAAAAGAACAAATGACCCAATTATAAAATATGCAATAGAGTAAAATAGTGAGTTTTTTCTAAATGAAGACATACAAATGGCCAACAAGTACATAAAAAAAGAAAAACATTCAACATCATTAATCATCAGAGCTATGCAAATGAAAACTGGAGTGAAATATCCCCTCGAACCAGTTAGAAAGGTCTTTATCAAAAAGACCAAGATAATAAGAGCTGTCAAGGCTATGGAGAGAAGGGAACCCTTGCACACTGTTAGTGTGAATGTAAATTAATACAGCCATCAAGGAAACAGTTTAGGTATTCCTTGAAAAATTATAAATAGCAACTCCATTACTTGGTAAATATCCAAAGAAAATGAAATCCACCTGTCAAAGAGATATATGTATTTCCAATAAGAAGTGCAAATAGCTTAAGTGTAGCAGCTGCTGAATGCATGAAAAAGTATGATATATATATACATAATGGCATACTACTTACCCATGAAGGGGATGGGATCTTATCATTTAGCACAACGTGGATGTCATTATATTAAGTGAAATAAGCCAGACACAAAAAGACAACTACAGCAGCATCTAACTTATGAGAAATTGAAAAAAAAAAAAAGAATCTCATATCAGTTGAGAATAAAATAATGGTTATCATTGACTAAGGAGAGTGAAGGATAGAAGGAGAATTAAGTTTGGGGAAAAAATGAAACTGATAAGAGATTTCTTGACTTCGAATTCCTTTAGGCAGAGGGAGGTTGATGGAGCTGCATAACTGCAAATTTGACATATTTATTATCCAAAAGGAAATATCTCTCAAAGGATAGAGGAACCCTGAGGACAGAGCCAACAGCTGAGGAAATTAATAAATTTGAGAGTCACAACCAGATATAAAGTTTTAGAAAACTGCCAATATCTGATGAACATTTCTATTAACCAATCATACCAGGTGTTTATCATCTTCCCCTCTTTTAGTGGTAGTTTCTATTGTGTTTACTCATTCCTATCTCCCAAAGTCTGCTGGACGTGTGAGGGACAGAAATCATTCTTTCTTATTTCCTAAGATTTTAGATCAAGAAGAACAACTGTTGAGGAGCCTGATTAAAAGAACTTCATCTTTATCTTAATCAGAGAAAAGATCACGATAGCATAGAATTGGAGCTTAATGCTGTTTTGGCTGAAACTTTATTGGTTATAGGAGTATTTTGCGTGTGTTGACTAAAGGGAACACTATGGTTGATGAAATATTGCCACAAATTCTTTGAAGCTCTTCACTGGAAAAGATGAGGTCTATTTATCCAGGCTTTGAATTTGGGCTGAACTTGTGAATTGACTTAAACAATAACATTTGATAAAAAGACATTGGAAGTCCCAAAGTTTTACAATGTGTCAGGAGCCCTTATTCTATCCACCACCACTTGGAATGCTGACTTGAGACTTCCATATAAGGATTCTGGTTTAAATCATTTGAGGAGAAGAGGCTGTACGGATAGGAAATAAGGAATGCCAGCCAAGAATCAGTGTCAAATGCCAGATCAATAAATGAGGACATTCTATCCCTTCTGATCACCTTTCTGAAATCAATGGCAAAAGTGAGCCCTTGTGAAATCTGCAAAGGAATCACTCAGGGAACCTACAGACTCAAACAAGTAATAAGCCATAAACTGTCTGCAGCCACTAAGTCACAGATCATTTTCATGCAGCAATGTATAACTGATGCACTTGTGCATTAAATAAATTACTAGATAATTTTAATAGTTTTAATGTCAGTATCTATAAATTCAATACATTTGCTTTTTTAATTTAATATTTACTTACTGAAAATTCCTTTTTAAGATCATCTGAAGTTGGGTTTCCAAAAGATTTTTATAATTAATACATTAAACTTCATTTATCTATCTAAATAAATATCTCTCTCTATATATATTTATATAATGCTCACCAAGGTTTAAAGAAGTGCATTTATACAAAATAACTTACAAAGATAAAGCTTGAGCTAGTAAAAATAGAGAAACCAAATATTTAATTTCACAAAGAACAAAGACATCCATCACTCTCAATATTATTTTTTATATGTGTAGACTTATCCATGGGGAGTATTTTTTAACGGAGTAATTCACCAAAACATATTTTCTATAGCTTCCTTTGGATCACTGACACTATGTACATTATTAGGCACGTGAAAATACTTTGATTTCATCAGATAAACAAAAATATATAAAGAAGACCTTAGGTAAGTGCCAAATTTCATCTCTCCTGTGAACTAAATTGGTTTAAAGATAGCAAAAATTACTCTGTTTTGCAGTAATGCATTTGAACGGTGAGTGTCTTGGTTTTGCAAGCAGAGGAAGGTCTTACATATTAAAAATAGTATGCTAATGAAATGACAAGACTATATTTGGGGAAGAAGCTTAGAAAACGTACAAACAATCAAAATGCATCTTTACAGGGCCTGTGCTGTGGCGCAGCGGGTTATTGCCCTGACCTGAAGCACCATCATCCCATACAGGCATCGGGTTCAAGAGACCTGGCTGCTCCACTTCCGATCCAGCTCTCTGCTATGGTCTGGGAAAGCAGTAAAAGGTGGCCCAAGTTCTTGGGGCCCTGTACCCACGTGGAAGACCTGGAAGAAACTCCTGGTTCCTGGCTTTGGATCAGCACAGCTCCGGCCATTGCAGCCAACTGGGGCGTGAACCATAGAATGGAAGACCCCTCTCTCCCTTTCTCTCTCTCTGCCTCTTCTCTCTCTGTGTAACTCTTTCAAAGAAATAAATAAATCTTAAAAAAATACATCTTTACAATCACCCTTCTTTGTATATCCCGCCCTTTCCAACTGAAAGCAAAATAATTCACTGAAAAAAATGCAATCTGTATTCCACAAAGGATATTGAGTGTTGGAAAGGAGCAGAACAAGCCTACACCCTTTATCTGGGTATTTCCACCAACCTCATGCAAATATCTTGCAGTGTTGAAAAAAATAAAAGAGAAAAGAATAAAAACTATCTACTTTCATCTTTATTAATCACAATCTCAGGAGGTGTTGTAAAATCTGTGCAATATTAAAATTTTGATCAATATTGTGTCATTGCAAAGTTCATATACAGGGAATGGAAAAAGCGAGGTTCTGTGAGTGCCTTGTAACTTCATTAGCTGCACAAATCCCATCATGCCTGTTTGATGAATAATCATGCATAACTTTAGACAAGTCCTAAAATTCTCTGAAAATTACTTTTCATCTGTTAAAAGATGACTTGAAATTAGAAGATCTTTATGAAATTTTCTAGTACAGAAATCCCAAGGATGCAGGTCTGACTTAAATTCAAGAACAATTTTCTAATGAAGAAAACCCTCATTGTTTAAATGGAGGTTTCTTGTAATTCTGTATAAGCTCCTGAAAAAATGTGACCCTAGGTAACTGCCCTTCCTCCATTAGTCTGATGAGATTGCCTGCCATTTCACCCAAATAGGCAATGGTGTGCAATCATATAAAGATGTTTTTGCCTATGACTGATCCTAAGGTAACTCATGCCACTTACATATCCAAATATTTTATTGAAAAATTTGGCAAAGAGTAATGTGTGTCAGTGAGATTTTCTTTCTTTTTTGTAACATCTAGATGTATTGTCTTTTTGTGATAACATTTCTTAGTATTGGCTATGAAATGCAGATTATTAAACATAATTATTATTTAAAGCTATAATTTTCATTTCTGTTGTCAAGCCCAGAAACAATTTGAATACCTAATGCTTTTTGGCCATTTTTACATCATGTTGGATATTGTTATCCTTGCCTCCTTCTTATGAGTAATTTTAGTTTTCTAAATGTATAAGGGCTATAGAATGTGCATAGGACACATTGCTTTTAAATCACAATTATATTTACAGAATTTTTAATCAACTCTGTAATATCTTAAGATTGATGGGGAAAATAAGAAATCAATATTTATGTAATGAAACCATTAATGTCTTGAATTTCCAATATTAAAGAGTAAAATGATAGTAACACACTAAATGAGTAATAACTTTTCATAGTATTCATTCTCTTAATATAACTGATTGAAAGCAGCTCACTAGGCTAATCCTCCGCCTGTGGCACCAGCACCTCGGGTTCTAGTCCCGGTCAGGGCGCCGGATTCTGTCCCGGTTGCCCCTCCTCCAGGCCAGCTCTTTGCTGTGGCCAGGGAGTGCAGTGGAGGATGGCCCAAGTTCTTGGGCCCTGCACCCGCATGGGAGACCAGGAGAATCACCTGGCTCTGGTCATCAGATCAACACGGTGCGCCGGCCGCGCAGTGCAACGGCCTCAGCGGCCATTGGAGGGTGAACCAACAGCAAAGGCAGACTTTTCTCTCTGTCTCTCTCTCACTGTCCACTCTGTCTGTCAAAAAAAAAATAATAAAAAAATTAAAAAATAAAAAAAGAAAGGAACTGGCACCGTGGCACAGTAGGTTAATTCTTTGCCTACAGCGTGGCTATCCCATATCGGTGCTGGTTTTAGTCCCGGTTGCTCCTCTTCAAATCCAGCTCTCTGCTATGGCCTGGGAAAGCAGTGGAAGATGGCCCAAGTCTTTGGGCCCCTGTACCCATGTGGAGACCTGGAGGAAGCACCTGGCTCCTCGCTTTGGAGTGGTGCGGCTCTGGCTGTTGTGGCCATTTGGGGAGTGAACCAATGAGGGAAAGACCTTTCTCTTTGTCTCTCCCTCTCACTGTCTGTAACTCTACCTCTCAAATAAATGAGTCTTGGACCACCTTCTATTGCTTTCCCAGGCCATAGCAGAGAGCTGGATTGGAAGAGGAGCAGCCGGGACTAGAATCGGCGCTCATTTGAGATGCCGGTGCTTCAGGCCAGGGCTTTAACCCACTGGGCCACAGCTCACAGCCCCAAGCAATTTATATTTTAAATACTTAATAACTTAAGGAAATTATACAAAATTATATGAAGAAAATATATAAATCAACATTATACATGCATTACATATAATACTAAACATACTTTGTTGCTAACATAATACTAATATTTCCTAAAATAAGACTTTCATTGGTGTTACAGAGGTCAAATTGTGTCTTTTCTGTTTCAATGTGTCAAAATGGAATGAATATAAAATATTTTATTGATTTTATATTAAAATAAATTAGTGAAATTGCTTGGAAACGAACAGAAAGAGGAAAAGATGAGCTCAAAAACTGAGAGGTAATGTATAGTGAAACTGGCAAGAGTGACACCATGTAAAGGAAATCAACGAACAGAAGCAGCAGCAAGCTGACAGATACAAGGGATGATCAAGAACAGGGACTTCTTAGGAAGTCTGCTCAACCTCCAATCAAGACAGTAAGGAGTCAGGATCCTGGCTTAATAACCCTATGCGTGATATTTCTGGACTTATCGTAGATGATGACAAAGTCTGCACTCAGTAAAGGTCACCAGAAATCTACTCTCCCCAAATCAGGCTTGGTGCACAGTCGGTGACTGTACTCTGTGAAGCGAGTTTTGCTCAGGCACTCAGATTTCTCTGACTTTCGCATAAATCTGCAGTCCTAGTACAGAACCTCTATTTTATTTGGGGTGAGTTCTCTGACAAAGAACTTCCCTAGGCTCTTCTAGCAAGGCCTCCTGATGAAAAAGAGGTGGGCCTGAAGACACTATGCTCCACACTCAGTGTGTATGTTTCATAGGCACAATACTTGGTAACAGAGCAATAGAGTATCTGTCAATGAAGTAGATGTTACAATGCATCACCTCTATCAGCATAGGATTGATGACCAAGTCTAGAACGACTCTAAGAAGAGCTAACATGGGGCATGTAGATAGGATATCTTTAACTGTATAGAAAAACCCATCAGAAACACAGTGAATTACATTGTGAATATTAATACTACAAATTCAAATGTAGACATGTTTTTGTAGGTGCCAAATATGATTCATGAAAATATATAAGATCCGTAAATAACATTTCTCTGATTAAACACATTTAAGAAGGTTTCCTTTGGTTCTTTATAAGAAAATTAGAAACTAGAGCCAAAAAAAATTTCAACATCTAAGAATAAATGTGTGTTGATTACAGAGTTCAACCAATAGTACTAGAACAAAAAAAAAATACTAAAAGGGATAAAGTATTAAATTGTACATCAACAGTCAGGACAAGGGCTGATCAAGTCACTGTTTCTCATAGTGTCCCTTTCACTTCAACAGGTTTCCTTTTTTGTGGTTGGTTAGTTGTCACCAATCAGGGTGAACATATGATATTTGTCCCTTTGGGACTGGCTTAATTCACTCAACATGATATTTTCCAGATTCCTCCATTTTGTTGCAAATTACCGGGTTTCATTGTTTTTGACTGCTGTATAGTATTCTATAGAGTACATGTCCCATAATTTCTTTATCCATTCTACTGTTGATGGGCATTTGGGTTGGTTCCAGGTCTTAGCTATTGTGAATTGAGCTGTAATAAACATTAATGTGCAGATAGCTTTTTTGTTCGCCAATTTCAATTTCCTTTGGGTAAATTCCAAGGAGTGGGATGGCTGGGTTGTATGGTAGGGCAATATTCAGGTTACTGAAGAATCTCCAGACTGACTACCATAGAGGCTTAACCAGTTTGCATTCCCACCAACAGTGGGTTAGTGTCCCTTTTTCGCTACATCCTCGCCAGCATCTGTTGTTGGTAGATTTCTGTATGTGAGCCATTCTAACTGGGGTGAGGTGAAACCTCACTGTGGTTTTGATTTGCATTTCCCTGATTGTTGGTGATCTTGAACATTTTTTCATGAGCCTATTGACCATTTGAATTTCGTCTTTTGGAAAATGTCTATTGAGGTCCTTGGCCCATCTCTTAAGTGGGTTGTTTGTTTTGTTGTTGTGGAATTTCTCGATCTCATTGTAGATTCTGGTTATTAATCCTTTATCTGTAGCATAGTTTGCAAATATATCTTCCCATTCTGTCGGCTGCCTTTTCACTTTCTTGACTGTTTCTTTTGCAGTACAGAAACTTCTCAATTTGATGCAATCCCAATAGTTAATTTTAGCTTTGACTGCCTGTGACTCTGAGGTCTTTTCCAAGAAGTCTTTGCCTGTTCATATATCTTGCAGTGTTTCTCAAATGTTCTCTAATAACTTGATGGTGTCAGGTCATAGATTTAGGTCTTTAATCCATGTTGAGTGGATTTTTGTGTAAGGATTAAGGTAGGGGTCTTGTTTCATGATTCTGCACGTGGAAATCCAATTTTCCCAGCACCATTTATTGAATAGACTGTCCTTCCTCCAGGAATTGGTTTTAGATCCTTGATCAAATATAAGTTGGCTGTAGATGTTTGGGTTGATTTCTGGTGTTTCAGTTCTGTTCCATTGGTCTATCCATCTGTTTCTGTACCAGTACCATGCTGTTTTGATTACAACTGTCCTGTAGTATGTCCTGAAATCTGGTATTGTGATGCCTCCAGCTTTGTTTTTGTTGTACAAGATTGCTTTAGCTATTTGAGGTCTCTTGCTTCTCCATATGAATTTCAGCATCATTTTTTCTAGATCTGTTAAGAATGTCTTTGGTATCTTGATTGGTATTGCATTGAATTTATATGTTGCTTTTGGAAGAATGGACAAACAAGAGTGTCAAATTGTTAAGTCAGCAATAGGAGTCACTGTGTACTTACTCTTTATGTGAGATCTCTGTGCTTAATGTGTTGTCCAATTTGAATTAATGCTATAACTAGCACTCAAACAGTATTTTACACTTTATGTTCTGTGTGGGTGCAAACTGATGAAATCTTTACTAATATATACTAAATCGGTCTTCTGTATATAATTGAAAATGAATCTTGATGTGAATGGAATGGGAGAGGGAGCAGGAGATGGGAGGGGTGCAGATGGGAGGGAAGTTATGGGGGGGGACCAATGTAATCCATAAATTGTACTTTGGAAAATTATATTTACTAAATAAAAGTTTAAAAAAAAGAAAATTAGAAACTAAAATGCATTGTGTTACTCAAAATTTTTTACAAACAAAACCCATTTGTCTCATTTTCCATATCCTAAAGCAAGAGGGAGGAATCTGGCCTGCAGGCTATAGGGCCTGGGAAATCTTTTTGGTCTGGCTTCTGCCAAGGCAACCTCAGGTGGGACTCGAATTCAAAAAATATACAGCGGACCAATTTTTAAGCAGATTCTTTTGCATGGCCATTGCAGGATGACAAAAGGATGAAAGAATGGTCTTTGGAAGATAAAAGTTTCCCCATCCTTGTGTTATGGATGAGAGACCAAAGAAGCCTAGTGCCACTTGAGACAGGAGGAAATGCACACCGTTTTTATGCATGTGGACTTGACAGGACTCCTGTCCCAAGTATCAAGGCCAAACTCTCGGCTCTCCTTTGTATTTATGCCCCAAAATCAGGAAATTACAGTGACAGGGTATTCCATGAAGCACCTAAGCATATAGAGAGAACCATCTCAGGAATGTAAGTGGGCTTTCTGCAAAAGCAATCTATCAGGTGTATAGTTGAGCAGGAAAAGCAAAATCAAACAAACAAACAAAAAAGTCCTGGCCCGCGCCCCAGCTCACTAGCCTAATCCTCTGCCTGCAGTGCAGGCACCCCAGGTTCTAGTCCAGGTTGGGGTGACAGATTCTGTCCTGGTCACCCCTCTTCCAGTCCAGCTCTCTGCAGTGGCCTGGGAGAGCAGTGGACGATGGCCCAGGTACTTGGGCCCTGCACCAGCATGGGAGACCGGGAGAAGGCACCTGGCTCCTGGCTTCAGATTGGCACAGTGCACCAGTCATAACGGCCATTTCGGGGGTGAACCAACGGCAAAGGAAGACCTTTCTCTTTGTCTCTCAATCTCACTGTCTAATTCTACCTGTCAAAAAAAAAAAAAAAAAAAGTCCCTAGGCAGACAGTTCTAGGCCACATCCTGTGTGAGCTGATAGGGGAGGGGCCGGGAGTTCCAGCCCTAGTAACAAGGATGATACCCTGCTAATGCTAACAGCTAGGAGTCTATCAGAAAGCAAAGCAAAGCAAAACAAAACAAATTCCTATCACAATTAGCATTAGCAGGATACAGCCCATATCAAGCCTCCAACACCATAAAGAACAAAACAACACACATACACACGCTAATGTATAAGAGGGGAATTGGAACTGCCTTGAATGTTATTGAATATATTCTGTCTTCCTCGTTGTCTCTCATACACTGAACGAATTTGTGCAGAAGGTATTTTAATCTACTCTTCCAGTTTCTCCTAGATTAAGGACAGGAGGACACATGCACATGTATGTGGACACGTACTTACACACATAGAAGTTAGGTAGAGAAAAGGAAAAAAAAAACTGGTAAGTTTCAGTTCAGTTGAAAATATGCTATTTTCTATTTTTTCTGTTTTAAGAAAAACTGGGAAAGATGAATGGGAAAGGAAAGCTAACAAAACGTGACATTCGTTGCATCTGTCAGTACTAGATTGCAAAGTAATAAAGAGGAAAGCAACATTGGCCTCATTTCCTGGTGTTCACAACAAGTTTAGTATTCGTTTAATTTAAATAACTGAGAACTAGGAGTTACTGAGTCCCTGATGTGGTCCTAGCCTGCCCCAGGTGATTCCTGCCTTCCTCTCTAGCCTGATTTCACACTCTCGTGTTGGTCGCCGTGCTCTGCTCACGGTGATCACCCTCAAACCTGCTGATCAGTATTTAGGTGAATCTGGAATTCATATACCATTTGATCTTCCAAGTCACATACACAAAAGAATTTTTACATGGGATCAATGATTAGACCAAATGCTGTTGGGGTCCCCAGAATTCTTTTGTCACTTATGCACCAGTGTACATAATCCCAAAGAGTGTGAATTAGGTGAAGCTACTACTCTGATTTCATTATGTTGTCTGATACAGTTAACGTTAAGGTGAGAAGAGAATCTAGGTGGTCCTAACATAACCCCTTGGACCCTATAAAAGCAGAGTGAATTTTTTTTTTTTCAATTTGGTCAAAGAGGGGGTTACCAGAGTGATTCCTTTCTAGTCACCTGGAAGAAAACAAAATATGTCATCAGCTGCTGTGGGAGATAGCATTCAGAGGCCCAGGGAGTTTGAGAGCAGCAAAGAAAAGTGTAAATCCCAGCCCTAAACTCACAAGTACATGAATTTAGCCACAATTCAATGAGGGTGAAAGAGGACCCAGAATCTGGTTGAGAACACAATCCCCGGTAAGCCTTCATTTTAGCTTGGTGAGGCCCTGAAATCCAGCTTTACAATGCTCCAATTTCTGACCTACATTGATGGAGAGAATTCATTTTTATTGCTATAATATGAATCATAATGTGTTATGCAACAAAGAAAATTAGAGAGAGGTAAATGAAGAACTTACCAAACTTCTGAAGTTCATAAAGACATGTATCCCTGGAGAAGGAAAAGCAAAAAACAAAACAAAACAGGAATAGCATGTGAGTGCAGTGCATAAGTTCAGAGCATGAGACTACAATTTTATAAACCAATCAGGGTCATAATGTAAAATGCCAAGTGGAAAAACAATAAATATAAAAAAGAAAACACACAAAACAATGATCAGGTTTACAAAATATTAATGAACATTTTAAAACATATAAATAGCAGAGAGAACATTAAGCCAAAATCTGAGTGTTCACATACAGTGAAGCAAAATACAAAATTCCTATAATTTCCTTCTTTCCTTAGTACTTTTTATTACACAAAGTCATCTTCCATAAAAAACTCTTACTGTTATGGATTAATTTATATGTTTCTTTTTCTTAGAGATTTCCACTTACATTCCACATGAAATTGTATTCTTTTAGGTTAATATGCATTCTATAGCATGTCATATATTTCTTTTAAAAACACAGTATGGCTCATGATAACATTTATTTTCATGGGTTCATTCTTTTTATGGTGCCATGTCAAATTTAGTAACTGCTATGAGGAAGGTACGTTATTTAAACCTCTTGCTAAATATTAAGAGTGCCTCTGCCTGTCAGTGATGAAGAAATATATATTTTGAGTGAATTGATGATTCAAACAATACAATGCCTTGGTTGAAAAGAATCAAAGCAAGTCTAGCTCTTTTTTTCTGGGATAAAGTTACTACTATTTTTTGAGGTATGCCAAAAATGATTATGTGGACATGACTTATTCCTTTCGCCTTCTGCGTACTTTTCATTTTGTGTCGCTCCCCCTCTTCATGGAGGAACGACACTAAACCCTGTGCTGTTCTTTTGTCTGCTTGGCCCTCCCCGGGTTTGCTGCTGGTTCTTCCCGGGTTGGCTACCGTCCCTCCACCTCCGTGGAGGGGTGGGCCCCCTGCCACTTTCCCCACTTCCGCGGGGGAGCGGCACACCGCCGGCCAGCTCTCTCGGGGACTGCTCAGGTGTTCCTTCAGATAGATGTTCCTGGTGCATGTTGTCTCTCTCCTCCTTTATAGTCCTCTTCCGCCAATCCCAACTCTGCTACCCACACGCTGAGTACGCTGCTCTCCTGCAATCAGGAGCAGGTCCTGCTGTTTATTGGTTGAACTGGAGGCAGCTGTGTAGAAGCTGTTTCCTCCTCTCCCAGCGCCATATTGTGGGAGAGCAGATGCATAGAATAAGTCTTAATTCCAGTAACTTAGTCTAGTCCGAGTTGCTCCCCACAATTTTGGAAAACTTTCTCTGTAAAACCAGGATATTAAAGCTGGAGATATTCATTACAGACAATTAAACCATACATGTTACACATGGAATAATGTTTGGGCTCCTCACCTTTTCTTTTTAATGACAATGATAAGAGATCTGAAAAATAAATTGAAGCAATTTTGCTTAAAATTAAACTTTATTTCCTTAATACATGTTTCTAAATATATTCCTCTTTGTGTGTGTGTTTCCATTGATTGGCAATAGATAATTTCATCCCTGCCTGAGTAGATTCCTCATAGGTTGGACTTCAGTTAAGAATTCTGAGCATCCTAATAAATGGATTTTCTCTACAAATGATGCTCATTTAAAATTTGAGGAATATCTGCTACATGTGGATATTTCTATTGAAAAGAACTGTTATAATCTACTTTGGAAAAAATTAAACAGTTGGAAAGTCTACAAATTTATTATGACAGAAAAATGCTGACTAATATTTTTCCTCATTGTCCCATTTCTAATTTTACAGATGCTCCCTTTCTCCCATAAAACTAATTAAATAGCAATTTAATTAAACAAAATGAAAGCAAAATTTTGGATTGTCACTGGCTCCAGAAAAAAATGAACATTTGTGTTTTTAATTAGGAACTTGGACACAATGAATGGTAATACAAGAATAATGGTAAAGATTGCTCAAGAGAAATTCTTTTCCCTCCCTAAAAAGTGAAGAATTAGAAATGATTGAATTTATGACAGGATAATATACTTCCTGTCTTCTAATGCCCAGGAATGAGAAATTTCCTTTCATAAGATGTTTATTTTTTTTCTGAATAGAACTTAGAAGGTAAATTAAGAACAAGAAGCAATTCTTTTATTTTAAGATTTATTTATTTGAAAGGCAGAGTTACAGAAACACAGAGGCAGAGAGAGAGTATTTCATTTTCTGGTTTACTCCCCAGATGGTCCCAATGGCCAGAGCTACACTGATCTGGAGCCAGGAGCTAGGAGTTTCTTCCAGGTCACCCACATGGGTACTAGGGCCCAAAGACTTGGGCCATCTCCCACTGCTTTCCCAGTCCTCAGCAAAGAGCTGGATCGAAAGTGGGGCAGCTGGGATTTGAACTGACACCCATATGGGATGCCTGCACTGCAGATGGCGGCATTACCTGCTATGCAACAGCACTAGTCCTGGCATGAAACAATTCTAAAAATAGTATGCTTTTAAACTAGTCTATATTCTATTTTAGTGAACTTGAGTGTTCTATATTCCTTTTTTTGTTTATTACTTATATTATGTATTATACTTAGTATAATATGAGGATATTGTGTTATATGAATGAACATAATTATGTTTTTCTCACAATATTGAAATATTGTTATTAAATTATATAAGGTATACCTGTATTTCATATTCACAGAGTTAGGAACATAGTGATACTTTCCACCCTACCATCTCTCCCACCCACAATCTAATGCTTCTTCCTCCTCTCTCTACTATTCCTAATCTCAATTTTTATAAAGATCTATTTTCAGTTTACTTTATACTCATAAGCTCAACTCTACACTAAGTAAAGAGGTCAACAACAGTACAAAGAAAAAAAAAAAAAACTGTTCCCCAACCATAGAGACAGGGCTGAAAACAATCTCTGAATCTCAAAATGTCCATTTTACTTCAATACACTACATTTTAGGTACTCTATCCGTTACCCCAGTCAGGGAAACATATGATATCTGAGTTTTTGGGACTGGCTAATTTCACTGAGTATAATGGTTTCCAATTGTTATAAATTACAGAATTTTGTTGTAAATTACAGAATTTCATTTTTTAGAGCTCAGTAGTACTCCAAATTGTATATATACTATAATTTATTTTTCTAGTCAACAGCTGATGGACATCAGTGTTGACTCCACTTCTTAGCTATAGTGGATTGGACTGCTATAAACATAGGGGTATAGATAATCCTTTCATATGCTGATTTCTTTTAGTTTGAATAAATTCCTGGGAACGGTATGGCTGGGTCATACAGTAGGTATATATTCAGATTTCTAAGGTATCTCTATACTGTTTTCCACAGTGGCTGTACCAGTTTACATTCTCACTAATAGTGGTTTAAGGTACCTTTTTCCCAACATCCTTGCGAGCATTTGGTTTTTGTTGATTTCTGTATGAAAGCTATTCTAACTGGGGTAAGGAGAAATCTCATTGTGGCTTTGATTTGCATTTCCCTGATGGCTAGTGATCCCGTGTATTTCTTCAAGTGTCTGTTGAGCATTTGAATTTCTTCTCTTGAAAAATACCTGTTCAAGACTTTTGCCCATTTTGTAACTGAACTGTTTGTTTAGTTGTTGAATTTCTTGAGCTCTTTATAGATTCTGGATATTAACCATTTATCTGTTGCATAGTTTGCAAATATTTTCTCCCACTCTGTAGGTTACTGCTTCACTTTTCTCAGTGTATCTTTTACAGTGCAGAAGCTTCTCAACTTGATATAATCCCATCTGCCAAATTTGGCTTAGATTGCCTGGTGCTTCTTTTCCAAGAAGTCTTTGCCATTGCCAATGTCTTGCAGAGTTTCCCCAATGTTCTATACTAATTTGACTGTATTGAGCCATAAATTTAGGTTTTTGATCCACTTTGAGTGGAATTTGGAGTAAGGAGTAATATAGGGGTCTTTTTTTGATATTTCTGCATGTGGAGATCCAATTTTTCCAGCAGTACTTATTGAAGGAACTATCCTAGCTGAAGAGATTGATTTTTGTCAATCTCTTTGTCAAAGATAAGTTGTTTTTACAGATGCATGGATTGATTTCTGGATTTTCTATCCTCTTTAATTGGTTTACATGTCAACTTTGTGCCAGGATCAGACTGTTTTGATTATAACTGTCCTATACTATGTCTTGAAATATGGTATTGTGATGCCTTTATTTTTGTTTTGTTGTATTAAGATTGCTTTAGTTATTTGGGGACTTGTGTGTTTGCTTATGAACTTTTTTCCCAGAATCCTTTTATTTAAGGTATATAAACTTCCTGAATCTCATAAATACAACATTAGGAACATAATGTTTCTTCCAAAAATACTCACTCTCCCACCTGAAGTCCCTAAACTTCTTCCTCCCTTTCCTATTCCAATTCTTATTTTTCACTAGGATCTAACTTCAATTAACTTTATACACATAAGATAAACTCTATATGAAGTAAATAGTTTGACAAATAGTATGAAAAAACCTGTTTTCAAAAGTTGAGACATGGGCTGTTCATTTTTTCTAGAAATGAGAAGAATGTTGTTGGTATTTTGATTAATATCAAGTTAAATCTATAAGTTCCTTTGGGTTATATGGACATTTTGATGATATTGGTTGTTCCAATCCATGAACTGGAAGATTTTTTTCCATGTTTTATGTCATCTTCTAATTCTTTCTTTAATGTCCCATAATTTTATTGAAGAGATCTTTGAAATTCTTTGTTAAATTTATTCCAAAGTATTTAATTTTTTCTGTAACTTTTGTGAATGGGATTGATCTTAGAAATTCCTTCTCAGCTGTGAACTTGTCTGTGTATACAGAGGCTATTGATTTTTGTGTGTTAATTTTATACCCTTCCACTTTACCAAACTCTTTTATGAGTTCCAACAGGTTTCAGTGGAATTTTTGGGGTCTCTTATATGTAGAATCATATCATCTGCAAATAGCGATAAATTATTTTCTCTTTACCAATTTGTATCCATTAGTTACTTTTCTTGCCTAATGGCTCTGGCTATAACTTCCAGAATTATACTGAATAGCAATGGTGAGAGTAGTCATCTTTGTCTGCTTCCAGATCTTAGTGAGAATGCTTCCAATTATTCCCTCTTCAATCAGATATTTGCTGAGGGTTTGTAATAAATTGCCTTGAATATGTTAAGGAACGTTCCTTCTATACACAATTTGATTAAGGTTTTCATCATGAAAGAATGTTGCATTTTATCAAATACTTTCCTGCATCTATTGAAATAATCATATGGTTTTAATTTTTCAGTTTGTTACTGGGATGCATCACATTTATTTATTTGCAAATACTAAACCATCCCTGCATACTAGAGATAAATCCCACTTGGACCAGGTGAACTTTTGGATTTGTTGTTTGATTCAATTAGCTAGTATTTTGTTGAGGATTTTTGCTTCTATGTTCATCAGAGATATTCTATTATTCTCTTTCTCTGGTTTAGGAATTAAGGTGATACTAAATTCCACTTACATTTAAATGGCCACTAACCAAGTTAGAAAACTAATTTAAAAAATTTAGACCATATTGAGGTAGGGAGCTATTTCTACATAATCACTCTATTAAATGCTCTCTGTTCTATGTCAATTAATCTGCCCAACAACCTTCTCTCTTACAGACATCCCCTCCCCACATGGTGAATAAGAAAAATAAATCTCAATTTATTTAAGACGCTCAAGTCAGATGGAGCTAGGAAGTCTTGAGATGGCCATTCTGACCAAGAAATATGGGCTTCCTCCATTCTGTTTCTCATTTCCTGTGTTTTGCAATCAAGCATCCAATCAATATACATTTATTGAGTAGCTAACTGTATTTCATGTACTGTTCTTGTCACTGGAAAGGCACAATAGTGGAAGGTTGTGTTTTATAAACCTACCTTCCATATCTTTAAATTTAGTGAGTCAGATAATTATCCTTTGCTAATTTTCAAGCTCCTGCCAATTTGATCCTCTATAAATATCTTCCATATAATCAAATGCATAAGTAGATGCAAACTGTTCATTTTTTATTGTTTGTACATCTATTTTATTCACTCTTTAAATAAATTATTAAAATACTGGACTCTCTCACATATACAGGGCAGATGTGTTCATTAAGCACGTCTTTAATTTTATGTTTGGGGAGAGCCACAGTTCTAAGCATAGGAATCTCTGCTGCAGAAGATATTAAAATATGGCTCAGAAGACAGCTGCTTAAAGGCCGTTCAGACTACAGTTTAATACAGCTTTCCCACTATTGTTCAAATTGCTTTGAAGTTTTACGTGAAACAGGAAAAGTAGAACCAATTCATCTTCAATAGTATAATATTTAAAAGGCTGGTATATCCACCAGCTACTATTGGAAAAAAGCCTTTTGCCTTCTGTTTCTTTGTAAATCATTCAAGTGATACATCCTTTCCTGATGTATAGAATAAAATAAGTGCAGCTCAATTATCTGATTTTAAAAATAGCCAACTGTCAAGGTCAACTATCTGTATGCAGTTGTTTTAAGTTGTGATTCTCATTCATGCATGAAAAATAAATGATTCATTTTATAGGAAATCTATGCTGTAAACTCAAAGCCCAGTTTATATGAACTACACATTTTGTTTGGAATCTAGTAATACACAGCTAAAATAAAAATCAAATATCAAAGAATTTTTTTCCTCTAAAATTATGGTTCTCTCAATTTAATTATTTAAGATTCAAGCAGTTAACTATAAGTAAGCATACAACAACACAAGAGAAGTAACTTATTTTCCAGATATGAGACAATTATATTCTTATATCATAAATAATTTTTTGGTTTCTGAATAATTATTAATTGGATTTCAAATTTATATTAACACATCATAGTACCATAGCCAAATAAATATGTGGATACATAATAGAACAATACTATGATGCCAAAATATTTAGACTTTAAAAAAAATTTTATTTATTTGAAAGAAGTATAGAGAGAGGGAGAGAGAGAGAGGTATCTTACATTCAGTGATGCACTCCCCAGATGGCTGCAACAGCAAGTGCTGGTACAGGCCAAAAGTACGGGCCAGGAGTTTCTTCTATAGGGATCTGGGATCCCTTGTGTTTGCATATGAAATTTAGGGTTGTTTTTTTCTAAATCCAAACATATCCTTGATTATTTAATTTTTTTCTTAATATAAGAGAACAGATCTAATGTATTTCATAGATATGATTCTAAGAAGATAACTGAACTTCACGTCCTTCATCCCTCCTTGCCTCAGTCCCCCTCCTTCAGTTCTTCATTCTTGTTCTTTGGTGAGTTTTTGGAACAATATAATACCAATGCATTCTATAATCACAGGTTTAATGCACCACTAACCAAAATATTCAACAAGCAAGAAGTAGGAACACTACAGTTTCAAAGAAGTTAAAAACAACAATCAAATGATACTATATCCAATTTATTCCTATATATTTAATTTGTTTTTGTACTGACAAACACATTTCAGAGAAAACATATTGGTCGTTTGGGGATTGTCTTGATTCACTAAGCATTTTGTTGCAAAAGATAGGACTCCATTCTTTTTTATGGCTGAGTAGTATTATATAATGTAAATATACCATATTTTCATCCAATCATCAGTTAATGGATATTTGCATTGATTCCATTTCTTAGCTATTGTGAATTGAGCATGGCCTCTTATGTTTTCATATGAATTTTTACATTTATTTTGGATCTCAGAAGAAAGTCCTTGATATTTTGATTGGGAGCAGATTGAATCTGTGAATTGCTTTTGGAAATATGGATATTTTGATTATATTAATTCTTCTAATGCATGAGCTCAGAAAATCTTTATATATTTTGTATCTTCTGTTTCTTCCTTTAGTGTTTTGTAATCTTTGTTGTAGAGATATTTTATGTAATTTACTAAATTTATTTCAAAGTATTTACATTTTTTTTGTAGCTAATGTGAATGGTACCAATCCTACAAGGTTCTTCTCATTAGCTGTATTGTGTGTGCATACAAAGACTATTGATTTTTGTGTTTTGGTTTTATCCTTGCAACTTTACCACACTCTCTTGGAATTTCCAATGGTCTCTTAGTGGAATCTTTTTTTCTTTTTCTTTTTCTTTTTCTTTTTTTTTTTTTTTTTTTTTTTTTGACAGGCAGAGTTGACAGAGAGAGACAGAAAGAGAAAGGTCTTCCTTTGCTGTTGGTTCACCCTCCAATGGCCGCTGCGGCTGGCGCGCTGTGGCCGGCGCACCGTGCTGATCCAAAGGCAGGAGCCAGGTACTTCTCCTGGTCTCCCATGGGGTTCAGGGCCCAAACACTTGGGCCATCCTCCACTGCACTCCTGGGCCACAGCAGAAAGCTGGCCTGGAAGAGGAGCAACCAGGACAGAATCCGGCACCCTGACTGGGACTAGACCCCGGTATGCCAGCGCCACAGGTGGAGGATTAGCCTATTGAGCCACGGTGCTGGTCTCTTAGTGGAATCTTTTGTTTACCTATATAAAGGAACAAGTTCTCCCTTCAATTTTATATCCTTTTAACTTCTTTGTCTTGCCTACTGGCTCTGTATAAAACTTCCAGAGCTATATTGAATAGCAATGCTGAAACTGAGTACCCTTGTCTAGTTCCAGATTTCAGTGGAAAAGATTCCAACACTGCCCCATTCAATATGATGTTGGCTGTGGGTTTGTCATTTATTGCATTGATTGTGTTAAGGCATGCTCCTTCTATATCCAATTTGTTTGAGGTTTTTATCATGAAAAGATGTTGTATTTCATCAAATGCTTTCTCTGGTCTATTGATCTAATCATATCTAATCAAATCTAATTTGTTAAAATAAGGCATCACACTTATTAATTGCATATGTTGAATCATCCTTGCATAGAGGGGATAAATCTCATTTGGTCTGGGTGACTAACCTTTAGGATGTGTTGTTCATTTTGATAGGCTACTATATTTTCTCAATTTTCAAAAAAATTTTAAGGTGAACAAATTTAATATACTTCATGTATAAAGATTTAGGAGCACAGTAATGCTTCCCATCTTTCCCTCCCTCCTCCTTCCCTTTTCCCTTTTCTTTTTTTTTCTTTAATTTTTACAGTGACCTAATCCTCAGTCTATTTTATACTCAAGATTAAGACTACATTAAGTAAAGAGTTCAATAAATAGGAAGAAGAAAAACACACTGTCAACAGTAGAATCAAGGGCTGTAAACAATAATTGAATGTCAAACTGCCCGTTACATTCACCAACATTACATTTTTGGGGTACTATATTAGTTACTGCAAATCAGGGAAATCGTATGGTATTTGTTTTGGGGGGACTGGCTTATTTCACTAAATATAATGGTTTTGATTTGAATCCATTTTGTTGTAAAAGACAGGATTCCATTCTTCTTTTTAGGGCTGAGTAGTATTCCATACTATAAATATCCCACAATTTCTTGATCCAGTTATCAGTTGATGTACCTCTAGGTGGATTCCATATTGTAGCTATTGTGAATTGAGCTGCAATAAAAATGGTGCTACAGATAACTTGCTCATATGCTGATTTCATTTCCATTGGGAAATTCCCAGGAATTGGATTGCTGGGTCATATGGTAGATATATTTTCAGCTTTCTGAGATATCTCCATACTCTCTTCTACAATGCGTGTACTAGTTTACATTTCCACTAACAGTGGATTAGGGTGCCACTTTCCACACATCCTCATCTGCATTTATTGTTTGTTGATTTCTGTCTGAAAGACATTCTAACTGGGATGAGGTGAATCCTGATTGTGGTTTTGATTTGCATTTCCGTGATGGCAAAGATCCTGAGCATATTTCCTGTATCTCTTGGCCATTGGAATTTCCTCTTTTGAAAATGCCTATTCATGACCTTTGCCCATTTCTTAACTAGTTTGGTTATATTTCAATTGTTGTGTTACTTGAAATATTTATAGATTCTTCATATTAATCATGTATCAGTTGTATATTTCATTGTCTCTTCACCTCATTAAATATTTCATTTGCAGTGCAGAAGCTTCTTAGCATGATGTAATCCCATTTGTCTATATTTGTTTTGGTTCCCTGTGCTTCTGATGTCTTTTCCAAGAAATCTTTGTCTATGTCAATATCTTAAAGAGTCTTTCTAATGTACTCCTCTCATAGTTTCATGGTATCAGGTAATAAATTTAAATCCTTAATCCATTTTGTGTTGATTTTTATATAAATTATAGTATAGGGCCTACTTTCATACCCTCTGCATATGGAAATTCAGTTTTCTGAGCACCATTTGTTAAAGAGACTGTCCTTTCACCTGGTATTGATTTTACCTCTTTTGTCAAAGATTGCTTGGTTGTAGATGTGTGGATTGATTTCTGGAGTTTCTATTCAGTTGCAGTGGTTGAATAGCTATTCTTTTGTTGAGAACTTTTGGATGTTTGTTCATTGAGGATTTTGGTCTGTCATTCTCTTTCTTTTTTATAACTTTTATGATTTTGTAATGAATATAATGCTGGCCTCATGGAAGGAATTTGCAGGATTTCATCTCTTCAACTGCTTTGAATAGTTTGAGAAGAAATGGGATTAGTTCATCAAAAGTTTGTCAGAATTAGGCAGTGAAGCTGTCTACTGATTTTTTCTTTGTTGTGAGTGTTGTCTTTTTTTATTAATGATTTAATCTCTGTCATAGTTATTGGTATATTTTGACTTCTTATGTCTTTGTGATTCATTTTTGATAGATTTTATGGGGCCAAAAATCCGTCCATTTATTCTAGATATTCCAATTTGTTTCAATTTTGTTCTTTTCCTCTCTAATTTTAATTATTTCTTTCCACCTATTGATTCTCGGTTTGATTTGTTCATATTTTTCTATGTCCTTGGAATGCATATTTAGATTATTTATTTGATGTCTTTCCTATTTCTTGATGTGGGCACTAATTGCTAAACACTTTCCTTTCCTAATACTTTTGCTCTATTTTGATATATTGTGTTGTCATCTTCCTTCATTTCTATGAATGTTTGGATTCTCATTTTAGTTTTTATTGACCCACTCTGCATTCAGGATCATGTTGTTCAGTTTCCATGTGTTTGCATATTTTCTAGTATTTATTATGTTGTTAACCTCCAAATTCATTCAATTATGGGAAGAAAATATACATGGTAGTATTTCAATGTTTTTTAAATTTTTTGAGACTTGTTTTATGATCTAGAATATTGTTTATCCTAGAAAAAATTCCCATGTACTGATGAAAGAATATATATTATACAGTTGTGAGATGAAATGTTCTGTACATACCAATGAGGTACATTTTGTCCATTGTGCAGATTAGTTCTATTGTTTTTTGATTTTCTGTGAGGTTATGATGTCCATTGACAAATATGGGCATCATTATTTTATTGGAGTGTATGTTTCCTTTTAGATCCACTAACTTTTGTTTTAATAGCCTGGTGTCCAAGCTTTGGGTGCATATACAGTTACTACTGTTACATTTTCCTGTTGAATTGATTCCTTAATCATTGCATAATTCCTTTGACTTTTTTTTTTTTTTTTGACAGGCAGAGTGGACAGTGAGAGAGAGAGAGAGAGAAAGAGAGAAAGGTCCTCCTTTACCGTTGGTCCACCCTGCAATGGCCGCTGCAGCCAGCGCACCATGCTGATCCGAAGCCAGGAGCAAGGCGCCTCTCCTGGTCTCCCATGCGGGTGCAGGGCCCAAGGACCTGGGCCATCCTCCACTGCACTCCCAGGCCACAGCAGAGAGCTGGCCTGGAAGAGGGGCAACCGGGACAGAATCCAGCGCCCCGAATGGGACTAGAACCTGGTGTGCCAGCGCCGCAGGTGGACGATTAGCCTAGTGAGCCGCGGTGCCTGCAATTCCCTTGACTCTTTTAACAGTTGTGTGTTAAAGCATATGTTGCCTGATATTATGATGCTTGATTTTGCTTTCCATTAAAATGGAATACGTATTTCACTTTGTGTCTGTGTTATTATTATCAACCTTTGTTGATAATGTGTGTTTTTTTAGCCAAAAATAATGATGGGTCATGTTTTTAATCCATTCATTTGTTTAATCTGTATTCTTTAGTTGGAAGATTTACACTATTTACATTCAAGGTTATTATTGATAAGTAATGACTGCTTCTACTGTTTTTCCATCAATATTCCTATTGTTTGTGTTGGATGTCTGTTGTACTTTTATTAGGAGAGTTTCTGCCTTCACATCCTTTCATGCCGGTATCTTCCTCTGTTTCTATGTGTAGCACATATTTAAGTATCATTTGTGGCTGGTGCCGCGGCTCAGTAGGCTAATCCTCCGCCTTGCGGCGCGGGCACACCGGGTTCTAGTCCTGGTTGGGGCCCCGGATTCTGTCCCGGTTGCCCCCTTCCAGGCCAGCTCTCTGCTGTGGCCAGGGAGTGCAGTGGAGGATGGCCCAAGTGCTTGGGCCCTGCACCCCATGGGAGACCAGGAGAAGTACCTGGCTCCTGCCTTTGGATCAGCGCGGTGCGCCGGCTGTGGCGGCCATTGGAGGGTGAACCAACGGCAAAGGAAGACCTTTCTCTCTCTCTCTCTCACTGTCCACTCTGCCTGTCAAAAAATAAAAATAAAAAAAAATAAGTATCATTTGTAAAGCTGAATGAGTGGTGACAATTTCTTTATTTAGTAAAGTCTTTATTTCCCTTTCATTTAAAAATGAAAGTTTTGATGGGTACACTATTCTTGTTGACAGTTATTTTCTTTTAAGACTTGGACTATGTCTCTCCATTGTCTTCTGGACAATGGAGGTTTTTAGGGCAAAATCACCTGTTCCGTCTCATTGGAGATGTTTTGAAGGTAATCTGGCATTTCTCTTATGTACATTTTAGGATTTTTGCTTTATGTTTTGCTTTTGAAAATTTTACTATAAAATGTCATGGTGGAGTTTAACCATAATTTTTCTTTCCTGATCATGTCTATTAGGAGTTTTGTGTGCTTCTTGTACTTGGTGCTCTTCCTTGGCAAGTCGAATTCAGGCTTCCTACTACAGTGAGGGAATGAGAGTGCTTCTCAGGCCAAAGTCAGAGCCCTGCCCCACCCCCACCAGCTCTCCAGGCCAAACTCAAAATCTTTGGGGAAGATGTATCCCTCTGATACATGTTATTAGGATGAGGTTTCCTCCCTGCTGATTGTCAGATGCCTTACTTGAAAAAGATAGCATTCCCACCAGCCACTAGCTGTGGCACTCACTGGTGGTATCCTGCTTGCTGGTCCATTATTGTACTGTCTCCATTGTTCCAAAATATCTATTTTCTTTCTGTAGAAGTTTCACTGCTAACTTCTTTCCAACTGTTTCCTGGAAATATAGTTCCTGCCCTTTTCTTCTGTTATCTTCCTGCAGTCAGAATCAACATTCCTTTTCTCTAGTCAGCTATCTTGGATTTTCTCCTTTTTAATTTATTAAGGATTGCATTGAATCTGTAAATCGTTTTGGGTATTATGGACATATTGTAATTAAATTCTTTCAATCTGTGAATGTGAAGTTATTTCTATTTTTTGAGTCTTCTATTTTTTTCTTAATGCTTTGTAATTTTCATTGTACAGATCTTTCATGTCCTTAAACTCATCCCAAGTTACGTTTTTTGTAGTGTTTGTGAATGGCATTAATATTGCATGTTTTCTCAGTCTTGGCATTGTTTTTGTATGAAAACGCTATTGGTTTTTAGGCATTAATTTTATATCCTGCCACTGTTCCAAACTCTCTTATAAATGCCAGTAGTCTAATAGTGGAAACTTTTGGGTTCCGATATATATATATATATATATATATATATATATATATTTACTTATATATATGAAAATATTATCTGCAAACAGGGTTAATTTGACTTCCTTATATCCAGTAAATATTCATTTGATTTCTTTTTCTTGCCTAATGGCTCTGGCAAAAATTCCAGCATTGTATTGAACAGTAAAGGGGAGACTGGGCATACTTGTAGAAATGCTTCTAGTTTTTCCCCACTCAATATGATGCTGGCTATGGGCTTGTCATTTATTGCCTTGATTGTGTTTATGTATGTTCCTTGTATTTCTTATTTTTAAAATGTTTTTATTGTGAATGGATTTTTATTTTATCAAATGCTTTCTCTATATCTATTGAGAGAATCATGATTTTTATTCTTCAATTTGTTACTACAATGTATAATGTTCACTATTTGCATATGTTGAACTATCTCTGTACCCCTAGGATGAATCCCACTTAATCTGGGTGAATGATCTTTATGATGTGTGTCTCACATCATAAAGATCTATTTTCATCAGGTGTGTTGGTCTATACTCCTTTATCTTTGTTGTGTCTTTTTCTAGTTTTAGAATTAGTGTGATCCTGTCCTCAGAAAAGGAGTTTGAGGGAATTTCCTCTCTTTCAAGTGTTTTGAATAGTTTAAGAATTGAGATTAGTTCTTTTTTTTTTTTTTTTAAGTTTGGAAGAATTCAGCTTTGAAGCCATTTATTTCTGGCCTTTTTTTGTTGTGAGGTTGTTATTATTATTATTATTATAAGTGATTTAATCTCTGTCTTAATTATTGGTCTTTTTAGATTTTCTATATCTTCATGAGTCTGATTAATTGTATGTATACAGAAATCTATTCATTTCTTCTGTATTTTCTGATTTGTTGACATATAACTGTTTGTAATACCTGATGAATCTTTTTATTTCTGTATTATTTGTTGTTAACATCTTATTTTCATCTCTTATTTTATTGATTTTGGTCTCCTCCCTTTTTGTTGGTTGGTGTATCATTTTTTTCATTAGTTTTAATAAAAATCCTGCTCTTTATTTCACTGATCTTTTGTATTCTGTATTCATTTTGTTTATATTTGTTCTCTAATTTTATTATTTCTTTCCACCTACTAATTTAGCATTTGGTTTGTACTTGTTTTTCTAGATCCTTGAGATGCATTGTTAGATCATTTATTTGATGATTTCCAATTTCTTTATGCAGACAGTAATTACTGTAAAACTGCTTCTTAACCCTGCTTTTGCTGTACCCCAGAAGGTTTGATTTGCTGTGTTGCCATTTGTTTATAGGAATTTTTTTTTTAATTTCCCTTTTGATTTCTTCAGTGACTCACTGTCATTCAGCCTCCATGTGCTTACATATTTCCTGCAGTTTCTTATGTTGTTAATTTCCAACTTCATCCCATTGTGGTAAGGAAAGACATGATAGGATTTCAATTTTTTAAAATTGTATCAGTCTTTTATATGATCTGTTTTAGAGAAACTTCATGTAATAAAGAAAAGAATGTTCATTCTGCAGTTGTGGGATGAAATGGTCTGTAGATATCAATTGGATTAATTCAGTCTTAGTGTAGATTGAGTCTATTACTCACTGATTTTTTGTGTGTGTAGTTGACTTGTCCTTTGATGAAAGTGGACTGTTGAAGTCCCCATTATTATGGTTTGGAGCATTTGTCACTTTTTAAAATATATTAGCATTTGCTTTATCTTTTTCTTTTAAGTAGTGGGGTGCCTGAACATTGGGCATATATACTTTTATGATAGTCAAAATTTGCTGTTAAATGATCCATTAATCATTACATAATGCCCTTCTTTTTCTCTTTGAGCAGTCTGTCTTGAAGTCTATTTTGTCTGATATTAGAATGGCTGCTCTTGCTTGTTGTTGATCTGTTTGCATGGTTAGCATAACTTTTTCCAACTTTTCACTTTCAGTCTGTCTGCATCTTTGTTGGTGGGGTGTGTTTCTTGTAGGCATAATATAGATGGCTCTTATTTTTTAATCCATTCAGCCAGTCTGTATGATATTTTAACTGAAGAATTTAATTCATTCACATTAAAAGGTTAGTATTAACAAATAATGACTGTCCCTGTCATTTTTCCTTAAATATTTTTATTGTTTGTTTTGGATCTCCTTTGGGACTTTACTAGGAGGCTTTATGCCTTCACATTCTTTATTGATGCCAGTTGTCTTTCTTTCTGTATGTAGTACATCCTTCAGAATCTTTTGTAAGGCTGGACAGGTGGTGACAAATTTCTAAATATAGAGCTTTATCTGATCTTAATTAACCAATATCTTAGTTTGTGTTCTTTAATTTACAGCTAACCAGCAGCACATGCATAAACCCTCAAGTTGTCAGTATTCTACTCATATATTAAATAAACAATATTCTTCACCTTTTATTGATTGCTATCTTGATAATTTTAGACCATATATGTAATTTGATTTTTATTTGTGCTACATCCTCAGAGTATACATATTTATATATATCCATACCAAAGTCATTTAAACTTCCTCTCTTTATATCTCTGATTGTCCCAAGACAGTAAGACCTTATTGACTATCTTACTAAATATATCTTTAAAGGTAACTTCACCTATATTCCTCTTATAACTCCTTTTAGTTGTAGTCATCTCAAATTTTATTTCTTAGATACTTGGGTATAAGCCCACATTTATATCAGTAATGTACCTCATTTTCTCATTATTTATATATAGATATATTTATATATATATAACATATTATAATCACTGTAGATTAACTACATACCAAGAATGAAACAAAAAATAATTTATAATGGAGATATTTTTGAGAAATGTTTGATGATTCATCTTCATTCAGGGTCAAATTACTATTATTTTATATTTATGGTGATAATGGTGGTTGCCACAATAGTAAGAAAAGTAATGACTTAGTAATTTAATGAAGAAAAGAGAGCAGAAGAAAACTAAAAAAAAAAAAAAAATAAGTTAAAGAAGTATAACAAAAGGCAAGAGGAAGAGAAAGATAAAAGATGAACAAGTGAAAAACAAAATGAAGTAACAGTTATAAATGTTTAACTTAATAGCAATTAAAAGATCATAAATCATAAAATATTTACTTTGTATCTGGAAACATTTATGATTAAATCTGCATGCACATCAATTCATTCAATTCAAATTCACAAAAAATTGTTCATTGATATGCTTTACCAGTTGATTAAAATGTATGTTTGATTTAATTAAATATTCTAAATAGTTAATGTATGTTTTATTGCCTTTATTACATTTATATGAGTATATTTGACTTGTACTTTTAGACGATCCATTTTAATATACCCATTTTAATAAGTGAAATGTTGGAAATGTTCAGTTTTACTGATGTAACTGGACACTGCTAGATTTCTTTGCTATCATGGGTCATTTGTGTTTTTTACATCCAGGGGCCTCATCTACTTTTGTTCTTGGAAGAATATCTTTTTGTATCAGAGTAGTAAGTAAGAAGTGTCTGGGAGTTAAGTTCATGTGGAGCTGGATCCCTTTTTGCTAGAGTATGAGACCCACAGGCAAAGTTTACATTCCAGAATGTTCCTGCTGTAGCCCCTTCACTCCTGTCATTGTATTGTTTCTTCCTTTTCCGCTTATTCTTTGCTCAACTCCCTATTTGCTATCATTTGGGAAAATTTTCTTAGCAAACTTGCACACAAATTTTGATTTCAGGTACACTTTTAGAGGAAACACCCTAAGTCAACAACAAAAAATCCAATTAACATGGAATTTTTTATAGAAATCAAAATTTTAAAAATCATTTCTCTAAAAATAGCAATTATTAAAGAAAATAGATAAAATCCAAAATTGGCTTAATAAACTTTTGTATAATTGGCCTGTATGTTTCAGACTTTTTGCACGTGTGTGTGTGTGTGTGTGTGTGTGTGTGGTTCAGAAAGAGAGAGGTTGTTAGTTTTTATTATTGCTATAAAATGCTAATGCCAAAAATTATAAAAAATCATAATTGTAAATTGAGACAGAGGAACAAGTTTGAGGAGATTGATATCTATTTATTATAAGATATCTACAAGATTTAATACTATTATAAAATGAATGCAATAAGTCATTTCAAAAAGTTGTATGTTACAGGTTTGTGGGCATGTATAAAGAACTAGAGTTAAACCTATGTTACACCATCCAATATGTCATAACTTGCACATATATCCTTACTGTGAATATTTTGGTAGGAAAATTGAAAGTAAACATGCCTATTTGTATTTGGAAATAAAAAAAACTGAAAATTTCTGATTCCTCAATGGCTAATTTTAAAATTTTTAAAAATTATTTTTAGCCAACTCGTGTTCAATAATCATGATTGAAGTTTGTTTTGGGTTCAATTTATAAAAACTCATTTAGCTACCAATAGTTCTGTATTCACAATTGTGGGGAGCAACTCGGACTAGACTAAGTTACTGGAATTAAGACTTATTCTATGCATCTGCTCTCCCACAATAGGGCGCTGAGAAGGGAGAAACAGCTTCTACACAGCTGCCTCCAGTTCAACCAATAAACTGTAGGACCTGCTCCTGATTGGAGGAGAGCAGCGTACTCGGTGTGTGGGTAGCAGAGTTGGGATTGGTGGAAGAGGACTATAAAGGAGGAGAGAGACAACATGCACCAGGAACATCTGAGGGAACACCTGTGCAGCCCCTGAGAGAGCCGGCCGGCGGTGTGCCGCTCCCCCGCGGAAGTGGGGAAAGTGGCTAGCCAACCCGGGAAGAACCAGCAGCAAACCCGGGGAGGGCCAAGCAGATAAAAGAACAGCGCAGGGTCCTGTGTCGTTCCTCCACGAAGAGGGGGAGCGACAACAATGACTTGTATTTAGCCCAAAATAGCAAACAAGGAGAATCTAACTCTTATTTGTATTTTGAAAAGACACTGAGAATACAAAATTGTCTACCTTATTTTACAATGAAATTTAGGGGGGGGATCTGACTTCAAACACAGCTGGATCTGGAACTGAATATATGTTTTCAGGTGAATATTCTGCTACAGCTCTTAGATCTACTTCCACTATCCCCTTTCCCACTCCTTTGAAAAAACTTCCCAGGGGACTGTTTCTACTCAGTAGGCAAAATGGTGACAGGCAGCATAAAATCACATTCTGTGCTGTTAAAAACCGATTCAAAAGTGTGTGCCTTTTTCCTGCAAACTTAAGATAAAACCTTTGTATTATTTTCTTGGTGCAGGAGATCATATAAAGACCTAATCACAAAATCAAGGAGGCTGTGACTGTCTGATGGGTCAAGACTGGGCATGTGTCTAGCCTTTCTTGAACCACATATAATATGAGCTAGAGAAACTCTATAATCAGAAGAAGGGGAAATTGATATCATTAAATAAATGAAAAAGATGTACTGGACTTGTCAGTCCTAGGATGTCCTTTGGTTAAAGTCCCATCTTAAAATTACCACTTACGAGTGTTCTTACATATCCAACAAATTGATCAGCAGTGAAGCAGAAATCACAAAGGAGAAATCCAAGGAATGGAAGGAAATGGTCAATGAATATTGAACCCTCCCAAGATGATGCGTTTAGACTTACTGAGAAAATGTGCAGTTGAGAGAATCTGAGAGTACAGAAGTGCAGCTTATTTTAAACTTCTAAAATGAGAGTATATATCAGCTCTCTTAAGCTATTTCACTTTCATCTTTATGTTACCAGTTTGGACTATAAATTATCTATTGAAAATTTATAGGCTTTATATTAGTTTGCATGCTATTTATTAGTGGTAATTCCTTATCTTATTTATGCACTTATCTATTTGACTAATGTATATTTAGTAATTACTTGTCAGATGTCAGAAAATAGTTTTAAGATATGGCATACCAAAATTGTTACCATACATTATTTTCATGTTGAAGGTTTCAGTGCCAAGTTAAGAATGGAAATGATTTTTTTTAGTTTTGCCATTCATGTATCTTATACATCATTGTTGATTTTCAAATTGTCTATGCATTAGTCACTAGAAGCATACAAAAATATTTAAATTTTGTTAAATCATATTCTTCTTCTAATTAATAGGTTATACTGAACACTCATTTATATAATTAAACATTTAATAAAAATAGTATTATTTTCTCATATTTTAGAAGGCATTTTCTGGAGAGATTCTGACATTTATTTGTGTCTTTAAAAATCTGTACTAATTTAAGGTGATGAAGTATTTTTTCTTCAAAAACATTCTGGTAGTATATAGATACATTTTAATAACTTTACCATTGTTTTGTAACAATATTACTGTGTCATCTAGTATTAGACAACAATTAAATTTCCCTTTTGATGGCAAATAAAGCAAGGGATCTGGAACTTCACTTGTATTTATATTTCTCTGTATCTTTACATAACATTAAAATTAGGTTTTTAAAATAATCAGTGTGAATACAAGTAGAAGTAAATGAAAATTATTTTTCTTGGATAAGAGTGATATATGTTAATACATTATATGTGTTTACTAAGCAACTGATCATAAAAGATTTGTATTTTTCAATTCATTCTACCCAGAGGAAGATTTCTCAGGTGAGGTGAACACTAATGAATGAATGTGTAAATGACATTAGAAATGTGATGCTGTATCAATTAGATTCCATCGAAGGAAGAGGAAGGTGAAATTTGAAGTATTAAAAATAAGACAGTACAAAAACACATTGTGCAAAACAATGTGGGTAGGTGCACGTATCAAAAGACTATGTGTGTGTGCATGCACTCATGTGCATATTAGCCAGGTTGGACTTTCATAACCAAATACCATAGAATTCACCAGAAATATGCATTTTCCATAGTTCTGGGGGATGGCAAAATCTAAGATAAACATCAAATTGTGCTTGCTTTCTTGTGAGGGCTCTTTCTGCCTTGCACACACATACTTTGTCTTTACATGATCATTCCTTTGAGTGAATGTGTGTGAGAGAGAGATAGCAACCTCTCTGGTTATCTCTTCAATTTTATTTTAAGATTTAGTTATTTATTTTATGCAAAATTGCAGAGAGAGAGAAGGAGAGATAGAGATTTCCCATCTGCTGGTTCACTCCCCAGATGGCCCCAATGACAATGGCTAGGCCAGGGCAAAGCCAGGAGCCAGGAGCTAGGAACTCTTTTGGGTTACCAGGTGGGTGCAGGTGCTCAAGGACTTGGAGCATCTTCTGCTGCCCTCCCAGGCACAATAGCAGGGAGCTGGATCTGCAGTGGAGCTGCTGGAACTCCAACCAGTGCTCACATGGAATGCCAGCTTTGCAGGTTGCAGTGTTAACCCGCTGAGCCACAGCACCAGCTGCTAGTGCTCTTTACTCATAAGGACACTGAACTCTTCTAAACCTGGATTGCCTTCTTAACAGTCCCATATCCAAGATACAGCCCCATTTGGGGCAAGTACTTCAAAGTATAAACTTTAGAGATAGAAATATTCAATCCATAATGATAAATGATACCTAAGAGGATAGTCTGTTTAGTAAATTCCTTGTTTTTCCTTTTCCAGGAATTCTTCTGAATGTGCTTACTCTGGACTCAAAATAGTAAAGGAATTCAAGTTTTATCACTTAGCACACTGAAAACTATTGCAATTTTATGCTATTTCTTAATCCGTCATTGTGATGGAATGTGTTAAGTCCTTTTTATATCAATATTTAAATACATTAATATTATTAACAATTTAGTTTTCCTTATAACTTTTCTTTAAAAATATTTTTAGAAAGCACATGAAGACTTTGAAGTTATTTGACTTCTCAACCTGTTCAGCTGATACATGTCATGAGAGATATTTTAGAGTCTTTCATATTCTGAAATAAATTCACGGATTTATTTTGGCTCTCCCTTTCCTCCGTTTTCTCTTGCTTTGTTTCTCACAATTCTGTCTTCCAACAGATAATCTTAAGTCTGCCCTAATTTTTTAGATAATTATGAAAATTATACCCAGTTGCTTCATTCAGTGACTTAGATTCCTAGTTCCTGGATGTGAATTCAGAGGCTCTGCAACTGGTCCTGAGTTTTTTATTGAACCTTCTTCTTTCCTAACTGTTCCTCCCAAACCACGATACTGAGACAGTGCCCTTGTTTTAGCCTTTTGACCCTTTCATGGAGAAAATAAAGACAAATTTATGAGTATTCATTATATTATTATGCTCTTCCAAAAACTGAATAACTACTCTAAATAAATTATCTTAAACAACCTCCAATATTTTTTTAAAGGTAGGTATATATGGAGACTGAAGATTATATAAATTTATTGTCAGGGTAAAAACTCAGATATGTCTTCATTAAACCTCTATGTTCTCTTCTCAGATTGTGTTAACTTCTAAAAATCTAATCTGTAGTAAATACTACCTTTGCTGCTCCTTTATTCTGGCCTAGTTTACTATGTTGACATTTTCTTCATTTTTGCTTCATTTCTGGGCATTATATTTCTCCCTTCTTTTTGAAAATTCAAAGCCCTGAATTCCTGGCAACTGATTTCCTTTATCTCTCTCTATTCCCAGCGTTGTTAAACACATGGTTCCTAGCCCCTATCCTCCCATGAGTGTGTTTTCTCCCTGACTCCAGTTGATTACTAACACTGTTGGTTCCATCTATCTATGTTCCTAAACTTAGTGTTTTATCTACATGTCAGAGCCTTATTCATTCATCAATGGTCTTTAGATACTAGGATTAGCAGCTATATTTTGGACCTTTCTCTGCAGATCCCTTTGGTTTTTTTAATTAAAATCTTTGCAAGGGAGCCTTCTGCTCATTGAATTGCATTCTTAGTGTTTCCTCCCACTTTGCAAGGTGTAGGCAACCACTTCCCACCATAACCTCATTTAAAATTATACGGACAAACCCAGGAGTTATTAGTTGACTTATTAGTCTTTTGGGATTTGTTTTTAAATTATTTATTTATAAACCACTCAATAGTATTTTTGTTTGCTGAATGTTTGCTTTGTTTCTGCAGTTATTTGTTTCCCCTGAGAATGATGAAAAACATATTTCCACATTAAGAAATGTTGAAGTTCATATACAGTACATAAATATTGTACCTACAAAGCCCCATGGTATTGTTATTTCTACGTACATTCATCCCTTAAAATTTCTATGTGCTGTTTAATATGTGATACAATTGTAGGTCATTTATATAAACATGAATTTATATGTTTATACTTATTCATATCAGCTTTGTCTTATTTTAAATTTATAGATGTTACTAATTGTGTGTCTATTATTTTAAATATGCAATAGCTAATATTATAAGAATGATACAGACCTATGACTGAAAAAATGTTTATCCAAGTGGAATAATACATGAAAAAATTGTTGGGGCTTGCCTTGTGGTATAGTATGTAAAGCTGCCACTTGCAATGCCGGTATCCCATTTGTGCAAAGGCTTGAATCTCTGCTGCTCCTCTTCCCATCCAGCTCCCTGCTGGTGCACCTGGGAAAGCAACAGAAAATATCTCAAGAGATTGGGCCCCTGCACCCATGTGGGAGACTCAGATTAAGCTCCTGGCTCCTAGCTTTGGTCTGGCCTTGCACTGGCCATTGAAGTAGCAGAGTGAAGTAGCAGCAGTTGGAAGATCTCTCTCTTTTGCTTCTCTCTTTGCAAATCTTTCAAATAAATAAATAAAACTTTAATAAACAAATAAATATTCTAATTTGTGCTTTCTGTAACTTCTAAATTCCCAAATCGGGGATAGCAAATAAAATACTGCTTTGTAATCAGCTACTAATCTATTACAACATAGGTTACACATGAACATGCATTTACTTACGTTCTATTACAAACTTTTATAAGAGAAGAAAAGACACAAAACTACATGATACGTTAATAGATAAAAATTATAAACTCCTATATAGCCCTATAAATGGTATTTATTTTCATTAGGTAGTGGTTGTTTATTTTATTCCCCTTTTCCAATTCATTTGAATATTTTTTTCATTTTAAGGCATTGATTTATATTTTCCACTAACAAAGAAATTCATATGATACCAGAAAACAAATATATGATGAACCCACTAAAAGTAAATAAATAAAAAGATGACTTTCTTCATGTCAGGCGAAAACACAATGACATCTGCGTATGTATAATCCACCTCTGAGTAACACAGTCAAGATTTTACTTCTTACTGTCATGGAACCTCTTCAATAGAAATAGGTTAAAGGGCAATATTCTAGTGTTATTAGATGTGGTATTTACTGTCTTATAAAAAAACCTGTAAGCATTGTTGTAGATACACCAAAAATTGAGATGCTAAGTGAAAAGTTATCAGGATATTTATGTGCATATACACATATACATACATGCATGTGTGTTTGTGTGATTAGATATACATATACACTTTATACACACATATACACATGCACATATATGGGAAACTTTAGATATTTAAAAATGTATTTTTATGATTTAAAATATCACAGGTTATTTGGAGAGAGGTTGCAAGTGTAACTTGCAATGTAATTAAGAAAAGAGCTGGATGACCTTAGTTCAGACTTGCATTGAAGTCCTGGACTGTCTGCCTCCTTCCTGAGTAAATGCATTTAAAGTTACTAGTGAAAAATCCTGACGAATGTACAGATCTGGAGAATGCAATGAATGAGAAGATTTATATAATGCAATAAACATTCTTTTATTTTTTTTTCAATGCTGCTATGACAGATTTTGAACACTAACTTTACACAATTCCATTCTTCACTATTTTGCTTCCTTTTGACTTTTTTCCTTCCTTCCTGGCAAATGAAGTTTCAGCTTACACACACAGTTATTTCTAAGGTTCAGAAAATAACAGAACCTTGAATACGTGTTGTTTCTTTTTCTTTGATTTTCTCATAAATAATCCTTTCTCTGGGGAGGTGATACGGGTTTATCTTATGAACTATTCTTGCACTTACATCAACTAGCAGAGTGGCAAACTAGCTCCTGGAAATATAACTTCTGAGAGTTGTTGAAAAGTAGTATAATTATTGTTCTTTATTATGCCAATCACGAGAAGCAGTAAACATGGTTTTAAATAGAGATTTTATATATTGTTGATCCTTTTATGCTATGTAATTATTCAATTACATGATCAAACTAATAAAATTATTATGAAATATAAGTTCTGATGTGTACCTCATACACTAATGCAAGATTTCTAAGTTTACAGGACATAAAAAGATATGCAGTGTAATATTTTGAGGAGCTATTACTCCTTTTCATCTACCATTTAGTCTTCTTGATACAAAATACAATGCTGTCATTTTCCATTACTGCTGAATATTTTTATTTGTTATTTCTCCTTTTGCCTTCTCTTTAAAAGATTACCCAGCTTTTCTCATAACTGAGGGAAGCTTCCAGGTATAGAACACAGAGAGTTTGTTCCTGCTTGGAGATCAGCTTCTGCAGACTGCATCCTGTGCACCACGCGATCCAAAGACAAGCTGCCTTTTGGGCTGCCACTTTGTAATAGAAGGAAAACATCAAGATCTGCCGAAAATATGCACCGCTTCTTACAGGATGTGCTTGGAGCTGGCCCAGAGCTGTTTCACACTGCCTATCCCCCATCCTGCTTTCCGGCTCTTGAGAAGATCTGTAATCTGTGTTTCAGAGAAAGAGATGATGACATGGTTTAAAAGTTGAGAATTATTTGAATATTTGCTTCAACTGGTAACTATATCCTTTAATATGCGGTCATTTGTTAGGATCTATCACATGTAAAAACTTCTGTGAATTTTTGGATGAAATCATAGCAGGATTACAGCAGTTAAAAATGTTAAGACAAGTCTTATGCATTCAATAGAAGGACTTATTTACTAAGCAAACATTTTGCCAACTTTGCTTCCATTTCTGGGAAACTGTATTGGTTGTTGCTATGATAACTAATGAGCTAAAAATCAGGCCTACAATTATCAAAAAGTGAAGGCAAGCTTCACAGTATGTTGGTGCTCTAACAATCTGCTTTGATGTATAATTTTGGTTTAGAAAAAGGTGAACAAGCTCTGTAAACGAATGCTTGTGTATCATTGAACCAGCTTTCAAACTAAGCCATAGCCAGATTCCCAGATACTCAGGGTCCTTCTGTTTTCTAAAGACTGTAATTAATCCAAAATCTCAGTTTTCCCCATGAGTCTATTCTTAACCTTAGATTAATCACTGCTTATCTTGATTTCTGTCTTTCATTACCCTTCTGTAACTAAAGATAAATGCTGAATTATTTTGTCAATAGAGCAAGCAAAGTACACCCATGAATAGAAACAGGATCACCATATGATACCTAATACAGAAATTGCCCATTATTTCAGTGACTTTGGATAATATTAAGAAATTTTAAAAATAATTATAATTATTGCCTGTAACTTAATTGTTGCTGGTCTTAAAATTTTAGTTTAGCTTGTTTTGATTGAGCAATTCTGCACTGTTTGCGTGCTAGGCACAAGAAATTGGAAACTGATCATCTCTTTAACTTTGAAGCTAATTTCTATTGGGAATTAATGAACATGTAAATATAATTCTAATATAATACAAATGGTGTTCAAATAACAAGATAGGAAAGTGTCAAAAAAGTTAATTTATGGATCACTTCATGTTTTGTGCCATCTTGTCTAGAAATTCTAGCTCACTATAAAGCAAGACTGAAACACTTTACAGTTAATTAAAAAATAAGAACCATCAGTTTTCATCTTATAAAAAATCTTAAGACATTTTTCAGTTCAATTTATTTTTGAGAAGCTTGAAGTCAAGATCATACGGTTACTGTTAGAGCCAGAGTGAGAAGTCAAGTTCTCTGATGCCCTGTACATATCTGCTTCCCCATCTCTGTTATTTCCTCCATCAATGTTGTGTTTTCTTTGATTCTTTTCCATTTTCCTTAATTCTGATTATGACATAGTAACAAGCATATACATCTTTTATGTGGAATTTAAAGATCTATTCTGTTTTCCTAAATGTGCTACTCTGTAACGTAAGCAGGAATTTGAACTTTTCCTTCAGATACAAAAACATGTACAAAAGTTATATAATTTTGCCTTTAGACCCTCCTCCTCAAAAAACAAAACAAAGCAAAACAAAACATGATTCTTACCTTCTACACTTTAGAAGATTCACTGACAACACAGTTGGTAGTAATATTCTTAAAAACTGATTTTTTTCTGATGACCCTGAATATCTCTTCAATTAGTAAGGGGTTGTTCTGGTCAGCACAAAATCACTCTATTTTGATAATGTATTGTATAAATGGTTTGGATTCAACAGTTCTGAACAGAAATCAAAAAATACAAAATTTTATAGACAATTAATTACAATTGACTTCCCAATTGACTTTTAAAAAAAGATTTATTTATTTGAAAGTCAAAGTTTAATAGTGCAGCGGCTCACTTGGCGCTGCGGCGCCGGCACCCTGGGTTCTAGTCCTGGTTGGGGCCCCAGATTCTGTCCCGGTTGCTCCTCTTCCAGTCCAGCTCTCTGCTGTGGCCCGGGAAGGCAGTGGGGGATGGCCCAAGTGCTTGGGCCCTGCATCTGCGTGGGAGACCAGGAGGAAGCACCTGGCTTCTGGCTTCAGATCGGAGCAGTACGCTGGCTGTAGTAGCCATTAGGGAAGTGAACCAAATGGAAGGAAGACCTTTCTCTCTCTCTCTCTCTTCTCTCTCTCTCACTGTCTAACTCTGTCAAAAAAAAAAAAAAGAAAGAAAGAAAGCCAAAGTTATAGAGAGAGAAGGAGAGAGCTCTTCCACCCACTGGTTCACTCCCCAGATGGCCTCAAAGGCCAGGGCTGTGACTGGCCAAAGTGGGGAGTTTCATCTTTGTTTCTCATGTGGGTGGCAGGGGCCCAAACACTGGGCTCATCCTGCTTTTCCCAGGGCACTAGTACAGAGCTGGATGGGAAGTGGAGCAGCTGGGATTGGAACTACTGCCCATAGAGGATGCTGGCATCACAGGTGATCACAGGTGAATATAAGCAATAAATGGAAATATTAGGATCTGGAAATAGAGGAAGGAGGCCACAGCTGCAAGATCAATTCTATAAGATTACTTGTTCACCATTTGAACAGGCTATCTGTGAACATTTGACTGTTTTGCCTTGGATCAGCAGAACAGAAAAGTGTACCAGGAATGTTATTTAGTGTCAGCTTAATTGTACCTATGAGTAGCATCACATTTCCTAAACATATTTAATCATAAAAAAACCATTTGAACTGAATTGCAAGTCCAGATTCAAATGTCTTTACAAGTAACAGTAAATTTTGCATATGTAATTTATAATTACAAGCCAATATAATTAGGAATTTTATGATTACTGGTTTCAAGCAAACTTTTTTTTTGTTTTAGTTATCGTTTTCTACTGTGGTAACTGAACACTTTCAGTTAAGCATTTTTTTGTAAAATGCTGTAAGTTTTAGAAAAAATCATGCTTCTGAATCACATCAAATTTATTATGGCATTATATGAGACATGGTAATGATAATAGAACTGTTATTAGTCAGCAATGACTATATTATTTTCTGTAAAAATGTCTGGAAGGCCATTGATCAAAAATAGCAATTACCAACATTTCACATTAAGAGAATAAGCACTTAAAGACATTACATTTAGAAAATGACCAAATATAAGGAACTTCTATGTTACAGACTAATAAAGGGAAATGACTTTTAAATCACCCAAAGCCACTTAAATTACTTTTAAATGTCCACTTTTCAATGTCCACCTCACACATTAAGTATGAAGTTCATTATTGCTGAGACATATGCTCTGCTAGTTGCAATATTAACATCTTGGAATTAGTCTTTTAAAATTTATGGTAGAATCTATTTGATGACTTCCTGTGAATATTTCACTAACACATAACACAAATCTAATGGTCTTAAATAATTACAGTTTTGAAATAATAGGTTAGATATTTAAATTAAAGTAATAAAAATTTAAAAATAAACATTTCGGAATAAAAACTTATTTCAGGCTGTTTCAAGGTGTCATTATAGTCTGTTTCCCTTATATTTCAATAAAATGAATCCATATTTTGTAAGAACTGGCTCACACTCTGTAAATCAAATAATAACTGCTGCAGTCTCTCACAATGTCAGCCAAAATATTTTTGTTTTAAAAAATATCATTTATAAGAATTGTTAGGAAACTGGCACAGTTTTATCTATGGCGCTATCTACATTCTGATTTACATCCTATGCCCTGGTGTGTCCCCCCCCCCCCCCCCCCCCCCCCCGCCATTGCTGGAAGCCAATAGCTACCTGGCCCAACCACAGGAGTCAGCCCCACCCCCATCCTGATGGGATTTGCTGCTCTGCTTCCCTGCCTGCCCTCAGGCAAAGTTTTAAAAGGACCTGTTCCTGCACGGGCTCCTCTCTCTGGCTCTCTTGGCTCCTCTCCTCTGCTCTCCTCTCCTCCTCTACTCTGCTCTCCTCTCTTCCTCTTGTCTCTCTTTTCTCTCCTGTCTCTCTCTCTTACAGTCTCCTTCTCTCTCTTTTGCCTTCTTCATCCCTCCCCTCCAGCCTGCTGGGTTTTCCCCAATAAACCCTTTCCCTTACTCTGGTGTTTGGTGTGTTTCATGATGGCCTAACAGAAATATATAACAAGAATAATACAGCATTAAATTGTGTTAAATATGAAACATTAGGACTATAAGGAAACGTTTAATCTTCCCCATTCAAATTTCTAAGAAAAAAATGAAAATTATATTGCTAATATTTACCATCTGGCATCATAATCTGTATATATATATATATTTTTTTTTTGACAGGTAGAGTGGACAGTGAGAGAGAGAGACAGAGAGAAAGGTCTTCCTTTAGCGTTGGTTCACCCTGCAATGGCCGCTGCGGCCGGCGCACTGCAGCCGGTGCACCACGCTGATCTGATGGCAGGAGCCAGGTGCTTATCCTGGTCTCCCATGCGGGTGCAGGGCCCAAGTACTTGGGCCATCCTCCACTTCACTCCTGGGCCACAGCAAATATTTTAAAGAAGTAATTTATAGTAAATCAGGGTTAAACAACAACGTTTCTTTTTATTTTATTTACAGTTGTGTGCATATACTAGCAACAAAATGATCTGAAAATACCTCATTGATTGATTTGTCTCAGTATATAAAATTCACTATAACTAAATTTCTGTGTTATCATTCATACAGCAATTTTCAGTGACATCCAGAGTACTTGAAATTGGATATTAGTCAAGTTTTAACATTTACTCATTAATTAGCTACATCAAAATTAAGCTTTTCATAAACTGAATAGATAAAAGAATATCAAAGCCCAGAATGCTAAACTGCTGAACAAATATGAAGATATATTTTTGACATCCTCAATCAAGAAATAATTTGTTTCTAGGACCTCCTAAAAATCAACAATGTGAAAAATTTAACAAAAAGCAAAGTAGTAAATGACATCCCCAGGAATTTATTAAAAATGAAAGCTACAAATGCTATGAAGAATATAACATGATGAGGCTGGCATTATGGAAAATCAGAGTACCAGTGAACCAGCAGATGAAGTTCTGTTTGCTTCTGTCTTTCTGTTTGTCTCTCTCTGTATAACTCTTCCCTTCAAATATATAAATAAATGAATCTTAAAAAAAAAGAATATGAGCCGGCGCCGTGGCTCAATAGGCTAATCCTCCACCTTGCGGCGCCGGCACACCGGGTTCTAGTCCCGGTTGGGGCGCCGGATTCTGTCCCGGTTGCCCCTCTTCCAGGCCAGCTCTCTGCTATGGCCAGGGAGTGCAGTGGAGGATGGCCCAGGTGCTTGGGCCCTGCACCCCATGGGAGACCAGGAAAAGCACCTGGCTCCTGGCTCCTGCCAGGATCAGCGCGGTGCGCCGGCTGCAGCGGCGGCCATTGGAGGGTGAACCAACGGCAAAGGAAGACCTTTCTCTCTGTCTCTCTCTCTCTCACTGTCCACTCTGCCTGTCAAAAAAAAAAAAAAAAAAAAAAAAAGAATATGACATGATGACCGCAAGTCATGCTGTGGTAGATTAAAGAGTGGTCCTCCAATGGCGCCTCCATGTCTGAATACTTGGATTCTTCCTGTGTGAATTTTATTAAGAAAAAAAGCCATTGAAGATGTAAAGGTTCCAGATATGGAAAGGAGGTCAGTTTGGATTATCTGCATGACCTCTAAATCAAATGACTGGCATCTTTATTAAAAGAAAAAAGAGAGAAGAAGACACATTCACAGAGGAGGCCCTTCATTCTGGAAAGGTCACCTACAAAAGCCCCGGTCTGATTAGAGGCATTAGAGACACCCAACAGGTCATATTATAATTAGCTAATTAGGATTCAATATTCTTTGTAAGGTTTTATATATATATATGTATATGTATAACTTTATAGGCTATTCTTTAGATCTTTATATTCTTTAGTCTCCTGTTCCAAATATACTTACTTTTATTTTTATTCTATGTCAAAATTTGTATTTTTAAAATTTCTTATCTAATGTCTGTACAAATGTATGCATTGATATATTAACAATTTTTATAAGAACAAATAAATAAACACAATGAAAATATCTACTAATTGTCAAGTATTTACAAAATAAAGCTGATTGTTCATTCTGTGTTGTATATATTATCTCCTTAGGTTTGTATTTGTTTACTACTGCTGCTATAATATACTATGGCAAATGTAACATCTTAGGAAACAGAAATGGTTTATCTGCTAATATAGGTGAGAAGTTGCAATGGGGCTTATTGTGCTAGAATTAAACTATTTATTGGCAGAGGCATGGGGGTTTCTCAGGAGATCCCAGAGGAAGCTCTGTTTCAGTGTTCATTAGAGTTACCTGAAGAATTCAGTTATTTGTGTTTGTAGAACTGAGATTCCGGTTTCGAGAGGCCACCGACATTCCTTGGCTCACAGCCTTCACCCTCCACATCGTCAAAGCTTTCCGTGACAGTCTATCTCCTTGCATTCCTTAAATGTTGCTCTCCCTCCTTCAGTCTTATGCCCGTGACACACAGTTCTGGCTCCCTCTTCCAGTTTTAAGGAGCAAGCCTGCCACATAACCCAGGATAATCTCTCCTCGCAAATCCCTTTGTCCTTGTAAGATAAAGTACTTACTGGTTCCTGGAATTACCATGTAGATATTTTGGAAGCTAGCATTATTTTGCCTACCACAGAGTTCTTTCTAAATAATTAAATATGAAACATCATCATCTGTTTATTAGCTCATTACAGACAACATGTTTTTAAATAGCGCTATTGAAATGTGAATCAGTTTCTTCAGGGGAAATAGATGTTCCCCCAGTTTATTCTCTGTAATTTGCTGTTAAACTTTCTACCAGATGGAAGAGGAAAGGATGCATCAGTGCAAGACAAAACTTTTAACAAATTGATCTTAACAATTTCAGTTTTGATGTGTGCTCTTCTCAGAAACAGCAGCTTTGTGCTTGAATGCCAGAAAAATGACTTTTTGACTACTACACGGTTGATTTGAGAACTGATATGTTTTAAACAATTTCCCTTCTGGAAGCACAGATATCTGGGAGCAAAGGAAAAATACACAGAAGTACAAAAGATAGGAGGCCTACACATTTCAGACTTTCCAAAGGCCTCAGCTGAAGGCCCAGACATGAAAAGAAGGCTACACAGCGCCAAAGACCGAGCTGACCCTTCCACCATGTCTGAGACAGGCTAACCGCCACTGGTGAAGAGACAGCTATCCACGCTGAGTTCTTCTCAACTTACCAAAGGACGGGACTGTGAACAAAGAAATGGTTGAGGTGTTAAGGCACTAAGTTTGCTACACAAAAAATAGATACTAATACATAGAAGAATACAATGATAGATAGATAAGTTTATTTAAAATAGCTAGTAAATGTTATTTTTTATATCATTTTAGAACTTGAAGGTAAGACCAATAGGTAAGAAAGCAGGGAGATAGTCACTTTTCTAGTCACTCAAAACTTGGGAAATTGTTTGGACATTAGCAATGGACATAAAAATAAGGTCCTGGTACATCAAGAATTTATATACAGATGGAAGTAAAAATGTTCAGAATTAAATGACTCTTTTTATGTTGGTGGCTAGTTTCCTTAAAATACATAATGCTGAATAACATAGTAAACAACTAATTATATGTATAATTAGAGTATGATAAAATACATATATGAGCACTTTATGAGATGTATGCCTATTTTGACCATATGATGGATGATGAATTAGATAATTAAATTAACACCTAATGAACGGTGAGCGTAGAACTCTAGATGTCGAATATGATACTATTCTAAAAATTCTAGCCTTGGATAGCAAATGAAATTTAAGTTAGGAGCAAGCATAATTAATTTTATATTATAGTTTATAATACAACTTGAAAATATATTGAGTTGAATAAATTTAGAAATCTTTTTAAATTACAATAAAGGTACATTTTATTATCCAATTTCTTACAAATAAAATCTAATAAAAGTTAGAGTAATAAATTAAACAAATGAAAGGAGAGGTCAGAGTATTTTCACATTGTGTGGGCCAGCATTGTGCCTCAGTGAATTGAGCTACCATTTGAGTTATCTTCATCCCAACTGAGTGCTGGTTCCAATCCTAATTAATCCACTTCCAATCCAGCTATTTGCTTATGTGCCTGAGATGGCAATGGTTGATAGTCCATGTGCTAGTGCCCCTGCCGCAATGTGCCTCCTGACTCAGCCTGGTCCAGTCTGGTCACGGTGGGCTCTTGGGGGAATGAATGAGTGGATAGAAAATCTTCCTGTTTCTCTCTCTCTTTTTGACACACTGCCTTTCAAATGCATACATATGTAAGTAAATACGTAAGTAAGTAAATATATAAATAATAAAACAAATAATTTCAGTGATGTTTATATACATTCTTCCCTCAAATATCCTCAGTAACATTTTTTGATAAATATTTTTCTAACAACATTGGATGGAAAAATATATATTTATTTTCTCAAGGAGAAGTGTATGAAGCCCATTTACAAGTCAATGAGAATTGGAAAAAATATTGCCATTTTAAAATTTTACTTATTTTACTTAATTACATGTTATGATGCTCATGAGTTTTAAGTCATTCCACACAGACTGAATTGATTTTTTCCCCCACAAACACTGACTCTCTAGTGTATATAACTGAAACTATTTTTGTATTATGTGAGATTGATTTTTATAATAATTTACAATGCTGGAGGAAATTATTAAAACAGCAGAAAATAGATGATAGAGCTGTTGGCCTACTAACATACGATCTTATGACATTGCCATCTAGAATCTGTGTTCTCTAAATACAGAATGATTAGGTAGGCAGGAGGAAAGTGATCTTTGTGTTAGTGCGCATTCACATAAATCTATGAAAACTCTTGCCATAAGAATTATTTTGGTGTAAATTTATCTTTTTTTAAATTTTTTGACAGGCAGTTAGAGAATGAGAGAGAGAGAGAGAAACAGAGTTATAGACAATGAGAGAGCAACAGAGAGAAAGGTCTTCCTTCCGTTGGTTCATTCCCCTAATGGCTGCTACGCCGATCTGAAGCCAGGAGCCAGGTACTTCCTCCTGGTCTCCCATGCAGGTGCAGGGCCCAAGCACTTGGGCCATCCCCCACTGCCTTCCCGGGCCACAGCAGAGAGCTGGATTGGAACAGGAGCAATCGGGACAGAATCTGGCACCCCAACCAGGACTAGAACCTGGGGTGCGGGGGCCGCAGGCGGAGGATTAGCTAAGTGAGCCACGGCGCTGGCCAGAACTTTTATCTTAGTTCAATTATTTGCAGAAGATCTAAATGAGAATCAGCACTCTATAATAATAGTAGTTGCACGGATAGCCGTCTTCAGCTTTTTAAATCTATTGCATAGTAGTTCAGAATCTTCATAAATTACTGTCATATATACATATTTTTAATAGTTTCTTATCTTCTTGATTTAAGAGCCATGTTGATTTTAAACACTGAAACAGAAGCATGCTGTTTGAAAAAACTTGTAGATGGCAAGGAAAAAATAATTTGCTAATGCCATGCTGAGCTGTGAAGCACTTCTGTTGCATAGTGATATATTTCTTAGATTCACATTCTCTTCAGAGATATTTTAAATCTAATGATCTTTTATAATTATTATATTCTACCTTTGATTCTGAAGACAGCTTAATAACTGTACTTAATGACTAAATAGAAGGCTATTTTGTCATCAGCATTTCAATTTCCAAATCAATGCCCCTCATTTATCTAAATAACCAAGCCCAGTGTTAAGTAAAATTCTGTCTCAGTGAGATGGATGATGACTTCACTAAAATATTTTTAGTGATTCATGTGTAGAACCTGTCTCCAGTGAATATAAAATATTTTTTAAAAAAATTCCCAAAATGGAAGTTTAATATTTTATAATATTTCAAGAACACCTCTGTAAAAATATGTGTAAAGACATCTGAAATTACTCTTGACTTGAATTAGTGATTTTAAAGAAAGCAATCATATTTTTATGTGGTGTAAAAGATAATTAATAATTATTTCACAATTTGGAATTCTGAAATTTTTATAACATATATGGCATCTCATTATAAAACAATCTCAATTCACATTCATTATTGGAAATGTTATTCATTTTTTAGAAAACCTTCTTCCAGTTTTGAAAAAATTTATATTTGTTTGTAATTTATTAGAAAGGCAGAGAGACAGTTTCCATTTGCTGGTTTACTCCTCAAGGGTCCACGACATGTGATGATGGTTAAGATGAAGTCAGGAATTTAGAACTGCATCCAGGTCGCCTATGAGGGTGGCAGGGACTTTGGTTCATAAGCTGTCACTTGCTGCCTCTCAGGGTGTACAAACCCAGGCACTGTAATATGGGATGTGGGGATCCCAAATAGCTTCAGCACTGTGATAAATTTCTGAGATGCTTCTTCCATTTTAATGTCCATTAGAATGATCTAGGATATTTCGTAAAATTGTTTTGTTTGCTTTATCCTAGGTTATTTTAAGTCAACATTTCCATAATAGTTGAACTAGACCACTTCAACTTTATCGGCCTTAACAACTTTACTCATTTTGAGAGTCTCTTTTCTGAAAAAAAAAAAAAAATCGTTTCATAATACAATGGCTATGAGACTGAAAACAGCATAACCTAGTTACAACTTTAAAATTTTATAATGAACTCTTTCATCATAAATGCAATATAATTCCATATGTTATAAGAATGTTCATATATTTGTAAAAGCATTAAGCACCAGAAGCACATTTTGTTAACCAAGTTCTAGATCCTTAAGTGGTCAGAGTAAATTCATACAGCTGTAAAAACCAGATTAGTTGTTTTAATCCAACAATAAAAGAATTATGGAAGTACCTATTACTTATTGATGACTTGCAAAACCATTGAGGCAATTACACAGATTTATTTATGAGGACACTGCTATTATTTGTTGTATTTTTTTTTATCGATTTATAAGATAATTCCCTTTGCCCATTCTAAAACAATCAAAATGAAGAATTTATTATTCCCTGAATCTCGTGATCCTTATAATTTTTTTTCATCTTTACAAGTTCTTCCTTGGGTAAATAATAATCTTTAAATAATGTGAGTTTTCAGTGAAGAAATACTTTTATCTCATATCTTAAACCCAAATGAATTGAAATTGGTAAAAATTCCAACTGTAAAACAAAAATCAAATATTTAGAATAAAATAAAAATATGTATGACGGTCTGAGAAAGAACTTTTTTATCATCATCACAAAAGCAACACAATCTATGATTTTGTGGAAGTGCCACACCATTTTCTACTGATACTTGGTTCATTTCATCCTGGTGGAGATAATGCAGCATGGTGATTTACAGCTAGAAATTTAATCAGACTGGGTCTGATTGGTCCGGACTTTGCCATTTCCCAGTTTGAGACCCCTGGACATATGACTCACTTTATCATCTCTAATGTAAGGATAATAAATGCGTTTATCTCTTATGCAGTTCTGAATGGGAAAGTCATGCTTGTCTAGCAGACTTAAATCCTCCATAATGTCCTTATTTTAACCTAACATCCCTATGAATTGATACATTCATTCTTAAAGATAACTATCTAAATTCTATTCTCCGTATCTCTAGATTTCATCTATTTATGGAACCATTCTCTGAATAAAACAAATAACTGGCTGACATTCACTTTTCTAAAAGAAACTTTGGATATTCAGTCCACTTTTTGAAATATAGTATTGAAGTACTTAATTTGTGGCCTTTCTAGTACCTAGAGATATTCAGGGGCTGGTATTGTGGTGTAGCATGTTAAGATGATGCCTGTGGCACTGGCATCCCATATGTGTGCAGGTTCAAGTCCCGGCTGGTCCACTTCCAGCTCCCTGCTAATGTGCCTGGAAAGCAGAGGAAATGGCCCCAGTGCTTTGACACCTGCACCCAGGTGGAAGACCCAGAGGAAGGTCCTGGCTCCTGGCTTTGGATTGGCCCTGCCAGTTCTGACCCTTGCAGCCAATTGGGAAGTGAACCAGGAAATGGAAGATCTCTCTCTCCCTCTGCCTTTCCCTCTCTTTCTCTCTGTAACTCTGCCTTTCAAATAAATAAATAAATCTTAAAAGTGTCAGTTAATAGAGAATAAGATCATCTAAATCTGTGTGGTAAATTAATACACTGTAGATTTCAGCACCTTGTCCTTTTTCATTGTGTTTAGATAATTAAGCAATGAGAGAGCAGAGTGTGAATCATGTTGCATTTATTTACACATGGTAGGTTATTACAGTCATAAGGCTGAAAGCCAAATGCTATCAAATGAGTGAAGTGTGAATTTGGTGAAGCATGCCTGGCTGGCATGTCTAAATGCATTATGAAATGTGACTCATAAATTCAAATTAACATATGCAGAAATGCTTTAAGATAATAAGGTGAATTAATGTCAGTGAAATGCATAGCTAAGGATTTTGTAACTTGAACAGTGTTAATTAAAGTAAAAGTTCAGAATTCTTGTTGGAAGCATAAACATCTGTGGTTTTTATTCATTTGTTTTGTTAGAATTTATTACTTGTTTGGCTTTTTATGTGTGATATAACCCACATATTGTTATCACAACATGTCAAATGCTCAAACAAATCTAACAAAGACAGAATTCACAATATAGCTATGTTTATGACTTTAGGCTGCATGGCTGGTTTCATTTTCCTATAACCTTTGAAATTCAGTACCTTCTCTAGGTCAATATTATTTCATTGTCAGAGACACGATTAATAATAGATCCAGCTATATTATAGTACATTAGTAATACTTGTACTATCAGTGCATATGAAATAAAGATTTACATATAATTTCTATGATTTTCTAACCCTTCACTCTTTCATGGGATTTAGAAATGCATTCAGCAAGTCTATATTTTTTTATAAAATGTATTTATTTGTTTGAAAGGCAGAGTTACAGAGAGTCAGAGGCAGAGAGAGAGAGAGAGAGAGGTCCTCCATCCACTGGTTCACTCCCCAGATGGCTGCAATGGCTGGAACTGCACAGATCCCAAACCAGGGACAGAAGCTTTGTGCAGATGTAGGGGCTCAAACACTTGGGCCATCTTCTACTGTTTTCCCAGGCCAAAGTGGAGAGCTGAATCGGAAGTGGAGCAGCTGGGACTCGAACCAGCACCCATATGGGATGCCAGCACTGCAGAGGCTTTACCCGCTAAGCCACAGTCCTGGCCTCAATCTTAGTTAATTCTTAAACTCAAAGCTATGCCATTGAACTTTAAAACATTCATAGAATGCAAAGGAATTTAGACAATATTTGCTCTTATTTTACCTTTCAAAATGTCAAGGGCATATATTGTTGTGTGTTGTGTTAAACCAACCTGTACAAAGCCTGCATCCCATATTTGAGTGCCTGTTCACTTCTATGCTACTCCACTTCTGATTCAACTCCTTACTAATATGCCTTGGAAGTAGCACGTGACTACTTAAGTACTTGAGTCCCTGCCAACCTCACAGGAGACCCTAATGGACTTCTTATCTCCTGGATTCAACCTGTCCCAGCACCAGCTGTTTGCAGCCATTTGTGGTGTGAATCAACAGATGGAAAATGTCTCTCTCTCCCTCTCTCTCTCTCTCTCTCTCTCTCTCTCTCTCTCTTTTTCTGGATATTTGTGTCATTCTGAATTTCAAATAAATTTTAAAAAATAAAATTTTGTTCAAACAGGTCTATGTAGGTGAATTGGCTGGTTTTTCACTTGCTTTCTAAAGTAAAACCACATGTGAAAAAAATTTACATTTTTTTCTCATTTACCCTTAAACTATGCATCATTCAGAGTATACCCACAGAGCTAACTCATACAATTTGCTAAGCTTTTAGAATTCATTTATCGTTATTTTATGAGCCGTGTTGACTTAAAATACTGAAAGTGTACTGGCTTAACAGTACAGAATTATATATGACAAAGAAAAAAGTTCTAATGACATCCTTAGCTGAGAAGTACTTCAGTTGCATAATAGTTTGTTTCTTAAATCCACATTCTCTACAGAAAACTTTTGAATCTAGTGTCCTAAGATTATTATATTCTACATTTTGTTCTGAAGATAGCTTAATAACTATACTTAATGATTAAATAACAGACTATTTTGTAATAAGCATTTCGATTTCAAAACCAATGTACAGATTTTTAGGGATCATGTTTTCAGAGTTACATCTCCACTTTTTTAAGTTAATGTATTTCAAATCCATATGTTCTATACAAGACTGAATTTGATGTTTGCTTTCTATTTTTGTGTGTGTGTTTTCGTGCCTCTTGGACTAACTTGTAAAGTTTGTTGGTGTTGTTTCGGAAAAAACGAAAGCTAGACATATTATATAGAACTGTAATAAGGAGGTAAATAGTTTTGACCCCTGAAAATGGGGAAGCTATTTGCTCTGCAGGTCTTTAGCTTGGACATTGAAAATAATGTGGTCAGAAGTTGTGGTAGGTTTGATTTTGTTGTTGATGTGGTAAACTCTTCCCTTCGTCGGGCATCAAGGTGCTGCAGAAGTAACTTGTGTTTAGGGAAGGAGGTGGTTTCGCAGATCAATGTCTGTCTGATTCTGAATTTTAGGACTTATCTTTGACCTGTGCCCCTGAGAGTTCCTCTGTGTTTGTTCTTATTGCTCTCCTGCTCCTGTTCCAGTAAGGTGCTGTTACTACCTGTTATTTGAAGGTTGTTATGTCCGTATGGGGATGGCTATGGTGGTTGCTTTGATTACATCTGTTTTTGGCTTGCAGCTTGTCTTGTTTCTCAGGAGATTCGACCTCTACTTATCTCTATTAGATGTGCAGATCAGCACATGATCCTCACCCTCACTGAGAGCAGCCTTATATTGTCCCCATGGTGCCTCCGTCTTCCCCACTGTAATGAGTTTTCTCAAGTCTCCTACAGGCAGGACTACTTACTGCTGCTTCTTTTCCATGAGTCTCTATTCCATGATGGAGACAGGAAATTCATGTGGGTGAAGTGTTTTGGTGCTCGTACAGGTTGGTCTCTGTTCTAATCATGAATGCTTACTCCGTTCTTTCCTAGGAGCACCTGGTGGGGTTCCTTACAGAAACCACCTAGCTTGTAACACCAGGAACTGTCACACCAGGAACCTGGGCCACAACAGACAGGTTCCCAGGTGAGGATCTGCTTCCATGCCCTTTCTCCTTGCAGGTACCATTTCACTATAGATTTTGAACCTTTTAGGCCATTAGGTGGTTACATAAGCCTCTGACTCCAATTTGTTTTAAATTTTCTTAATTGAAGTTGATCCACATCTTTAAGTAAAGACAGATGTATGCGATCTATCCACATCTCCTTCCATATTCCCCAGTGAGAATGGGCCTTGGGCACAACATTGCCTAACTAGGAACTAAATAGTCTTTATAACCTGTATTGGACATTGACTTGCATGCAAATATTGTTCCCTGTTTCAGACTCAATGTGTTTTCAATTTTTGTGCTTACATGGAAATATCAGTGGCCTTCAGACCTGCCCCCATTTTTCTGTATTTTGGACCCCAAAAGGAAGCAGTAGGTATTGTCTGTGGAAGCCACAATGAGAAGAGGGCAGTTGTACCACACTCAGGCTGCCGGAGAAGGGATATGCTGGCCTTGAGGACTTACACGTTGCAAGGGGCTGAATGTCATGCACCCTTTTTCCTCTTGATGTGAGTAAGTGCTATACCTCCTGAACTTTCAGTGACCTCAAATCCCACACTGCTTTCTCCCCTGGATGGCACTTACCTGCCTTGGAACTGCAGCCCTGAACTTGTTATATTCTAAGCTGCAACAGACTATGACCATCCAGTGAACACTGAAACAACTTTTTGGTTGCAAGCTGGCAAGAATGGGTCCAGTTTTCTACAGCTTGGGCACAGAACCTATTAATGGTGTATATATTTTCCTAAATACAGTAAATTGAAATTTTTGTTATATAAAATTGTGAACATTCATTATAATTTTGAATTCAACATCAATTTGAAAGTTATTGAATTTGTATGAGGGTTTGTCTTTCTAGTATTGTCGCTCCCCCTCTTCATGGAGGAACGACACTAAACCCTGCCTAGGCTTCATATCCGAGTCACGGCACCATTATGTCGCTCCCCCTCTTCGTGGAGGAGCAACACAGGACCCTGCGCTGTTCTTTCGTCTGCTCGGCCCTCCCCGGGTTTGCTGCTGGTTCTTCCCGGGTTGGCTACTATCCCTTCCACCTCCGTGGAAGGGCAGTTCCCCCTGGCCGCATTCCCCACTTCCGCAGGGGAGCGGCACACCGCCGGCCGGTTCTCTCGGGGGCTGCACGGGTTCCCTTAGATGTTCCCCATAGATGTTTCCGGTGCATGCCGTCTCTCTCCTCCTTTATAGTCCTCCTCCGCCAATCCCAACTCGGCTGCCCACACGCCGAGTACGCTGCTCTCCAATCAGGAGCAAGTCCTACAGTTAATTGGTTGAACTGGAGGCAGCTGTGCGGAAGCTGTTTACTTCTCTCCCAGCGCCATATTGTGGGAGAGCAGATGCATAGAATAAGTCCTAATTCGAGTAACTTAGTCTAGTCCGGATTGCTCCCCACATAGTATAATGAACATTATTGATGATTTTTTAAAATTAAAGATTCAAGTGCAATATTACAAAAGCAAGTCAAGTTGTTTCAACTGTATAGATAGGTTAAATTGTATGGAAGTGTTTGACTCACTCAATAATGACTTTTCCCAGCCTCACTAACTTAAACAAACAGATGTGAATCCATCTGCAATCAATCTCCGATTCTTTCTACATGTTGTTCCCTAGCTACAGCAACAATTAAGGAAAAAAGTCTTCATCCTTGCCTTCGAAACTGTGTTCTGAAACTTTCATTTCTTCTCAAGTTGAAACTTTAATTTCTTCTTTCTGCAGGGCATTTCTTAGCACATCGTAAACTTCCTAGTTGGCTTAAAAAACGGTACTATTAACCACAGACACATTTATTCAAACACTACATGTTTAAATAATGCTAGTGATGTGGGCTGCATTGTGACAGAATGGAGGGCTCCTGATGATGCCACAGGCAGAACACTCTCCATAATTTTATAAACCAGCACAGCAGACAAAAGTACAATAAAATCAGAAAATCAAAGCATGCAGGAAGAAAACTAGTGACCTACCAACTTGGAAAGAGACAAATCATAAAGCCATAATCCAGAAGAAATGGTACATGGAACACAGGGTTGTATGAAGAAGGATATGTGGTGGTTCTGGGCCAACGCTGCTTATTTTTCAAATCTGCTTTGGTCCTACTCTGAGTTGGTGTCATTGACACATGACAGACTCAAGGCTAAAATTTACTAATGAACAGCATCAAGATAGAAACATCAGCTTTGAATATGGTTCAACTTTTATTTATTTATTTTTTGACAGGCAGAGTGGACAGTGAGAGAGAGAGAGAGACAGAGAGAAAGGTCTTCCTTTTCCGTTGGTTTACCCCTCAATGGCCACTGCGGCCAGCGCGCAGTGGCCGGCGCACTGTGCTGATCCGAAGCCAGGAGCCAGGTGCTTCTCCTGGTCTGCCATATGGGTGCAGGGCCCAAGCACTTGGGCCATCCTCCACTGCACTCCCGGGCCACAGCAGAGAGCTGGCCTGGAAGAGGGGCAACTGGGACAGAATCCGGCGCCCCAACCGGGAATAGAACCCGGTGTGCCGGTGCCACAAGGCGGAGGATTAGCCTAGTGACCTGCGGCGCCGGCCTCTACTTTCTTTAATTCAGATAACTTCAAGAAGGAAAGAAAACCAAATGAATTAAAGTGTATATTGAAATATTATTCAGATTATCAACTGAAGCATTTTTTCTGAATTCTTAGTATAGTGATGCTTCAGTGTATTTGCGTTTTTGTCTAATTTTATTGATTGGTTTAAAAATTGTCCTTGGGAATTTGGAAACCTATTACCTTCAAACATAAAATGGGAATTCATCTACATCTTGATAATTGAACAGTAATTTTACTTCTGTATTTATATAATTTATAAACTTAATATTCAGGCAATGTTGAATGCTAAATAACATTTTTTCGCTTATTTTGGGAACATTAAAAGCAATAGAATGAAACAAATCTCCAAATTTTGGCTTATAACTTCCAAAATGATACCTTAGTTAACATTCAATTTTCAATTTTGAATCAGTATTATTAGTCAATTATAGTTGTTATTATTATACATTCTCTAAGTTTTACAGAATATATCTTATATATGTTTATCTCAATGTAAACATAAATACACCTTATTATACCTGTTTATTTCAGCCTTGAAGTAGATTAGTAAGGGGCATCAATGGCCAGTGATTGGGGAAAATTTATTTTAAAATATGAATGACTGGTATATGACATAAACTACTATATAATTAATTGCACTTGCTAGCATTTAGAAAGCTATGTACACCAATCTGGAGATAATTCATATTTTAATATTGATGGCAAACTTTTTTTGCAGTAAAATATTTATGAAAAATGGGAAGAGCCTATTAAAGATGTATGTAAAAAGAGAAAGTTGATGACATTTGGAAAATGGCATGTCAAATATGATTTTCCAAAAAAGGTCTTCCTTTTAAACTTGAATATTAGAATGAGAAAATCAGATTACAAGAAAAAGTTATTTTCTGAAACATTGTTTTAAATTGTTCTGTTGGCTTTTATAAAGGGGCACTTATGTTAGACATATATAGCTGTTTAAATAATAAATGCAAGAACCAAAAGAAGGTGCACAAAGAATTATTGGAAAAACCAACATAAATTATAAATTACTTCTCTGCATAATGGAAAAAGATTTCTCCAAGGATAATGACTAACCTACTTCAAATAATATACAAAAATAATTATATGACTAATTTTTCTCGATAAATGAGTGTCATTTAGGATAGCTAATTTTTGAGTACATTAAAATATGTTTTATTAAAATATCACAAATATCTAAGGAAATAATTAAAATATATCAGTGGTGAAAAATAGGAGTCTTTAAGTTTTGTGTATTCCTAATCCATAAAACTTCTTTAACTTCTTGCACGTTTATGTTTATATGCAATAATATTTACTGCTATGATATTTATTTATATACAGAACTGCAAAAATTGTAATTCTAAGTATACTGTAGATATTTAAAATGAAAACTCTGATGTGAGTTTTTTTTTTTTTTATTTTTTTGACAGGCAGAGTGGACAGTGAGAGAGAGAGACAGAGAGAAAGGTCTTCCTTTGCCATTGGTTCACCCTCCAATGTCCGCCATGGCCGGCGCACTGCGACAGGCGCACCGTGCTGATCAGAAGCCAGGAGCCAGGTGCTTCTCCTGGTCTCCCTTGCGGGTGCAGGGCCCAAGTACATGGGGCATCCTCCACTGCACTCCCGGGCCATAGCAGAGAGCTGGCCTGGAAGAGGGGCAACCGGGACAGAATCCGGCACCCCGACCGGGACTAGAACCCAGTGTGCCAGCGCCGCAAGGCGGAGGATTAGCCTATTGAGCCGTGGCGCCGGCTGATGTGAGTTTTTAAAATATATCCTAAGCCTTTTCTCTCTGTCTCTCTCTCTCTCTCACTGTCCACTCTGCCTGTAAAAAAAAAAAAAAAAAAATCCTAAACCTAAATATAAGATAGACTTAATACTAATCAAAACCCATTTTAAAAATGCATAAATAATATTATTTCTGGTAGGCAAAATTTTACTTAATTATGTCTTTTCACCATACTAATAATTCAACTCTGCTTTCTGCACAGAAATTTATTCTAATACATTTTGTGCTTGAATTTCTTTCATTGGTAATCCTCTTATTTCCTGGCAACACCAGCAGCCTAAAACTTCAAGAACTATATTTTCATTTCACTGTTAATTTTAGAGCTATTTTACACACTTTTTATCAAAATAAAATGAATGAATTATACATTTTATGAATGGTTATGAAATATTAAAAAAAACTCTGACTGGAGATGTTCTTAATAACATGATTGAAATTTTAAATTTTATATTAAAATGCATTGAAATCAAACAGATGACTATTAAAAGAAGTTTCTGGTTTTTCATTCTTTTTTTTTTAAGATTCTTTTGTTTATTTGGAAGGCAAAGATACAGAGAGAGAGGGAGAGACAGAGAAATAGAGAGATCTTCCTCTTCCTGATTCACTCCCCAAATATCTAATTGCCGGAGCTGTGCTGCTCCAAAGCCAGGAGCCAGGAGTTTCTTCCAGTTCTCTGAAATGGGTGTTGGGGGCCCAAACACTTGGGCCAGCTTCCGCAGCTTTCCTAGGCCGTTAGCCAGGAGCTGGATTGGAAGTGGAGTAGCAGGGCTGTGAATTGGTCTCCAAATGGTATGCAGGTGTCACAGGCAGTAGCTTTACCTGCTACATCACAGTTGCCAGCCCCTAACTTTTAGTTTTTACAAACATAAAAATGTCATTCAATGACTTAAATTTTTCTAAGAAACATGCTAACACATAGTGATCTATCATCAAAATTATGTATAAAAATTTGAGCTGAAAGCTTAATTACTTCTTTAATTTTGTTGATAGTAATAATAATATGAAATGCCCTTTAAAAGACTAATCATTAGAGTCATTTATTTTCTCAGTTCTTTCAAATTTCTATTTTTTTAAAGATTTAGCTATTTATTTGAAAGGCAGAGTTACAAAGAGAGACAGAGAGAGAGAGAGAGAGAGAGAGAGAACAAGAGGTATCTTCCATCTGATGGCTCACTTCCCAAGTGGCTGCAATGGCCAGGGCTGGGTCAGGCCAAAGCCAGAAGCCTAGAACTCCATTCAGGACTCCTATATGAGTCCAGGGGCCCAGCACTTGGGCCATGTTCTGCTGCTTTCCTAGGCACATTAACAAGGAGCAGAATCAGAAGTAGAGCAGCCAGGACTTGAACTGTCTATATGGGATAGGTGGTGTCACAGGAAGTGGCTTAACTGCTTTCTCTCAACAGCTACCCCCAAATTTCCATTCCTTAAGGTGTCCTAGACTTTGTATTTGTTTTTGTTAATGCTGGGGGTTTGTTTTCACTTTTTAAAAATAGCTCACATGGGGCCTAGGCTGTCCCATTGTAGGCTAAGCCACTGCCTGCACCACAGGCATCCCATATGGGTGTCATTTTGTGTCCTGGCTGTTCCTCTTCTGATCCAATTCGCTGCTTATGGCCTGGGAAAGCATCAGAAGATGGCCTACATGCTTGGGCCCCTGCACCTGCATGTGAGACCTGGAAGAAGCTCCTGGCTCCTGACCCAGCTCTTGTCATTGTGGTCATTCAGGGAGTGAACTAGCAGATGGAAGTGCTTTCTCTCTGTCTCTCCTCTCTCTGTGTGTAACTCTACCCTCAAATAAATAAAATATTAAATAAAATAGCTCAGTTGTTTAATTGTACAATTAAATATTGTTAATGTATTTACAGAATTGAGTAACAATCAACATGATTTAATTTAGAATATTACTGTGATTTACTGTGATGAAAAAAGAAACCATGTCCCCGTTTGCAGACTGTTGCAGAATAGAAAAAGATAGTGAAATTCATTCTGGGTGAAAAGTAATACCTTATTTGGTTGTGATTTGTGCTCACAAGGAGGAGAAAGTCCTTTTCATACAGGTTCTTCCCAGGCAGAAAATGGTAAAAACAGAGAACATTGAGATCCTGGGGATCTAAAAAAATATTCCATTTTAGCTCCCCATGCTTTGGTGCCTTTTGGAAAGTCTTTATATACATCTAGGAATATGTTTGCTCAAAAGGTTTCCATGATATATTATTGCTGAAAACCGATTGAATAGTTCGCTGAATGAATGGATATTGAGATTAAATGATCCCCTAATCCCTTTCTAGTAACACTGAATGAGACTTTCTGATTATTTTAAAAATAAGGCCAAAATTATGGTGAGACACTTCACTTACAAGATCATTTGTTGTTTGACAAAGTACTTGAGTATGTCGTTCCAACCTGACAATAAACCATCAGAAGGAAATATGTGTGTTAAAAGCAACAAAAATTTCATTCCAATTTTAATATATGTGCTGCAGAGGTAAGCACACAAAAATTTCATAAACAAAATACACTTACCATAGAGATACATCCTTTTATTTTTTGCTGTAATTTATTTGTAAAATGTATGTCATTGCAAGTTACCAATGCATTCCCTTACCTGGTAATGAGGCATAACTCGAGTAAATATCAATCTCCAGATTGTATAGTTGGGATAAGGAGAAGTATAACACTTGCCCTGTTTTCTTTAGCTCACTAAGTAATGAACAGTCAGTAAATAAAGTTTCTTCTCATCTTTTTTTAATTCATTAATTTAAATGAGAAAAAGAGACAGAGACAGAAAGAGTTCTCTCTTACTGCTTCACTCCCTACATTCTCACAGCAACTGGGGCTGGGCCAGGTCAAAGTCAGGAACCAGGAATCTGTTTCCCATGTAGCCAAGACTTAGACCAGGACACTTCAACACAGGATGTGGAGGGTCATCGTATTTTGAACAGTCCACTACATGACTGTCCATTCATAGTTCTTGATAGCTGCTAGACCTCTTTCCACTTGTACATTCCATGTAAACATTTATACCCAGGCTTCAAATAACCAATAAAAAAGCTCTAAAGTATAATACACATCTGTTGTAAACTCTTATTAACATCTATACTCATGAAGCTTACAAAGCTTTGATTTCTTATTAAACACTTTATGTTATTAGACCTTAAGTATTTGAAAGGCTCTTATTCACATTTTTAGCAAGACTGATAAATATATTTCTACATGGCAATGAGGCTAAATTGTAAATAATATTTTAAGATGAGTTTACTTGCTCTCTTCTTTCCCCCATCTTTTCTCTTTCAAAAAAATTGTATTCATCTTTTCTCCTTCTACAACTAAACTAGCAGGGAATTATTTGTTTACAAGTGCAAAAACTTTTATTGACAAATTTATGATACCTACATATTTGTCTTGTAATATCCATGCTGATTTATATGCAGCTCCCGAATGTGAAGAACAGAATTTCAGATGAAGCAATTGAATTAACAACTTCTTCACTTAGTGAAATGCATCATTTTTACAATTTATTCAAGTAATATTTCCATTTATTTATGCCTATGCCCTTTTAGAAATGAATAACATCAGCAAGCATTACTTTAACATTTAATAATTAATATTCCCTCAAGTGTTTTATTATATTTCATTTAGTCATAAATAATATAAACTAAAATGCATTACATTAATATACCCAAATAAGTAAAATATCACAAGAGCCAACTGCCAAGGCTGGGCCAGACTAAAACCAAAAACCTGGGACTTCATCCAGATACCCCAAATGGTATACCCCAAGTACTGAGGCATCATCTGTTGCATCCCAAGGTGCAAATTAACAGAAAGCTGAACCAGGAGTGGAGGCACCAGGACATGAACCAGGCACTCCAACATCCAACATGGGATGCATCACCAGATGGCTTCTGAACTGATGCTCCAAACTCTACTCCCAGATTTTCACTTCCATTATTATAAGTCTAAAATATGTTGAGCAGATATCAGGTGTGCTTCCTTATTATTCAGAGGATCCATTTGCTGTCAGCATATATTAAATTTTGAATTTCATGTAAAATTTAACTTAGTTCTGTTACCAAAAATATTTACAATAAGAAATGAGGCAGCTTAATTGTTTACATTAAAATTAATAAAAATGGAAAGGAATTATGCTGCTACATATCTTACACCATTATAAAATTTTATAAAACAATTTTAGTTATTTTGCTATCTTTTTAACCAATATTAATTGCATAACATCTGTAATTAAGCATTTTAAAATTATAAAATTACTATAGAAAAAGCCTACGTTACCTAATGAGCTTATGAACAGTGTAAAATGTAACTTTTTCTTTCTGTTACTTTTGGAAAGGAGGAACTTGCTAACCTGGTTTCAATTTGCTCAAATTCCCATGAGTATGCTTTCAGTAAGCAGTCTTGAGTAACTGTCCTCATTGTACAAAAGTAGCTAGATGACACAAAAGTACTACAGATACTAATTAAATGTGCATCTAATTAATTTTTCAGAAAACATATATAAGTGGTCTTAACTGTTCATGGGAAATACATTAATGAATGAGGTTTGCCTAGAATTCAAACTTTTTTGCACCAAATGAACTTTTGTAATTCTCTTTTCCTTGAACTTTTTGAAATGCTCCTATACACAGAGATTATTGTTGGAAAGGGTATAATTTAAAATTCTATTTTCTGGGGACAGTGTGTAGTGCGGTTTGTCAAGCCACCACTTGTAATGCCTGTATCCTATAGAGGAACGCCAATTTGAGTGCTTGATGCTCTGCTTCCAATATGGCTCCCAGCTAAGGCGCCAGCGAAGGCTGCGGAATATGGTATAAGTTCTTGGGCCCCTGCCACCCACATGGGAGTCCCAACTGGAATTCCAGGTTCCTGGCTTCAGCCTTGTCCACCTCTGGCTCTTGTGGCCATTTAGTGAGTGAACCAGCAGATTGAAGAGATGGGATCTCTCTCTTTCTCATTCTATCTCTGTCTAACTCTGCCTTTATAAAAAATAAAATTCCAGTTTTAATCTTTTGATTGTTACACAAAAGTGTATATGTTCATATTCTAGGTAGTTTGATGAATGCTGCAAAGTACATTAGTATCTTAAAATAACAAAGGTTTAGTTCATATTCTTTGATGGTATTTTCTCTCTCTGTAAAACAATGTACTTTCTGCACTTTGCTGATAGGAAAACTCCTGAGATTCAATACTTAAAGTCTAGTGTGTGATTGTGCTTGTGACACTTTCTGCTCTACAAGATCATCTGTCTAATAAGATAGCAAACTGCAAAGAATTGAGAAATTGATTTTGCCAAGTTTTAACTTAATGAAAAACAAGCTGGCTTCAATCACACTGGAAGGTGAGAGATAGGGTTGCTTATTAAGACCCAGGTACCTTGGAAGTCAAGTAACTTTCTGTCTTTAGAGATAAGGTGTAACTGATGAGAATGGGTACTATCAAAATCAAAATATCAACAGGCAACATATTATTATGCAAAGTGTGTTTTAAAATCTGCCTATGTACATAAAGGGATATCATATCAGAAGCCTCATATTTTATTTCCTAGCTTAGTAAAACAAAAGACCATTAATGGGTTTATATGTTTCTCTGATGATAGGTAGGCAAAGATTTCTGGATATTCCAAACTTTATCCTTCCTAATATCTCTTTTTGTCTCTCTGTTTCTTTCCACTAGCTTCTCTTTCTTTTGTCTTCTCTCTCTTTCTCTTTCTCTTCATGAGTTACCCAGAAATCTGGACAGATCAAAACTTGGTCAAAGAATATGCTGTGATGATAAATAGACTACAGCATGCTTCTTGCTCATGGGAGGAAGAAATAAAGCCATTTCCCCGCCAGTGAGCCAAAATCTTCTTAGGGTTCACAGTATGCAAAATTGTCTTTGGTGGCAGACTATCTGTCTAATCAGCAAAGCTTTCTGCTTGCTGAATTTCCTTAACCTAACAAGATATTAAGAGTGAAGATAGAATTCTACCTCCTTTTAACTTTCTTCTACTCAGAAAATTATGTTCTCTTTGTCTAGTCCCAGTTAGTTAAGTTTAGTTAATTTAGTTAAGGTTGATATCATCCTGTAAAAGGATATTTTAAGGGAGTTACAGGTATGTCTTTTAATGTTGCTTGTCCAGCATTTTGGAATGAGAGAATCTGTGCATTTATTGGTAAGAAAAAATATCAGAAAAATATCAATGCTTCCATGCTATACATAATGAATTCTTCTTTTTATTTTTTAACTTCAGAGCTCAATGTAAGATCTAAGAAATGGTTCCTATTTGGTGAGGTTCATGTTTTATTTCCTTAGATATCAAATCAGAGTTAATAGTTATAACGGTTTCCATTGATAATCAAATAATTAACTAATTTAATATAAAATAATTCTGGAATATAATATGGATCATAATACAGAGAATTGGTTTGTTTTTTGAAAGTTGATTACCTCATTTATTAACCATATTTTTATTAACTAGTCTTTGCTCTTATAAAATTGAATGACAACTGAGAAATTGACAACAAAATTGAGAATAGTATTTTGAATGATATCAGATCTTCTTCCAAGGAACTATGTCCATTGGTCATTAAAAATTTCACTGATGAATCTGTTAATTTTGCTTAAAGGACTATTATATAGACCATGTGTAAATTTCTTTAATATATCTCTAATGTCATAATCAATTCCAAAAAGCAAGATTTATCTACATGTCTTTAATATAAAGGATCTTGTATAATCTAATAATTATTTTAGAGCTAATTGGTCCTTTATATTTTTGTTCCCTGTTAATGTACAAAGATGTAGAAGCACTGAGATGATCCATGACAATAGTATTCAAATTGGAATAGTATTTCAAAGATTTATGGAATTACTAATTAGAACTTTGCTTTATAAAGTTACTTCTTAGCAAACTTTAAGTAAAGAAGAAAAGTGGAACTAGACAGATATATATGCCTTAAATTGAAAGTGTTACTTTGTACTTAATAAAAATATCTTGTTGATTTGAACAGTCATTATTCTAAAATGGGTTTTTATTTGCTTATTTAAATGTAGACCTAACCACTCGATTTAATTAATGCAAATGACTAACTTCTACGTAAGTGAAACCTGACTTACATACTACCTGAAGTGTAGATGCGTAGTCTGGAGACAGAAATGATCTGAAATGACAACTGAACTTCAAATGTTATGCTTGCTTTGAAGAGGCTAGATATGAAATTTGTTAATCATAAATAAATGATTAAATTCTAAGAAAAATCACATTCTTCACTACAATTCATATAGTAATTTAATCATGCCATACAGCAGATTCAGCGATGTGCAGATCAGCTTAAAAATGTAAGCATTTCAAATGCTTGTGTGCACATTTGAAATGCTTGTGTGCACAAAAATATTTCACATTATTGTGTTATCAATATGAAATAGAGAAATTAGTTGCTTGCTGGCTTTCTTAAGTTTTAACATTCCGCATCTCAAGGATCTAGAAATAAAGTAGCATACCAGATCCAAATCTAGTCGGAGAAGAGAAATAATTAAAATCAGAGAAGAAATCAACAGAATTGAATCCAAAAAAAATTACAAAAAATCAACCACAGAAAGAGCTGGTTTTTTGAAAAAAAAAAAAAAAAATTGACACACAATTGGACCAACAAAAAAAATAGAAAAGACCCAAATCAATAAAATCAGAGATGAAAAAGGAAATATAACAACAGACACCACAGAAAGAAAAAGAATCATCAGAAATTACTACAAGGACTTGTATGCCAGCAAACAAGGAAATCTATCAGAAATGGATAGATTCCTGGACAGATGAAATCTACTTAAATTGAACCACGAAGACATAGAAAACCTAAATAGACTCATAACTGAGAAAGAAATTGAAAGAGTAATAAAGGCCCTTCCATCAAAGAAAAGCCCAGGACCAGATGGATTCACTGCTGAGTTCTACCAGACATTGAAAAAAGAACTAATTCAATTCTTCTCAAACTATTCAGAACAATCGAAAAAGAGGGAGTCCTCCCAAATTCTTTCTATGAAGCCAGCATCACCTTAATCCCTAAGCCAGAGAAAGATACAACATTGAAAGAAAAATACAGACCAATATCCCTGATGAACATAGATGCAAAAATCCTCAAGAAAGTTCTCACCAATAGAATACAACAATATATCAGAAAAATCATCCACCCAGACCAATTGGGATTTATCCCTGGTATGCAGGGATGGTTCAATGTTCGCAAATCAATCAACATGATACACCACATTAATAGACTGCAGAACAAAAATCATATGATTATCTCAATAGATGCAGAGAAAGCATCTGATAAAATTCAATGCCCTTTCATGATGAAAACTCTAAGCAAATTGGGTGTAGAAGGAAAATTCTTCAATGCAATCAAAACAATTTATGAAAAACCCATGGCCAGCAACCTATTGAATGGGGAAAAGTTGGAAGCATTTCCACTGAGATCTGGTACCAGAAAAGGATGCCCACTCTCACCACTGCTATTAATATACTTCTGGAAGTTTTAGCCAGAGCCATGAGGCACGAAAAAGAAATTAAAGGGGTACAAATTGGGAAGGAAGAAGTCAAACTATCCCTCTTTGCAGATGATATGATTCTTTATTTAAGGGATCCAAAGAACTCTACTAAGAGACTATTGGAGCTCATAGAAGAGTTTGGCAAAGTAGCAGGATATAAAATCTATGCACAAAAATCAACAGCCTTTGTATACACAGGCAATACCATGGCTGAGAAAGAACTGCTAAGATCAATCCCATTCACAATAGCCACAAAAATGATCAAATACCTTGGAATGAACTTAACCAAGGATGTTAAAGATCTCTACGATGAGCATTACAAAATCTTAAAGAAAGAAATAGAAGAGGATACCAAAAAATGGAAATATCTTCCATGCTTGTGGATTGGAGGAATCAATATCATCAAAATGTCCATTCTCCCAAAAGCAATTTATAGATTCAATGCGATACCAATCAAAATACCAAAGACATTCTTCTCAGATCTAGAAAAAATAATGCTTAAATTCATATGGAGGCACAGGAGACCTTGAATAGATAAAGCAATCTTGTACTACAAAAACAAAGCTGGAGGCATCACAATACCAGATTTCAGTACATACTACAGGGCAGTTGTAATCAAAATAGCATGGTACTGGTACAGAAAAGATGGATAGACCAATGGAACAGAATAGAAACACATTAATCAATCCAAACATCTACAGCAATGCAAACTGGTAAAGCCACTATGGAAGTTAGATTGGAGATGCCTCAGAAACCTGAATATAACCCTAGCATACAACCCAGCCATCCCACTCCTTGGAATTTACCCAAAGGAAATTAAGTTGGCAAACAAAAAAGCTATATGCAACTTAATGTTTATTGCAGCTCAATTCATAATAGCTAGACCTGGAATCAACCCAAATGCCATCAACAGTAGATTGGATAAAGAAATTATGGGACATGTACTCTACAGAATACTATACAGCAGGAAAAAATCATGAGATCCTGACATTTGCAACAAAATAGAGGAATCTGGAAAACATCATGTTGAATGAAATAAGCCAGTCCCAAAGGGACAATTATCATATGTTCTCACTGATTGGTGACAACTAACTGAACGCCAAAATGGAAACCTTTTGAAGTGAAAGGGACACGATGAGAAACAGTGACTTGATCGGCCCTTGTCCTGACTGTTGATGTACAACTTAATACTTTATCCTTTTTATTATTTTATTTTGTTCTACGTAATACTGTTGGGTGAACTCTTCAATTAAAACACAATTATTCTTAGCTGTTTAAATTTAACTGAAGATTGATCCCTGTTAAATATAAGAGAGGAATAAGAGAGGGAGGTGATGCACAATTTGGGACATGCTCAATCGGACTTGCCCCAAATGGTAGAGTTAGAAATGTGCCAGAAGATTTAAAATTCAATCCCATCAAGGTGCCATGTACCAATGCTATCTCACTAGTCCAAGTGATCAATTTCAGTTCACAGTTGATCATAATGATAGGACTAAGAGTCAAAGAGATCACATAAGCAAGACTAGTGTCTGCTAATACTAGCTGATAGAATAAAAAAGGGAGAGAACGACCCAACATGGGAAGTGAGATACACAGCAGACCCATAGAATGGCAGATGTCCTCAACAGCACTCTGGCCTCAGAATCAGCCCTTAAGGCACTTGGATCTGGCTGAAGAGCCATGAGAGTATTTTATGCATGGAAAGCCAAGACACTCTGGAAAAAAAAAAAAAAAAAAAAAAAAAAAAAAAAAACAGAAAAAAACAAACCTAAATGAAAGATCTCCGCGAGTGAGATCCCAGTGGAAAGAATGGGTCATCAAAGAAAGAAAGAGGTACCTTTCTCTGAAGGGAGGAGAGAACTTCCACTCTGACTACGACCTTGTCTAAAAAAGATCAGAGTCTGTGAACTCAAAAGGCTTCCATAGCCTTGGCAACTCATGACAAGAGCCTAGGGTGATTACTGACGCCATAAACAAGAATGTCAATTTGTTATGTCAACAACAGGAGTCCCTGTGCACTTACTCCTCATGTAGGATCTCTGTTCTTAATGTGCTGTACAATGTGAATTATTGCTATAACTAGTACTCAAACAGTATTTTACACTTTGTGTTTCTGTGTGGGTGCAAACTCTTGAAATCTTTACTTAATATATGCTAAACTGATCTTCTGTATATAAAGACAATTGAAAATAAATCTTGATTTGAATGGAAGGGAAGAGGGAGCGGAATAGTGTGGGTTGTGGGTGGGAAGGAAGTTCTGGCGGGAATAAGCTTTTGTAATCCATAACCTGTACTTTGGAAATTTATATTCATTAAATAAAAATTAAAAAAAAAGTTTTAACATTCCTTTTTTCTTAAACTTTTATTTAATGAATATAAATTTCCAAAGTACAGCTTATGGATTACAATGGCTTCCCCCCATAACATCCCTCCCACCCACAACCCTCCCCTTCCCACTCCCTCTCCCCTTCCATTCACATCAAGATTTATTTTCGCTTCTCTTTATATACAGAAGATCAGTTTAGCATACATTAAGATTTCAACAGTTTGCTCCCACACAGAAACATAAAGTGAAAAATACTGTTTGAGTACTAGTTATAGCATTAAATCTCCTTGTACAGAACACTAAGGACAAAGATCCTACATGAGGAGTAAGTGCACCGTGACTCCTGTTGTTGACTTAACAAATTGACACTCTTGTTTATGGCCTCAGTAATCACCCTAGGCTCTTGTCATGAGCTGCCAAGGCTATGGAAGCCCCCTGAGTTCACTGACTCTGATCATTTTTAGACAAGGCCATGGTCAAAGTGGAAGTTCTTTCCTCCCTTCAGAGAAAGGTACCTCCTTCTTTGATGATCCGTTCTTTCCACTGGGATCTCACTCGTGGAGCTCTTTCATTTAGTTTTTTTTTTTTTTTTTTTTTTCCAGAGTGTCTTGGCTTTCCATGCCTGAAATACTCTCATGGGCTTTTCAGCCAGATCCGCATGCCTTAAGGGCTGATTATGAGGCCAGAGTGCTGTTGAGGACATCTGCCATTCTATGAGTCTGTTGTGTATCTCACATCCCATGTTGGATCATTCTCTCCCTTTTTGATTCTATCAGCTAGTATTTGCAGACACTATTCTTGTTTATGTGATCCCTTTGGTTCTTAGTCCTATCATTATGATCAATTGTGAACAGAAATTGATCCCTGGGACTAGTGAGATGGCATTGGTACATGCCACCTTGATGGGATTGAATTGGAATCCCCTGGTATGTTTCTAACTCTACCGTTTGAGGTAAGTCAGCTTGAGCATTCCTTCTTACCAATATCAGAACTGTATTCATCTGAAAGGTTTCATTTTCATAGGATTACTTTTACATATATAATTTAATTTTATACTATAAATTTAAATAATATTAATTTATAATACTAATAACAGAAATTAAAATGAATATCATTGCTTTGGTCAATAATATTAGAAAAATTGATTTACCTTTAATAATTTAAATTTGTTTTCACAGATTCTGTCATCTTCAAATTTTGAATATAATTTTTTTTTTATTTGACAGATAGCATTACACAGTGAGAGAGAGAGACAGAGAAAGGTCTTCCTTCCATTGTTTCACCATGCAAATGGCTACCATGGCCGGAGCTATGCCAATCTGAAGCCAGGAGCCAGGTGCTTCCTCCTGCTCTCCCATGAGGGTTCAGGGGCCCAAGCACTTGGGCCATCCTGCACTGCCCTCCCAGGCCACAGCCAAGAGTCAGACTGGAAGAGAAGCAACTGGGACTAGAACCCAGTGCCCATATGGGATGCTGGTGCTGCAGGCAAAGGATTAACCAAGTGAGTCACAGTGCTAGCCCCGAATATAATTTCTTTAATGAAAATATTTAAGCTCAGCTGGTGCCGTGGCTCACTAGGCTAATCCTCCACCTTGCAGCGCCAGCACACCGGGTTCTAGTCCCGGTCGGGGCGCCGGATTCTGTCCCAGTTGCCCCTCTTCCAGGCCAGCTCTCTGCTGTGGCCAGGAAGTGCAGTGGAGGATGGCTCAAGTGCTTGGGCTCTGCACCCCATGGGAGACCAGGAGAAGCACCTGGCTCCTGCCTTCGGATCAGCGCGGTGCGCCAGCCGCAGCGCTCCGGCCGTGGCGGCCATTGGAGGGTGAACCAACGGCAAAAGGAAGACCTTTCTCTCTGTCTCTCTCTCTCACTGTCCACTTTGCCTATCAAAAAAAAAATTTTAAGCTCTAATTATTTTGCTAATGACTGTATTTGTGTATCTCTTTGTCAGATAAAATTATATTTATTGATTTATCTATGAGCATATTTGCTATATTCAGAGTAGAAATAATGAAAAATTCAATGACCAAAAGAGTCTTTAAACAAATAGACTAATACATATTCTATTAAATAATATATATGTGTATACATATATATTATTTATTTATATATATTATATATATATATATATACACAAGAGTACCTTAAAACGTTTTGAGATAATTTGAATAAAATATCTTTAGGGGCTGAAGTTGTGTCATAGCATGTCTAGCCACTGCTTTAGATGCTATGAGCCCATATTGGAGTGCAGGTGTGAGTTCTACCTGTGTTGCTTCAATCCAGCACACAGTGGATGATCGCTCAGTACTTGAGCGATTGTTACCCATGTGGAAGACCTGGTTGGGGTTTTAGGTTCCTGGCTTTGGACCGACCCATCCCCATTTGTTGCAGCCATGTGGAGAGTGAACCAGAAGGTGGAATAATTCTTTGTACCTCCATCTTTCCTTCTTTGTCACTCTGTCTTCTCAAATAACAAGCACAGCTATAGCATTGTAATTTAGCTTTCTATAATAACTCTGCTAATACAATTAATTATGTTTTTGTGCATGTTTTCCTTTTTAACAGGTAGAAACAACTTATTATGTGAAGAGCAAAAGTAACATTTTTTTTCTTTTTTAAAACTATTAGGGATTGATAATCAAACCTTTTTTAGAATAAGCCTGTAATTAACCTTTTTCCTGAAAATACTTTTATTTCAGCCTTAACTATCCCCCTTTTATTTGGATAACAATTGTTAATAAGGTTTTTTATTTATTAGTGAATATGCTACCAAAACCATATAATTTGACTGAATTGTATTTTATTGTAATATACATTGCTTGAATAATATGTTCCTTGGGACACGTGGGTTCTCATTTTTCAGGACTGATTTAAAACAATGTGATGGACAGAGGGAAATTTTTTACCACTGTCGTGATTTTTTTAAATTAAAACAGAGGTTTAGAAGCAGAGTAATGAGACCAAGGGTAAGTGCTTATATATTATTAATTTATACATCCATTCAGCTAAATTTCCATGAGCAAATATTTTTAACTTTTATTTAATAAATATAAATTTCCAAAGTACAGCTTTTTTGATGTAATTACTTTCTTGAATCACAGCAAACACTAATCAGTGGTTTTCATTTTGAATACTTTTCACTTTGCTAAATTTATTTATTTATTTTTAAATAAATGCACTGAAATATTTTCATTTTCTCTCTAGATTTATTTATTGGTTTATAAATAAAAGATGATAATCAGTTTTGTGTCTGTGGCAAATTTTTTCTTATTATGTAGGCTCACCTTTGATTTTGATAACTTTAAATTGAAAATTGTTGAAAAATTATTATCTAAGAATAACAATCATTTTAGAACTTAATTCCTCAATAAAATATAAATAGCTAAATTTTCTTTTATAAAATGTTTAATTAATTGTCCTTCTCAATTCTATTTGATTTCTGGTTTCTTTCGTTAAGTTTTTAATTTTATTTAAGTTATACAAGTTTCATGTATTTCATATACACAGAATTAGGAACATAGCGATACTTCCCCTCCAACCTCCCTGCCACTCACACTCCAATCCTTCTGCCTCCTCCTTCTCCTATTTCCACTTTTAATTTTGACAAAAACTTATTTTCACTTTAGTTACTACTCATAAGGTTAATACACTAAGTCAAGAGTACAACAAATAGTATGAAGAAAAAAATACTGTTCTTCAACAGAAGAGACAAGGGCTGAAAACAATCATTGTTTGTTTCACTGCAATACATTTTATTTTAGGTACCCATGATTAGGGAAAACATGATATCTGTCTGTTTGGAACTGCCTTATTTTCTCCCATTCTGTTGGTTGCCTCTTCACTTTCTGAGGTTTTTTTTTTTTTTCTTTTTCTTTTTTTTTTTTTCTGCAGGGCGATAGCTTTTTAGCTTCATGTAATCCCATTTATCAGTTTTGGTTTTGATTGCCTGGGGTCTTTTTAAAGGTTTGCCAATGTCTTGCAGAGTTTCTCCATTGTTCTCTAGTAATTTGATGATTTCGGTTGTAGATTTAGGTATTTGATCCCTTTTGAGTGGATTGTTGTGTAAGGTGCAGGTAGGGGTCTAGTTTCACACTTCTGCAAAAGATATTTATTTTTCCCTGCACCATTTGTTGAAAAGACTGTCCTTGTTCCAGGGATTGATTTTAGCTACTTTGTGAAAGGTAAGTTGGGTGTAGATGTGTGAACTGATTTCTGGAATTTCTATTCTGTCCATTGGTCTATCAGGTTATTATTACTATTATTATTATTACCTTGTAATATTTCTTGAAATCTGGTATTGTGATGCCTCTAGCTTTGCTTTTACTGTTTAAAATAGGGTCTTTTGTGTATTAATTTGAATGTTAGCACCATTTTTATCTAGATCTGAGAAGAATGTCCTTGGTATTGATTGGATATAATTGAATCTGTAAGTTCCTTTAGGTAGTATGGACATTTTGATGACATTGATTCTTCTGATCCATGAACATGGAAGATTTTTCCATTTTTTAATGACTTCTTCTATTTATTTCTTTAGCATTTTGTAATTTTCACTACAGAGATCTTTGACATCCTTAGTGAAATTTATTCCAAGGTTTTAAATTTTTGCAGGTTTTGTGATTTTGATTGATCTTAAAACTTCTTTTTTTTTTTTATTTTTTTTTATTTTTTTGACAGGCAGAGTGGACAGTGAGAGAGAGAGACAGAGAGAAAGGTCTTCCTTTGCCGTTGGTTCACCCTCCAATGGCCGCCGCGGCCGGCGCGCTGCGGCCGGTGCACCGCGCTGATCCGATGGCAGGAGCCAGGAGCCAGGTGCTTTTCCTGGTCTCCCATGGGGTGCAGGGCCCAAGCACCTGGGCCATCCTCCACTGCACTCCCTGGCCACAGCAGAGGGCTGGCCTGGAAGAGGGGCAACCGGGACAGAATCCGGCGCCCCGACCGGGACTAGAACCCGGTGTGCCGGCGCCGCTAGGCGGAGGATTAGCCTATTGAGCCGCGGCGCCGGCCAATCTTAAAACTTCTTTCTCAGCCATGGCAGTGTCTGTATACAAAGCTTATTGATTTTTTGTGTTAATTTTATACCCTGCCACTTTATCACACTCTTGAGTGTGGTCTATCAGTGGAGATTTTTTGCATCACCTGTATGTAGAAACATGTCAAATGAAAACAGGGATAGTTTGACTTCCTCCTTTACAATTTATATCTCTTTGATTTCTTTTTCTTTTTCTTTTCTTTTCTTTTTTTTTTTTTTTTTTTACCTAATGGTTCTGGCTAAAACTTCCAGGACTGTATTAAATATCAGTGATGAAAATGGGCATCCTCATCTGGTTCTGGATATTGGGATGAATGCTTCCAGCTTTTCCCCATTCAGTAAGATGCTAGCCATGGGTTTGCCATAAATTGTCTTCATTGTGTTGAGGAATGTTCCTTCTATAACTAATTTGCTTAAGGTTTTCATCATGAAAGAATGCTGTATTTTATAAAATATTTTCTCTTCATCTATTGAAACAATCATATAGATTTGTTTTTCAGTTGGTTAACGTGATGTATCACATTTATTGACTTGTGAATGTTGAACCATCCATGCATAGCAGGGATAAATCCCACTTGGTCCAGGCGAATGATCTTTCTGATGTGTTGTTGGATTTGATTAGTTGATATTTTTGATGATTTTTGCATATATGTTAATTGAAGATATTAGTCTATAATTCTTTTTCTCTGTTGTGTCTTTTTCCAGTTTATGAATTAAGGTGATACAGCCTTTATAGAAAGAGTTTGGGAAGATTCCCTCCATTTCAATTGTTCTGAATAGCTTAAGAATTGGAATTAGTGCTGTTTAAATATATGGTAGAATTCAGCAGTTAAGCCATTCTGGGGTTTTCTTTGTTGGGAGGGTCTTTATTACTGATTCAATTTCCATCTTAGTAATTGGTCTACTTGGATTTTCTATGTCTTCATGACTCAATTTTGTAGGAGGTATATGTCCAGGAATCTAGCCATTTCTTCTAGGTTTTTCAACTTGTTGACATACACTTCTTTGTAGTAATTCCTGATGATTCTTTTTATTTCTGTGGTATCTGTTCATTTGAGCTATTGTGTTCTTCATTTCTAATATTTCATTTTGATTTCTCTTTAAAATCTCAATTTCATGGGAAAATTTTTCATTCATATCATGTATGGATTTTTTTAGTTCATGGATTTGCTTCTGATTGCTTTTGAGTAATTCTGATTGATTAATCTTTTGAATTCTGCTCTTGGCATTTAATCAATATCTCCATCTTCATATTCTAATAATGAAATGTTCTATTCATTTGAGGAGGGTGGTCATGTTATCTTCCTTATTCTTGTTTCTTGAATTTCTGCATTTAATTTTAGCCATTTGTACGGATACTTGTTGGTTTTTACTTCTGATGACCTTTATCTTTGAACTATGCCTCTGTGGCTTAGTGGAATATTTAAACTTTCATTGAGTACCAAGAGGTTTGTGCTGGGTGTGGCCAGGGAGCTCTGGTCAGTGCTACAAGGTGGGGTGAGTATCCTGGGTAACAGCCAAGTTGGGCATGGTAGATCTCCTCTTGTTAACAGTCGGGAAATGGTCACCTCTTTGGTTTGCTCACACCCTCACCTCCTCTCCTCCAAGGTGACCAAAGTCAGGATAGTAACCCCCAGTGGGTGCAACACTCAAACACACCACCATGTGAACCACACAAATGATCTGCTCCATGCTCACTCTGAGCATGGTTCCCACTACAACAACCCACCCCAATGAACCAGGGAACTCTAAGTGTGTGGAGCCACACACAGTTTGTCCAGAGGCCAGGCTATACATTGTACCCTCTCATGCTGTCAGAGTCCACACAGTCTCAACAGATATGATTCCCAAAGCTGCTGTGTGCAGAGGTTCCACTCTATCCTGACAGCTTGTCTGGTCCATAGAGAGGCATACATTCCCAGAGCCAGCTGTTTGTAGGTAGTACGCCTACACAGCTAAAGCTCTGGAGCCTGTGGTATGTTGGGAGCTTGGGGGCACCTCACAGTCTTAGTTGGGTGCCCAGACTATTGTCAATCCTCCAAGCTAGGCTCAAAGTCGGTGGGAACCATGAATTTTTCCCTTAGCTGGAATCTCTGGATTACACATGTATACCAGACCCATTGGCTGAACGTTGCCCTCTCCTCACTGATGATGCCAGTACTGCTGAGAAGACACGTCCTCTCTCAGCCACTTGCTGTGCTCATGCACAAAGGCTTCTGGAGCTGCTCCTTTTAAGCAAAATGGCACCCACCTGTCTTGGCCAGGTGCCAGGCACCATTTTGGGGCGGATAGGGTGAGAGAAACATGTCCTTTTCCTTCTACCGAGTCTGCGGGTACCTTCTAGCTCCGAGGGCTCCAGACCAAACTCACCCCGTGCTCTCCCTCTGGCTATATAACCACAGGTTGCTGCAGTCTGATCTCACCGCAGTCTCCAAGGTGCCCCTTTCTGGATCTCGGCTGCTGGAGTCATTTGTTATGTTTGTTTTCGTGCTGCATGCTCACACCTTCCTCACAGGTCCACAGAGTTCCTCTTCCTCTTCCTTCTGCGAATTTCCACTGTGGTTTTCTCTCTAATTTTCCCTGGAGAGTGCACTGCCCACATTTTTTTTTTTTCTATTTATATATAACCTACCACAGTATGTCATTCTCTGTTCTGCCATATTGGAATCCCCTTCTAGTTTTTTTTTTTTTTTAATAAGTTTTGATTTTCCTTTTATATTGTGTTATACTTATGACTTTCTATTTCTGTCTTAAAAAGACATGTCTTAATACATTCTACTTAACGTGTAAAACAATTAACTAAATTATATATAGGAAGAAATGAGTTTTTTTTAGCAAATCAAGTGGTATGAAGTGAATTACATTTAAGTTTGCTTTTCTGATCATTGAGGTATGGCTTCTCTCTCTAGTTTTCCAGGACTAGGTCACAAAACTTTCTATTATTTTGTTGTTTTCTCATGACTTGTCCTTTAGGAAAATGATATATTTTCATAATAGTGGGTGACAAAAGTCATGGACAGTGGAATAAACCTAACCACAAACTTTCCATTTGTGAGTAGATGAATTTACTTCTCAGATTTAATGTTGGCTCTCAAGGTACTCTAAGTATGTCTCAAAATTTTCTTCCTCCAAATATTAAAAGCCGTATCCTTATTACAAATATACTAGGTAGAATTGTCACACAAATAGCCTGCTAATATTTTGAATGAATAAGATATGAAATGTGCAAACTGCTGATTTATAAATGTTTAATATTTTTACTGTCTCTATTTCATTTACTTTGGAAATAACCATTCTAGAGCATTGCAATTTGTTTAAGAATACCTTTGTCCTATGAAGTTTTGTTAGGTTTATTTCATTTGCTTCACTAGAGGTTTTAATTATTTTCCTTAGGGAATCTTAGATAACAGAAGAGTTGGGAATTCCAATAGTATTTAACATGCATTTTGTAATTTATTCTGATGGACTACAGCACAGTTTTCCTAATAATACAGTCAATATGTTGTCAGAATAGGTTTATATTTTCTTCTGTTGAATGATAGTTTTTTTTCTGTATATGTGACAATTACCATATATTTAATATTTGGGAGATTAAAAAAATCTAATTCCATTTGTCCTACAGTACCAGTACTGTGTCTTTCATATAGAGTCTAACATAGTATTTAACAATCTTCACTGTGAATTCAGTTTTGTTTTTTTTTTTTTTTTTTTAACTCTGGAGGTTAAAAGGCATCAAAGGAAAACTGGAAAAAAAATTAGTAGCACTAAGTCAAAACCCTGTCAATGTGTTGCACATACTTTCCTTTTCTGTCTTTTGACACTATATATAATATATTATTCATAAAGAAATTGTATGCAAGTAAATTGAACACTTTTGAATTTTATGACCATGCTTAGAAAACTTTCCTTTTCTCTAATATAAATTATATCCTATATTATTCTACTTAATACAAGTTTCATTTTATAGCATTTTAAATATTGGTCTATCTAAAATGCAAAGTTAATGAAGATAAGAGAAAAAAGGCTATATTAATTTGGGGGCATTTTGCATTTTCATATCATGTTTCTAGTGATTTCCAATGGTTTGCTGTTGGTATTTTATTTGCCCTTATATAAATATTTGTTATTTATTTCAGTATTTTTGTCCTTATGCAAATATATGCTGTTTTAACATTATGCCCAAAGATAAAATGAAATAAAAATAAAATTAGTTACCTGATTCCTACATTCATAGAACAATTAATGCTAAAGAAGTACTGGTGAAATAAATGCCAACTCAGATTTTAGGAAATTTGGCTATAGTTTTATAATTGTTATTTGCTAATTATTGAATCATTCACTGGTACCTTATTCTCCTCAGCACGGAACATGAGTTCCTCATTAGAATTATATCTTTAAAAAACCCAGACAAGACAATGGTTTTTTCAAACTGTGCTGCTTTATTGTCCCTTAAAAACATCAATTAGAAAACTGGCTTCTAGCCCAGCTCTGTTATTTGACTGCCACTTCCCAGGATGATTGATCTTGTCTTGCTACATCTGGTAACAATGCATTCGCTTCAATTCAGGGCAATATCAGCCACTCAATCCTTGCATTATTCTTTTTTCTGTTTCCACATCAAAGACTTGCTTTTACATGTGATTCCTGGCATTTACATTGCTCTGCCAACTTCACTTTCACTAATATCTCCATTACATGTCAAACTGTTCCGACTAAAGGATCCCTGAAGTTCTGATGTGTTAATGTATGCTTTCTCCACAATCACCATTCTGCTTCTTTCAGCTTGACTAGGTAACTAGCCTTCATGTTGGTAAATTAGACTACAGTCCCCATCTATAGGAACTTTTCTTGGGTTGATGTGCTTTTCAAATGTAAAATTGAAGGTGTGATTAAATCATTTTCTAACTTCCTTTGGCTCTGACATTTCAGGATTTTATAAATCTATATTAGAATCAATATCACCATTTTGTCTCCTAATGCACTTACAATTTTGTTTTATGTTCAAGGGCATGTCTTTTATTTATTTTTTTTAAAGATTATTTATTTATTTGAATAAATTACACAGAGATAGGAGAGGCAGAGAGAGAGAGGTCTTCCATCCCATGGTTGACCCCCCAGTTGGCTGCAATGGCCGGAACTGTGCTGATCTGAAGCCAGGAGCCAGGAGTTTCCTCCTGGTCTCCCACATGGGTGCAGGGGCCCAAGGACTTGGGCCATCTTCTTCTGCTTTCCCAGGCCATAGCAGAGAGCTGGATCGAAAGAGGAGCAGCCAGAACTAGAACCAGCGCTCATATGGGATGCTGGCACTTCAGGCCAGGGCGTTAACCTGCTGAGCCACAGCGCCGGCCCTTTAGGTTTAAAAAGATAATTTTTTAATTACAATTGCTTCTCAGCCTTTTGGCTAAGATCAAGTGTAACTTTTTAATTACAATACCTACTTTCTTTTTTTTTTTTTCTATGAATTAATTCACAGGCTTTTATTGGGATTTCACTCCCGGGTGAGGTTCCCCAGTCCTGACAGAGTGGGGGCCGGGGAAGTGATGCGTCAGAGGTTGGGAGGGCTCCTTTTATAGATTCAGGGCATGGGGGTTAAAGGTTGAGGCGGATCTGATCCTCATTGGTTGACCTTTAGGCACCCGCAGGGACCTTGACAAGGACTCTCCATTCCCAGAAGTATAGGCCTTCCCTCCTTGCGGATCCCAAAGCTACCATCCAGACCTTTTGATGATAGGAAAGGGGGCGACGATGAGTCTCTCTGGCTACTTCCTGCTGACTGGGGACGTCGTCTACAGGGGCCTGCTGGGGGTATCTTGGGGCTCCGCAGAGACAAGCATGTATGGATGGAGAAGCATCTGGTTGACCGCCTGGTTGCTGAAGACCTTGATTCATTCCATTATCACCTGCTGTAAACGCTTAAACAGACACTGTAGTATACAGGTCAGGGTGAGAATAGCAACCAATGATCCTAAGAGTGGCATTAACCAGGTAATGAAAGGATTTCATAGAGGACAGGAAATGAGGGGGGTCTCTGGACCCTTGTGAGGATTGTTTGATGGATGTGGCTTAAATCTGATCCCAGCCAAGACCGGGAGAAAGGCCACTCAACTTTTGCAGGTAGAGGGGTTTATCTGTAGGAAATTCTGAATAATCATACATTAAGTGGAGGAGAGGACCATCAGTACACACAGGTTGGGAGTAGAGTCATTTATGTTAGAGTAGAGGAAAGGAAACAAAGGAAATACCTACTTTCTTTTAAATTTCATTGACTTTGCCTTGCTATATGTCTTCAGAGATAATTTTATCAACACTTCATTAAACAAAACTTACAGGAGTTCATTGAATGGACAGAGTTCATTACAACTAAGTTTAGATAATCAGCATAAT